>NW_027185414.1:16978750-17682500 GCF_022577435.1 Embiotoca jacksoni | reverse complement strand
ATAACCCTTGTAGAGCCTTATGTACTTGCAGATGCAAAAAAAAACTATGATACTGGCTCAAGACATCCCATTTATGTATTTTTTGAGTGTAAATGTTTACAACAAAACTAAAGACAAATAAAGCACTAAATAATAAATAATAAATAGGGGTGAATCTTTTTCTTACATTTTCTGACTATTTCTAAATCAAGTAATTAGTTGATAAGTTCAGCAGCTCAACTCCCTTCAACTTATTTTCAATGTAAATGTTCACTGTAACCAAAATGCATGCAATTAAAACACTTTTTTGTAATTTAGTTGAAATAGTTGTCTGTGTTCGGGTGGACATTAGACTAGTCAGTTAACTACTGTTAAGTTATTGCAGATAATCTTCCCCTTTTTTCTCTGCATGTAATAGTGTCAAGCAGAATAGAAGAAAATATCAAAACTACAACTCCTTTTATTCTTTGTGTAAAAAACAGACAAGTTGAAGTGTTTGGTTTGCTTTGTTAGATGAGAACACACTGAAACGGGCAACAGATTTTAATTAACAACTGTCAGGATCCGACTTGTTGTGATTCCATTTGAAACTTTCACAATAGTTTTTCTAAATCCAGATCCTACATTTCTAAACACGTCCAGCTCTTTGGAGATGCGATGTACCAGAGTTAGTTGCTCCACAGAGCAGCAGTGCTCCGACGGCATGGCACACATACGCCTCTCGTGGGTTAAGATTGCAGCAGATAGAGAGAAGCAGACTTAATGTTTTTGTATTGGTTGACGCTTGTCTGCAAGCTGCTTGCAACGTGTTCAAGTTCCATTCATGCCAGGTGAGGCATCAGCTAGGGGGAGCATGAGGGTGTCTGCTGGGGGGGAGGGGTGGTGGCGGAGGTGGTGGGGGTGCTGTTGGGTTGAGAGCGGGGTGGGGGAAGTAGCTTGCCCGGAGAAAGAGGTCTGCACCACATACAACATTCAAGCGAACATCTGACGTCAGTACATCAATAATTAAAGCATTTTATTCATAGCCTGGGAGAAAAAGAATCAATTGACAAATCACATATTCACTTTGAGTTACTTCAAACGGTGAGACAATTAAAATGCACAATGTGTCTGCGCGTGTGTGTGTTTGTGCCAGTTACACATTTTCTATATATAGCTTCCATGTTATTTAGGATGCATTTCCCAATATACGGCAAAGGCAGGCATAGAAATCGTGACTCACATTTTTTCCTGCCCTTGCTCTCTGATTGGTTATGAGGTGCATTCAGCCATCGTATTTATCCCATCTATCATGCTTTAACATGGCAACTTCCTCATTTTTAATTTTTTTTTTTTTATTATTGCTGTTCCTTCCTTCTAAGAATATTCCCATCCCTGCTTTGTTTCTGACGGTGTCTGGTTCACTGAAGAATGTTCAGCTGAGAAATGTGTGTAGGTATTTATAAAGCACACAAAGTGAAACAAGAACAGAGGACAGTTTTAGTAGCAGACAGTTATTTATCCTGAATACCTTTCAGAAATACCTCTCACAGGATCTCACATGCTGTCATTAATACAATATCATTCATTCTGATCGACCAAATCACCAATTACAGCAAATTTAGCTCAGCTTACTAAGCACAGCTTATGGGTACCAACATCACCTTTTCATGTGGAAATTGTTTCTCAGAGTTCCTTATAAGCTTATGTCTCCACTGCTTTATTGTAGAGTGTAAGTAAGTTAGTGTAGATCTGAAAATAACTTGAAAATGGGATCAAGTTTGACAATTAATGTTAATAATGATAACGTCCGTGCTAATGTTTCTAAGGTTCTCCTGCTGTCCCCTAATAAATGTTTGAACTTTTACATGTTAGATGTGAAAATCAACACCACTCCCATGTCTGTGGGGCAAATAGTTGTATCCTGCACCTGGTTAACTTAGCTTAGCAAAAAGACTAACCGGGTGTAAACAACTAGCCTGGCTCTGTGCAAAGACAACAAAGTCCACCTGCCTGTCTCCATAAAGCTCTCCAATTAAACCGTTATACCTTATTTGTTTAATTCCTACCAATTCTGAGCAGGATCAGCTGGTAAACAGACACTCAATCAAAAAAGATGTCAAAATTTCAGTGATGTTTTATCAAACTATTCTTTCCAACGAGTGCGAAGCCTGAACCATCAAGTCCATGTGAATGTTGACTTCATTAACTTGCCAAGCATGTCCTCCGTTTTCCCTTTCTGGGCGTCTTTGCCCTGCATGTCGGCCTGCCGCTGACCTAACCTGACCTCAGCTCTGTCTTTGCCAGTTGCTGCATCCCGGCCTTTGCCCCTTCCACCTCCCAAGGCACTTTTTGGATGCTTTTTCTGATGGCTAAGAGCGTGTCATTATTACGGTTCGAATCTGATCGTGAGTCTTATTTAAAAGAGGGCAACATCACTCTCTCTGTCAAACTGAATCAAAACAAGATTCCAACAGATGCCATCCTCCAGAGCTAAAGACAACAATACAAAGCACACAAATATGTCAATGACATTTCTTTTTGACATTTCAGACCTGTAGCTCTTTAAACAGAGTAAAACATACTGAATGAACTCAACCACCGTAAGAGATCAAACTGGGATATCGGTGTGTGAAAAGCCTGAAAAGTTTAACTCTTAGTGACTGTTGATTGGGACTCATTTAGCTTTTTGCATCCGTTCTGTCCAAATACTGTCTTCAACAGAATATGAACTGCAGAGGTTAAGATTTTACACTCTGTACCGTCCTTAGAACTGCACTTGTAGGTAGGAAATGTTTTATATGTTTATTGTCTAAGAAAATTCATGTTTTTATACCATTTATTTGTTGGTTTCCAAATATATTCAGCGGGAAACATAATTGCAGCCAGGATTACGGCCACTAGCACCATTTTCTCAAGTGAAGGAAGTGCTATATTTTTGTACAGCACAGAAGTTGTAGGAGGATTGTTGAAGTGGAAAGAGGGCGTACAAAGCATAAGTTTAGAAACCAGGGTTCACATGGTTCTGTGTGCGATTTGGTTTAGACAAAAAAATAGCCTACACTTAAAGGTGCAATGAGTTCGTTTTTTGGTTTAAAAGACTCAGAAAGTAACTAATATTATCCACAGAATTGGAAGAGATATCATTGTTGACGTTATGCCTAAGACGTCTGCATATTATGTTGCATGGATATCTATTAAACTTAGCATGGTAACTTGCTAGCCCAGTCCCACCGTGTAATACCATCCCGCACCTCAAGAGGCAATAGTGAGTAACTGTAGCAGCCAGTCTGCCCTCAGTCCAACATTTGAGGTGGAAGAAGAGGTATACTCAGGCTTCTTGTTAAAACAACAATATCTGAAACTCCTCGTAAATAGAAGCAGCTGATGATAAAAAAAAAATAAAAAAAAACGGAATGTTTTTCTTGCTATTATGATCTTACTAAAAACAGAGGTAAGCACGCAAACACATGAACCACGGGTTTAACTGATCACCTTTCTTTTTTTTGAGAGAGAGAGAGAGGGGGGGAGGTGGGGGGGTTCAACAAGGGAGTCAAAATAAAGGAAAGCCAAATAAAAACTAACAGAAGGGCAGAAAGACCCAAAATTTAAACAAAGTGCCCGAAACTCGGAGAGCCGGACTAAAGGCGGCCTGGATGCTACAGTGACTCACTATCGCCTCTGAGTGGACGAAGTGGTATTACTTGGTTACGGTCAGGTAAAAACCTCTTTTTGTTAAATGTTAAACTGCTGAATTTCTCAGCAGTGACATTAATCCAATCTTAAAACCTCGTCCAGCCTCGAGGTCCCTGTACGGGGACATCTGTTGCAAAAATCCCATCATTTTTTTTAAAGACGTATACTATTACTACAATGGATGGAGCTCTTTATGTGAGATGACGCAGCGTTGCAGCTGACATTTTTTTAGAACAGGTTTAATAACATTACTCATTGTTATGAGGATTTTATTCACTCTCTAATTTACATTTTTGATTTAAGTAAAAAGTTTTCAGATCTGACTCTGACCTGGTGATGGGGACACAGACTTCCTGTTTTTCAAAATTGTCTACTGTCTCTTTATCCATAGAGCCCAGGGTTGTTCTTTTTTTTTTTTTTTTTTTTTTTTTTTTTTTTTCAGCTGTCACTGATTGAATCTGAGGATGTTTTTTGAGGTGGACATAACAAAACTGCCCTTCGGATTTAAGTGGTTAATCAATAATCTGTGTAATGTGACAATTTCCTAATTTCTGACAGATGCGAAGTGAGATTAAGACTCGGACACAGAGGTAGAAGACTGAATCAATAATGTGTGAGCTCAGAGACCGGTCGGGTGCTTGTTTGATTCTCAGGACTGACTGGAAGAATCATAACATCGCTCACCTGCCCTTGACATCTTCAATTTGGTGCCCTTGACCAATTCCCCAAGGCTCTGATTGTAGACTGCAGCTTCCAGGTTGTGTTTGCAAACAGTAAATCTGTTTTTGAGTGGTGGCGGGCTCTGAAAGTTTGTTCAATCTATGGCTCAGGCTTCTCAAGAATAACATACTATATTCACAAAATCTGGACAGTGAAATAAAGTCCAGGCTGTATCTTTGACACCGTGTGAGGCTGGCCATGCCACTCATGTCAATGTGCCATTCTCTGACTCATGGTGTTGCCTACGGTGGGGGAGGGAAACTCAGGAGGCAGGAAGAGAGAGAAAGAGAGAGAGAGAGAAGACCAAGAGCTCAGACACCGAGAGTGGGATGAAGTGTTTTCTCCCCCTGCTGACTGAAAAGCTCTCTGATATTTTCAGTAGAAAATTCACATAGGTGCACATGCATTCAAAGACCCGCATTCATTCATTTCTTCATTCATATTTGCAGTTCCTGTTTGTAAATTGAAACTTTATTTGAAGGATTTTGTGTTCTTTCCCTCACTGCCTCATGTAGTGATTTTAAAGAAGAGCAGAGGCTTGGCAAACAAATTTGTTTTGTGTTGTTTTTTATGCTTTCATATTATTATATCATACAACATATTCAACTAAAAACTAAACATTTTACAGATTTCAAACATCATCATAGGAAAGACTAAAAACCATAACTTGGCAATAATACTTATGTACAATGAATACAATAAACTTGCTATCCCGATACTGTACTGTGTAGCTGTTGAGTATATAAATAACTTTCTAAATTTACTGTATAACAGTAGTTTATGAATGCACGTATATCCTTGCCATTTTTGAAAGGATAAAAGACAGGCTTTTTATAGATATTTGATTTTTTTTTTTCACTTATCCTATTGCTACATGAGTGGTTTCCGGCAGTTTAAGTTTCTAATCCGCAGCCTTCCAAATCCCTCATCAAATCTATTTAGGTCTAGCTTTTAGCATTTGTGAGTATCACAAGTTATAAATAAACTAAAAGATCCAACTGTCAAGTTATACACTGCATTTTCATTCATTTGTTTTAGCTATAAAGGTTTAAGCTTCACAGCTAAAACGGTTAAAAGGTTCAGTTTTCTATTTCAAGTTAAAGTTTTCATTATTTATTTCAATGCTCAAACATCTTTAAGGTCATTTTGGTGAAATAGCAAAGAAGAGTTTGCCTCTTGGCATTAGTCTGATAACTTTGACTGTTATCAGACTATTGAACAAGCAGCTTTCATCACACATCTGTTAAAACATGTGGGCGAGAAGGAGCCTACCAAACCTCCTCGTAGGTTCAATGAGGCGTATCAATGACATGTGTGATCGTTGGACAGTAACAGTAAGAAACACGTGGTTAATGTTGTGACAGGGTCACAGTTTGCTTAGGTTTAGGAAAAGATCACGGATTGGGTCAAAATAACGACGTTATTTAAGTAAGTTATGTGACGTAAGTGGTGCACTTTATGTTACATACACTAGGTTAAATACATAGGTCAAGATAAGTGAGTTTGGACTTTTCTCTCTTTCACTCTTTTTACTCCATCACCTGACGTCCTCCTTTGCTCTGGTTATAATTACTACAGCCCCCAGAGTTCACCGTGAATGTAACCTTCTGGCCTCATTGTAGTTTCTCCAGTTTGACCGCTGGATCAGTGAAATGGGCTTATTTGTGGGTGAGATGTGAGATGATAACCATCTATTCAATAGTCTGAAAACAGTCAAATTAGGTAGTTTAGTTGAAGAAAATATGAACTGTGAACACTGATCACATTCAAATATTGTGAGTCAAATCTTTAAACAGTGCAGATACCTAAAATAATGTATTCACAGATTTAATTTGATTTGTTGGCTGTCAGCAGTTCTTGTGATATAAATTATGTTTTTATTTACCGCAGAAAAAGAATGACAGAAATGCTTTTGACAGAAGGTTGACATGATAATCAATTAGGATACTGATCAAATGAAATCAGTAAAATCAGAAATATAACAAAATGATGTAAAAACTTTAACCTCTAACTAATATGAGAGTGCATAGCACTTTGAGTTTTTATGTGTCTGCGGCTTCACTTAAGTGTATCATAAAATAATAAAAGTTTTCAATTAAATATAAAATGAAAACCAAAAAAAGGAATCCCCACAGAGTCCACAGGTTTTGAATTTTAGATTCAATGTTAATTCCCAAATTGACATAATTTATCGTCTCTGACACGACACCTCTGCCGAGGGGCTGTAAATGACATTTATCTTAATAGTTCGGCTGTTTAAAAAAAGTCCCTGATAAATACAGTAAATTAAAATGACAAATATAAAACAGAAAAGGTTTTTGATATGGATGTCCTTTTACTTATTTATATTTATATTTAGTATTGAGAAGATCTCCAACAGTCGATGAGACTTTACAACTAAATTTTAATGGTACCAATCACCGGGATTTTTCCAGCTTCCATCTCGCCATCAGCCTTTGTATTAGGGACGATTTCATTTCACCATCTCACTGTAGGACTGCACATCGTTTTAAACATTTCTATGCTTGTAATATCTGAGGTTTGATAGTGATAACAACACACAGTATTAAAAAACTTTGAAAAATATATGTTCAAACAACATAAAAGCCAAACGTATCAAATGTTAAATGCTTGTTGCACAAGCGTCAATACAAAATATAAAATTGACTTTTCTAAAACTGAATAAATGAACAAAACTATATCTGGAAAACTATCCTGGTTTGGCTGATCTTTATGTTATGTATTTTTTCAATTGACTCTGTTATAGTTTTATATTAATTTATACTCTGTGAAGCATTTTGCATGTGTTGTTTGTCCAATATGTGACTTTAAAGTCTGCCTGCCTTACATAGTTATACATCTTCACTCAAATCTATTTCCTCGTGACTCTTACTGCACACACATATTTGATGTGCATGTTTTTTCTTTCTCACTCATGTTGGATTGCACGTGGGATCTCTGGAGGTGGAAACCAGGAGACAACAGGATAATCCCAGTTAATACTTTCACCCACTGTGCTGCTCTTACAGGTGAGAGACAAAAACAAATCTGAAGTCCTGCCGTGTCTGATGCAATTCAAAGTTTCTCCACATTTCAGGTCTCAGTGTTTCGATGTGGTTAATGCAGCCAGCAGTACCTTTTAGCCAGCACAGACCACTATGTCTGCAACAAATATAGATCATCAGCAGGTGTGAATATACATTTTTTTCTGGTATTAGGAGAAAAACTCTCATCTGCACACACACACACACGCACACGCACACACACATACATGCACACACAATTGTCTGCTCGTGTGCTCATGGGTGCATCAGTGTGTGTATGTTATGTGTTTGTATTTTGATTCTAACATGAAAAGGCACTTCCACACCCATATATTACCTTCTAAAAATAAAGTCATGACGTCAAACAACAGTTATTTCAGTTGGTCAGCTAGCGTTCCCCCTCCCCTCTCGAAACGCACTCGATAACAGGGCAACTTTCAGGCTTTGAAAAAATAAAAGTATGAAATTGTTTCTTCAATAAGAAACACACAGGACAAATATGTGACACTATCTTATATTCATGATCCTTCTATGCCTAACCATTTAAATAAATGTACAATTTTGGGGCTGAATTCTTTTGAAAGACCAATTCACATCAGATATTTATGTGTAAACAGATTTCCTCCTTCCAAACAGCCTCGTCCCTGTTGTCAGGGTGGGAGGCAGCATCCTGCACAGTTGTCGATACACAAATTAAAAGCAAACATTATGTCCTCCTGTCCGACTGATTTACTACGAGGCTGAAGTGCAGAAACAAGTTTAAGATTGTGGCCTTGTTAAGTATTCACATCACATATAACACTCTGCAGTGAGGCTTAGATATGAGTCATAGTCTAGAATGGTAGGAGGGCACATTAACAGACTGACTTTTTATTACCACGAAAACAAATGTCTTCAGTGACTGGATGAATAACTGTGGACCGATAATTAGGATCTGGCTAATTAAAGTAAATATTAGGGTAGTTATCGTACATACTCTAAAATGTTGACTTAAACCGTAAGTGATGCTTGAAAAAAAATGACCAGGCAAAAGCAGATGGATTTGAACAATGCCACAGATTCATGTCACATGACAGAAATCCCAACTCACAAAGTCATTTTAAAACCATATGATTAATATACATCATACATTTTTCAATCACACAAAATCTAGTTTGAAATATGGGGGCTAAAATGTGCCAAGTTTTAAGCGATTCGTTCGTATCAACCAATGATTTATTATTTTGCTGAAAGTATTATTTATTAGTACAAATATAAAATTATGTTTGAATATTGCAATTTTTGCAATGTCGCTGAAGGTGTAGATTCAAAATTCAGCTTTAAATAGCTTCTTTTTTTCAATGTTTTTTTTGCAAAATGCAAAATAAATAAATATTGAATAAATTAACTTTACTACACATAAATGTCAGTATTAAATATGAGGATTGATTTGATCTGATGAAATGATGGAGACTTAAAGTCACACAACTTTAACAGACTGACCTCACTGTTCAGAACATATAAAAACATTAATGCAGCTGCAGCTGTGTCTGAGTCAGTCCGCCGCCTTATATGACTATCTTCATGAACGTCTCCCTGGGAAAACGCTAGTATTGATTATTAGGGATGGATTTCAATTGTCTGTTTCATTTTGAAAACCTGTCTTCATTAAGTGTCCAACAAATCCTTCGGAGCATCTTTCCTTCCCGTCTCTTTTGTCTCATTTTGACACTGCAGCTGTCTGCAGATACATAATAAACCGGTGGGACATGTACGCAGACATACTAACTCTGTGAAGGAGCATCGCAGACGGCCGACAGTTTAACGTGTGGATACACTTCAACAAAGTTGGAGAAACCACAGTGAAATGCAATATTTCAAGGAGGGTATTCATGACAGAGGGGCGACTGGCATGTTCCTTGCTTAAATATTTATCGAGCTTCCATCATGTTAACGTAAGAGCAGTTTTGAAAACTTGAGAAGGTCTGCTTCAGCCTGCTGCCGGTGTCACGTATTCTGTGACCAGACATCCTGTTACCTGTGGTGCATTGAGTTTGCTTACAGGTAACGTTCAGTACATCCAACGTGCTGAAAAAAGTTCATTTTGTGGATATTTTCTAAATGATGAAATAAAATATATATTGTTTCCAATATTGTTGTTCTGCAGCCGTAACACAGCCCCTCAGTCAGCATCAAACTCTATTTTAATTAACTAAGATGTCTTTGTTCCCCCCCAAACACACAACCTAAAACAATTCAATACAACATTCGGAAAACTTTGGAATAGATGAATAAATTCAGAACTAGATTTGATGATACAAAATACTATCAGACACCTTCCCTGTTGTTCACACTACAACTTTAGATTGGAGTCTGATAGGTTGAGACCTTTAGACAAGAGTTAGAAACAGAGAGCATTTGATGTTAGAATTGTAATCATATTTCCTGTCAGTGACCTGTTGTAACAGAACTATAAGCTTCAATAAATGAGTCAAATGCACATATTTTACAATCAGTGAATGCCCCTCAACACTTCTCACTTTTAATTTTACTCCACAAACACGAGAGGAGATGCTGATGGCAGAACAGGTAACGACGGTGACCCTCACCACTCAGCGCTGTGACAGTTACAAGACTGAGCCTGTAAATGCTTCACATACCACTGAGTCTGTGGCAGCACTTCAGATATTTTGAGGATGAGGAACCGTTTCCTTTTGAAGAACAAAGCAAGAGCTCTGCTCCATATTCATCCTTCTTTTGTAAAGGCCGCTGCATTTTGATGCCACAGAAAAATGTAAATATTGAAACTTGTCATGAACTGCTGAGAGCAGGAGTCAAAGCCAATGGGAAATGGCAGTTTACATATTTAGGCTGTGAGAACCATGTTTCTGAATGAGTCTTATGTAAATATCTCACATCAGCTGGGTCAAAATGACACATCACAGCGGAGCATGTTCAGTGGAGTATTTAACTGACTTCAATAAAACAGTAACCCAGACTGGTTTCAGTCAGTGTCGTTAAATTTTCCTGATAATTTGTTTCACAAGCAAGCCTCAATGAAAAACAGCCAGACACACACCAGTCCTGGGACTGTGTGCTCATCCTTTAACTGATGGTCTCATTTCCTTTGTGGTGTTTTCTCTTCTAGTTTTAATTATGTGATATCATCTTACAAACCCAAATTGTCTATAGTGAACAAATAGAACTGGTGTAATTGATAAAAGTGTGATGATAATTCATGTTATTCCCAACCAACCTGACTGCACCACAGGCCTGTCAATTAAACAGACACGCCCACAAACATACCACTTTTCCAGGCCTAACATCTAATAGTTGATGGGATTATCTTCATATGGACCACCAGAAAAATAAGAAGAAGGAGCGACTTCATCAAATGACACCTTTATGACTTGTGGAAATTTTTTTATTGACTTTGTAATTCACGAGAGAATTTGAATGGAATCTATGGAGCTTTTTGGAGCTAACTCCTAGTGGCCCTCAGTGGTATTGCAGTTTATGGGCCTTCCGCATTGGCCTCATTTGTCAGACCAGGAAGTGACGTCCACTTTTACATACAGTCAATGGTTCCAACATTGCAATTGTAACCTTTACATTTTCTTTCCTCTCATAAACACAGCATAACTAAGCTGCCTAACAGCAGTCAGGTTCTGTCATTTACTTTGTAAAAAACTGAAAAAGCCCCACTCAAACACTGCAAAAACATAAAAATTGAAGAGACCAAAAGACACAGTTCTCTGAACGAAAGAAGGTGTGGTTAATAAAAGGCTGTAATATGAGCAGCAGCCTTGTTCGCATAACTGGACAGAGAAGCAGAAGTAGAGCAGTCGTGGGCGGTGTATTGTATTCAAAGGACCACCTCATTGCGACGATGGCTTTGGATTCAAGTGCATCAGAGTAATGACGTAGGAGCTGACTGGAACACGGCGTCCCATTAATGGTTGAGATAATGTCTAATACAGAGGGGCTGTTTGGAATCACATCTTTTACAATATTTGCATCACTAGAAGCTGAGAAAACAAAACAGGCCGAGGGGTTGCTTGTGATACACAGGAGCACGCTTTGCTTTGACCTGGATATGGATAAAGCTTTGAGGTATAAATCTGAAATGTGAGCAGTTCAGTGAACCAACATTACAAATTACAATCCTGTAATCAAACCAGGCAAAAGTGGGTACTATAGGCGCTTTCAGCAGGTTGTGTGTACGTGTTGGCGCACGAGCGTGTAATGACATGCGTGTCCTTGTGTGCACGAGTCGAGCAGTTGTACCATCACTGACTGAAACAAGGTGCTTGTAGCTACAGCAGGAGAGGAAGTAATAACTCTTAATGCTGGGTGCTTGGGAGATGCACGAGGCCTCATTATCTCCCTAAACGCCGGAGGCTTCCTGATGTTCTCACCTTACACCCACCGCTGACCTATGACTCACCAGCCCCTCCATCCTCATAGTAAACCTTTATTACATTACCTTAATTGCGAATCATCATGTTGGAAGGTTGGAGGGCAAACCCAAAGGTAATCATTTATCATTTCACCCTCTTCTTATAAATTTCATGTGCAGGACTTGGACCGTGTCTGTTTGGCAAAATACTGCGCATGCTATGCATTCTGAACAGCTCTCTGTTATTTACATTCACCAGGCTGAGCTGTCGGCTGACGTCTCTGCACGACACAACACAGACATATTTAGAGGCTGACGTCACTCCATTGAGACGATCAGCGCTGCGACTATTGTCGGAGAACTGTTATGTCTCCTTAGTTTCCCTAAATAGTGAACACCTTTTCCCAAGTAGGGACTCAGATCCACGTACTAGTTAAAGAAACACTTTCACATCTCACTTTCAGGCTGACATATTTTCGCACAGCACTCCTAAAGCACTTTGGATTAAAACATTAGGGCACTTACTTTTGATTTCAGTAATTATTATTTGTGTGCAAACCATTCCCTCAGCCAGTCACTTTATGTCTGTATCTGTGTCGGTTAAAAAAAGAAAGTTCAGCTTTTGTAAAATATATCTCACGAGTCAAATAGAGTACAAGAATGTCAAAAATGAGCCACATTATCAATGCTGTTACCATTATTTTCCTTTTTCCACATTAGAAGTATCCTGTTCGAAACAGGATACTGAAATCATCACAAATGCACAGGTATATTTGATTTGTTACAGTATTAATGGCAACAAGGATGCTTGGTCACAGATCAAATCTGCAAAAACACAATATAACACTAAACAGTTTGGTTTAAACATAAAAAATCATAATCTTTAGAAATGTATTTCCCCACAATTTGACATGATAATGCCCAAATAATTACTCTCTAAAAATGGTATCATTTGCAACAGTGCGAAAGGACAAACAGCATGATAAAACTTCTGTCAAATAATTTCTCTAAGAGATGGAATTATAACAGTGATGATGACAAAGGCTGTTTCATGACAAAGCATCGCTAATGTCCAACTGGAATGTTCTTTCTGTCCCTAATAATACCACTGATTCAAAGATAACTCCTCTTAAAGCTCGTGAACTTTCAGCAGAACTTCTAACCCGGCTGCTTTAAGTAGCCGAGAGCCTGGAAAGACTCTTCACCATCGTGAGCATCACAACCTGCATGTGGCCGATACGGCTGTTACAGTCGTGTGAATAATTTCGTATTTTAAGGTCACCTAGAGTCACGTCTTTCGGAAATCTTGTCAGCATACAAACAAAACTACTACTTATACTGTGACACAAAGTACAATGACTACAACAAAATCCTAGAATTTTGTAATTGCTAATAATACACTGCATCATACAAAGAACAGGAGAAAAGAAATCCCAAAACTAAAAAGCTGCTACAATTACAAATTACGCACAGGAAAACACTATTAACAATTTTATTAAATACAAAGCTTATTAAATTCCATGTTCCTTTAAAACCAAAAACTCGTCTGACCGTTGTGTCGGAGTAAACAGCACCCAATAACATAACTTAAACTGACAAATTTAAGGTGTACGTTTCGGAAATATTACCTCCAAAACATTAATACCGCAAAGAAACATGCACATCCATGGCGGGCCGTGAAGTATCCGTCAAGCCATGAGGGAACAAAGTCAGAAATTGACTGCATAAGTAGTGAATATTGACTTGGTTCATTCCCCTCTGTTGTTTTCCAGGTATTCTTCTCAGTATTTTCTGTGCTGGATGACAGAAGTTCATTAGGAGCTCTGCTATTCTTGCATGCTAACACTCCTGGTTGTCTTATTAGAACTGAGTCAACTTTTTGTAATTTGTCTGATGTGAAGCTAAAATCCAGACCATATGGTGAAGCTGTGTTGTAACAGGGTCTGTTGGTGATTTGTGAATATTACAGTTGTTTAATTAAAGTATGTCAATTATGTCTGGACTGCATTACGCCGTTTTCACCACACAGGCTGACTGACACTCACAATCTGTGACAAACCAGAGGGGCACTGTCTCCCTCTTGTAAAGCAACTTAAGTGAGGGAGCAATGGCTACGAACTAGAGGTTTTCATCTCAGCCAGAGGCCACAGCCTCCACATTCCTTATTTCCAAGCTTCACTTCCGCTGATGACTCATCCCCCCTGCCTTATTACAGGGAGCAGCACTCACTCTCCATCGTCCGACTACAGGATTCTTTTACTGCGCACACCTTATAATGAAATGGAGAGGCCAAAGTAAAAGATAGAAAGGGGTGACGAATTAATTGTAAAATGCTTCCGAATATCTACATACTGTATATTAAAGAAGGGAGAAAAATATGCTGAGCAGATCATGCAGATGACATGATAAATAATGTTTCTAAAGCAGGAGGATGAATCAATGTTGCAGAAAGACCTGGAAACATATAGCAGCTCTGCTATTTAAGGACTGTTGATTATGTTACTCGGATGATAACTGAAATACAAAGATGTGAAAAGCCAGAGGTGTTCCCAGAATCAAAGCACGACTGTTGTCTTTGCCCCACAGCGGAGACACACCCTCTGTTTACGTCACACTGCTCTCAAGTCTCAGTAACTCTTTATCAAATAATTATGGCCATAACACGATTTTATGTTTTATAAAATTGAGAAACCCTGGGGAATTTCAGACCAAGAAACGGACTTGAGACGTGACTTCGATTGGCATTTTGTCACCCGAACAGCCAGATATTTTTCTCAGGAGCTGGTGGAGACCAAACCGGAATTAAAAAGACATTGATTTCATCAAGTGGCCACTGTCAGCATTGTCATAACAACATTGACCGTAACTGACGTCATCCTAATGTGAACATGCTTAGGATTAGAAAAGTCTGTGTTTTTTTTTATTTAACTCAAGATAAATCTGCCTTTTTTCTTCATATTTAATGCAGTTCAATGTAGATTATACAAATTTGCTGAGCATCACCAGTTTAAACGTGTTTGAAAAGCATATATGCCTCTAATTTAAGAAAAGTCTGCCTTTTTATTTCAAAGGGTATTTGCACTGTTGTTGTGTATTTCATGTTTTTAACGTCTACGTTTTAATGTCTAAGGAAAAAAAGTGGGTCCTGGTGCTGGACGAGTGGGGACCCCTGTTCAGACAGGATGATCATGTTGTTCTGCGTTTGCTGGATGCCTAATTATTCAATACATGTCAGCCAAGGTTGCCAAGTTTATAAGGTGATATTATTTTAGGGCTGCATGTCTGTCAGCATGTTTTGGCATTCTTCTGCCCTCTAGTGGTGTGAAATTAATTATTTCAACTTTAAGTGGAGACCTCATCATGTCATCAGTAAAATAACACAGTTGAAACTCACGCCCACATCTGTACTCTGCTATCCACTCTGTATACATATATTATTTATGTTATATACTACTCAGACATGGGAGAATGTAACTTTTCAAACATGCTTTAAACATACTGCTCACTGCTGCCTGTGCAGGGTTTATCACCTTGTTTACCGTATTGTCTTTATTTATTACTGACACATGCATAGGGCCCAGTATGTTCAATAACCCTCATTTTTCTCTTCCTTTATGATTTAATCAGTGAGTGTTGGCAGGAGCCTAATAGCAAGGCCAGTGATGAGTCAGCCAGGCTGCAGTTTTGGGAGCTGGAGGTGAGAATAACACTGAGGGGAGGAGGAAGGCAGGGACAGAAAGAAAACACAAGCAGAAAGGAAGACAAGGAATGAGAGATACCAAAACTGGATTTTATTTTTCTCACTCTAGTCGTCAAGAATTGTTGGAACGCAAAAGTGCTTTCACCTCCCCAAACATCTCATTAATAGACCTCCTTGAAGTGTTTAAAATCATGATGACCACTAACCTTTGAAATGAGCAGATGTGTTCCATACATAGATCACTTTCCAGTCCAAGGATGCCTTTCCTTAATCAGTAGTCAGGGTTGGAGCCACTGTCATGTTCAGTGTTAACAAAACAGCTGGACTCAGTTCAGATAACATGAACGTAAATGTCACTGAAAGTGTTTCCTTTACAATACGTAACCATGTTAGACACACTTATATACCTTCTGTCAGACTGATTGATGAGCCAGACCTGTAGCATTCCTTCCATATCCCACCAAATACCATGATGACAGGAGAGCTTTCCGTGCCTGTGTTTACTCGGCAGCCCGAGGTCTTTACTTCCAAACATTACAATAAATGTTATGTTAACTATGCACCCATTTAATAGTTGACTGTATTTTCACATGCCAGAAGCATCTAGTGACATTGTTTGGCTATGACACACCACAGTTTAGACAGTGTGGCCTTTTTAATTCATAACACTCAAGCTATTCCTGTTCCTGTTATTTAACTCAAGAAATATGTTGGAACACTTCAGCTGTTACAGTTTCTAAAAGCCTGTTGTTATATTTCACACTCGTCTAAAAGTTATCCTAAAATTTGGGGAAAAAAAATGTCAGTGGGATGGTAACACTCCATGTTTGTGTATGAACAAACTAGAACAAATTTGACGTAGCTTCCAGGTCTGAAAAATTTGGCCAATGCAGAAGTGCCATAAAATGCAATACCACCGAGGGCCACCAGGGGTTGACTCCAAAAAGGGCCCGGCGACACAGACTGCTATTCAACTTTTCCAATGAAATACAAAGTCAATACATTTTTTTCCACGAGTCATAAAGGAGTCATTTGATAAAGTCACTCCTTACTATTAGTTTTCTAGTGGTATATCTGAAAAGCAGTTCACAAACCAATGTGTGACCTCACTGTTGGTTGCCGCTTGGTAAAATAAGCTAATTCGACCCTAGATTTAGCTTCATGTTTATGTACAGATCGTCTTTTCTAGTGCTTGGCAAGAAAGGGAATAAACACATGAACTCTTTCCTTTACTGTTATGTGTATGTTTTCAAGTCGAGATGAACCATTTCACACTCAAGTTGACATCTTCATTTCAGCACCGCTAACACAAATCCTTTTTTTTAACAGTCTCTTCACCTGTTGTATGCATTTGTTATTGTTACTGACAGTTAAATCCCCTGATCCAGCTTTTGAGTAATGATATAATATACATCACAATCATTGTAAAATAATTCAAGTCTCCTTAATCATCTGACGGGCCCAATGACAACACTAAGCTCTTTGTCTTAATCTGACTGAAAAGGATCATTATGACGGCAAAAGCTGTCTCGTTGTGTTGTTCAGAGTGCAGGTGAAAGCCTCCTTTTTACTCAGCCTACACATTTCAGGGTTAAAACACAGACAAGGTCCTCGGATTTAGGTTTCTTTTTACTTTTCTGGGACCATCTTACCACCACCCTCATGGGCCAAGACAGATTGTTTTGCATTTACTATGAGCAATAAGTCAAAGGTGATGTTCACTAATTTTAAAGCAATCAGGATGTTTCATTCTGATTGATCACAGGCACCAGCATGTAGTCATATGAAAACTGTCTGGTATGAAACTTCAAGCTGAATATCATATACAGGTAGATTGTTAATTGATTGAATGTCACTGACATGTATATATGTGAGTGAAAATAGTGTGAAAATATGTGAATTCTAATTAATTATGTATCCAATATCTGGGTATGAAATGTCAAAATGACATGAACTGCCTGCCTGTGAGATGATTTTCAAAGAAAAAGAGGATGACGCATGAGTCTAGGTGCTGAATGATGGACAGAAGTACCAAGAAATGAGGGTGAGAGAAAAGGTTCAGTGTGTGTGAGAGGCAGCTGGAAAATAACTGAGCCTTCAGAGAAGGAGTGACGCTGATTATTCTGTAACTTTGATATCTAACTTTAGCTGTTTTTTAAACATACATATCACTCAAAAAATATCCAGTTTAATCAGATATTCAGCCTCGTGCTCCATTTTCAAGACTTTCATAAAATAAAATATTCAATTAAACACAGGAAACAACACCACTTATTTTGCTTAAACATTTCTTTGTTCCAGGAATACAATAAAAGTGACTGTCAACAACTTAAAATGAGACAAGAGTCGTCAAAATAGGCCTTCAATCTACAAAAACATCTCATCCCTCAGCAATTCCAGTGATGTTAAGAAATACAATTATGAGACTCCATTATAAAAAGACATGCCCTTCAGAGGACCAAAAGGTGAAGCTGAACAGGTGTGTTTGGGCAGCTCATCTCACCTCATGACATCAAATATTTCTACATTCATGGGAAGGAGGTCGCCCTTAAACAGCCAATGAGCTCAGACAAGTTTCATGATGCCGCACAGAGAAAACAAACTAAAGAGATCTGTTCACATATGTCTATAGTCTTAATTTAAAAGATACTATTTTACAGTCACTGTTTAAATCTGGTTAAAGTGTTTGTAAAATTTTTGATTACGCGCCACAAGACACTGAGCACATGTAGCCTATCAACATTTTGTTGTCCTATTGTTGAAGGTGATGCTGAAGGGGACTTTTACCCACGTCTCTAAAGTTATTTCAATACAGTATCCAAGTTTATAGTTAACAACAGCGTTACTCTGGTGGCAGAAGTCAGAGTTTTGCTAGATATTAATCATGTACAACGACAGCACATTACGTTGGTCACAGTGTGAAAAGTTAATGTGATGTAATTATTTCAATTGGATTTTCTAAATCACAAATGGCTAGATCAATAAAAACAAACATACAAAATTACTAAGATAATTATTAGGGTCCTTTATTCTAAACTATTAGTGGTATAAAAGTTTAGATGGTCAAGTAAAAGCCCCCGTTGTCAGGCAAGCTCAATTTACTACTGAACAGCACAGCACCACCACATAGAGTGGGCAAGAACTCCCAACATTTTAGGGTCTTTTTGAGCTTTTGTTTCTTTGTCAGGCTAACACCTCAACTTTTCACAAAATATCTCCACAAAATGCATTCATGCCACATAAGCGGTGAACCAATCAGAGGTCAGTGAAGCTGTGATCTTTACTCTATCACCTGCTACAGCACAAACTTTACATATTTACTATTACATCAACACAGATTGTCATGAACACTGCGTGTCGGAGAGCCAACATTTGAGGTTGTTTTCCCTCAGACGCCTCTGAACGTTACAGTTGAACTTGGTGTTGACAGTCTGACTCTGGGGGATGAATTCATGGTGCACAAGCCTGAGAATATTAAAGAAACGCACCTGTTTGTGCTGCTGACCTGACGGGGCTATTTTGGTCTTGGACAGAGACTTTCTGCCTCTCAGAAACCACAAAATGCCACTCAAAACACCTCGCCCGGCTCATTGCTACATTGCTGTCGGATTTTTCTGAAGAATTTCAAGGGTCTCCGTTGTCGGAGTTTGACACGTAGTTTGACGTGTGCTCTCGGCTCGTGTCAATACGCCTTGTTCCGCTCACTTACACCTAACTGCACTTGACCAGAGGTCTAATCAGCCAGAGTAACTAAAAATACACGTGTCTTGTGCAGGGCCTTTATTAGAACGCATAGCATGGCCAAGACATTTCTCTTCATATCTGCTGCAGTCGGCCATACGCTGATAAAACAGCATGTTCTGTCACTTAACTGAGAGTAATGCTATTCTGATAGCTTGCTCATACAGTGGTGAGAATTATGCCAAGTGAACCCACATATTATCTGTGGGTTCACTTGGCACAGTTTGCTTTTTAAACAGCCTCTGCACATCTCATCATTAGAGGGCAGTGAGAGTTGTGGGTCCACACATGCAGAGAAGTTTGGACTTTATTAGAGCAACTCACTCACTAAAGCACTCATCATAATTCAACTGTCAACTGCAACAATTTAATTCACTTCTATTATCCTGTAGTTTGCAGTTCGTATGTACGATCTCGAACACATCAAATCTATATTTTGTTATCATGATGGCTTTCCCTTTTAAAGAAAGTTTTTTCTATATGTTGTCTTCTTTGTGGCCTGCAGATGAATACATCACTGCAATTTTCCTCCCAGCATGATGCATGTCTTCATACAGAAATGGAATTACAGTCTTTATTTTCTTGTGTTTGGACTTTTGACTGCAGTTAATCCAAAACACTGCTGCTTTTTCCTAATTCCTAAAAGAGAGGTGCATTTTATTCACGTTTCTGCAAATTTCCTGAGTTTTAAAAGTGTTTCTTTTCTTTTCTTGACGGCACACTCTGCAATCCCAAACCAACAAAAACCCAATATTGAAATCATAAAACTGTACCAACATCTCCAAATGTCTAATCTTCAGCCACCTGATTCAAATGATTCTTAATATATGTTCAAATAATAAGTTACTGAATGGAATAGTTTAATTGGGAGACAATTTGCTTTAGTTAGATGAGAAGATTGATACCAATTCCATGTCACAGAGTTAAATATGAAACCACATCCAGCAGCCAATTAGCTTATAGCACCATTCACTTCTCCATGTGTGAGGAAAATATCTGGAGGTGAAGTCATGTCACGTTAGGTGGGTTTTCATTCTCTTTACATGCATTTTAAATAAAGATGTTGTATTTTGAAAAGCAAGTTTTTGAATTTCAGATAATGCACAAATAAAACATGTTTTTGGTGTAAATCGACCATAAAGCAAAAATCTTCAAGAAGTGATTCTATCAAGTTTCTCTAAGTCAGGGGTGTCAAACATACGGCCCGCGGGCCGGATCCAGCCCGCCAGGGGGTCCAGCTCGGCCCACCGGATGACTTTGCTAAGTGTGAAAATTACAGAAAGACATAAATTGTATTTCTATGAGAATATGGAGGTTTATGAGTACAAACGTTTTGTTATTTTTTTTTTAATCGATCCAGTAATTGCTTCAAAAACAGGGTAAATGCGACGTCTGCTCCGGAGGAAGAAGCGCTCGGTGCCACAGGCAGCCGCGCTCGCTGCTCGCTTTGTCGCGTTTGACGTCAAACGCGACAAAGCGAGGGAATCTGCAGAGGAGAGCCGGGGCAGATAAACAGTGGGCTGATGTCTGAGTTTTTGGTCTTTATGTTTCTAGTTTATTGTAGAAAGACCTTAAAACAGGGTTTATCATCCAAAAACCTTCACCAATGATTTAAACAAAGAGAAATATTGTCGTTATTATGCTATGATTTTACTGGTCTGGCCCACTTGAGATCAAAGTGGGCAGTATGTGGCCCCTTAACTAAAATGAGTTTGACACCCCTGCTCTAAGTGAATGAGGGATAATTCAAGTTGTGTAAACTTGACTCCGGTATTCTGAATAAAATATATTTTTAAGTTTTAACAAACCAGTTGGACAAACCAAATGCATTTTGTAAAGCTCGTATTGATCCCATTCAATATTTTATCTGTGCACGATAATTCATGCGACAATAGATGAAGAGAGATATAGTTTTGTTGTTTTGAAGATTTCTAGAGCGGTATCATGATCTTCTTTGGTGTACTGAACTGATATTTTATAAAACTGTGGAAGCTCATTAAGCAAATGAATGACTGCAGAACAGATTTGTTTCCTTCTAGTATGCAACGAGGAGTGGTCCACTGCCTACTTTTTGGATTTCACAAAACTGAGGTCAGACTTTTGGAGTTTACACTTATTGGTACTCTGTCATTAAATGAACTCTTTGGGCAGAGACTAAACAGGATCATTAAAGAATGTTAAGTATTGTACATGTCTGTTCTTAAATGGCTCAGGTCATGCATTTTAGAAAAAAGGGGTTATTCAAAAGTAACTATGTTTTTCAGTGGGACAGTTGTTTGTCATGGTCGGAGAGGCTCGTTACCCAGTTGATCTTCTCATTTTTGAAAAAGCGCTAAAAGCTCTGCTAGTAGGGCTCTGACTGATCCAAATAAAGTTGAGCTCTGAAAAGATCTTGGTTACAATACATTTAAACATACAGTTGTTTAAATCTTGTGGCTGGATTACACTGCAGGGATCGGGGTGTTGTGTTGATGAACAAAGAGTTATAAAATGGCCATAAAACCTGTCAGTAGGTGGTGACGTGGGAAACAGGAAAACAGGTGACATGCTGTGACATGCTAGACTTACTAAACAGATCTTTTATTAGGATTACTTGAATGACGATCCATGGGAAAGGGAGTTATTAGAGTTATAAGAAATATTTATATTATAATGTTTAACAAGAAAAATGGTCAGAAGAAATATTAAGCCAACTGGGAACATATTGTGTTATTAAGCACACTAACCATCCTGAGCAATATGTCACCCTGAACCTGGGCTCAGCTCGGAGGTCTGTTTGTGCTCAGTTAAGACCTGGCATCCTGCCGTTGGCTCTGGAAACTGGACGCTTCCATTCAGTCCCACAGGAGGACAGACAGAGTCATCTGTGTGACTTGGATGAGGAATGAAATGCATTTTATATGCTCATGTTTATCATATCATGATGTTTGAGTTAAACTTTTCCTAAAAATGTCCAGGAGTCCCAGCCAGTGTTTCACATAATAGATGAACAGATGACAGTACATGTTTGACACTGCAGAGTTTTTGTTAAATGCCTGTTGTCAACAAAATGAGTGTTATGGGTTTAATTTGTTCGGTTTCAATCTGATATAATGCGTTCAATACATGGATACAACACTTAACTAAAGTGTATCACACTTTAATCATTTTTCTAAATATTTTTTGTGGCCTATTAGTGTGAAATAAAATCAGTTTGTTCTATTTTCTTTTTCCAGTTAGTGAATAAAATGTTTTTATTTGTGCGAACAATTTTCCAGAACCCCCCCAAAAAAAACAACCCTGAAGAAAAAAGTATTGGCAGGCCAGATCTAGCTTACCAGCTGACTATTTGTGATGCCTGTTCTAGGAACACGGGGACTTGTTACATCTGTTGTTTGGATACTGAGACTTTTAACTTTGCACTCTTTACTGTTTGTTGCTTGTAATGTAATGTCAGCCATGTGGGCATTTAAGCTTTTTTTTTAACTGCCATTTTCTTATTCCAAGTGATTTAGGTCAATTAAATCAGAAATATTAGCAGCTGTAAAAACCTTTAACTGTTAGAGATGCACAACAGAACAAAAACAAGAAGCTATAGTGCAGCTGATTATGTATTTAGGTTTCTTTTTTCACAGAGGCAGACATATTCACCATTAAATCCTCCTCCATGGTTAATGTGGGGATCCTTCTTTTGGTGCAGCGATCTTCTGCAACCTTCACGTTTTCAATTTTACAGCAACGAAATTTGTTTTTAATTCTCTTATTAATCCACTTAAAATGAATTAATGTATTATCACATTGTTCACAGGCTTGATTCATTACTGTTGTATGCAGTAACATGTCACCAAACAATAATCAATATTTCTGTATGATCACATTCTCACTCAAGAGTGAAAGGGGTCACTAGTAAGGTGATAAAACCACAGAGAACTGTCACTAGACTGCGCAGTTCAAATGTGAAAATGAGCTTCTAAAAAACTTGTGCACAGGAAGGCCACTGTGTAAATGTGTGATTATGGGCTGTTTGTGTTGAATGACGCAGCTCATCAGCTGTGAGAAGCAACTTCCAGCGATCTTGTGGAGAAAGAAAACCTTTTCTTGTCATTAACAGCCGCATTTATGAACTCAGACAGACCAAAGCATGTAAGCTCTCATTTATTGTAAATGTACATCTGATTAGGGTTGCCACATTGAATATGTGCCACAGTGTTCATAGTCTCTCCTTATTTTACAAGGCTGTTATTCCCTCTCAGTCCCTCTGCATTTCTTTGCTTCAAGATTCCTTTGTTACCAGTATCTCATCAAACACAGAAATGCCTAGAGGTCTTTGGGAAAGCCTCGCTTAACTGTGCTGGCAGACATATGTGCGCAAGAGAGATCCAGTGACGTGATTCAACCCTCTGATGTCTCTCATGGACGACATCAGCTGAGAAATTATTAATTAGTTTTGTACATCAGTGGTAGGCTGGAAATACTATCTGCTATACTTAGGGGCTATAAAGTTCGGTTTCTATAGACTGGTATGTTTTCTCTCTGTGGACAGTGTGTCTTGTTTACAGCTTTTATATTTAAACTGCACATCCCTCTCAATTCTATTACTGTAATGGTTTACAGTAATATTTATTTTTACACCACTGGAAAGCCGTGTGGTGGAAGTAATCAGTCTCAATTTCATGTGGCAGAAAAAATAACACTGAATAACAAAGGAATTAAACTTTAAAGTATATCACAACTACAAAAAGCAGATACATCTACAGAAGTGAACCGTGTGGGTCTCGGTCTAAATAAAATAAATTTTTTTAAGAAAGTAACTAACCTCAGGCCAAATAAAATTTAAAGTACCATTGAGACCAATCTCAAAAAGCAGTATGAGCCACAGTTGGACAAAGTGTTCTAGCAGAGAGGAGGAGCAGTGACATGTTGAAGCTCATCTCGCACATCAAAATGTCTCATTCCATACAAGATTTCTTTTAATATCATATATTGTTCTCTTTTTCTTGGTTATTTCTATTTTCAATATCATTTAAAATTACATTTTTATTGATTACTATTTTACTTCCTTTGTCTATGAATATTTTTTCAAAATATGTTAACTGTGCTGCTCTTTTCTGTGTTGTACATCACAATAATCTGCATTTCATGTATCAAAGGTGGTATGAAACTATATTTATACTAAAATATTTGTAATTTCTTCATATGCGTTCTTTACTTTTCAAAGTTGATTAACATGTTAAGCTCATAGAACTAGTTGTAACTACTCTGTACTGTAATCAGCACTCCCTTGATTTCTTCAATGGAAGTTGGGTTAATCACAACACTGGGGTCATCAGGTGGGCATCCTCCTTCTGTGGTGTTTCGTTGCTGAGCCCACAACACCACCAGAGGGCTCAACAGTGAAATCTGCCATACCAGGTGCACCCCCCCTCCACTTCTACTCCTTCCTACAGAGGAGCCAAGATCAAGTTTTTCTTTTTGCGGCCACATTCAGCTGCCTCCGAGACAGACCTGGTGGGTTGCCGTACGATCCGCCTTCGAACTCCCGTCTCTTTGCGGAGCTAATTTAGCCACAGAGCTTGTCCATTCCCACTGCACTGCTTCTTTGATCCCGTCCACGGCAGCCTCCCATGGCACAGCGAGTTTCACAATGGGGGGCTCTGTGAGGAAGCCAAAAGACCAGGTCTGGCCTGCTTTGTTGTCATGATCTTCGGCGGATAGATAAGCTTCTGCTCCACAACTTCCACCAGCAAGTCACAAGCATGCTAGCTTCCATCCTCGTAGTTGGAGGCTTTGGGAGTTGTCCTGCTGGTACAAAGGCGGTTCGGGTAGAAAGGCCAGCTGTCTAGGGAACGAGCATGTTGGCAACAGTTCGTCTTTCCTCTCCGATACATGCAAGGTGCTGGAGAACCTGATATGCCTCCAGGTATAGTGGTCCTGGGAAAGACTGAGTTTGTAGCTTGTAAGGATGTGCCTTTGAGTTGCTGGATCTGTGCAGATCGGACGTGGCGGATCCTCTCCAATCCACTCGTTTAAGTTCTTCAGAGAAGGAACCACATCGTAGGTGGCTCTGATGATAAAGCTGATGCTACTTCCTTCCATCTCCTATAGATCCCTACTGCTGATTGTTGAACAAATATTAGCATTTTACTACGAGCCACTCAGTTTGTCACCAGGATGCAGTTATTCACTTTTGACTTTGTCAAGTAGACGTTGAAATTGAGAGTTGAGGGAGGGCAGCCAGACGCTGTCGGTTGGTACTGTATATTGCTGCTAACGAAAAAAAGTTCAAAACAGACCTAAAAAAATGACAATAGCTTCACTGCCCCTGACCTTAACAAAGAACTTATTTTAGGTAAGGCCATTTCCGATCATGAAATTAACAAATTGTTTTTTTCTTAGTTAAAAGAGTATTTTTACGGTTAAGTGCATTTGTTATGAATATTTATTATAAACGGTGATCGCGGCAGTTTTGGGAAGCACAGACCAGTGATGCTATTCGTCCTATTTGGGCATCAAATCAGGAAACACTTCTATGTGACATTTGAGTGAGCATCAATGTATTTTGTCATTTGGAGACACAAGGAGAAAATGAAACATGCAAACTAAAGGTCCTGTCTGCCAGCATGTTTGAACCCCAGGACCTTCCCTCTGTGAGTTGACATGGATAACTGCTGAGCAGCCAAGCAATTACTAGTATGATGTATTAATCAAAATATTTAATTACATTATACAACCAAACAAAACAGACACATTTTGCATACTTGTAATAATTTGCAAACAAGGTGACATCCCAAGCTAATATCAAAGGCTACAGTAATGTCACTGCACAGTAACTGGTTACTGATTAGCAGACAAATAATATCAAATTAGCCACTTCCAGATCATTTTAATGGTCCTAATTACACTAAATGAAATCAATCTTGACTAATGCTGAAATGCAGATAAATGATGGCTAAATCATTTCCATTGGCTTTAGAAAAAAATGCATCTTTTCCTGGCATAAACTGTATGCATATGTAATCCACACACACACACACACACAGTCTGTGATCCTATATTTTGTTTGCTAGAAGTGCTTTAACAGCAGCATGTAAAAATAGGCTCATCTCCTCTAGAAGAAAATGCCTAGTGTGAAGCTTTGTTCAAATATTCACGTAGTTTTATTCATCTTCACATCACTGAGCCAGCTGTTCAAATTGAGCATGACTGACGCACGTTAATGTGTGAGCAGTAAATTAATTGGTTGGTCGATCGCTGTATTAATAGTAGCATGTTTTAGTGATTGTGTCCACGTTTTTGGAGGGTGTGGTGACTCATATCTTGTTGACATGGAGACCAAAATAGCAGCCAAATGGAAGAGGACATTCGGTCTACCCTTGAGACTTTGCACGATGGTGAAGAAAATGGAGAGAGAGAAAGATAGAATTAGAGGAGTGACAGAAGGAGAGAGCATAAGAGAGGAGAGCTTAGAGAACTATGAAGGTTTGTGTTGTATAAGCCAACGGTGAGTCACACTCACTGTTTGAATCTTGAGAACTAATAGAAAATCGTTTGTTTTCTCTCACTAGGGAGTGGGTTAACTCTGCAAGGACAAAAAAGGAAATAGGGTGATTTCAGAAACAAGAAGGAGTTGTCTTATGCAATCTATGTCAGGGTCATTGTCAGAATGACATTAGGATTTGGTACATCGTATACCTTAAATGCACTTTTGAGGTATGAATTTCACTGCTCAAATGCAATATGTCAAAACTGTGTCAAAGGCAAAACATTTTCAGCCATGTTAGCGGACTAGGCGTGGTGGGTCAGTCAGTTCCTCTTAGGTGCCGACTGAAACATATCACTGGATGGACTGAATTCTGGTGACCCACTGACTTTTCTTCTAGTGCCACCATGAGGTTATTTACATTTATGTTTTTTTTAGGTGAAATGTCTTGAAAACTATTGAATAGGTCAGGTTGGAATTTCTGTTTTTGCATGTACTTTGGTTTATGATGAAATATCTGCAAAACCAATGACACTCCTACACTGCAGCGATGGACGTCACAGACGATGACGTCAACCATTCGATTGAATTGTTGCAAATTGAAGCCTACAGAATAGCTATGTGGTCGGTGGCATCTTCTCCAGTTGAAGGCAGGACCTTCCAAATATGGGAGGCAGGGGGAAGCAGAGGAGTGACACTTGAAACCCGATTGAAGCACATCGCAGCGTCATCGGGCAAGGTGCATCGTACACATCCTGCTTAGCGCTAGAATTGCATATAAACTGCATTAAAATGGAAAATTATTAAGAAGAAAACTGTTTTTATCAGTAAAACTGGATATCAGAATCCATTGATGGTCCAATTAATAAAACAGCAAGCCATATTGACTGTGAAACAAAAACTGATTAAAACAAGCTAACAAAAAGCAAAACTGTGGTGAATGTGCACAGAACAAAACAACAGTCAGTATCACAACAGGACCTCCTGGTCCAGACGGCTTGTCGGTCCCCTCGCCTTCATATCTGCCAAATGAGGGGATTATTTAGTAAACTACCACCAACCAGATGCAGAGCCAGAGAGTTTTTGGAGCCAGCCTCTAGTGCCCGTCGGTGGTATTGCATTTTAGAGTAATTCGGCTTCGTCTTCAATTTCAAGCTGTGTTTGTGTTGTTTCCATAAACTGCAGTTAGTGCTAATTAGCAAATGTTGGCATGCTAATATGCTAAACTAAGATCATGAATATAGTTAACATCAACATGTCAGCATTATTTGTGAGAGTGTCAGCATGTTGATGTTAGCATTTAGCTCAAAGCACCTTGGTGCCTATACAGACTCACAGAGCTGCTAGCATACGTGTAGACTCCTGTTTTATTACATTTCCATTGCAGTTAATTTACTAAGAGTTTAGGGTGTATTCAATTCACGTCCACAAAATGAATCTGCTTGACCCATGAATATATCGTTTTTTACATCTTCGTTTGAAAAACCAGAAGATCCTGCACAACTTCACCTTCATAAAGCATATCAGCAGACCAGATTGTTAAACCGTCTTTGCTTTTATTTACTTCGTCCTTTGATAGTAAACAACGGACTAAAATGGCATAGGTTTTGTCAATAATTTTAGCCCGAACATGTAACAACCTTTTAACTGATTTTCATCTCCCACACCCTCCCCACCGCACTGTTCAAATTACACCACTGTTCCTTTTCATTGTCTACACCCAGTAGACTTTGTGGGCATACAAAAGAAAAGCAGCATGGTTTTCTGGTGCTCCATCAATTGCAAATGTAGCTCCACAATGAACAGGCAGGATAAACCAAACCTCGCCATCAGCAGGACTTTCAGATTGAGAGGTTGAAAATTAATCTGACAGCATGCTTTCAAAAGACAGCCTGGAGCTACAGGACACACATAGGCTAATATGTGTTTCTATGTTTTTCTTGCCTCTGTGGTTTCCAATTATTGTGTTTTGGGACTGTTTGGCCAGAGTTTCACACTGGGTTGGTCTTTGTGGCTAAAAAGGGCCACATTTATTTTATCATCAGCTCTGGTTGTGTTTCTGCTTATATACTATAAATATTTTCTACTGATAACAGTATTGCAACCTACTGCCAGGTAATGTGCCAAAGCTAATTCATTCTAAAGTATAGACACTGACCATAAAATTAAAATGACATGGTGTCATGTAGAGTTCATAAAGACAACTTATTAAATAGTGCTGAAACTGTAAGTTTATTAAATTATTAATTTAGTCCTTTTCAAAAAAAAACAATTCTAAAATGCACTTCTTCAAATAGGTCAAATGTGAACATATTCTGGTTTCCTCAGTCATTTATAAGGGTAAACTGAGCATTTGGTGGTTTTGAACAATTGAACTGAGACTAAATATCTTTGAGCATTTCCCCCTAATTTTATTGACCAAACTTCGAATTATTGTAAATAACTGGAAATCAAATGAATCCTTAGTTGATTACTGTGCAATGAGTGTGCGGGATTGTTATGAATAAAATTTTGGAACAACACAACATGTCACCCCACTCACATTAGGGAAATTAGAATACATTTAGGGTCATCAAAGGGTCGGTAAACTCCACTATAGATTTTACTGTCGCTTTTGAACATTTACAGATTTCCGCCTGATGAAGGCCCGTCTTGTTCATCTGAGCGGATACTCTATATCAGACATATGTCATCAACTTGTGAGAAACAACAGTCAGCACTGTACTGATGCTATCTTACTCAGATACTAGAATATAGCTTGAGGGGACAGTATCACAATGAGCATTTATACAGACCAAAAGGATGAATGACAAGACCACATAGGCTGATCATGCAAGAATGCAATTACTGGACATGCATTCTGGAAGATTAAAAATGGTAATTTCGGGATAAAACATTTTAACTTGCAGAAAATTTGTGTCACAGTGTTCATTCACTGACAGCCTTTCAGCAAACGGACAACTAAAACATATGCAGTAATACATGCGTATCATCATGAACTAATCCAAACCACTCTTTGATTAAAACCCTGGAACAATTTGCCCTCTTTTGCTGGTAAGGCATCATATCCATGAGTAACTTTTAATGAGAGTGGTAGCTTTAGGCCTTAAGACTTAGACGCTTCTTTAGAGCAATTTGTCCTCTATTGCTGCTGAGGAATTATATCCATGAGTAACCTTTAATATGAGAATGTTAGCTGTAGGCCTTAATAGTTAACATTTCTAGGTCACCATATCTACAAGCCTCATCTGAGTCAGTACACCCCGATCCAGTTTCTATTCAGTTCCACAACCACAGTTTCATAGTAAATGTAGTAGCTTGGTTGGGCAACATAAAATTGGAGTAAATGACACTCATGAGCCACAACAGCACATTGAATGGCAACAACTGTGTATGTCCTCAAAGGCCGCTTTCATGGGCTCCAAAACACAGCAATGTCCCAAGGTTATTTATATAATACTGTCTCTACAAAATGACAAGTGCTTCATTACCTTGAAACGCCAATGAAGACTTTATTTTCATGAGTTCACTTCACAGCCCACTCTGTTTCTATGATCTTTTGCTTGAGATGTGCCTTATTTGTCTCAGCTATGGTCATCAGACAAAAGATGCTTTATTGTAGTCAGGGAATGACGAACATCGAACAACCAAGGCTGTTCTAGAAGAAGGTGATCATTGTGACCTCTGACACTCGTCCGAGGACAGATAGATAGCGTCATCTGGCGTTATGGTCACACTATCCCTTACTTGCAAAAAACTGTTCGAGCCTTAGCATCAAGTTGTCCCTTTGGGCTCGCCTGTCTTATTGAGGATCAGAGCTAAAAGAAACAGCCTAGCAGAGAGAGACAAAAAGTGAAAATCACTTCGTATAATAAGAGGACAAATAAGTCCAACTCGACCTCGGCAGAGGAAGATAACCCAGAAACAAGGTTGTGGTGTGCAGAACAGGGAATCAGAAGTATATGAAATACATATCTGATGGTGGAATCTTTGTCATATGAAAGCAATTAGGAAATCGGATGCTGCACAATGTCTATTCAAATGGTTATAATGGTATCCATAAGCATAATTGCTGAATGAATGGGAAATAGAGAGAAAGCAACAAGTCCTTGAATCTAAATGACTATATACAGTGACCTATAAGAGCGTACTGGCGACAGGTTTGGTTTAAGCACAAAAACGACATGGTTACGTTCAGGGAAAGATCGTGGTCTGAGCCAAAAGCAGTACCTTGTTGAGGTTAGAAATAACAATGCTGACTTTCAGGTTGAAATGGGTGTCTTTTGCTGAAACCCATCCATCCACCCTGACCTCCTCCTTAAGGGGAATTTGTGGCTCTATAGCTTCCTCCTTTGTGCATGTCATAATTGCTACGGCTTTATCACTTGACAAACATGTTGTTTCGGGGCAACAACTGACCGCTACAGGTTGCTTGGTAATAAAATGTATAATAAGCTGCTTACAAAAATCACCTACGGGGGTAGATTTTTGTGGAAAGACAGTTTCAGAGAAGCAGCAGAACATAGCCTTGATTTTAAAATTTGACCGCTAGTGGGAAAAAAAAAAGCAAGTTTTGAATTTATGTGGCACGTTATCACCGAAACCAACAGGGTGCATCGCCTGTATCTACACTCTTGCACTTTTTTGGGTTTAAGTGTCAGAACTATAATCTAAAGCAAATACCTCCCATACATTTACTTCGATCCCTCGTCCTTCTCATAGAACACCTGCAACTTAAATGAAACAACCCCCCACCACTGAGATACACATCCGTCACAACTCAACCCCCATTTTTTTCACTACAAGTCTATCATTTTAGTAATTAACTGCCTGACCTCATGCTGACCATATGGACTCCATTGCACGGGAAACAAAAGCATGCCTTAAACCTGCAATAATTGTTTTTAGTGTTGTTGTTTGTACCGTGGGGACAGCACATTGATGACATATCATCACGCTGTAAAGTTAATTTGGTGAATGTTTGCAAAAAGTTGCCTCTTTACACGCGCAGAGCAATTAGCCTTTTTTTAGAGACGTATTTCGGGTGACCTAATAAACATAAGTTCAATATTCCCTCTGTAATTCGTAGCTTTGTTTTTGCCTCGCCTACATCCTGAGGGAAATATGTGGCTCTTTAGTTGCTAAATGCTCCATTGTGCTCACCAGCTAGTGACTAACTGTGTCTGCTGCCTGCTGCCTGCTGCGGCCCAAAATGATGCCGATGAGAGCGGTGACAGTGAACCAAAACAAAAAGGCTACAAAGCTCCATAGAGCAGAGAGGAACTGCAGAGTTAGGGGAAAATGTTTCGTGGATTAGTCATTATGACTGATCACTTTCACTATGAGTAATGTGATAAGTCAGGCGACTTGATATCAACATGAAAATATTGATTGGAGCAGCTTTATTGTCAAAATATTGCAGCTTTTATCAAATTGGTGCTCATAGAGGTATCTATTGAAACACATTTCACATCTGGTAGGCGCTACAGATCACTGTGCGCCAAAACCACAAGACCACTCTGCTAAACACTTAACATGTTTTACATCACTGGACCTTTTTGCACTACACCCAACTGCATCAGCACAATTTGCACTAGGTGCAATTGCACCATTGTTTTAGGTGTATATATGTATATATTCATTCATTTCTATCCTGTAAATATGTTTATTTATGTTTTATATGTCTATTTATGTCTGTCTGTTTTGTTTTTGTTGGACGCTGAGAGCGAACCTAAAACCGGAGTCAAATTCCTTGTATGTGTAAACATACATGGCCAACAAAGCGATTCTGATTTTATAAACAACATTTGTATATAAAACCTAATCTGTAAAAACAATTATTAAAAATGTAAAATAAATGAAGTGGAATAAAAAGAACAATCGAGAAATATTGAAAGAGGTATAAACTAGCACACAGTTCAAATAGTCAAAATAGTACTTAAGTAAATGCAGTTATTTTCCACCACTGGGATCAAATAATTCCTTTATTTCAGTTATTATTGTAGTTTCATCAACTGCTTTAGTCTATTTAATATTTCAACACATATGTTGCACATAACCATGCTTTAATCTAAATCTCTCGGATTGATATACAGTTTTCCTCTCACTGAATACTCCTGGGGGGCAAAAGTCATTACAAGTGAGTGTGAAGGGAAAATAGTTTGGAGCACCGAGAAAAACGAACCACTGTGGGGTAGTGTTTCTCTTCATAAGAATTCGGCTAAACCCACAACTGTGTTAATAGAGAAACTATTTTAAACAATAATGTGCGCTTTTGCGACACATTCATATGAAATTCTGTGTGTGTACAAATGAAATAATTGTGGCTCTTAATGCTTGTTGGCATACTGACTGTAAGGACTGAGGCAAACTCTAAAAACAGTATATTTTGATTTCCTTCTCTACACACACGCATCTTTCACATCTTTCAATCTTTCAGGTTAGTCTGGAGCTAAGAGCTAAATTGGAATTTTTTTAAAGTTACATAAATACGTCATTTTGTCATTCTTGACCCACATAAGTTGTGGAGGCCAATTTTGTGGTATTTTGTTTGTATTTCATGCCTGTACTTTATTTTCACGTCTTACAAAAAAACGAATAAATGAATAAATAAATAACACGGGGTTAGTGAGGGCATTCATTTAAATTATTTAAAGAAACACTGCCCCTCATTGCATGTTTTTGTCTATGCCGATAGACACAGACATTATTTTATCATAATATATCATCACATTAATAATGTTATAACAATCCCAAAAGTGACTGATTGCTGATTATTTTTTTTTGATGATTCAATGAACTAATCAAATAAATAAAAGAGCTCACCTGAAAACCTTTGTGTGTCTGCAGCACAATGAACTTCAAGCAGTACAACCTTGAATCAAGCTTCTATGTCTATGACCTCAGTCTTGCGGGTAATTCATTTTTTTGTTGGAGCTTTGGCCTCATTTCTCATTCAGGTATTTCACAAGTATAAGAACTTGTCCTCCAATAACAATGTTTAGATATTAAATATTTACTTTTAAAAGCAAAAAAAATAAAAATCTGGCTGAAGTAAAATTCCTCTTTATGGATTGAGTACAGAGGTCCAGAATGTCCACAGCCTCGTTTATCTGTGGGAGGAGACAGTGAACTTTTAATTGAAAAATGAAAACAGTGACAAAACGTGCATTTAAAGTTTCTGATCGAAAGGTGTCGTGTTTGCATCCTGCATTTAAACAAGAAAGCAAAACATTCAGGAGTCCCTTGTATCCCAGCACAGTCCTTTCAAAGTGAACGTACAAGGTTGATTTGACTGGCCATGACTAATGCCGTACTGTAAACCACCCCACTGATAATGTATTGCTGGTAATCCAATAGCAGATGCTATATGTGCTGCAGGTGCGCCTCATGCCTCTGGCTACATGAATACCAAACATAGTCACCACACCCTGCGCACCTTGAGCCTTATCCGGTTGACTGCCCTTTCCCCTATGCACCACTGATTATCCCACAATGTTAAAGGTGGAGATGCTCTGAGTGTCAGGTGCAGGAAGACTTCAGTCTTGAGTAGTGTGAGAGTAAGAGCAGTTTTAAACAGTGAAAGATTTTTGGAAAGGCAGGAGCAACGTCACTGATAACCCAGATATATTTAAAATAAATATATAAAATGACTGGGAGTGTAGTTCCTTGATCTATTTTATGCTTGCAGTCAACACCACAATAATTATCTTGAAGTGTGTGAAAATAACTCCATAGTTTTATAGTTTGCTATAGTTTGTTCAGCCAGTAATGTGAGAAGAAGAGAAAAAGCACTCAGGAACTCCTGATGACATTTTTGGGAATTACCACAAACACATCTGTGAAACAAATGCAAGACCTTATTATTTAAAATATGTCCATTATAATAATTATACCATATATGTTGAAGAAAAAAATAGATGGATTTTTATCCCCCAACATGTAACCATCATTGTTGAATGTAATTCTTAAAACATTCAGGTCGCCTAGCCTACGCTTATCATTGTGGTGGCTGCTTCCATGGTAACACCACAAACTGTCAGACATCATGTTAGACCTCACGGCCTGTCAACCTTGCAGTGGATCACTGATATTCTGCATGCTAAGCTTTTAACTGTCATCCACAATTCATTTGACACGATGATCATTAACTGTAGACATTAAGCATGTAAAAGACCTTCATGTTCATTGAAAGTTTGTATCATCGTAGGCTCTTTTGATATTCATGTTTTCCACAATGTGGCTTTATGTGTCAGAAGGCGCAGCTATAAGTGTGTTTATACTACCACAAATCTGTGTGAAGGTTTTAGGTAAAGTAGATGTTTTCATTCTTATCCAGAACCCTGATCTCCATTATCATGGAACTGGTCTGAGGTTACATGAAGAGACAGAAGCACCTGAAACACCACAAATCCACAGAGGAACTGTGGCAGGGTCAAGAAGCTTGAAAATCGGTGCGCAAGTACACGTCGGAGAATTTACTTTCAAGACAAAGATTGGTTTTAACAAAATATCGGTTTGATTTTTTTTTTTTAATCTTTGTATGAAGTTGTATGATTACTAAAGAAATTTGAAAGTTTCCTCATTTTACTTTAGGTGCTCAAAACTTTGGCACAGTACTTTATATGCATTGAAATGTAATATAAACTGTAGAGGGACAATATGTTAAACTTTTAATTTAAAAATGATCCACAGAATGGGAAGAAATAATAATCTGGACATTTGTGAAAGACATTTATGTATCATGCTACACACATATCTTGTGAAGTTTGTATGCCAACCAGCTAGCCTCATCTAGTAATACCACCGAATGCCCCAACAGGTGATAGTGAGTCAAGGTCTTTACAACCTGGTAGTTTAATTTTGGATGTAGTAGAGTTAGTAAGCAGGCAGCAAACCAGGTGCAATGCTCAGTGCACCTGGATGGTGGATGTACGGTTTTGCTGCAGCTGTTTTCTTGCTACTTGTTCATTATATATACCTGGTCTGAATACAAACACAATGACCCTCTCTCCTTTACTCACCGAGAGCTGTCTCCAGCAGTGGAAAGCCAATATTTAATTCTTGTTTTGCTTCTATTTCTATCACTTCTCTTCTTTGCCCCCAAACATGGTTTCTTGCCAGGAGCGGATGGAGGTGATAATGGTCACTTGGAAAGAGTTCCAGCCTTTGTTGAATTTAATATTCCACTCATTCTAACGAGAGGTTAGAATACCACCACTACTTCTTCCTCTCCACGCTAAAGCGACTCATTATCGCCTCTTGAGGTGACGGGTGGTGTTACATGACAGGGTGGGCCAGGGGAATTTCTCTTTGTAAAACAGTATTTTGATGTCTTTGACATAATGTCAGCAACAAATACTGTATGTAAAAATCGATGTCGGTTCTGGGTCTGGAAAGTGAAACAAATGCATAAATGCCATAAAGTGCAATACCACCCACTACCACAAGGGGCCCGCTCAAAAGAGCTGGGCTCCTTAGACTCCCATTCAACTTCTCCCATGAAGTAACTGCCTCTTGGTCAGCAGTGTAATTTCTTCAAAATCTGTCGATAATCGTGTTTAATTTTTTTTGAGGGTTTTAAACAAAACAAAAAAAATCCGTACATATTGAAACTTTAAAGTAAAATACAAAATGTTGGTTCCTGTGTTATTGCCAATCTGAAGCAATTATAGTAGGGCGCTATGTTAAAAACGAGTTATAAGGCTTAATTCTATTTAATGCTGCGCTGAACAAACACAAAGTGTTTTAAATCAGTCACAAACTAACCGACACGCGGTCAACTGCATTGTTATTTGTAAGGCACACGCGAGTAGGTGTAAGGGGGTCAAAAGGGGCCCGACGACACCTCTGTGGCCCATAAACCCATTCGCTTTTACATATGTCCTACTCAAAGACAAAAAGAAAACAGCTAAGCCTTGTTCCCGCGATGCACAGGAGCTTACACAAACACATGAAGCCATACTTGCCCTCCAAGAGCGTGTGTGAACAGTTGTACCTGTCTGTTTGGTAACTTGTGGTCGGGGTGGTGGTGGTGGTGGTGGTGGGGGGGGAGTGTGCGGAGGTTGGCGGACTCTGACGTCGTGGTGCAGGTTTCAGTGTTGCACAGGCCGGGCCCAGTGCTGCAGGTTGTCCGGTAGGGTGCCTGCCGAGCTACAAGCATGCTGTTGATGTCAGGAGCCGAAGAGGAGGGGAACGTGAGGAATGGCTGAAAACTGACGGCGCTCTCCTGCAAGGAAACAAACCAGGACGCAAAAGCACCGTCCCCGGTATGTTTTGCCGAACAGTTTACCGCCACCGGACCGGTCTGTTAGCGACACATTAAAACAAGGCACCGTTCGTTTCCACCAAACCCCCCCCCCCCCCCCCCACCACCACCACCACCACCCCCCCCTCCTCCTCCTATTTGGTTATTTAATGGGACAACGAAAACGTAAAAAAAAAACCGCAAGGTAGGCTACTGCTCCTGTCGCCAACGCCGCTACTTTATTTTTCATGGACCTGATACGACACACGGGGGCTGAGACATGTTTCAAGGTAAATCGCTCGCGCTCGAAGACGGCGTTTGGTTTTTAAGCTAGCTAAACGCTCGCGTGCGTGCTTGTGTCGGGGGCTCGTGGATGTATGAAGTGTTCGGACCTTCACATTTTGTTTTGAAAAGCGTCGGCTTGGCTTCATCTCTTCATGCCTCCACCGACCAACCACATGAGAAGTCGACGTCCGGAATAGATTAAAGCACAAACAAAGGGGCTCTCTCTCTCTCTCTCTCTCTCTCTCTCTCTCCCCCCTTCTTCTTCTTCTTTTTTTTTTTTTTTTTTTTTCTTTTTCTTTTCCATCGCTTTCACCTGAACCGACGAGGAGAAAAATGCGTGTGGATTTGTTTTGGATATGTTTGTGGTGCTTCCTTCGCCCCGGTGCCGCCGGTCAAGGGCAGTCGACGGCCGTTTGTTCGCCGTCATGCAGCTGTGATGAAGATGGGGGTGCAGACTGCTCCGGGAGAGGACTGACCACCGTCCCGTCTGGGCTCAGTACTTTCACCTACTACCTGTAAGTAACATGCACACTGAAACACAACCTTTCTAAAGTCTTCCCCGTTGAGGCCCGGTTATGGGATGTTGTTGTGCTCACAGTGCAAGTGAATGATGGGCATTGAACATTACCGGGTTAACTTCCTACCAACATGTTGTCAGAGCTCTGCACAGGTTAGTTAGTGTTTCTAGTCTGACCCATTAATGTGTCACAACTCAACATCTTCAAACAGCTCAGTTAAACTATACACAGTGACAGCTCCACAACTTGTTACCTGCCTTTTCAGTGCAGTTAAAAGTTGCACGATTAACTGATGCAATGTTAAATGAACAGTTTTATTCATGTTATGATATGCATGTGCTGGGCTGCAACTATTGGGTTGATAGATTAGCGGTGGAGCTGCAGAAAATGTACTGAGTTGGAAGCTGTTCTGTTTAAATTAATAAGCATTACAAGTTCATTTTTGAAGCAAAAGCCCTGAACATTTTCTGATTTAAGGGTTGCAGATGTGCAGACTTGATTATTTAAACTATTTGATAGTAAACTGAATATTTTGGGGTTTTGGTTTTGTTTCTCATAGGCCTGGGTGATATGGACACAATCAGATATGACAATATGATATCGTGGCAGTATTGTAGAGATGACTATCTGTTTTTTTTTAACAAAAATATTTACTCAGAGATTTTTGATAGATAATCTTCAGTAATGTGAATATATGACTCGGTGCTAAAGGCAAATAAAAGGACAGCTAGAACAGGCTGGTAAGTTCAGGAAATTGCATCGCTGTATAGTAACTCAAGCTTTATAACCATATAAAGACAACTCTTACGCCACATCATGATATTATGATATCCAAAATGTAAGACAATACCCTGTCTCATATCATGATATGATATCAATACATTGCCAAGCTTTAGTTTCTCAGATAAATAGGCAATATCATCGAATCATCATGGACTGAGAAGTTACTGTAGGATGAACAAGTCACACTGCTTTGAAACAATATCTAGATTGGACTATTAATCAAGAAAATAACTGAGAGATCCATCCACAATGTAAATAATTGTTAGTTGATGCATGTTGTCTAAAAAAAAAAAAATGCCCATCCTAAGTTTCCAGAGCAAAGCTAGTCTCGTCAAACTGCTTGTTTCCTTCTACTAATAGTACAAAATGAAAGTAATAATACAGTTTTACACTTTCAGAAGTCACTCAACCTCACATTTGAGTGGATCAGATCAGTGAATGCTGAACATTTTTGCCATGAACAAATCGTTTCAGCTCTGGACATGTTGATGAAGATTTCTCTCTACTTTCTGAAGGACTTCTTGACCTCAGCACTTCATGCGTTCTCTCAAAATAGTATCATTACCTGATGTCCAAGAACAGGGTGCATCTTCTAAGGTACTTTTGGGAACTCAAAGACGTCTGCTTTTTTGCCATAAATGACAAAATATTTTTCAGGGGCCAGACCAGCATTTTAATCCAGTATTTCCACACTTTGAGTATCTCTCTTCTGCATTTTTTCTGTACCACAGCATACGTTAGGTCGTATGCGAAAGCTGCAGCAGTGGTCAGTGCAGTCTGTGGAAATATTAGTTTTAAACATTCATTTGGCTCCTGACATGTGCCAAATGTCAAACGTTTAAATGGGCAAACTGAAGTCGTTTCTGGGATCACAAAAAAAACTTTCGTAAAAGTAATCTGTTGCTCGATAACATTTAAAAACGTAGCTTTTTTAGGTTATGTTAGGGCAGGAAATGTTATGTGACTGAATCAATGAGCAATGCACTAACTGCTGAGGTCAGAAATAGGGATAGATTTGGGTGAGTAATGCATGGACGGTAGCCAGCAGTGCCCTGGTACCGTACATTTAGTACATCAAAATTAGGCGTCAAACTCGTAACTTGAATGCAATAACTGCCATTACCACATCCTCACAAGAAGTCTGACTAAGAGTTTACTGCTTCAAGTCAGAGCACACTTTGTTATAAACAGTGGAGCAAATGGACACCAGGTACTGACTGCTTAAAAGTTAAGAGTGTGAGCTCTTAGTGGAGGGTTCAGGTTAACTTAAGAGGATGTGAGAGTTTTAAAAATGATGGCCAAAGCAGCAGCAACTTGTCAGTGTACACTAGATATATTCATCTGCATCCTACTGTGTGAGGTAGGTTAGGTCTTTGTGAAGTGGTGCAGATACAGTTGATGATTGTCTCATGACGAAATAGTTTGTTTCACAACCTCTGGGTTAATCACAAACTAAAGTAACCACCTCTGACTGCTCCCTCAAAAAACAAATAAATGAAATCATGACTTTAACATAACGTTGGTCCATTTAATATGTTTTACTTTGTGAAGAAAATAACCTGTATTTTACTTCTTGAAGGTTTGTTGTTGTTTGTGGACCGTCTGTGTTGTTTTGCCACCTTTTGAAGGATGGTGGCCCGAGTCTCACTACGCCAGAACCAATAGTGTGACGCTTCAAATGAGCACTGTTAAGAAAGTGTGAGGTAAACTAAACCGAGGAAGGGAATACATGTCACACTGGGCCTGCAGCTTACAGTTGAAACTCTCAGCATACTCTTTCCTCCGGGGATAAGTACAACCGGTATATTATGGTGGCAGTCTGACATCTCAATCCTAACATGAATCAATGTTTTCACAAAATGATACCAGAGCCCTTACTGCCGCTCTCCTGGCCAGTTTTAAGCCAAAATGGAAATGTGTGTTGTTTTCGGGACTCTGTTCTCAGTCTGCCCTGCACATAGTAATATAAATGCTCTGTGACAGGTTTTAAACACTAAACTTCTTAATGGATTCACTTCAGGCTCTTAAAAGTATGTGAAAGGTTGTTTGTCCCTCTCTCTGTCCTCCTCTCATTTGTTCTCCTGGTCTCTTGAACTTTAGTTGTCCTCTCCCACTCCCTCTGTCTTTTGTACGTGGAGCAGTGGGGCTAGGGATCATGATGGATTAGTGAGACATATTGCAGCTGCAAGGGCTCCTTCTCTCAGGGCCAATGCACCCACATGTAGAGGAAAGATATCATATATGAGAGTTTTGTCATGACTGTTCTTGACATTTGTAGTTATCATGTGTTTAGAATCGGTGTGGACGTAAAGAGACATTGACAAAGTAGAAACTTGCTGGCAAAAATCTGGTCTGGTGGGTAACAACAACCGGAACGAGGATGTGTAAATTTAAAGAAACATACATAACGGCAGATTCAATGCCCAAAGGTAAAGAAGTTACTTCATTACAAGTATGACTACTGTAGTTTGTGCATTCTTTTTTTTGTCTGTCTTTTAATTTGTCGAGAAACCTTGGTAATGGAAGGCCCTGCATTTTAGTGATAAATCATGCCGGTGTTGGCGTGTACTCGTACCTACAGCCTACAGGGGCTTGAGTTTTGGCTTCTGTCATGGAAACAGCCCTGTCACAGAAAAGCAGATGAGAGAAAAGAGGAGGCCCCTCAGCTAGTAACAAAGCAAACGTTTGAAGGTATGTAGACTACCTGTCACCGAGTAACTGCCTAGGTTTTATTTTTTTGGTACTTTGTCTGCACAAACTACTGTGAGATTTAAGGGAGCATGAATTTTTACAGCTAATATCTCAGTTATGTCAGGTCCTTTCATAGTGTGAATGAGACTTAGGGGAAGCTGAGGGGTGGCGTCAGGGGTCTTGCACTCTGCTGGTGGAGCTTGCCGGTTTCACCATTGGTGCCCTGAATCCATTTTTAACTGAATGATACTTTTGTTCTTGGTCAGCAGAGGTGAAAGGAGCCAGTCAGTGGTTCCCGCTCCCAAACAGGATGAGCTGTGGATAGGAGAATATTAACGTTCTCTCCCCCTCTCTGAGTCCTTAACCCTGTCCTCCATTTATACACCTCCTCCCATCCCCCCCACAACCACACAGCTTACAACTGCTAATGATTTCAAGTTTTCTGAAACTTGTGTCCTGCTTTCAAAAATGTAATATTACCCCACGCTGAGTGTGGGGACTCCAGGGTTTTATGTTTTTGACTTAAATGGTCTGTATAGGTTGTGTTTTTATGTCCAAGAAAAATCTTGAAAAGTTTGTTTTTAAACAGTGACTGACTGCTGAAAAGTTAAGAATGTGAGCTCCTAGTAGAGGGTTCAGGTTAACTTAACAGGATGTGAGAGTTTTAAAAATGATGGCCAAAGCAGCAGCAACTTGTCAGTGTACACTAGATATATTCATCTGCATCCTACTTTGCAGTCTGAAGCATCTGGACGTGTATGTTTAAATAAAATAAAAAGACTTGAAAGAGACTTCCCAGGTACAGCACACGCATAACGTGAAAGCTGCTGTACAGGACAGTGTAGACCGGTGTATTAGTTCACACGGAAGTGTCGACTACGTCAGACAGACAGCTCATAAAAAAACATCTGAAATGTGTGTGAAGTAGACAGTGTAAAACATATTGATGAGAAACTAGCCTATATGACAAGGAAAAGAATACTTGATGTTAATTTTAAATGCTTCAGGAATTGAACATTTCTGTGCCTGAATGAAAACCTGCTTTGTGTTTGCACATTATTTAATCCTGAAAACCACAGAAGATAGTGAAGAAGTGGTGCTTTTATATTTATTTTGATTTTTTTTGCCAGATGAACCTCAACAAACTGTCAGAAACGTGAATAGGATCATGTGACAGATTGTCACAGATTGATCTATAAATACAACAGATGTCTCAACAAGACTTGAATGACATTTGTTCAGTTGTATCTCTTTCAGTGGTTCTGTTGCATGTTTATAAAATAAATAACCACCGTCGGGTTCACGTTTTTTTCATTTGTTAGCTCAGGTATAGTAAATGACAAGACACCTAATAACACTGTTTAGCCATCATCATTGAACTGTATGTAGCCGTGGCAACAGGTCTTGTGCTTTGTGCTCTGTTACAAGTGAACTTCAGTGAAACAGACTTTAACCATGTGCTTAACTGGATATTACAAGTGCTATTACCTTGTGTTTTCCCATGTACAACTCTTATCACGTACATTTTACGTAAAATGAGTTTCGTTGAGTCTTCATCAGAATCATTTTGTAGTCATTCACAACTAAATCAATGTTCTCAATGTGCTCGTGTGTGTGTAGCATTGGCAGAATGTGACAGAGTGTACTGTTTGTTTCACTTTGTCTGGCATAATCCATGACACCAGAATATTTAGAAATGAAAACAAAAAGTGAAGTTATCTGTTCAGGGCTTTGGAAGGGTTTTCATTTGTTGGGTGATTGAGGTGCCCTCTATGGCTGTTTCTTTTAATGTTAGCTATTCACCTTTTTCATGACTTACCATTTTACTGAGCCCCACTACAAGGGAGTTAGACAGAAAGGTTTTTATGGACTTGTCTGGTTTCCAATAATTGTTATCAGGCTAAAATATCAAAGCTTACTTTTATCAGGCCAGATTTTTAAGGGTTGCATCGGTTTTAGCCTTTTTGGCGTGCAGGGATGATTTGTGAAGTGCTGCACTGATTGGTGTGATTCACGTTAAACGTCCTGTGGGATCTAGGGATGCTCCCTAAAAGTCAATGAGTCAACTCATCTGTTGGCGACACCCATATGTAACTGAGATTCTTCATATTTAGCTTCCTCCCCCCCCCCAGAGTGAACAGTCCCTTGGAGGAGAACGATACATATTGACAAAAGTTACCCTGGTCTCTGAGTTTAAGATTTCAAGTGATGCACTAGGACCAGTTGTCACTGGGTGGGAACGGCACACTGGCCTCTGTATGCACTCCGAAGTCAAGTCTGCCATCCCTCAGAGCACACCACCAGGATTGTGTTGTATTGGCAGAGGTGGTGGGGAACACTAGGTCGTCTGGTCTGGAGCAAAGCCCGTCTTAGGGAGTGTTTATAACCGTGATGCCCATTTTGCAAGCGCAACCACTGGTCCCACCAGTTGCAGCCTCCCCGAGGGAGGTCTGCAGCCATTAGCAGCGGACTCTGATCCAAATTCAATTAGACTGACAAAAATCTGAGTTTGGTACAGCCCTAGTGGGAACCCATGAACTCTTTAGTTGTGTTACAGCTTGGCTTATGACCTCAATCAAAGTCCTTTACTGGTTCCTAAGTTTGGTTTTGTCAGGCAACAAGCTGTAGAAGGGAAACTGGTGTTTTTTTTATCATGATTATAAATCTTGCTGTGCCCTGTGAAATTGTTTTACACGGTTTCCCAAATGGTGGTTAAAGTGGCTGCACAACAGTTACACCTGGTAGTTATCAAGTGTAATGATGTAGTAACAACAAAGATTGTTGTAAGACCTAGTTTGTGGTTATTTAGTGATGTGTACATCTACATTTAGTTTGATCATTAAAACCGACAAACTACTGATGCAACTTGCTGCTAAGTTAAGCTTGATGTTTAAGTAGTGCAGACAGTTGTCTTCCATGAAGCTTAATAGCAATGTGCTTTATTTGAAATCATGTCAAAGCCACATCACAACTATTAAAATGTCTTGAGAATGTCTCAGTAATAATTTTGGGGACGTTTTAGAGGAAATCTGTTTATTTTTCAGAATGTAGGTTTCATGTAACAGATTAGAGATTAAAGTACATGAGTTGATCTACAATAGTGCCACAACATAAACCTTGTAGATTCACACCTAAAGCCTCTCCATGCACAGGCTGAGTTTGTCTTAACCATGGACCAAGACTTTTTGACTGTTCAGTATTTAATCACATTTTCTAGACCAAACAGAAATGTTGTTCCAGTGCTAATACTGTTGCATGATAGAAGATTTGCAAATTGCACAAATTTTAAGATATGGTAATTCTGTGTTATCTAACTAATACATTGAGATTGTATTTTTAAAGGAGCGTTTTGGCTTTTAGATTATGTTTTTGCTTCACTTTAGCAGCCATATTTCCCTTTTCTTTAAGCATGTCTCGTACGTTTGTCCGATTATCTGCTTACTCTCTGCTAAAATGAGGCCAAATGGCACATGGGATAGGAATTTACAGATACCTGTTTGCAGAAGCGTTTAGGCTTGCCACCATTTATCACGACTGCATTTTTAGTGTCCTCTTCAATCTGTCTTAGCAGGGACAAGCCGGGACCTTGATGAGTAAAGCAGCCAGACACAGAGGGAGGGAGGAAGTGTGATAGAGTCATGCAGGCCTCCTATACTCCCCAGCTCTGCATGTGGTTTAGACCAGTCAACAGTCTTTGGAAGATTTAGTCAAACGTTTTAAAATGCGGTTAGGGATGTTTCCCACTGACCACCTGTGGTGGCAGAACTGCAGCAGTGGCTGGAGAACACCATCAGAGATGTTGTCAGGGAGGAAAAAGCCTTAAGAACTGGGTAGATGTTGATGGAAGTGTTGTTGAAGCTGCATAGTCTATATGGTAATTGGATAACCAGGTAAGAGGAGATGGAACATAGTCACAGGGATGATGAGGGTTCTGTCAGGGCCCACCTTTTAAGGTGTGTGTATGTGTGTGTGTGTGTGTGTGTGTGTGTGTGTGTGTGTGTGTGTGTGTGTGTGTGCATGCGCGTGCGTGCGTGTGTGCGTGTGTCTGCAGAGGAAGGGCAATATGATCCTTGTAGGATTCAGGGGCCCACACACAAGGTCCGGGAGAGATCTGGCAGTGAAATTCAAGATGGCCAGTTGGAGAGTGAAAGACGAGGGAGGAGTGCAGGGGGTTTCTTCATTTGTGAATCCCGGATGTTTTTTCAATCTTGATTGTGTCATCTCTTTGCATATGGCATCTGGTGGGGGGGCTTTTTGTTGAAGCAGGTTAGCGAATACCTCATCAAGATTAAGGTTCCAGACCTGAGTTTGCTCCCACTGCAGATGTCTCCTTAGAACATCTGAGGCAGCCTTTTGTCCCCCTCTTTTATTGTGGCAGCCCTTTACTCTTCATAGCCTGTTGAAAACACTGCACTACTTCTCCTTTAGCTGTAAGCAAATGCATATTAATGTGTGTGTTTTTAAAAAAAAATTAACATTACGAAGATGTAAATACATATACTCACATCAGGTTTGGTGGGGAAGCAAATCAAGTCCTGTGTGCATATTTTTCATGCTGCTACATGCCTATCTTTACTCGTTGATTTGAAAAATGAAGATCCCTGGGGCTAAAGAGAAGGGCTTTTTCAAGACTTCTTTTTGTTGAGGTTAAACTCATGCAGGCACAGTCAAAGCCATGAAGCTGCCATAAGCGATAGGTAGTCCAACTACCCCATTGTGTGTGTATATATTTTACTATTGCAGTCATAATCCTCATCATGTTAATGTCTTGATTGCATGTTCATTATAGTTTATTTGATCAAATAAGACTTCATACACAGATGATTTAATTTTGAGGAATGAGTTTCTCAATACAATCAGAAAAAGTAGGTAAAACTTAATTTATAGACAGTTCAAAACTTGTTCTAAAAGGTAAGAGAATAAAAACCATTAAAATATATAAATCAAAGACAAGCGTATGTATCAGTGAAATTTTACTGTTTCTAACCGTTCTTTTTCTTTTTCTTCCACAGTGACCTGAGCATGAACAACATCACTGAGCTTCCATCATATGTATTCAAGAACCTCCCCTACCTGGAAGAACTGTGAGTACTTGCCCCCCTTTTCTCTTGTTAATGGTGTATTTACTCTGTACAGTGTTGACATGGGGGCTGGTCTTTATGATATGCACCTGGGTATTTGAGTTTTGTGCTGAAAAACACACAGTAAAGGTCCACAACATGCCCGTCTTCTCAGCTGAAGAAGATAAGCGTAGCATTACGTGAAGTAACAAATCACTCACCATTCATGAATTGAACAATAAAAGGTGCAGTAACGCTCAATTAAAAAGGTGAGGTGAGACAACATGCATTGAAGCAACAATCATGTGACATCCTGTGTGGATTTGTGCTTTTAAGGGATTATCAGAGTGGCAACAGCACATCTGTGCTCCAGGGCTTTGTTGAGTGGGGTTCATCTAATCTCGGCGGGTGTTATTTCTTTTCCCTTTAAATTCTCGGCTGTCTCGCTTGAAGCTGCTGCGAGTCGGAGATAAAAATCTGTCTACCTGATATCAGGTAACATGCAACCCTGAGAATGCAAAATGACCAGTGAGTGAACATACTCCAGCAGTTCCAGTTCTACTTGGCCTTCATGGGCATGTTTTTTCAACTCCTGTGCATCTTTCAGCTGGCCCGAGTCTTCACCCTCTTCTTTTCCACGCACACGACTCCAATCTGCTTTGTTGAAAGGCAATTTACTTTTCATCGCATTGTGTGGAGGAATGCAAGGCAGGAAGGAAGAGGGCAAAACAATGGTTTCCATGGCAACAAGGCTAAAAAACCCACCTAGTCTCGCTGATACTTCTCATCAAAATTGGCGGACTGTCGTCGTTGAGGTGTGTTGTTCTTGAAGGGTGGGATTTTGATTGACATAAACCCTTAGTTCATTTGTGTGTTTGTTTAATCTTTCTTTTTGGAACAAATCAGCATGCTTGTCTCAGTGAACTTTGCTGGTTGACTTTTTTGCTCTCGGGCTGCTGCAGTGTCAGTGAACCGCAGCATGGGCCCTGAGGGCAAAAACAGCGCGAGAAAGAGCCGACAGAGAAAAGAGAGCGTCCATCCTCCTACAGGACAGGATCGGCGACGGGAGGAGTATTCCCTCCTTCTTAGTCACGCAATCTCCTTCGCTCTTTTTCTTTCTTGCCAAAGGTGCAACAAAGCTCAACAGACGTGATGACAGAGGTACTCTGTCTCCTTTGCAGTTTGTTTATATTTCTGAAAATAACCTGTGACTGATAGGTTCTTTATATATATCAGCAGGGAATTGTGGTCATTCGAGTTGTTCTGCTGTTGTGGATATATTCCAATTTGTTGGACAGAATTATTTAAAACATTATTAGTAATTTTATTCTTACTATAATGTTTTTTTTAATATTATTTTTTTCAGTTTAAGTTTATTGCGGCCGTGTTCTGTGCATTTTTTTAAGTGCATTGCATGGCATCCATTTGTATGTGTGCTCTATTAACTAAGTTTTATCTTTTTAATTGAGATCATTTTTTGTCATAAAATCTCTCAGGATTGTCATTTTACCTTAATAACAATAAATGTTACTATTTTAAACTATTGTAGAGGATGACCTGTGTTGGTAGTGTTGACTTATATCTGGTTGGCGTGTTATGATAAATTATTGTACGATCAATTAAGGATTGTGGCCTTGTGGACTGGATTATGGGTTCATCGGTTGGTTTTTGTTCTTCTAAACCAGGGGTGTCAAACTCATTTTAGTTAAGGGGCCACATACTGCCCACTTTGATGTCAAGTGGGCCTGACCAGTAAAATCATAGCATAATAACGCATACATAACGACAATATTTCTCTATGTTTAAATCATTGGTGAAGGCTTTTGGATGATAAACACTGTTTTAAGGTCTTTCTACAATAAACTAGAAACATAAAGAGCAAAAACTCAGACATCAGCCCACTGTTTATCTGCCTCGGCTCTCCTCTGCAGATTCCCTCGCTTTGTGACGCGTTTGACGTCAAACGCGTCACAAAGCGAGCAGCGAGCGCTGCTGCCTGTGGCACCGAGCGCTTCTTCCTCCGGAGCAGACGTCGCATTTACGCTGTTTTTGAAGCAATTACTGGATCGATTAAAAAAAAAATAACAAAACGTTTGTACTCATAAACCTCCATATTCTCATAGAAATGCAATTTATGTCTTTCCGTAATTTTCACACTTAGCAAAGTCATCCGGCGGGCCGAGCTGGACCCCCTGGCGGGCCGGATCCGGCCCGCAGGCCGTATGTTTGACACCCCTGTTCTAAACCATATAATGACTATAATAAGGAATAATGATTATTATTTAGTTATGAAGTGGGAGGAGTGGTCCCGTGGTGGTTTTATCTGTTGGTTCGCTTTGTATTTCCCTTCAATGATGAGGTTCAGTATTATGTAACACCAAATCCAATAGCACTTCATTGTTAAAGTTGGAAACAAAAAAACCCTACAGTATAGTTGCTCAAACTATCAAATCAACTGATTCAACTAAACTATCAAATCAGTTTTCTTAATAGTGTAGTTTTTATTACCAGCTAGCAGTACGCATAACAGAAATTTAAGCTTGTTGATTGGATGTTGAATGCACTTCAGTAAATTTTTCACAAAACCTTTAAGCCTTGTTACTTTAACTTTTTTTTTTTTTAAATCAGAAAGCTATAATTTAATTTCTAGCACAATTATTAATTCTTTGTAATGAGAATACAACCAGGGGAGATTCTTTCAAAACCCAAACTACGGGAGTGCTTTTGGTTTAAGTACCACAACAAAACATGACGTGCCTGAAAGACCTCCTCCCACATCACATCTCGGTTATTATTACATGAATGAAAATTGTCATATGAACATTCTTATTGCCAACGTGTACATAGGAAATAAAGTCACAGGGTTAAAATAACAGATACCTGTAGCAACAGTGGTACAAAAAGGTGTGTATTACACATGTGGAAGCATGTTGTGGGGGAGGGGTCCTTGTTTGGAATTACCTACAGTGGGTTCCCAAATAGGAAATTAATTGCTAGAACAGCATTTGTAATCCTTATATTTTGGGATTTTTTTTTTGGAGGGGGGGGGGGCCGTAAACTAAGAAAATTGTGCCCATTGACTGCTGTCATACTTCAACGTTTTTTTCGTTTGTGAATTTTCAGTTTACAGAAATAGACCTGTGGGAGTGGTGTTGCACAAGGAGAGGATTTAGCCCTTCCTCATTGAGATCCATCGTAGCCCTGGGGGGACTGGCACTGAGTTTGCTGAAAGATGCAAGAGGAGGAGAAGCTCTTTGTGTTGTGAAAGCTGAGAGATATCTGAATAATTTGTCAAACCATGTTTGCATGTGTTGATTAGCGGCTTGTGACAGTCACTGAAAAAGTCTCTTTGTGTGAGTTCTCAGGTTACTAGTTAGTCATATTGAATTGGTCACTATCTGTTAGAAATGATCAAGAATGACTCGACAGCTACAGACAAGATTCATGTCAGTTTGAATTTTGTAGGCGTCCTGCTGACGGGCTGTCCATGAAGCTGGTGAATGTTCACGGGCTAATGTGAAGGCTTTGGTCAACAACAACAAACCAAACGGTACATGTGGCCTGTTGTTGGCCAAAATTCAGTTTTAATGTGGGTTCAGAGCAGTTGGTGTGCTGTTGATGGAGGCACTTGAAACTGACCAGTGAATTTAGAAAGTTGTTCGTAATTCGTCTCCTTTGTAGTCAGGTGTCCGTCCAAATATACTGGAAGTTTTTACCAAGGACAGGAATTAATGTGCATTTCTACCAACTATGGTGCAAATACAAGGTGTTGGGCCGTTGTAATAAGCAGCTGGAGGTAGTAATTTTCTCTTCAGATGCCCACAACATGAAGAGAAAACCTCAAACAGCGAAACAAGATAAAAATACAATGGAAATATGGTATTGATGTTTGTTTTATGTGTTTGAGGAATGTAACGGCCTGCTCATGTCTCTGCACATTCATGTTCTCATCTCCTGCCAGTTTTTGTCTGTTCAGTGGGGAATACATTTTGGTGAACATTTAAGTTAGATGACTCTCGTACTTCCCGACTGATCTTAAATAGTTCAGATTAGGGTGAGATAATAATGCACAGGGCTAAGGTCGTTGGATATTAACAGTTTTTCTTGCATTGTTGATTCTGGGGCTAAAATAGTTTTAAAGGTTATACAGCCCTTTACTGTATTTTGTCAAAAGTTTTTAGTACAGTATTTTATCTTTGAGCGTTGTATTTGTTTTTGAAAATTAAAACTAATTTGGAAGACTTACAGGTTATGTCAAATATAAAATGTGTTTGGCAAAAATAATACACAAATGTCTTCCTTGTGGTGCACTGAGACTAAAAATGTAATTGATGGGTTATTAACATTAACAGTCTATCTATTAGACTTCGTAACATTGATTGATATTTATTGGGAATTAGACAAGTTTTCAAGTCCACAGTGTACATTTGTGAGAAATTATTCAAATATTTTAATTAAAAAACTATGATATTGCAGGGCAAATATTGATGTTAGGGAGCCAGATTTGAGTCACAGGCAGCTGTTTGCCTCCTGACATGCCATAGCCGTATGGAACAGGTAATTCTCTCACTGTTTAGGTTTTACCTGAGACGTACAAACCACCAGTTTGAAGTCTAAATCACGGACACAATGTCTTCTCACACAGCCTTGATTCTCAGGCTCACACCCAGCACCTCCTGTTGCAGGGAATTCAGTCTGGCTTGACACTCCTTGCTCTGTAATAAATCTGTTGCTAAACTCTCAGGCCAGATCGTATACTTGGGCTCTGTGTCCTAGTCAGTGTGTCCCATGCTTATTTACACCCTATTTCCTATACGCTTCCTGTTCCCAACAGGAAAGGGAGGTGTCCCCTCGTCCTCTAATAAGTCATACGGAGACTGAAGCAGCTGGTTGATGATAAATGTCACAAGGCACGACTGGTAAAGGGGGGGAAAAAAGTTATATTCACACACAGCTTCACTCTCTCAAAAGGGAGCACTGAATAGTGATGTTTGGGAGGCTCAGAAAGGGATATAAGGAGAAGATATCCAGGAACAGCTCTAATCTCTTGAGGGTGACAGATGAAGTGACAACAGGCCATGGCACAGACACATGTCTCTGACACCCCAAACCCCATGTTCAGCTTGAGAGCTGCAACCTAATCTACTGCGACGCTGGGAGTTCTCAACCTAATGCATTGGTTTAATCAGGAATAAATCGTAATATGTTGTTTTATTACAGCATGTTCTTTTTTTTTGCTGAAATGCCTCATGAAGCTTTTGAAGATTTACAAAATGTCTCAAATGTAACTTTGACTCTTTGTCTCCCCCAGACGCCTTGCAGGGAATGACCTGTCATTCATCCACCCTGAAGCCCTGTCTGGACTGCATCAGCTCAAAGTCCTGTAAGCACACACCCTTCCTGCCAATGTCAACACACACGCATGCACACGCAGACTTGTGGCTGTGACAGTGTGAACTTTTCCACACCGGGGGAGAGTATATATTGCACTTCGTGGTAACTTTGAGGTGCTGTCACTTATTGCCACCCCAGACATTCACTTGGAATAGACTATATGCACTTTTCATCAACTGTGACTACATTTGTGAAAAACCCCAAGAGAGAATTGCGTACAAGCTCTACTTAAAAATTAGCTCTGCATAATTTACATCAGCCTCGTGTGCTTTCACTGACTCAGAAACACAAAGTCACTCACACGCTTCCCTGTTGATTGTGCACTGAACCAAAAGTTCAAAGTCCTGTTGAGCCACAGGTGAGGTCTTATACAAGACTGACAACAGAAACACACAGAGGCAACATAAATATGTATCATATTCACATGGTTGTTGTCACCACACAGATGAAAACAAATGGAAATATTTTGGCTTCATGCTGCTCAAAATAAAAAAACATCGACATCAGATTTGGGTCAGTTTTTACAAATACTGCAACTATATGAACAATTTTACTAAGAATGAAGTGACTGTTGGATACCTTCATGAATCTGTGGGGTTTACAGTGTCCACATTGGCCTGGGAACAGTTTGTGGGAAACTGATTGTCTTGAGTTGACCTGAGTTGTCTATATTTGTCCAATAAAGCTCCCTGAAGCCAGTGTGTCTTCTGAAGGGGAGAATTGTCCCCAGTGTGGAGGCGCATAAATGATGGCAACACACACACAGAGCTTCTGCAAGTTCACTGAATGCATCCTGAGATACATGTTTAGATTTATGATGCATGAAAAACTGATGTGACTTGAGTTGAAATCATAATTTTGCCATTTTACCCTCAGGATGCTCCAGAATAATCAGCTGAAGACGGTTCCCAGCGCTGCACTGAAGAACCTTCTGTCTCTGCAGTCTCTGTAAGTCATCAACACACACTGTCACGCACACATAAGCATGTGTGGAGTATTGTCTACTCATGAGCCTTTGAATTTCAAGGCGACCTGTCCTGCATTCACCCCATTGGGGAAACACTCAATGCTGTGGCAGATATTTTAATAGTTATTTGTCACCAAGCAGGTCAGATATTTTGTTACTGATTGTAAAGTGACAAACATGGTCTGATGGGGAGAGGAACTGAAGCTCCTGCTTTGGACTGAAAGATATCTTGAATTGCTGATGGAACTGTAAATGATCAAATGGTGGTGGTGCTGCTGCAAAAACATATTCATATTTATGTGTAAGAAACCAGTGCACTACGACAGTCTCAGTCCTTAATATCACACCATTGTTGGCGACTTTTATGACTAGGCCCTGCTTTCTCCTGGAGCTGCAGCTAATGAGGTAGATATTCTGTCCTGGATATCTGGACAGGAAGATATGCTGCAGTCACCAGGGCTGTTGTTAGAGAAACCGCTGTTAGTGTATTTACACAGCCTACAATCCAAAGTGGAATTCATAGTGTTTGTGCTGAACTGGCAAACCCAGTCTAGACATTTACAGAGATAATAAAAAAGAAACTAATGGTGGTGCTGCTGAACAGTTTATCTACTAATGTATGTGAAGATCTTAACGTTCAGTGCTGACAATTTGCTTAACAAATGGATGCAAATATGGGTCTATAGACATCACTTGAGTTTTTAGTTTGAGGTTGTGAACGGCAGACAGAATGTCCTGCGAGTATGTGTAGAGCTATTTTCAGTATTTTGGGTGTTAAATAAGGCTCAGCTGATTGTTTCCGGCAGTTGTTGAAATTATTGTGTTGTAGCTACTTGCTCGGTTGTGATCCAGACTAAAATATCGGGGAAAAAAATGATTTGCTTTTAAACGTTGTACAGACATTCCTGATCCCCAGATGATAAATCCCAACGATTTTGGTGATCCTTTGACTTTTCCTCTTGTACCACTGTGTGATTCACATTCATGGCTTGGAGTAAAACGTCTCAGCAACCCCTGGATAGATTGCATATTCAGTCAGTGCTAATCAGTAAATTCTTGAATGCCAAGTCACTTAAAGGAATAGTTTGCTTGTGTAAAGATGGTCTTTGTACAAAGAGTGTCTATGCACTTGACAGGTGCAAATATTTTTCAATTGATGCAACATGACCAGAGAAAACTGAGAAAATATGCTTCAGTCTTCATTTTCGCTCAAAATGCTGAAGTCCTACAAACCCCAGAAAGCTTCTAGAGCTAGCACAACGCTAACATAACCAGGATTACACAATGTTCTGACGTCATAACTGTTTCAGATGAGTTGCTTCTGTCGTGTAAACTTCCACAGTTACCACGAAGTGCAATATATATCAGAGCTGCTGACGTCAGGCTGAACTAGATAACCCCGCCGGGTAACCGGGTCCGTGTGTCTACTACAAATAATCTTGAAAATACCTCTTAAAACGTGTCGTGTGATATTACACGGTAACGTTGATAATAATAACACACTGTCTCGGTTGCACTTACTGTGTGCTCAGACGTCCGTTCCGCCACGCTTCCTTCCATGTTTCACCGCAGTACGGCGACTGTAGTTCGGTGTCCATCGGTGTACGTTTCCCGCAGCGGCTCCCCCTGTTGTGCCGGCCCAGTCAGAGACGGGTACCGGGCCCGGTTCACTCTGTGTCGCTTTCGTCGCACGGTGCTCGGCCTTCGCTCTTGGCTGTGGCGGCCTCTTCCTCCTCCGCACGCCGGAACTCCTCCCGAATGTCTGAATCCAGCATTAAACTGTTAAAATGGTCGTGGTGCATATTAACGTTACTTTCTGCCGCAGTCGTCCGGTTTGTGTACGCGAGTAGGCAGCACGGTGGTCGGGCTAGTTTGAGTTTGGAGCGGTGATGACAGAACCCACCTCTCCGCGGTACCGACTGGCTGCAGAAACCCAGGAAATAACCAGTCTGTAGTTTCTACTGCAGCTCCAGAAGTCCGTCACACGTCCAACGGCGGACTTTTGGTTGACTTTTAGCAGCGGCCGCGCAGGGAGCTCTGCAGCCAGCTGCATGGTGGGAAATGACATACGTATCATAGAGTACTACTGGGGATTCTGTATTGAGGCAAATCGGGTGGAAAATCGGCCAACTAGTCTTTTAACTGAGATTGAAACAATGGTAAACACTTGACTTCCCAAATGCATGTTGGCATTATCACGATGAGGATGTTTCAATTAGCATTTAGCTCAGAGCTTTGCTGCTCTTAAGTATATCCTGGCAGAGCTGTGAGCATGACTACACTCTTGTCTTGTTAAAAATATGCTGACAAATACTGAAAATCTAATATTTTTTGCCCAATAAAAGTAGAAATATGTATTTTTGCTACATGCTATTTTCAATAAAAGTTCAAACTGGAAACACCAAAATGCATTGTATAACAATGTAGTCATGTTACACCCCTGTAAGAGGGCTACAAGATGAGAGTAAGTTATGACAGTGCTTTACTGGCACTGCTATATTTGTTGCACACTAAGCCCAGCAAAAGCAAATGTAGGTCAGCCTTATTCAGCAGATTTGTAACTAACTTTTCTCATTTTGTGCTTATTTCTTGGGTTTTCTAGAAGCATGTGTACTTTACTCTGTTACATGTAACTGTCAGCAGTCTCACAATTCCCTGCTCCACTTGCCCTCATATTTACATTATTTAGTATTGTTTTCCTGCGACTGCTAAATGTCAGTTTCACTGGGACCATAACATGTGCATGGCTTTATTTCTACCCCCTCCTTCCACCACTGTGCCCTTGAGTTTGACAGGGGCTAATGGAGGAGTGGATCCAGCTGGAGAAACGTGCTGAAAATTCAACTTTAAGCCATTATCACCCCTCTATAATCCCTCCCCTTGTCATTTGCCTCCCTCTTCTTTTTTTCCGGTCTCTCTTCTTTCTTTTTAACAGATGCCTTTTCTCTGTGAAGGTTTTTAGGTCTGTAGCTGAAGTAATATGCTTTGGCAGACTAAGGACTTGGTTTGTATTAAGCCATAGAGAGCTAAATGTCAATCAAGACTGTTTTCCTTGCAGCTCAGACACTTGAGGAATTTTGAGGGAGGGTGAGACACCCAGTAAGGGAGTATAGCAGGAGAAAACGACATGGTGATGGTGAAAGGAACACTTGGGCATTCATAAGACTGCCTGAATAAGGAACCCTTCCCTTTTTTTTTTTAACCACCAAACTACCAATTGGAATTTCATCAATTTGCAGGTTGACAACTCCACGAATGCTCCATGAAGTGGAGGATTTCAGATATCTCACTGTTTTTCAAAAGTGAGGAATTAAAAAGACAGGGAGTTAGATTGTGGTGCTTGCTGTGAAGCAGGCCTTAATATTGACTTGTTTGCAAACGGAGTGGAGCTGCAGAGTAAATCTCCTTCATTTTTACCAGTGTGCCTGTTTTCAAACCTTGGCTTGCAGTCACAAGATGTTGGTCATGGCAAAATAATGAGATGAGTCTTGTTTGCAACTGTGGACGTTGCTGCTGCTTCCTCAATGAGATGGATGATGAGACACTGCAGTTGGCACATGTGCTGCTGCCTCTTTTTAGGTGTGTTCTGGAAAGTCTATGAAGGTAGAGGAGATTCACACCCAAAGTGTTGTGCTGATCTTTGCAGTGGTTTACTGTGTTCTGAAGAATTGGTCACGAGTGTGTTTGAGGATTACCTATAATACATTTAAATCATTAGAACTTAGCGTGTGGCCATTCTTTTAAAAGTAATTAGTTCTTGACCAAATGACAAACTCAAGTGCACAGAAATGGATTTCACCCCTGGAAAGGATCAGCAGCATCCTGGGTTGTGTTGAAAGAGGGAACATTGTGATGCAGGTGGTTTGCTTCATACACGATCGTAACCCTGATCGAGACTGAAAAGGTTTTCATATAGTCTCAGTAAAATGATAAATTCTTCCTATGCAAACACAAAGTACATACGAGATTGTTAAAAATAACACATGGGAGTCAAATAAAGAATCATTTTCCTTTGCATGAATGTTAAATTGCATTTATGGCATTTGTGGCAGTGTCAAATGTTTCATGTTTGTGTAATCCATGCTTTTCTTTTCTTTCTCTTTCCTCCAGTCGGCTGGATGCGAATCACATTACAACAGTTCCAGATGACAGTTTCGAAGGCCTTCAGCTCCTGCGCCACCTCTGGTTGGATGATAACAACCTGACGGAGGTCCCCGTCGGTTCTCTGAGACACCAGGCGAACCTTCAGGCTCTCACGTTGGCTCTGAACCGTATCCTGTACATACCGGACAACGCCTTTGCAAACCTCACCAGTCTAGTAGTGCTGTAAGTTATATTAAGCTTCTGTCATAATTGCTGTATAGAGTAAAATTCTGCACAGAAGAAGTGCAAATGTTGTAAGTATATTTCATTAATGTTCCTGGACAGTTTGGCCTGTGCCACAGTGTGCAGGGTGGACACTGAACATCTTGTGTATTCAGCTGTATGCACTGATCTCTTCAGGTGCACTAAAATCTAAACCTAATCTGTTGTTGTCAGTATAAACCAGAATCAAAATACACCACGTCACCACTAAACACCACTATACAAGTGGAAGAAAAATCATAGAAGAACAATATTTGTGAATAGATAAATAGTAATTGTTGTAAAACCATCAGTCATGAGAATAATTCCTTCAAAAATCACAACTGCGTGCCACGGCATTTCCATGTTCATTTCAGCTTTGGGTGAAAAGTCGTTTAATACCTTCAGTTGTAAAACGTTTCCGAGGCTCCCCAGAACAGCCAGGAGAACCTTGCGTGCAGTCTTCACAGACCTATAGGCAATTAAATGCAGCAGGCACAACCTGCTGGTGTACTTTTTTTTAAACCGCAATTAACCAGGCGCACAGAGAACATTCTCATGCTTACTAACATGACCTGAGGGAGTAGCTGAAGAAGGGAAAGTCTGCCAGCGTGAAAAAGATCAAGATGTTTCTGTGGTGAAATGCCAACAAATGTCAGTTCTCTGCCATGTGAATACGTTACACAATATACCTTTATGTCTCTTCGATTTCTAAGTCATGGCAAATAATAAATGTGCAGGTCTTTTCTTGGACTTCTGTGTGGTAGTTTTTTAGATGAACTAACTTCCTCTCTACCTGACTGTGATTAACAACCAGTTAGTAGAATACCAATGTACTGCTGGTGCTCCCGTCTAAACTCAGGAAGCTGTAATTCCTATTTGTTTTTTAATATATCATCTCCATGATCCTGTCACTACAAATCAATGCAAAGTAGCTCTCCTTGTGTTCTGCTCCGGCTCTGACTGTATCCTCAGAGCGACTGCAAATCAGATTCCAAACACAAACGTACCGTAGTATTTATTTCCACAGCTTACAGTTAATAAGTCAACAAAACGGGCTGCTGCTCATGCCCCGCTGTGTTTTTGCATGCAGGCACTTTTGCAGTGAAATGTGCCATTGGGGTTTAAATTTGAATGTTAATGAAATTTTGAAAAAGTTGCTCGACGCTGCGCAGTGATGTAAAATCAAGATTATGGTGTTGTTTTATGTATAGAGGGAAATGCTAAGAGAACTTTGTGATGCATTACACATCCGTGGAATCGTTCCAACTTACATTTTTTTTCCACTGCCTCTGTTATACATTCACACAAACACATGCTTTAAGTGGGTATTGCTGCAGGGTTAGCATAAACACATCAGGATAAACAGGAAGAAAAGACCTTGAATCTATTAGACCTGGAGAGCTTTTTGCATATACACGTACAGTACGGCCACCCAATTCATACGTCACACTCTGCGTTCAAAACTGCTTTAACCTTTCACACAAGCTGCAAAACAAAGACTGTCATACAACCTTTGATGAATATGAAATATGATTTATCGAATTCCTTTTATTTATTCAGGCATCTTCATAACAACAGAATTGAGGAGATTGGAGACAGCTGTTTTGCTGGACTTGTGAACCTGGAGACACTGTAAGTGCAGTTGTACAGTAGTTGCTGTGTGTGTGTGTGTGTGTGTGTGTGTGTGTGTGTGTGTGTCTGTCTCCCCCACCCACCTCTGCTCCACTCGTCCAGACATCATTGTGTCCACTTCCTCCTTTAATTGCTGTAGGATAAATAGAGCAAAGTACATGATGCTTATCAAATCTGCCCTCCCACTGTTCACTTCCTCCTGCCACACGGCCATGAAGTCTTTTAGTGACAGCCTTACCTAACGACAAGCAACTACTGTACAACACGCAGACCTTCACAGGGGACATGGGACGTCTTCATACTTGTTTTTTTTTCTTTTTTTTACTTGAAATCCCATCTAAAATATTATAAATTAAATATCTGTTCGTACTCCAGCTGATTTTTTGCTTAAATGTTTGCGGCACAGGCGACATTAGCCACAATCAAGGTTTTTTAAAATTAGTAAAAGTCTTGCAGTCCTGCATTATAGCTTTTCAGCAGTTCATTTTTTTGTAGACTTGTATTCTATTACGTTTTGAATAATATCTGTGAAGAGAGTGAGGTGAGCTGATGTGACGGGAAGTTTGGGTAAGGATTTGGGCAGATACCCCACAATCCTTGCATGAACAAAAACTAATGTTCAAATGCTGTTTTAAACTTAAAGGAAGACTTTAGAAGAGTGCACCGTTGTCCTTTAACTCAAAGCATGTTGAAAAAGTGACTCGCTGTCAGCAAGGATACTCTTTTTACTTAAAATGCTCATCTGCTGTTTATTTGCTTGTGCTAAACCGTTCATTCATACGTTGAGGGACTGACAACTAATTAACATTTTTAATAGTGGATTATTATATATTTCATTCACTGGGCAAAAATGCCAAATATTTTGTGTGTCTGTTTTCACAAATGTGAGGATTTGCTGCTTTTCTTTGTTTCTTATCTCTGTAAAGTGATAAAATGTCTTAGTATTGAAACCAAACAAGCAATGTGAAGATAAGCTCTCTGATCATTTTCACTAGTTTTGGCATTTTATAGATTAGCCAGCTGATAAACTACTCATTAAAAAAGATGACTCATTAATGAAAAAAGATATCTACTGCAGTTACTTACAACAATGTGTTTGAAACATTCAGTATTTTAACAGTTGATATATTTATGTATTTAATATTTTGTGCAATGGTAGTTTTGTTTCTGTGTTTGCTCTCTTTTTCCATTAGTCAGAGTTCATGTATTTATATTGACAATTTGGAGTAGTTAGTTGTTCATTGATTATTGCCTCTGAGGGCACTAATCATTCAGCACTGTTAGTTACATGTTTTTGTCATTAGTCAGCATAATTATCTTTAACTAGTGTGTGACTTTGTTCTGACTGCAGTCAAAGAACCTGATCTCTCATCTCCCATTTTAAAATGCTCAATGGTAGACATTTTAATGTACCATTGATTAGTGGATTGAGAGGGATGCCATTATGCTGAGAACTCTGTTGACTTCCTGTCTGTCTCTGCGTAGAGATCTTAACTACAACAACCTGATGGTTTTTCCCAAAGCGATAGAGGCGCTGCCCAAACTGAAGGAACTGTGAGTACATTGTCCTCTTTGTGCTCCCTGACCAAAACATGTTCTGCTGTTACTGACGTTACCGACTCTTTAACTCATTTGGAGGCAGAGCAATATTTTTTTGTGATTTTTGTTTTTTTGTTCTGTGAATAGAAGGTATTAAAAAAGAAAGAGAAAGATGAAAAAAACAAAACAGTTGTAACTTTCCTTTATTTTATGTGGGTCTTATAAAAACACAAATCATGAGTGTCTTCACACTGTCTACTTGACCTTCTTCTTGTAGCGGCTTTCACAGCAATGATATTGCTTCCATACCTGAAGGGGCTTTCCACAACAACCCCCTGCTGAGAACCATGTAAGGTCAAACTCCCCCTCCGATTCACTGACGCCACTTAGAGACAGACAGAGCACACATTTTACAACCACGGTCATTGTACACTATGCTCTCCGATACCTACATGTACTGTATTGGCTGGGACAAGTTTGAAGTTTCTGAAGATGAATGTCCAGAAGATGGTGCCATTCTTGCATAGTGACAGATTTTTCTCCCCCCCCCCCTCTGCTCTCGCTGCCCTCCCAGACATCTTTATGACAACCCTCTGTCATTTGTGGGCGCTTCGGCTTTCCAGAATCTGTCTGACCTGCACTCCCTGTAAGTCCCACCATAAGGCACGACTCCTGACAAACCAGTGTTGACAAGTCCTGTCTGAACTCCTGTAGTCAGTGGTGGCTTACACATTTTACAAAGCTATTATGTTTAAAGTCATGTTTCATTCACACCAGCTCATGCTTTGATGTTTGTAAATGTTACTATTCATCACGCATGTTTCAGGATGCTGCGTGGGGCCAGTATGATGCAGGACTTCCCCATCCTTATGTGGACGAATAATCTTGAGAGTCTGTGAGTGAACTTGGAAGCAGCATCATTTCCTGCTCGTGCTTTTTTTGCGTGTCAGAAGTGACTGATGACGTTTTTTTTTTTTTATCTCCAGGACTCTGTCAGGAACCAAGATATCATCCATACCCACTGATCTGTGTGAGGATCTCAAGCTGCTCAGGACGCTGTAAGAGGCTTTTCTTTTCCTGTCTCCTAGTAATACTTAAAATGTACCATCTACTGATAATTTTATCTGAACTTTGATGATAATGATGAACATACAGGGACTGTAGAAATTATTCCAGTATAGTTTGATGGGTAAACTCTGGTTTTGATGCTGCGACAGAAAGAATTTGGATCCTCTGGCATTTTAGAAAAGTGTACAGACTAACTACAGCAGAGTGGAACATGACTGAAGATCCAACCTTTTGTCTTCATGCTTTCATTTTAAATCGTCCCAGTTGTTTGGTTATTGAAGCTGTCTGTTCCCTCCATCAGAGATCTGTCCTACAATGAGATAAAGCAGCTGCCATCACTCCAAGGCTGCATCCGGCTGCAGGAGATGTGAGTGATAAACATGAAAAAGTCATGTCACAAATTGTTTCAGACAAGAATGATCTTAGCTTAAAAGACAGATTCTAATGTAATAAACAATTAAGGTTATCAATTATTGCTAGTTTATAATGTGTTCAATTCTTTTCAATCTACAGAAGCTTTCAGCACAACCATATTCAACAGATTGACAGAGACACTTTCCAAGGTCTCTCTGCTCTGCGTTTACTGTAAGTCCACTCAGTCATATACACTTAGAAACACACAGGATGCTGGAGAAACATGTTTTATGTCTGGATTGTGAGTGCATTGCATTGTGATGTTCCACAGAGACCTCAGTCGAAATACAATCCGAGTGATCCACAGAGACGCTTTCCTCACCCTCACTGCACTCACCAACTTGTAAGTAGGAACTTAATGTATTTTTGTGTTTTACTGTCTTCCATCACAATACATACAGAACCCCGGTGATATTGTTTGGTCAGACTGTGCGTGTCCTACAAAATGAAACTGCTCATGTGTAATTGTTTTTGCAGAGATCTGAGTATGAACTCTCTGACTGTGATTCCAACAACTGGACTGAGCGCCCTCAGTCAGCTGAAACTCTCAGGGAACACCCAGATGAAAAATGTGCTGACTGCAAAAAACCTCCCCAAACTCAGGTGAGAAAGAAGTTTTAGACAAACTTGTCGTCTCAGGCTTCAACTGCAACATCCCAGGTTTCAGGTTTGGTTCAGACCAAGAACCTTTGTTACTTGCCGTCCTTCATCTCTCTCTCCTCTGTTTCTTGTCCTGTCACCCTCATACACGCACCAAAACATCATCTTAGCATTTTGGAAGCAGAAAGAAACACAATATTTTTTTATTATTATTATTTATTAATAATAATCATAATAATTGTAAATAGCTGTGAATAAAATAAAAATAGAATAGATAAACAAAAATGGCAAATAAAAACAATAAGGAACAGAATAATTTCCAACATGAATACAGTGTGTGTTATTCACACAGTACATAACTGTTTACAGGGAAATCTGTTGCAGAAGGTTTGTCATGATCACAATCGTCTGTGCGCATTACTCTTGCATCTAAAACACAAAGCACTGGAGTGCTTGCCTTCTTTATGTAGTGATGTAGAAAACACAACATACATACCACGCTGCTCAAACTCCAACGAGCTGTCGAGCTGTCGTTGTTCAGCCGAGCAGATGAACTAGAAACAAATGTGTGCAAGAACACAGAAAAACAGAAGCAAACTTCACCTCTTGTACTCGATGAGAAAGCCAGGAAAATCTGTTTCTCTGCGGCGGTAGATGCACTGTCGAAACATCCCCAAATTATTACGAACAGTCAGAAGGGCCAAATATTTGCAGGCAAACACATTAGTTGTCTGGGCAGACACCAACAGCGCACCTCAGCAGGACTTTGTGAGGTCTCTAAATTCTTGTTGTTTGTTTGTAGGTCCATCTCTGTCCCTTACGCCTACCAGTGCTGCGCATTTGTTGGATGTGACTCGGTAACGAGTTCCTCTGAGGAAAGCGACATCAAGAAATCTACAGGTGAGAACGCTGCAGTCCGGGCCTTTATCCTCACAACAGAACTTTGTTAAACCAACTAAATTTACCACGTGTGCTTTAAGAAATGTTGGACAGATTTTATGGTGAGAATGATTCATGTTTCAGTAAACATACAGTGTGTTGTTGCATTGGATAACTTTAATTAAGTAACATTAAATACGATCCTATACAGAATTCCTACTTGTGTAAAATGTTGGGTTGAAGGAAACCATGAAAACTTTGGATCAAGGTGTTTAATGCGAATGTGAATGGGGCTGATTTATGTGATCTGCAGTCTATCACATGAAACCAAACCTACACATTCAGTTGTAGCTCTTTATTTGGTCAAAGTTTCAATTATATATAATTAGAAGTAGTTTAAAAAACCTAATTTACCATCTTTTAGATCAAAATGGTAGTGAACTTAACTTGTCTTAATGGGTGCATTTTTATTGTATATGATTCACTGAACCACAGCATAGTAATAGAAAATGAATTTCAGTCTTTGAAAAGATGTCATTATTACTTTGTTGAAGTCAAATGAAAACAATTACATAAATAACAGACTTCCCACTGAATACACCTGATGTCCTGTTTTGGATTGTCTTTTTAACATTTTCTGCTTTTTCACATGACATTTTTTGTATTTCAGGCGGAGAGGATGTGGAAAGAATCTCAATGATTATGCATTGCTCTCCTTCACCTGGTAAACAGCTTTACTTTCCGTTCTTTAATTGTGTGTTCGCCACATTGTGTGTTGAAGAACTTTGAAACGATCCAAAAACCCACATTGTTTCTTTGTCTTCAGGAGCCTTCAAGCCTTGTGAGCACCTCCTGGGTAACTGGATGATTCGTCTGACCGTCTGGTTCATCTGCCTGGTGTCGCTGGTCTTTAACAGCCTGGTGCTCGTGGCCACCTTCTCTCCTCCGCACCGAGCGGCCGGACACTCCCACTCCCCGACCCCGTCTCTGTCTCCGGCGAGGCTCCTGATGGGGCTCCTGGCCCTGGCCAACCTGCTCACAGGTCTGTATGTCGGCGTGCTGACCGTGCTCGACGTCGCCACGTGGGGGTCCTTCGCCGAGTTCGGTGTGTGGTGGGAGATGGGACCCGGCTGTCACATCACAGGAGCTCTGGCCGTCTTCTCGTCAGAGTGGTCGGTCCTGTTGCTGTCGCTGGCGGCTGTGGAGCGCAGCGTGGCCGTGAGGATGATTCTCGGGAAAGTGATGATGTCGCCGAGGAGGAACGGCAGCAGCCATCGCGGATGCCTGCGAGGAGACGGACGCTTTGGCCTGGCTGCGGCACTGCTGGGGCTGCTGGCTGCTGCTGCAGCCTGCCTGCCTCTGCTGACCTCCGGCGACCAGTCCTCGTCTCCTCTCTGCCTGCCATTTGCTGGCGGTGAGAGTCCGGCTCTGAGCGTCACAGTCGTCCTGGTGCTGCTCAACGCGCTGGCGTACCTGTTCACCGCAGCGGTGTACACCCAGCTCTACTGCCACCTCGGCAGGGTGGAGCTGGCAGACCCGGAGCAGACGGGAGCCCTGCGACACGTAGCCTGGCTCATCTTCACCAACTGCATCTTCTTCTGTCCCGTGGCAGCTTTTTCCTTCGCCCCTCTCTTGACGGGCTCCACGGCAGGCGGGCCGGAGATCGCCAAGTCCGTCACCCTCATTTTCTTCCCGCTGCCCGCGTGCCTGAACCCGGTGCTGTACGTGTTCTTCAGCCCGGCCTTCAGGGAGGACTGGCTGAGACTACGCGGCCGCAGCGGTTTGACCAGAGAGGTGAAGGCGGGTGCTGAAAGTCACCTGGATGACGGTGGCGGAGTGTCGGAGCTCACCGACGGAGGCTCCTCCACCCACCTGGGCTTTGACTGTGGGGTGTACTCACAGCTGTGTGGAGAGACAGTTGTGTGCGAGCAGTGCGAGGCAGCGCTGCGTGCCAGGACCTGCTCTTCCCCCTCGTCCTCCACCGTCTGCAGACACTTGGTGAAGTCTCACAGCTGTCCCACCCTCCTGGCGGGAGCTGCGTTGTGCCAGCGCTCGGAGAGGTTTTGGGCAGACGGCGGCACGCCCTCCGCTCAGTCCGAGTACGCCGACGAGGGCGACTCGTTTGTGTCAGACAGCTCGGACCAGGTTCAGGCCTGCGGCAGGGCCTGCTTCTGTCAGAGCAGAGGCCTTCCTCTGGTACACTACTCATACAACATACCTCGAGTCAAGGACTAAGGACGCGTCAGGCTTCCAGTACGTCTGTGTGCACACATCTCTCTCATGTGAATTCAGATGCCACGAGAATATGTAAACATTTTTATATCAAACAACAAAATGTGCCAACTTCCCTGCGTTTCAGCAAGCACTTATGTCTGTAATTACTGTGTTAACAAAGATGCCACCAATCATTTAAAGGGAACTTGGCTCTTTGAACTCAGAGACCGTTTCTAAGCGAACTGAACGGAGCACATCATGTTCCAAACTGGTCGACAAAGGATGTTGCAAAGGAAAATCTTGCCTCGTGTGCCTGCCTCTTGCTTTCCCTCGGCTGTCGCCACGATGCGAGCCTCAATGTGTCAAAGATTTTGTGATTTCTCTGACCTGTACTTATAAGCTTTTCAAATTTTAATTATTATACATCTTGTCAATTTGTAATGCTTCTCCACAGCAACTGTTGATTTTATACTTTGATTTAATGTTTTACATAAATGTAGCAAGTTTAATAATCACTCTAGACCTTTCTTTGTGTGAATGTAACGTTCGGGCGGTCTTCACCCAGCAGGGGGGGGGGGGGGGGGGGGGAATAATGTACCGCCAGCAATAACTTCTGCCCTACCTGCTTGTGATCAGTTTGAGAATGGTGAATGACAGTCTAATAAAACACGCCTTTGCTTTAAGTTCCTACACAAGACTAAGAATGTGATAAAAGTAGCAGATATCACTGTTTCAGCAACAACTGTGCTCGGTGGTTTTGAAAGATGTTATTTATTGTTTGAGCAGCAGGGAGTGTCGGGGTGGAGACGAATTCAGGTGTATGAAATGTTAAATACGCCGTGCAGAGCGAGAGGAGCGTTCACCAACACAGCAGCACCTCTGTTGAAAAACAAGTGCGCACAAACAGGTTGAGGTCATTCATTTCACTCGTCTAAAGGAAAAGTCCAGTTATTTTCAAATCGGGGCCTTATTGTCTTGAGTTTTTGCCGTCATGTCTTTTGATTTGGATCAAACTTTTGTTGTTGTTGTTGTTTTTAGCTGCAGAGCTACGTATTGTGTTGTCATTTGCCCAAGAGGTGCGTCGAAGAAATCCCTTTCTGTACATTAACGCTTAACGAGACCTGATTTCCTGTCAGAACAGAGAATGCATCGTCTTATTAAGCATAAACTGGTAAAAATGAATCGTATAAATGGGGAAGAAAGAAAAAAAAAAAAAAACGCCCGCCGGTGTTAAAAAGTTCAATCCAATAACAGGAATATTTCAAAACCTTGAGAAATGTGCTGTTTCAATGAAAGTAAAAATGGGATGATCAATTCCACTTAAAACATGTCTGTAACAAAATATGAAGCCACAGCCAGCAGCTGGTTTGGTAGATTGTCTTAAAGACTGGAACGGAGGGGAACAGCTGGCCTGCTTTCAGACTGTGCTAAGCTAAACTAAGATAAGCTAACCAGCTGCCGACTGCAGCTCCGTCTTCACTGCACAAATACGAGATGGGAATTACATCTACATTGACCAGGGCACAAAAGAGAGTATTTCCAAAAATGTCACAAAAGAAAAGTTCAGTAGACGAACAAACAATAAACAGGCAATCCAAAAAAAAACAACAACCTCCAAATCAGCTGTACTCTGACTAGTTGAAGAGTATCTGACAGAATTGGATGATTTAAAACTGGTCATTAAACAGATTTTTTTTTTTTTTTTTGGGGCTCGCGAATACCATCCAAGTCGAACGCACCAATGTAATCCCGCTCTCATCCTCGTGACGTGAACGCAGCACGAGACCAGCGGCCGGCCGAGTCCGACGGATGGCCGAGGCCAAACGGCGGGGGGCACGCGCAGGCACGATTTCAATGAGGACGATCGTTATTGAACCGCGGGCGTTCAAAGACGAGTACCCGCGGCCCGAAACCCCCCCGCGTTTCAAATGCCCGGCGCGTGTTTGCGGCTTCCGTACGTCACTGTGACCGGTAAAACACGCGCGCGCGGCGGTAGAGAGGGAGGCAAAACCAGAGGAATTCTCTTCAAAACAAATGTGCTGTTTTCACTTGTCTTTACAACCCAGTGAACACCGCCAGCGAGAGACCCGGGACACTCGCTGCGTGTTCGTTTTCGGCGTAGTCCAGTTTTAACGTGGAGGGTCATCGGAAGAGCGTCATTCCACCGTAGAGGAAATCGGGCGATGTGTTTTCATCCCGAGCGAGACGGCGTGACGAGGGATCGACCGACGTTTGGTGTGCCGGAGCATGACTGTACACATTGAGGTGGATCCGCCCTCGGAGCGTGTATCCACAAGTGCACCGTCATGTGAGCGCTCAGGAATTTAGGCGATGTAGGGAAGCGTTCTCCTCCACCAGCGAGACGCTCGTCTGCTCATAACGCACCGCTTGCCGCCGACTAGGTGTGTAGATTCTTGCACCAACCAAAATGTCCGTTGATTGTTTGAGATGTTTGATGTCCCATCTGGTGAAAATGTACAAATCTTTTACTCGTTTTTTTTTGTTTTTTTTTGTTTGTTTGTTTGTTTGTTTGTTGGTTTGTTTGTTTGTTTGTATGTAAATTATTTGAAAAAAGAAAACAAGTAATCAAGAATGGGATGCAAACTAAGGAAGCTACCTCCTCGACTGTAGTGGCTGCCAGCAGTGCTTTGGAAAAGAAAAGTCTGTTTTCATTTTGTTGTTCCTCTTTTGTTTGCATTCTTGGCTTTATGTCGACATATTTGGTTGTACATCATTTTAGTTATGTGCAAATTGTGGGAGGAATCTATGTACTGTACACTGTGATTTTGTTTCTTGTTTTTTTTTTTTTTTTTTTTTTTTTTAACCAAACTATAAACTAAAATTTGTTTTATCTTTTATAGATACAAACTTGCAGAATAATACAGATTATATTAAATATCTCACTTAATTTGAGTTCTAATTAAATCTTATTTGTAGTTTTTCATGAGATCTCCCCAAGTTGTTTTTATTCTGTGCAAGTAGAAATTTAATTCTTTAAATTGTGAATGAATAAAATTGGACGAACACAAGTACTTTTATTTACCTTTGTGTTGCAATTAAAACCCTGCAGTGACCGTCATCTTCATGAATATACAGGTTTGACTCTAGGTTCTTAAAACTTGTTGTATCACACCCTTCTTGCAGCTTTATCAGCTTTACGTTGCTTAAAAGATCCATTTTGAGAGGCTGCGGGTAAAATTAAATAAAAAATAAAAATTCCGTCGATTTAAATTTACCCTGAAAATGACGACATAGACTTTGATCCAACGTTGAAGAGTTCAACGGGGAACTCTCGCTGAGATCCACGTCAGTCGTGACGGCAACGCGACGACCACGTGGGAGGAAAAGTGATTTACTGCTCCGTCTGCGCTCTCTCTCTCTCTCTCTCTCTCTCCACGTTGCTCTTTACTTTCAGCCAAAAGACAATTGATGAATAAAAAAATTAAACAAATGATCAAGCGTCTCATCCGCTGCGAGGGAAATTGACGTAAACTCGGCCCGCCGTTAAGATCGCAACGTGTTGCGGACGGAATATTTCCGGCTACCGGGTGAACTGCCGTCAAACAAATCGCGTTTCGAGATAATAAATCCGAGCGACTTCCGCGATCTTTTGACTTTTTGTCCGTCGCGAGGGTCAAAATTTCACTTCGGTCGCTCTGACGAAACGAATGCTGACACGCTGCGAACACGGCGAACGCGCTCAACAGATCAGCGTCGGCCCGTCGGCGTCTTTGTGATAACGTCGGCGTGCTGACGTCGCTGACAAGACACTCCATGTTGGTGGGAAATATTACATTATCTTTTAGTATGTGCGTTATTACTTGATTATGTAAACCTGGATTTATTATTTGCTGCACCTTTACTGGCTGCAGTATAAATGTGTGTACATTCAGGCAATAATTATGACCCTCCAGTGACGCAGTCCGTCGTGCTGCGCGAGGTTCAGGCCCCGTTGGAGACGCGTCTGATTGGACCTCAAACACACGAGAGTCATTTTCCTGTTTACTGCCTTTGAATGTTATTTGTTCGAACATCCTCACTTTCAGTGGCTGCAGTCGTTGCACAGTACTGTGTATTATTCTGAAATGAGCCATTCTGTATCATTTTGAATACTAACATCATATCATATCTATAACTTAATAAAAAAAAGTATGTCATGTCCACTATAATTAAGGCAGCACTGGTTTCTACACTGTGGTGCTGCTGTGTTTCGGTTCGGCCTCCGAGCTGCTGGCTTGGCTGCAGACTCTTGGTTTACCTCGTTAAACTATTTTCTCTTGAACATCGTTCGAACATCATTTTAAGTGTGACATTTTCTATATATATATATTTATTTACCTTTCCAAGCTCGGTAGCATTAACAAGGCCATTTGTGCCATCCTGGAGTTCCCTTCCACCTCCTGCTCGGTCATGTCTGCTGTCCACCACCGCTGCTCTTCTTCTCTTGGGTAGCTCGCTCGGCCGACGAGTGAAACATAACGTGCGGGATTAGACGAACAGACATGGAAATCTGATAAATCATGTTCAGCTGAGAGCCGCGTGGCCTTCGCGTTGGTAATTCCTGCATTTTCGGTGAAGTCCAATGTCAAAACAACCCGGCAAACACGCCTTGTAAGTCGTTCGTCACGTATGTTGGTGACCCCGCGACATGTACGGGGCTCACGGGATCTTTTGCAGCTGTGTGCTGAGGGGCCACCGGAAATATTTACATCCGAGGCGTCAAAGGAACAACTGCCGGTTTACGCCAACACATGTTCCAGTTTGCTGACGCGTCCCCGCCGGTAAAAGAACATCTCGGCTATTTCAGCCCCGTCACGCGTCCCTCTGCGCTGTGAACATTAGACACATGCTTTGCACCTCCGACTCCGGCGAGGCTCCGCCACAATAAAACTAAGCTCTCAACAACTCTCGTCCATTCCTCTGGACTTCTGAGTATCAACGGCACGCTTTTTGCATTTTCCGTATACCACGGCTGCCGCAGCTCTCGCCAGCATTTACATGACAAAAATGAACTCACTCCGTTTGTGTTTTTAAGCTATTTTTATGCACTCAAACAAATCCAAACATTATGATCCGATTCTTCCTCCTGTTAACAGAAATAAGTGAGAAACATGACAGCAAAACACAAATTAATTCTATAATTATCACTGCTTTCTTTGTCTATTTTTCATATTTACCAAACACTTACGATTTATATGTCGTCTTCGAATAAACGAGGAAAAAAAAGACAGTGAAAAAAAGCACGAGTTAGGTTTAGATAATACATAAATACTAATAATGAACAACAACTTCAGTGACTGCCAGTCAATGCGGTGATCCAGCAGAACACGTGACACTTGACACACGACTTGATGCAAGATGACTGCAGAACAGGAAAGAGATGCAAAAAGAAAAAGAAGATGTTTGTTAGATGTTGGTGATGCGGGTGAAGAGCTTCTCATGGGATGAAACCGACAGCATGTGGAGAGAAACCGATCTGCTCCGCCTTGGACGTCTTACTTCTTGGCATCTTTCTTTTCCTCTTTAGCAACTTGAGCTGCAAGCCAGGAATACATACATATATACATCAAGACAGCTGAACATTGATCAACTTGTGTTGTTATCATTTTGCTATAAATCTTAACGATTTAAAATGTTGTGTTGACGTATTACGGTCACCTTTTCAGTTGGTGGGGTTGACATGTTTGCAAAGAGTCGCCTAGTATTCACACATGAACCTGAAAAATGAACCTCCCTTTTAGCTGTTTTGGGTCTCCACCACCTCCTAAAGAGAAATATGTGTCTCTGGTTTGTAAATGCTCCACTATTTTCTCAAGCTCGTCTCTATTGTTGTCAGTTTGGTCCACTGGGTTTTTACAACTTTCAGTAAGAAACCGTTCAAAAACAGAATTCGCCATCAAGCATTCAATCCACCACGGAGAAAGTAAGTACCATATTTAAACCTAAACATCTGCCATATTTATTCCCACGCACTGACTAAAATGCATTTATTTTTTTAATTAATTTGTTGTTGACTTTGATGATACAGACGTTACTTTTAAAAGACCAGAAATGGGGTAAAAAGGAAGACGCCAGAGAAAGACCAGTCTTAAGTGGGTCATGAAAATGAGGACATGCTTTACATCTGAATACTTACGCCGAACCTCCAGTTTACACTCCACTATGTCTTCCCCGCTGTTGTTGACCGCTTTGCACATGTACGTTCCCCCGTCGAACGGACAGGGCTTACGGATCTCCAGCGTCAGGATGCCTTGCTTGCTGAGCATGCGGTACTTGGCCTCATTTGTGATGTCCATTTTGTTTTTGTACCAGGTCACTTTGGGCTAACAAGACAGGACAACATGTCAAAGTGATATTTTAATACTTGCTTTGTTTCACAATGAAGCCACTCTCCAGTACTGGTCCAACAGTAACAATCATAACCACTGGATTTATCTGCTGGGTACTGTTTCACAAATGATAGGGTGTTTATTACTCGCTGCTAATCCCAAAATGTCACCAAGGATAGAGGGCCGTGTGTGAAAATATGTGTGTGTGTGTGTGTGTGTGTGTGTCTGTGTGTGTGTGTGTGTGTGTGTGTGTGTGTGTGTGTGTGTGTGTGTGTGTGTGTGTGTGTGTGTGTGTGAAGGTCATAAATGTATGTTTTCCATGGAATTTTTTTCTTTGGTTTTATTCTTTGTCTACACTTAGTTATTATTCTGTATTTTGGGATACTAAATATTTTTGCCCATGAGAGTTCACTCTTGGCGCTCAACGGTGTGGTTGAAAACTCTCCATAAAAGCTCATAAGTGGACCTTGACTTTGGATTTGAGTGAATGTTCGTGTTTAATTTAGCAGCAACCACAGACAAGAAATCCAACAAGTGCTGTGAATGAAATCCGAAAAGCTTTACTGACGTCATCAAAAGCTCTGGAAAAAGCCAGAAAGTGAACACTGAGCAGGAACTTTCATTAGAATCACTCCCATTACATGTTTTTGTCACAATAAATGTTCTGGTTGGAGGATATTTGTTGCTGTGATTGAATTTGATCACAAATATTGTGTACACATGGTCCCGTCTACTGACCTTTGGTATGCCTCGCACCGAGCAACTGAGGGTGGCGTTGTATCCTGCAATGACAGAACGGCTCACCAAAGGATGCGTGAACTTGGGAGCCTCTGAGAAGTCATGTTCCTTATAGGTGGGCGCCTTGTAGGAAATACCTGAGGAGACGGACACATTTTTCCATCTGTTCCACTTTTCTGTATTTAAAATGACTTAACAGATTTACAGGACAAAGGAACATCACCTAAATGTATTCGTTATATATGCACAGCCGGAGCCCACCTGTTTTATGGATGTAAACGCTGTCTTTTGTGTTGCAGGGGTCGAGACTGAGCCCCACCAGGTTAGCGGCAAAGACCCGGAAGATGTACTCGTTCCCCATGATGAGGTCGGACACAACGCAGTGGGTTCTTCTGTACTGCTCGAAGACTGTGAACCACTCCTTCATATGAATCACAAAAAATGCTTCAGATATTTCGGCCTGCTATCAAACCAAAGCGTGAAATCAGTCGCCGAGAGGGCAGCGTGTCACGTTTTACCAAGTACACGCATGCAGGACCACGTCGAAGAAGGAGGTTGTGATGGAAGTCATGAAGTCCAAGTAAGGAGGAAGTGGTTTGACTAAATAAGCACAGGACTGTACTGAACGACTGATGTTGGAGTCTGTGAGTCAACGTAGATTTCTTTGAAGTACTGTAAGTTACATGTGAACCCAACCATAGTCTTTTCCTCAACCAAGTAGTTTTTTGGGGCTAAACGAGACACTGCCACAGTGGACTGACGGGTGTATTTCATGTTTTGGAGTGATAGTTTATGTGCAAGTAGGTTACAAATTAAAGGGAAATGTGAATAGATGAATGGGGAAACATAATGAAGGCAGATAAAGGTCACGAGAGGGAGTCAAGAACTAGTTTTATTTGGTGTGCAACCCTCCAGAAGAGTCTACAAAAAGCACTGTTGCTCTGGAGGCTTGTGGTGGTCCTCCAGTTTAAGTGGATTTTTTTCTCATAATTTTTCCCTGATCTGTTTGTGCTTTATATCCACATATTTGTAGAGTTCACCTTAGATTTGCTTATTTTAATATGCTAAAACCTGCATAAAGTCACACAGTCTAAGTCAAATCCATTGTGTGTTCACTCCATTTAAAATACGGCAACAAAAAAAAAATCATCTATTCTTGGTCATAATGTACCTGAAAATAAAAGCAGTTGTGTAATTGTTCACAATGTATTCATAACAACAGTGACAAAGGAGATGGGTAGATCTAAAGTACGTGTCCTCAGCACTTTTATCTCTGACATGTAACATGATAATCAACATTGCCAAGCTGTGTTGAGAGTAAAATTAATTTGATCTAATAATGACTGCAGTGAAACCTGAGCCACCGGCCATGCTGGCAGCAGAACAATGGCCCTGCGTCACTGTGCAGACAATCCAGACCAGGTCAGGGCTACGAGGATAAGATTAGGACATTCCTGGCTGACATTGTTCCTGGCAGCTCAAGGTGGAGGACGGTGGCAGTTCTAGTTTGTGCCAACACTCCCATAATGCATCACGACTGGCCCATGGAGGAGACTGTGTGTTCAGCATGGCGAGATTACAGAATATAAAAGTGTCACGAGGGAGGCTAAAATATCGTTCTGTGTCCGTGCAGCATTCATCTTTCCATTGTCTCGTCCATGACTTTCAATTTGAACGGGATCAGGTTGGCCTTGAGGGGCAACACGCCAACACCAACAGTAAGAAGCAGCAGTTTGGACCGGCCTGACTGTCTTCTGGTCCCATTTGGATTTGTGTCTTTATTTTGAAAATGAATTTGTCATCTCCAGGTTCTGGTAGGTTTTCCATTCTTTTCAGGTTCAAAGTTTCCTGTGACGAAGTCTAACATCATACGAGCATAAATTCTTAGAGGGTCTCTTCTGTCTACTTGCTGAACATGATTTAATGTTAACATCAGAAGCTTGTTCGCAGCTTCATTTGAAAGTAAATGTAAAAGCTAGGACCTGACGAAGGGGAGTCTCACCATGGTCTTCTTGTCAGCTTTCTGAATGGTGTAACCAGTTATTTCACAGTTACCGTTGTCCTTCGGCGGCTTCCACTCCAGCGCCACGTTGAAACCCCAGATATCCACCATCTTCAGAGCCTCAGGGGGCCCTGGGAGATCTGCAGCGGAGAAATGAGTCTGAGTTCTGATTTACTGTCCACTGGCGATAACACAGGATGGCACATGGCAGCTCTCCATATATTTAGTCCTGCTTACCTACAATCTGCAGTGTGACTTTTGCTTTATCTTCCACGTTCTCGATCTGCACCTGGAGATCATATATACCCGAGTGTATTCTCTCCGTCTTGCGGATAAAGAGGATCGTATCTACTTCGCTGTTCCTCACGCTGGCGAATTTCGGGCTTAAGGGCTCCCCGTCTTTGCTCCACGTGACCTTGGGCCTGGGCTTACCCTGCCTCACAAAAAACACAAAGGAAGAAGGGTTGCAGCTCAAAGTGCTCGTGTGTCAGTTAACAAATTACAGATGACAAAACTAATTTTTTGGATAAATTGCCATGAAATTTGCCACCAACATTCACGGTCCCACAAGGAAGAATCTCAGAGTCCTTCTTGTTCACCTGATCTTCCATGTTGTGCCACCAACACGTCACGTTTTCAAACTTTAAATGAGTACGGCCAGTTAGCCTATATGCTAACGGTTAGCATGCCAGGAAACCATACTTGACTTTTTTTTTTTTTTTTACCTCATTGCTGGGAAGTATCCAACAATACAAGACACGTTCTCATTCCCAGGGCGTCAAATAGGCCACTGACGTTTTATCGGAGCTGTTCACGTCTCATGTAGACGGAGAAGGCGTCATGTTCGTTGTGCCTTTCATACGGACTCATCATGTGCCGGGGGGCCTCACCTTTAGGCACCAAAAACCGTTGGGTTAGAGGTTAGGAAAATATTATGGTTTGTTTAAATGTGACATGGTCGCTGTTAATCAGGCAAAACACTGTCTGATTAGGGTTTGGGAAAGATCATGGTTTGGGGTGAAAGTCCTGGGTTTGCTGCATCTGACCTCCTTCCTACGGAGACTTTTCCCCCTTTGAACTTCATCACAAGACCTTTTTCCAACCGACTCATCACAATCTTGTCTTAGACGCCGAAAGCTGTGAGAAAGCGGCAATAGTTTGACGCCCTGGGAATGAAAACAGTCTGGAGGTGCTTTTCGATTATTTCTTCCACGGTACACAGGTTTTGTTTAGTGGTGTGAGAGGTCTGGACATTTCATTGGTCGACCATCTGTCTGTCACTGTGTGTCATACAGTGTAACGTTCCCCATCCCAGCCAAATTCAGGTCTTTTGGCCAAAAGCCATAAATCAATTGTTTTTACTTTCACTACTTATTGTGTTGGGCCGACCAAAGAGCAGAAGAGTGAAGTCACTTTTTATTACCTAGTCTGCATCTCTCTGTCTGTGCATCATTCATGTTTTATTCAGGTGTTTATCTTGTAGTATAAAGAATTAAGGGACATGTGGGGCTTTATTGATTTCAAGAAGGTGTCTGGTTGTTTTTAGACTGATGTGTACGACACCTGGAACGGAATCATGATGTTGACAGTGTCTCCAACTGCCTTCGTGAGAGTCTGGCGGAGAGTTCTGGGGAGCCAGATTTTAGGGCGTTCTGTAAAAAAAAAAGAAAAAAAAAGAAGAAAAACACAAAATAAGAGGATGTAAAAAAGGTTGAGTTTAGATTAGGAGAAGTATTTAGCCACATGAGGCGTATTAGTTATGATGTGTCATTAAAGCCCTGATTGGAAACCCACGCATTATCTCCCTGATGGTGACGGGTTGAGCCAGAGAGGCAGGAGCACTGGGTCCCGCCATGTTGTACGCTCGCACACGGAACTTCAGCTTGTCTCCGGTGGTGAGGTCTCTGATAACCATTGATGTCCTCTCTATCAGACCCTGAGTTGCTGGTATCCATTCATCAGCTGTGGCCACAAAGCACACAGCAAATTAAAATGATCTAATTTTCTTGTTGCAAGGGAACCAAAGTTAAAATGTCTGATAGAATACAGGTTATATGAGCCTCTTCTTTGTTTGTATTTTGATTCGCTGTGAGTACGGGGTGTGGAGGGGAATGACGGTGGCTGGTTCCAGCACTTACTGTCCTCCTTGCAGTACTCAACCCCGTAACCCTGCAGTGCAGACGAGCCGACCCTCTCAGGAGGCCGCCACTTCAGCGAGATGGAAGTGTCACTCACGTCGTCCACGCACAGGCCGATGGGCTCACTTGTAGGAGCTGAGAGAGGGCAGATAAATGGCTCTTTCAGTCAGTAAGAGCTTTAATGCAATAAAATCAGAATGAATCAATTAACAGGTGGATTCATCTGATCATGAAGATACAAGTTTTTAAAGTAACAAAATACCAGACACAAGAACGTTTACTATTCCTTGTTCTACAACAGCAGCATTAACAGTATTTACTTTAAGGTTAAATTTGAGTTACTTCATCAACCACCATTACATTATTTCATTTGATCTTCCACCTGAGTGAGTAATGTGAAAAGATAGCATCAACTTCTTGTAAATTTACTGACATGTCTGCAATAGTTTTAGTGGCAGCTACTGTACATGAATAATGAGTGACTTCAACCACTTGACATATGTATGACTGGACACATTCGGTGATGAGCGAGCCCATTGAATCAACAGCTGTCATAAAATAATATTCTACACTCCATGACTTGTGGTATAACAGCTGTGTCTGTGTTGTGGAGAACAATTTATGTGTGATGTCAAATTACAATAAAAGTACTTCTCAGCTTTAAGTGCACCAGATGCATCATTAATATCTCAAACATGGCAGCATTTAGTCTCTGAGGTATCCATCAAAGCGCATAAATGTTTTACAAGCAGCAACAATATCAACAAGCAACAAACTCCTTATGTATCAGTGTTTTGCCGTATGTCTCTGTACTTTGAAAACATGTCGCACTCTTGTCGTTTGTGCTTTTTAAATTAATATTATTATCATAATCTTTATTTAATAAGCCCGATCTCTTGCTCTCAGTGAGACTGGGTGAAAAACAGACAACAAAACACAGCTAGTTGCACACAAGCTGCGTAAGAAACAATCACTGACGTCTCTGAAGGTCCAAAATCTAAAGTTGAACTTTTTCCAACGGGATGAGACCTCAATGTTCCCCAATATTTACTCCATTTACATGGTGCAAGGTACTAAAAGGGGGTCTACTAAGTTCAGTGTGCAATTACTGGGAGCCAAGAGTCAGTCCGTCCGGTTACAGTGACCACCAAACTGAATGAGTGAATTATTGTGAATGCTTCTGCCAAATTTGAAGAAATTTACTCGAGGTGTTCTGATATATTGCGTTCACTAGAGTGGGACGAACAGACAACCTGAAAACACAATGCCTCCAGCTGGCGCGGTGCCACTGGAGACATATGGCTTACTAAGAGTGGCATGAGTGGGTATGTAAGTACACATTGCTGTTGATAGTGCTAATTTAAATTACAACAAAGACAATATTAATTCCAGCATTAAACATTAGACGGTGTGTTATCAGTTATCAAATACTCCATTAGCCCGTAAGCCCATGTGTGGTATCTTTTTTCATGCAAGGAAATATGAGCCGTCTGACTGACCTTCACTTCACTGCTGTGCTGAAGTCTAAGTGCCCGCTGTACTTTGTGTCCCGTGAGGATAAAATGACATGATTTCACTTTGCATTTAAAAGGCTTTGGTACATTGGTTCATCCCTGGCAATGGTCTCATGGCAGAAGAGCCAAAAGAAAATCCATATTACCACAAATTTGAGAATAAAAAGGCCTTGTTGTAGTTGCAGAGACAGAGAAGAGACTGATTTAGTGGCACAAAACTTTTAAATTGGACTGTTTCTACCCATCAAACAGAAGATCTAAGAGAGCAACCACTCACACGACTTCTCATTTTGAGGCAAAAGTCAATGCACATCTGGAGCAGTGAAATCCAGCAGCAGGTAAACACACATTTTGTTTTTAATCATTGCAGCTTGGCTCTAAATAATTAAAGACCAAACATGTATAAACAGGGCCGCAACTGCAACTACAGTGATTTAATCCGAAATTCACTGCCAGGACAATCCAAATATACAGTGATCTACTAATGCTGGAAATATGATTATCTGGTAACAAATACAAGTCTGGATCCCACTTTTGCTCTTAGTGCAGCAAAGCAAAAAAAAAAATTCTGTGTCGTCACAGAGAGCAGCGTACAAGTGAAGAATTCTCCAATCTTACCATCCCTCTGTTATAAAATTTTGTCAGCCTTATATTTTATGTTGATTGCAAACAACTTGTTGACAACATGTAGACAGGCTGAAAGATGTCACATTTTAGTTGTGGACCTGTCATCACAAAGGCCAGGGCTCTCTGTCACAGTGTTCAGTGCAAGCAAATGATGGGAGAACATATCAAAGGTCAAGGGTTTCCGTGTGGGTTGAAAGTCACCACACCGGAGACTGTTTACCGAGTAGCTCAAGGTAGTCTGGACTAAAGGTGCTGAGAACAAGAATGAGTTCAGGTGTTTTTGGACAGCGAAATAGAGACTGTGGCACACCTGCACCATCAACACCTTAATTGACAAACCGTGTTTAACACTGAAAATTGAGGCGCTTTGCAAACAATTTCTATACACATATGAACATCATTAAGTTTCATTCATTTTTGTAATCCTACGTCTCAAAATAAATAATGCCTACTGGAAACAGGTTGTGGCGCTGGCTCAGCAGCAGGATCGGGCTCCACAGGGGTCTCTTCTGAGGGGGGTGCCGTTCCCTCCTCTGCAGGTGGACCATTTTCTGCCGGCGGTGCAGCTTCCTCCCCTGCTGAAGGACCACCTTCTGCTGCCGGTGTCTCGCTCTGAGCTGGAGCAGCCTCTTCTCCACTGGGGGCTGCTGTCTCTCCAGGGGTCGCTGCAGGGGGCTCACTACTGGCCTCTGGTTCCTGTTCTACATCCGGAGCTGGAGGTGCATCCGTCTCAACCTTGCTGGCTTCAGACTCTGCTGGTGCCTCCACAGTTTTTTTTTCCTCCACTGGCTTCTTCTCAGCTGTCTTTGGAAGCTTAGGTTTTGTCATTATTCCTCAGTTTGTATCTGTCCCGCTGCTGATTGTAAGCGTTGCTTGTACGTGTCCGTCTCTGTCTCCAAGTGTCTCCTATGCTCTCGCTCTCTCACTCACTCACTGAAAGTCACCTGTTCTCATCCAACTATCTTTGCAGCAGTAGCAACAATGCTTCTCCTGCAGCACCCTCCACAGTAGCGATGAACCCCTCTGTGTTAAGCAGGTGGTCCCAGTAGAGTTGAGGGCTTCCAGGTCATTATTTATAGAGAAGGATGCCACGGATAGTTTCCTAATCAGCTGTCTTACAAGCCATTGGCCATCTGGATACAATGATGTTCCCTCTTAAATCAACAAATGGATGATGAGATGGTAGTTAAAAAAAATTAGTGGCACAATAAGAGACAATGCAAACCTGAGCCCCTGAATTATAGGATACAACCACAGAGAGAACATCTAACTACAAGCCTTGTTCTAGACCTCCAGGTCTGTTTGTAATGCTTACACAATTACAGGAGCAAAATGAAATCCAAGCTCTGCTACAAGCTCCCTGTTGTCCCTTCATGTTTCTATGTTCAGTCTCACAATGACACATGCGTCCAGATTTACTCGTGTCTTCTACTTTGACGTACAGTCAGTAAAGATTTATAGCCGGCATCTACAAAACACCATCATGAACAAAAAAGCCAGCTCCTTAAGTACAGTACAGCCGAGTGAGTGATCACTAGTGGACAAAAACCTCATTGAGTTTGGATCTTAAGTGTTTCTTTTTTAAATTTGACAAAATAAAAACAGTTACAGTTTACACATCATTTGAGGTTACATTATTGAGTCTTCCACACTCAAAAAGCAGTTAAAGTGCTTCATCAGGACTGTGTGAGTGGTCAGATTCAGCTGAAAGTCCCAAAACAACAAACCAGATGTAGAATAAATCAAAATGTATTTTGATGATATTTGCAAGGTCGTGGGAAATAGGGTGTTTCAGCCCTCCCTGGCAGAGGGAAGAGAATCTGCACATACACAACTATACATTTTGGAAAAATTAATTAATAAATTAAAGTCTTATTTCATTTTTGTTTATTATTTCCATACTATAATGACATTTTAAGTTCACTGACTGATTATTAATTCATCGTAGGCTCTAAACTTTCAGCTGGAAATGACGTTTCAGGTCAGACGGGGGGTGGGGGGTGGGGGTGGGGGGGTCAAAGATTACCGTATGTAACCGCAAACAGACGCAACGGCAAGAAAATTGCGAAGCGGAAGCTTATTTCAAATTTCTTCATGAACTATCAAAAGCCCAAAACATAGCGGACCAGAATCAGCCGCTGAAATCATAACCAGCAGTGGACATGACAAAACCCACCGCCCCGATAAGTAATTCAATACACGAGACATACAAGGATATTTAACAGTCGGAGACCCTTGGCCGACATCACCGAGGCTGTAGCTTGGCTGGTATAATATGAAACTAGTGGCATCCAAGCAGCAGCAGGTCGGGAAGGCAGATAAATACCTGGATGCAGCGCTGAGCTGCAGCTTGAATTACTCTTTACGGTCCAGCTTTCACAGTTTCTTGTACCACTTCCATTGGACACACAAAGTTGAGCTGCTGTTTCCCCCCCCCAAGGTCCTCGGTCCCCCGTGACAGTCACAGAAAATGGTTTATCGTCGTTCTTTCAGGTTTAAAAGGCATAAAAAAATAACATAAATACAATATAATTGTATCGTGGCCCTGATTGGACGTTGGTGTATGTTTTCTATGATAACTTCCATCCAGTGCAGAGCTGCTGTTGCATCATGTTTGTGTGTATTTTGTTTATGCTTGCTGCCAAAGTAAATAACATATTTGGTCATCGCTGTTTTATCAACATTTATTGAGTAAATCTGGCTTTCCTGTGAGGCGGTGCCCAGCATCTGTGTTGTATGTGTGTGTGTGTGTGTGTGTGTGTGTGTGTGTAATCTTATTCATTTCACAGACAAATATTGTATGTTAATCAAAGTATATAACTTATTATGTAAGGGCCAGAATAATTTATGTTAGAAAACATGTACAGCCGATGTACATTTTTACAACATGTATCTTTATCTGGACACTGTGGTCCTACATGATTTTTCCAGTATGCACTTGTCTGTTTTTAGCCGGGCGTGTGAGTGACAAACGTGCACTGTAATGTGAGGACTCAAGATGCACTTTGGGGAATGAAGGCATCAGGTTTTAAACAACAAAGACGAATGCATTGAATGAAAATGATATATGTGGTTCTGCTGTATTGATCTTGATCCTTTTTGTTTGTTTGAAATGCCCATCCTGTAGAAATATTATAGAAGTGGACACATGCCATGCAAGCCGGAGGAGTTGAGGATCAACTCACCAACCCTGCTGAAGTCTCTCCTCTTTGACGTGTAAGTTAACCCTTTCTGTTACTGGTGTCGTAGCTCTCCATCTTCTAGCACACAATGTTTGCATTCCACAGTGATAAATCCTCACACACACACACACACGAGCACCCTCATGATTGATGTTACTCACGAATGTGCTGCCAATATTTTTGTTACACACACAAATCCACAGACTTGAATTACTACAAACACACAGCGAACACGACCCCGTGATGTCATGACCACGAGTTGGCTTGGCCCCCGGGACCTGAGTGAAACCTTAGACTGACTAAAGCAGCCATCAACAGTCAGACATGCCAACTGCATCACCTCGATCACTGCAGGCTGGGCAACCTCTTCATGACACATCGTAGGGAAATCTGTCATTTTTGTTTGTTTAGTGTAATTGTAAATGGGTGATCCTTCAACAATAAACAGCTCCTTTCACTGTAGATGTGATGAAACAAACGTATGAAGAGTCTTAGACTTAGTGTTGAGTGTTAGATCAGGGCCAGTGAAAGCTTGTCGGCTAAGACTCACCGACTGGCACGAAAGGCTGTGAGGCAGGACTATGACGAGACATGCCGATGGCGTTGACGGCATAAACTCGCATCTCGTACGCCACACCTTCGATCATCCGCTTGGCTTCGTAGGTTGTTTCAGGGTAGGGGTCAAAGTTCAGTCTCATCCACCTGTAGCTCTTCAGCTTCTTTCTCTCCAGCACGTAACCTAAGAATTAAAACAGTCGTACATTTTGTTTAACTTGGCTTATCCCAACAAGGAGGGTACCTCAGGAATGAGCTAATAATGTAAAGAAATCAAGCATTTTAACATGTTTTTTTTTACCAATGATTGGCTGTCCACCGTCAAACAGAGGGGGATCCCACTGAACAACACAGGAATCCTCTCCCACGCTGAGGACTGTGGGAGCCTGGGGAGGATCAGGAACATCTGGAGGGAGGTGGGGGGTGGGAGGGTGGCAGTAACACAATCAGTTGGACATGAAATACTGAAGATGACATGAAGAGATTTGACTTTGATTGCTGCTTTGTATGTATGTGGTCGTTGGCAGCGGTTGGGCTGATGTCTACACGCCGATTATAATATAAACGGACTGCTCTCATTAAAATTAATGGGGGAGCTTTGTCTCACCGACAACTTTCACATTGATGTCGGCGGTGTCTTCCCCAGCAGGGTTTCGAACCACGACAGAGTAGATTCCCTCGTCCTGCCTGTCAGCTCCTTCTAAAGTGAAGACACAGTGGCCTTTGGTGGTCTCCACATGGATCCGACCGTCTCCCTCTGTGACGACCTGCACAGGGAGAACCAGAGCACACTCACTACACTGACTGAGGCAAGAATCTTTTAGGAAGTCTCTAACTTGATAAAGATGCTGGTACAGTAGACCTCATTCCACTTCTGGAGACAAACGTCATTTTTCATAAAAAAAAGTTTCTTGATTTGAGCAAATCATGCCTTTCAAAGCAAACAACACATGACGATTTGAACACACAACTCAAGACGTCCATCTGCAAATCCAGGGCCGGTGTTGGACGTTTCATGAGTTGTTCATAAGTGCCGTTGTATCCATATTAGCTATGGGTCATTTTTTTCGCGCAGTCGTGAGGAAATAATAAAAACAAATAATTAATGTGACTATAATTTTTGGTCTTATTTCCCTGGCGCCTGGTAGTAAGTAAAGCGGCGATAATGCACCTTAAAGCTGTTTAGTAACTGTCCTTAAACAACAATAGGAGGAGAAGACGTTACGACCAGGCTCCAGTAAAGCAGGTGTGGTGCTGTGAGATCAGACGCTACGGAACAAACAGCACAAACATGCCAGGATTATTCTGACTGTCTAAACGTTCTGGATGGAGCTTCCAATAATTTTTGAACAGATCCCAGCAAATATCATGCAGAATTTTTTTTATTGAATATTTCCAGTCCCTAATGTAGCTTGAATTTATTTATTTATTTTGTATCATAGCACAACATGTGTTGTTTTTAAAGTTGCCATATAAGTAAACTCACTTGAATCAGTGTATCCCATATATTGATCTGGTTTACAGTAACTTATCAAAATAAACCCGAGACTCTGCAGCTCCAGCTGTGACTTTCACAGCGTGAAAAGATTGGACTTTTTCACACTGTAGAAAAGAGGCCGTTAATTCATGAAACTTTTCATTTTTCTTTATGGACGCTAAGCCAAGCAGATACGGCGCTTGTCTGTCTGATTACAGCATCCCAAAATGTAAATGAAGTTTAGCACACTATTTCTCACATGGCTTTATTTGATGATATAATCATGTATTTAAGTTAAGTAATTCAAGGATCATTTAACTTTCTCATGTTGCCATAGAAAACATACTTACTGCTCAGTCTCCTCTCACCTGGTTCTGTTGAAGGAGGATTCAGAACACGCTCTTACCTTATTGACATGGGATGGATACTGCATGCAGTTTCTATCCTGTGTTTAGTGTGTAAAGTGACACATGAAAAGCAAACACACATGTACAGTGATAGCTGCTGGAGAAGGTGCTTTTCCTGTATTGGACTGATTTTCTTTACAGTCCTCAGAGCTCCATTTGCTTCTTTTTTTTTTTTTTTTTTTGATGGGTTTTGATGTCATTATATCTTTTCAAAACTCAAGCGGTAACACAATCGCAGGTTTACATGGCACCTCTCCGCTGGCTACACTTGTACACACTACACGTGAGCCGACTGTCATCTTTAGTTTCAAGAATATTATCGAAAGCAGTGGTTGAGTGGGCCTAGGACGGGTGCATCAATACAGTTCAGGGGGGAAAAAGTCAAACTTTTATTTTGAAGTCTACAGAATTTCTGCTGCTTCACTTTTATTAACCAAAACTAACATTGTCACATCAGTGCTTAGATCTCATTGAGGGTTAGCACGAGAAGTCTTCCTTTTTATTATGTAGTCTGCCTTTGTGTTTAATTCATTATCAGTCTGCCTTTTTATTTTATATTTCACACAGTTCAATTAAGATTCTAGAAACTTGATGAGCATCATCAGTCCAAATGTTTTTGAAAAGTATAAATACTTGTAGTTCAAGGAAAATATGCCTTTTTACTTCATTGGGTTTTTATTCCAAGTTGTACTTTTTTTTGTTTATTTCATGTTTTTCACCATGGATGAAGACATTTTTTGGGAAATAGATTTGAGTCGCCCAATATTTGGGTCGCAACTTAATGACCAAGGAAAAATCAGGGGTTGGACCAGTTGAGAAGCACTGGTCTAAAGGTACACATGAAGCTGGAACATACTGTACACCGAGGGATGAACTAAACATGTGTTCACACTTACTTCGCCATCCTTCATGGTCCAAGAGGTGAAGCGCCCTCCTTGCTCTTCTCCATCAGGTTTTACAGAACTAGCCTACATTTGAGCAGAGCAAAGCAGTAAAAGCCGAGGAGAACAGAGAGCGCATGTAACCTCTCTTTCTCCTCAAGTCAAACACCAGGAAGCCGGTTGGCATCGTTGCTCGAAGCTGTTAGTAGCACTGTGCTTCTTCGGTTTGGTGAAGGTATCCCAGCCAAAGCAGGGAGGAATGCATTAGTTTGCATGACATCAATGAGTCATAGCATCCCTGGGCCACGTGATAGTTATTTCCAGCATCAAAATGGTTAGTTTATAAAGATGTATCTCCACAGAACTGTTCTCTGTATAATTTAAATATGCCAGCATTGTCTGAATTTTAGATTTCAGCATTAGTTAGGCTTTCATCCTGATAATGAAGTGTTGCTTTCTCAACAAGTTTAAGTTTTCAGAACTTACCTACCAGTCTCTGCACAGACGGCTTGTGTCAGCTGATTAATACCACAGGGCTTCATGTCTGTTTTACCTTCTCTCCTTTGGTCCAGATCACCGTGGGAGCAGGATCTCCAGTGATGGGGACATCCAGGCGCAGCTTGTTGCCCGCCACCACCACGATGGTTGATTCGGCAGTGCGACCCATACAGTCCAGGTGGATCTTTGGAGGATCTTAGAAGGTAATGCAAATGGTTCAAATGAAGGGACTTCTACATTGTAGCTGGTAGTCTGTCAGTGAGTCAGTGTGTGGTTGTGTACTGTACCTTGGCGTGGCACATAGTCAATCTTCACCTCTAGGAAAGCCAGAAATAATAATAAAAAAAAGAGTTAGACGTTGTTTCCGTACACGTTGAGCTTGTGAGACTCAGATGATGTTAGTTTTGAAGTGTCAAATTAAAAGCAGCAATATTACCTAGGAAATTGAGTTTAGCAGAGAGGTTGAAAGCGTAGCCGTCCGGCACAAACGTGTAGTCTCCCTCGTCCTCTGGTTTGACCTCATCAATGGTCAGTTTGTGGATCCTACATGTTTACAGACTTAGTTTGTGATATCATTGGATAGATGCGGCATATTCAACGCATGTGTGAAAGTGTCCTCACCTTCCAATATGTGTGATATTCACTCTGGCGTCGGGCTTCACTTCTACACCGTTCTTGTACCAGGTTCCCTTCACCGTCTCGTCCGACACCTCACACTTGAAAACAGCCTGATCCTTGGCTTTCACTGTGAGGTCTGCAATGCTCTGGTAGACCTCCAGTTCTTTCTCTACACAGTCAGACAAAAACTCAAGCTCAGAGTGCAGACAGTGAAAACTGTAGAGGCCTTCAGATTTCAGAGAAGGCGCTACTTCACGAGACTACAGAATACAATGCACTGAGATGATGATATGTGAGGATAATATATAAAAATGAGATGCAGCTATTGTATGTGTGGATAATATGGTAATAACGTTCGAGCGTGAGCCGTTCCTTTGTGTGTTGTATCTTAGCAACAGACACAAGGGGAATAGTTAATTGGATTTATGGCAGAAAATAAAGTGGGAGGATATGAAGACCAGATGCAGAAGCTTCAGGTTATTACTGTATATCACGAGAAATAATGTACATGGGAGTTATTAAAGTTATTCCAAAGAAATTGTTATCTCGGCGAGATAAGTCATATCGCACTCCTTGTAAAGGTTACAGGAGTTTCACGTCAGCTCACTGTCAGGGAGGCCGAATGCGGCGGGAATGGCATTATAATGGGAGTTCTGCTGTGGACTGAGGTGTTAATCCCTTCTGCGCAATGGCAGCTGGTAATTCTTGGCAGGCTTGGAGTTCGATTAACAGGCCAGATAAACTTTACAGGGCTGAGAGCAGGAGCAATGATCGGGTTTAAATCTACACACAACAACCCCTGGAACACACACGCACAAAGATCACACACACTGTATGAATATATATGCAAATGTCAGTATATATATATATATATATTTATATATATATTCAGTACAGGGCCAGGACTAAGTCGTAGCTGCAAGAAAACAAAAGGTCAAACTATAACCAAACACTGGCTTCCTTATTTGGTTCATAACGTATTTCTTCTATGTGAGCTAATGTTTTAAGATGAATTGTTACTGGGTGAAACTAGCTAGCGTTTATATTTTGCCTACGTCCGTGTACGGGTGAGTTTGAACCGTCCCCATCCATCATGTTTAGATCACCTGTGTATTGAAATTAAGATTTCTAAGTATTTCCACCATAAATCTTCACCTGCAAAATATACAATGTCTTAAATATACTCAACAAAACCTGGGACTAATGTCTCTGGAAAAATGAACTCACAACACTCTGTTGGGCCCAGCGCAGATCTGTCATCAGCGTCACCAGGCTGTTGTGACTGGATACTAGAGGACAACCTACCATCTAGTAATAAAACATACAACTCACTCTTTATTTAAAAAAATAGACTTTACTTTCTACTCTAAAATTTGCTTCTAAAATATAAAATATTTTTGAAGTAAATGAACGATGAAGTTGAAGTATTCTAAAAGTGGAGCGTTAATGTGTGGTATTGAAATCTGAGACTTGATTTTACTTTCGGTTATACATTTGGCTGCAGCAGCATTTTTGCAGAAAGACAGCGTGACAACAAGACAGTAAATCAACACAGAAGTCAGAGACAGAAATCTGGCCGTTTGCGCAGACCTGTGCCCTTCAGGTGAAACACACTGTACGTCTTCTAACTTTAGCTGGCATGTGGACTCGCGTCGCTGCGGCAACCTTGGCAGACGGATGTGGACCATATCCCAAAGATAGACAGCGTGCCAAGAGTGGCAAGGCCGCACAGCCATTGGTAGGGAATGAGAATAATGTGTACTTGGAGAATTCATCACCGACAAAAGAGGCTCACATTGTATGACCGTTGCGTGACCGACACTCACCCTGCACCAGGAGTTCAGCCACAGACTCGCCGCCGTTCGTTTTAACCTTGTAGTGGCCGCAGTCCTCTTTCATAGCCTCGTTGATGATCAGCACGTGCTTGCAGCCGTCTTTCTTGAAGCGGTACTTGAACGACTCGTCTCTTGTCAGTTCCACGCCGTCTTTCTCCCTGCACAGAAATTAACACGGCAGCCAAAATGAATGCGATCCATATTAATGACTAACAATCTCGTAGTTAAACTTAAAGAGTGGGACTTCAGGAGCTGGTTAACGTTTGTGTGACGATGCAGCAAATATCACAAACACTCAAAGGACTTTTGGAGCTTTCAAACACATGTCACTTTGTAATGATCAGCCGCCCATACAGGATGTGACCACTTGTTTTTTATGAGGGGAAATCAACACTGAAGTCACGCAATCATAACAAAGCTGGCTTCGTTTGTTGAATGAAGGATGCAAGATTCAGCTGAAGTTGAATCACCTAGTTAACCTTTAAGATCAGCATATACTGCTTCAAAAACAAACATCAATGCTCAGGCCATTAGGTTTACTGATACTGAGCATTCAGTTTTGTTGATTAAACCGTAGCTCGTGACACCTCTTTTCTTTGCCGTGTCAAATTTATCTCCGTTTCGTCATTCGATTTTTTTTTTTCTGACACGTATTGATCTTTGACCTTTGTTACATAAAATTATTCTGGGCTCAAATAATAGCCCAGTTTGCATTTGCAGCAACTTTCTCCTTCACATAAAGGTCACGTGGGAAACACTAAAGTGCTGATGTGACCTTTTCACTGAGGTGATAATTTACAACTTGTAACAATATTTCACTCCGTCACTGAGTGCTCAGAGGTCTGCCGACATACCAACCTCAAATGCCATCTGCTGCGTCTGAGCAACTGTTAAGGAGTGACAAAAAATTAAAAATGAAACTGAACTGAGCTTGATTAGATTCGATTAAATGAGAGTTGGAAACTTGCCAGCTTCTTTATCCAATCCTGGCATACTTTTAGGATTTATGATCCAAGGGCATCAAATTTCAACTACTGACAGCTTAGTTGTGAGTGTGAAGAAGAATATCTAACCATTTAACACTGGCTCCTTCCTCTGAGACTTCACACTCCAGCTCCACCCGCTCACCCTTCATGACCATATGATCCTCCAGATTTTTCACAATCACAACAGGGGGCTCTGCAGAAAACAGAGACGAATGACACATAATTAGAACAAGAAGTATTTAATTATGCCAAATGATTCTAGATATGTTGTGTTGTAAATTTCCTCTAAGCCTTAAAGGTTCAGTGTGCCGGATTTAGGAGCATTTATTGGCAGAAATGGGATATAATATTCAGAATCGTGTTTTCAGCAGTGTATAATCACCTAAAGCTAAGAAACGTTTTAATTTCTCAGACTCTTTATGTACAGTGGGAGCAGATCCTCTACCACAGAGCCCGCCAACCTTCTGAGTTTCACAGCCACGGTAGATTCTCCTATGCTTTAAAGGAGACTGCGAGGCGATGGGTGCTCAGCTGGTTGCAATCTGCAATCTCGCCGCCAGATGTCTCTAAATCCCACACACTGCAACTTCTAATACCTTTAACAAAGAGCTCAGTGGTGCATTTCTCCTCTCCCACCATGCAGCAGTATGCTGCATCATCTGCCAAGGAGCAGTGGTTGATGGTGAGGTAGCGCATGTTGCCAACACTCTCAAATATGTACCTTGACAAAGAACAGGATGTTTTTAATACACATCACATTTAATTTTTTTATTTTTTATTTTTTATTTTTTTACAAAAGCATAATCTACTATAACAATGAGGCGTTTGTGAGAAACAAGTACTTTTTACAGATACACTATACAGTTTTTCAGATGATGTAGGCAGGTTGGCAACAGGTTGATGGGATTTTAAATATCAATAAACAAAGGAAATGTTTTTTTTAGTTTTTTACTTCTAACACTTACTTGCTGGTGATGTAATGAATAGATAAGGTAAGGATTTGGTCACAGAGCGGCAGGAGAGAGAGAAATAAAAAGCATTTAGTAACGTCATGAGAATTGGTGCGTTCAGGTACAGCATGTTTTATGGGGTCGAGGGAAGTTCAAACCTTCCAGTTGGTTGAATTTGTTGTCCATTTTTCAGCCACTTCACCTCAACGTCTGCGTTGGCAACCTCAACTGCCAGTTTTATTTTCTGTCCCTTTGGTACTTGGTAGGCAGGATCCAACTTCTTGAGGAAAGCTGAGTTTCAGGGCATTAATAGAATATTTTAATTAACCATTGTTTAGCCTTCGTTTGCATTTTGTCTGTTACAAACTCAGCACACCGACCTTCACTCTTCTTCTCTTCCTTCTTCATCTTCTTCAGTCTCTTGAGCATGCCTCTCAAGTCGGTAATACCATACTGAAAAGCAATCTTTTCATATTCAGTAGCAGGAGAACGGCTGAGAATATCCCAAATGTCCACGTCAGGCTCTGTGCTCATCTGCACAGCTCTAACACACAAACAAACCAGACAGCCAGACACAGAAGTTCAAACCAGTCACAGAGCGCACAATATGAAATTAAATGATCAATATTAGACTAAAAGAAGCAGGTTATAATAGAGGTAGAGTAACATACATAGATTACCTATCACATCACAGTAAACTCACTATTACTTATTTTATTCACAATCAATTCACTGTTAATGATTAATGAAGTTACATACTAATTTTGACTGTGCACATACTTTGTGGTTAAGTAATTCCTATTGTAACATTTATTCTATATATTAGAAAATGTTTAATCGTTGAAAAAATAATTGCTCATTGTTGTGAAACAAATCAACAAAAAGTTTCATTTCGACACTTAGAGTTTGTCAGCAGTTTCTTACCGATTTGAGGATTTTAAGAAACTGCTGCTCATTCAAAGGTTGAAGGCAAATGATGCAAAACAAACTAGACAAGTTAAAACACAGCATTTCAAAAGCAACAACGATCAGTATATTAGAAAAATGCTTTTAAAACAAATTAAATATGATAACGGCTGTTAAACTGCACTCAAGCAAGCCTGCACACATTAAGCCTAAATAACAATGTCAGTCAAACATGAATCATATGCTAACAACATGCTGTGTTTGGATTTTTATCATCCAATCCAATTATCTTGTGCACCGGGGAGAAGAAGTGTCTGTTCATGGCGTGTCACAGACAGAGAGGGTCTTTGATGTGTTGGAAAGAGGACTTGTGTAAATGATGCAATGAGGGCTCATCAGGTCAAATCTTGGAGAACAGGAATCTCCGTCGCTATACAAATTATGTAACAAACTACAGACCTGGCGGATGTTAAAGAAGTATCGTTGGACTTAATGTCGGTGTGAGATGTAGATGTAATGTGAGACGACTTTCGGACTCTTTATTAGAGTCAGTGTTGTGATATTAGTGAGATAAAATAGGGTGACAAGAGTTTCAGAACTTTAATTGCCGCATGTGTATATTTTATAATGTTAATACAATGTACTCTCCATAGCAGAGAAATAAAGAGGTTTTAATCCTGACTGAAGTTACTAATAGTTACTGTAATAACTGACCCATGACGTCACCCTAACTTATCCCTGTACATTGTGAGTTCATGTTCAGGCTCATTTGCTTGCAGATCAATGTTATTAGGTGATCATTCAAACTTTTGGTTCACAAATGCAGAAGCAGCTTACTCTCTGAAGATTACAGGATACCCAGAAAGAATGGAAGTGGAACATGTTTGGATTATAAAAAGTGATAAGAAATTGTTCACTTATCCAGAAAGTCAACTAATGGCTGTAATTATTGTGCTTATTATTTGTAATTGCTTACCTCTTCTTTAACAGGGCACTGAAGTCAAGCTCTCCTGAATCTTCTTTTCCATCTGTGCTACTGCAGAGATCAGAAAACACCAACAGCACAGTAGGTTGACTTTTTCTCCTCTTTTCTCCACAGAGAAGAAACATGTTAATGTTACACAGACATGGTTTGTTTTAAATAAAACAAATCCATGTTACCAGATCTTTACACAAGATTAACCACTTCCTGTTCACTCCAATATGCAAGTGCAGAAGGATACTGAATGGCACAACACAGAAGAGATCTGTAAAACTGAAAGGAAATGAGTGGATTGAAAGATAAAAGAAGTGAATGTGCAGGCAGATGTGTTGCTGGAGAGACATGTGTTGCCATGTTTAAAGAAATAGTCATCATTTTGGGAAACACACTTATTTATTTGTACCTCTCTAATGTCTGTCTGTTGCCTTTGAAACCAGATGAGGAGGTGCATTAGCAATGCAATTGACCAGTTTTTAAAGCTGGGATGTCCCTACTCTTCAGCACCATTGTTTGTTTTATACTCTGTAAAATCTCACAAGTTAATCTTAGTTTAAAAAATCAAAGCGATTACTTTAAAATAGAGTTGGGCGATAGCTACCAAACTGGCAGATGAAAATATCAACTGTGAACTATCACGGTAGACGATGACATCAGCAGCTCAGTTCATTTAGACTGACCCTCTCAAACCTGCCGGATTTAACTAAATAATCTGACCTTGAACCGACATGATCAGGTCACACCTGAAGGGGTAGGCTGCGCCGTACAAAGAAAAAGTGTTCAGACATTTAGAAATATGAAACACATCTAATAGAAGGTGTGATAAAATGAGGCATGAGTTAGCGAGGATGTCTCATTTTTACTCCTCTCTCCTCGCCTTTCTATACGTATTTACGCATTTATTTACTTGTTTATTTACGTGATGTATTGTGTTCATTTGCATATTGACATGAAAGTGAGTTGCATTATGACTGTCAGCCACAGCTGTAGAGGCAGATGGGAAACAAATAGAAAGGGAGAGAGATGTATGACATGCAAGAACAAAACCAAGGATGCTCCAGAGAGCCAGGCTATCTGTTTCCTCCTGCTTCAGTCCTCTTAGATTAAACTAATCACCTCCTGCCTCTGGCTTCAAACTTAAAGCACAGACATAAGCGTGTTAGCATTCTTCTTAGTTCTTGGAAATTAAGTTTCCATGAAAAAAAAGCATTTCCCATGAATCCAGAACTATTCCTTTAAGTCATGAGCAGCAGCAGTCAACCAAGCAAGAACAATACAAAGCACTCAAGGTTAAAGAAAACACGCAGTCACTGTACAGTAGTCTGCTTGTCGCTAATCAGTGGGATGAAAGATAAAGACAAGGACATAGATCTGACTGTGTGCCCGTCTCCTGCCTCTGATCCAACAACAGGATTAGAAGGTGATTCTCTGGTTTATGTGGTGAAGTTACAACACAGCATAGCTGCACAACTTCCTCTGTGCAGCAACAGTCTGTGGAAGAGCTGGGCTACTGAAAAGCCTGTGTGTCTTAGCACATCCTGCACTTTCAGCACGATCAAACCACCGTCAAAGCTCACAATGCCGGTTTGTGCAGCTGGCTCTGCTGTTTTGATTTGAGACCCAGGAGGAGATCAGAGAGAGCTGACAGATGCAACAAGTGCACGTTACTTAACAGTTTAAGAGTCCAAATCTCTACATATGGACTGTAACAGGTTAATACAATCGCTGTGATTACATTCTGGATATTTATTCAAAGCTCTCTCATGGTCTTCCTTCTGTGGTCATTCTCTCAAAAATGTGCACATTGGAGGCTGCCCCATCCACAACACGGGTTCTGTTGGACTCGAAGGCAGAGAAGAAACAGGCCGCAGAAGAGAGAACGAGTCTCTGATCCTGGTCCTGGTTTCTCTGTTCTTTAACAATCAGACTCCTCAGATTTTAAATTGGAGCCTCCGTTTGTTGCAACAAACCCCTTTACTACCTTGATCCTGGTCCACTTCTCTTCTGACCGCATTCACTCCTGATAGGTTAGCATTTCCACAGTTATTTGTCACATATCACATGGTAATAATCCACTGTAGTTCATTAGCAACTCTCTGTATTCTCACTTATCCTTATTAACTCAGCTGACCTGGTGTTAAGTAAGTCTGGCAGCAAACTAATGGCGAGAGTTTTGCTCCTGATCAACTTTGATATCAACCATATACACAAATTTATGCTAGAAAATCCTCTTCAGAGGTTATTGTAGTGTGTTTATGGCACTAAAGTGGTAATTTGACTTATTAATTCGGCTTCATCTTTTCAGCCTCAAAATGACCATAGATTTCTTTAAGAATGAATCTGTATTCTACATGTGTTTTTACATAGGCCACCAAAATACAAAGTAAAGAGACCAGGGTGTTGCATGAAATATGATTTAAAGACACTTGAACTGTAACAGACTGATTCATGCTCCAGTTTAATAAATGCTTCCTACTGAGCACATTTCATTGTTTTTTTTTTTGTTTTTTTAACTCGTGTCACATTACATCCCATTATGAATCTTGTAAAAAGAAACTTCATTTCAGATTAATTTGAAATCATGAGAAGTGGTAACAAAAATGACTGGTTCATAAAGTAAAACAATCAGGCAGAAATTGATTATTTTTCTATCCTATTCATATAAATTTATACATTTTAGTTTTGATTTTTTTAAATCTATTCAAAGCAAAATCATTGCTGCTAACCTACATTGCATTAAATCTTCCTGAGCAAGGAGACACCTTTAAAAAGAATGTAGTTACAACCCATTTCAAAAATTGTTGTCTCCATTTGTCACTTCGACCCAAAATGACAGGGTCCACATTTTCCCTTAAACTGGGAATGGAAATTGAGAATATTCAGTTTTAATGTAAACCATTACTCTAAAGCAATAAACTCTTGTAAAACTTACGTGCGCCTGAAAGCTGCACGTATGTCCAATCCCTCAGGAGCACGAGCCTCTGAAAGGCAGAGCAGGATCCAAAATTGTCAGTCATTGTGATGCAGAGCAGTCAGAACAGTGACTCATGTGACCATATTACAAGCAACAAAGAAAAGCCCACTCACCGTGTACACTCAGCTCAAAATTGCAGCTGTCAAACTTGTCCCTGGATGCAACCTCGCATCTGTAAGCTCCGGCAAAGTTCGGCTTGGCAGCAATAATCTGCATCTCAAATGTGTAGGACTACAAACACGCGCAGGAGGAGACGTTCAGTGACATGATGTTACAACACAGCCCAAAAGCTTTGTGCCTTATATTTATAACAGTATTAGTCAGCTTTTGAATCATGATGACTGACTTTTTCTGCTTGCTTTTGTTTTTGTTCTGAATTTCTTAAAGGATTTTGATTGGTTTGATGTGTCTTCGTCAGGACATTGTTCCTCAGATTTTAAATGTTGCATGGTACAGTTGATGACAAATATGTGACAATAGGCACTTGTTTTTTTTGTGCTCTTAAAAACAAAAGGTGTAATGTTTTTACTAACATTAAAATCTTGGAAAATAAAAAAGACAGGATTCTTCTCCAGTTCTTATTTTCGTGTCTTTAGCGTTAGTTTACCTTGTTGTTGCGGTCATACGTCTCCTTTAGCTGCAGGTGTTTTCCAGACTTGCTGGCGAGGTCCATCCATTTCCCTTTGAACCATTTAATGGTGGGTTTCTTCAACAACGACTCAGCATTCACTTTCGCCACAAAGACGATGTTTTCACCTGCACAGAAAAATTGTTTGCATTGGATTCTCAGATCTAATACACCTCTAACCTTTTACCTTTTTTTTCATTTTGTAATGAAATTCTATAAATATTCATCATATTTAGTGGTTTTATACATTCACTCTCATGCTGTGTATATTTCTTTTCTACAAATGGCAGTTTTAATATATCCATCACTTCTTTTCACATTTCCTAGTATCTTTTCTGTCTGGCTGAAAATATATAAACTAACTGTGTTAAGAGCACAAGTGTGATGCCCACAACTAATCCTTGTGAAGCCACTCACCGACAGTGACTTCTCCACTCTGAGGTTTCTCTGTGAAGAGTCCGGTCAGGGCCTGTCTCGTGTCGGGAGCTTGTGCATCTGAGATCCAGCAGGGTCAAAGCCAAAATGCCACAGCACCAGGAAATTAAAATGTGTTGAATCCAGCATATCATGAGTTTAGGACTGATACAGTTTCAGACATATGCCATTAAAGTTTCTGTCTTTTAAGACACTTTGGGAACACAGTACAGCATGCAAATATTTTGAAAATATATCTTGCCTCAAATGCTGAAATTGATTTAGAACTATTGAAGCCCTACAGTCAATGAAATGAAATTTAAAAGATGAAAATTCAGTCAGCCGTTTCCAGTTTTGTCAAGTCGGTCATACCAAAGTGGGAGGGGCTCGAGTGTAAAGTACATGTAATATAAAATATAAATGAATATGATGTGGAACATTTCAGCACCAATATTTTGGTTCTCAGTAATGAAAATAAACATTGACATGTGTAACACGGACTGACGGGATCTAAGACCTCCCATTTTAATATCAAAACATAGCGTGTGAGAAGCTCAACTAATTAAACATGCGAGGCTTTTCCATACGTGTTATTTATGTTCAACTTCTTGTGCGTAAACGTGTACTGGAATATCAGACTGGGATGTTTTCTGCTGTTTCAAGGATGCTGATGGAAGAGGTAGTATGATGAACATGAATGACTGAACAGAGGAGTAAATAAGTGACTGAATGAGTGGACGCTGGCACAGAGGAACTCACCCTCTGCTGGAGGAGCATCCTGTGCTGGGGTGGAGGTTCCTCCTTGGGTGGGTGCTGCTGCAGGTGGAGCGGGGGCCTCTTCTGGTTTAACACCGGACTCTGCGGGTACGTCTGCAGGGGCTGCAGCTGGAGCTGGTGTGTTACCATCAACACAGATAATAAGGCACAGAGAAGTAGAATATGATGACATTTTGGGTACATACACTGCAACCTGTTTAATCTGCCTTATTTAATTCATATTTGTACACATGGATATTTTGTGTATTAAGACAAATCTATTTGAACCATTTCATCCATTTGACAGGCTTTTAAACACCGTTTCATCAGAATGAAAACATTCTCTGGTGAAATATTTCTTCTGTCTTATCTCTTTTGAATGGCTGACTGACTTTTCCACGTGTTATCAGCGGTCTCTCATGCCTATCCTTAGCAGCAGTCAAGTGGTGGTTACTCATGAGGAAATAATGTGCTGGTGTGAGGGTGGAGGTCGCCGTGCAGACGGAGTAAGGGTGGCGATGACACGAGCCACAGGCGGTCACTTGTAGCACACTGAGCACATTGGTCTGCTGCCTTTCTTGTAGATTTGCTTACACCTTATCAGATCCCATAAAACAACCTCAGCGGGTCACACTGAGAGACTAATAGCAGACATGTTGCTCTGTGACTCACTTGGTGCACATTACAGTGGACATGACAGTGCTCAGTAGATATAGTGAGACGCTGGACAAAAGCATTGTGATTAAACCAGTGACGGAGCGTGTTCACAGCCTTAAAGGGGTAGTTGGACTTTTTGGGAAATAAGCTTTTTCACGAATGACAAAGAACTTAAATTATTCTAATGTTGCTTATAAAGCGCTTAACCAAAACCTTTTGTTGAGTTTGCTTCTAAGTTGAGCGCCCTACTGTGCTGGACGTTAGTGATTCTCCCTCCAGCCTTTAGACTTGGGATGACATCATCCTCATAGAAATAGCTTCTCTCGCCTCTGGGGAAGTTTTATAAAGATGAATACTTTAAAAATGTATATTATAAAGAGTAATGATTGACTTTGTTTGAAGTTCCACATATCATGTCCACAGTGTCCTCAGTTTTACAGATGTCTCTTTTTTTAATGGAGGTCTATGCTTTTTGGGGCCACATGGATGTACAGACAAGTGGTGACAGTATTCAGCTTTGTTGCGTGCAGGATTATTCTTTTGTCATTCATTATTGTGATTTCCGGTTGCCTAGCAACCTCACAGTAATGGCAGGACATCATTTCAGCTTCAGAAGAGCTCACTACTGCTCAGATTTTTTCTAAACTTTGGGCACAGCTAGGCTAGCTATTTCCCACCATTTCTAGTCTTTGTGCTACGCAAAGCTAACTAACTGTCTGGTGACTACAGCCTTATTTTACAGCTTTAGCAGTATTCTTATTTAACTCTCATCAGGACAACAAATAAAACATTTCCCAAAGTGTCGCACTAACTCCTTTAAAAGGCAAGATTTCTCAAAGATAGATTACAGATATTTGGCTGTGGGCAGCTGTCAGAGGGTGCAGGGTGTGAGTTCATGTGCAGAACCATAAAGTGCATGCAGTACATCAAGTATTTACTGCCTCAGTGGTTTGGTGCTTTGAGTGCTCCATTTTGCTTTGTGCCCGGTGACGACTACACAGCCTGTAGGTGAACGAGCAGAGACTTCAAATGCACAGCTGTAGCATCAAAGTCTCCCACCTGGCTTTGATACGACCTTCAGCTCAAACTTGACCTTTGAACCCCCGGCAATCACTGCATAGACATTGGCATCTTCCTTCGTAATAGCTTTTATGGTGAGGGAGTGCTTGTTTCCGTCGGCTGTGATAACGTATTTGTCGCCACTGGCAATGTCCTTTGAGTTGCACTGCCATTTGACTTTAGTGTCAGGCTTCTCGGTCTCTGCTTCAAAGACCACAGAGGACTCCTCCTCTGCCTCTTGAGTCTTTGGTTTCTTGGCAAATGCTGAAACTGAAGAGGGTGGGTTCAAAATAGAAGCAAGCCCTTTGAAGTGTCTTGTTTTAAAACAAGTTTGCTGTTAGAGGGGAATAAAATCAGCTCTGGGATAAAACACAGATACTATAATTTTCTCTCTGAGTGTTCATTGATGAGAATTGTAGCCAACTTTGAGAAAAACAGAAAACAGATCAACATTAATGTGCTAACAGACCCAAAATACTGTTGTGTGACTGATCTTATCTTGGAACTTTTCATCCGTTCAAAAGCAAATTTCATACCTGAAGAAAGGAAAAACGCATACTGTAAAAAACTGAAGTGTTGAAGAGAGAGAGAGAAAGATGGTGTTTGGAGGTCCATGAATATTTTAGTAAAAGAAGAGGGTTGATCAGCTCGCTGTAGCTGCTGGTGCTGAAAGGGTACAGTGTTGTACAGTCTGCAGCACACTGGGTGGGGCTAACTGAAAACCAATGAATTGGCCTTTTTGCACTTCCACACAGAATCTGTCAAAACACAAACATCTGGCTCTGGTTTAAGTCACATTCATGCAGTTTTGGTGTACAATTTGAGCTTCATTAGAATAATTATGAAAGAGTAATTAACATGACCTGCATGATAGCCTCATTCAAAAGATAAGTTAAAATGACTGAAAAACCTGCCGGGTTTATAACATAAACATCAATTTATATCAGTCATGACTTATTCTAAAGTGTTGTAAGACTGTCAACTCAATACTGGTGTCCTTGTAGACCTTTAAAAGTCCTGCATTCAAAATTTTACTTCAGTAATTCAGATATATTATAAACTATATGTACTTTCCTGTAAGTATCAAAGGTGTACATACTCATTGTGCTGACTGGCCCCTTTCATGATGTTTTTCAATTGTATATATTATATTAGTGGATTATTATAACTGATATGTCAATATATAAACATATGATGTAGCGCTGGTAACAGGGTAACTCATTTTAGGTAATTTATAGATAGTATTACCAAGAAGTTTAATCTACAACAGTTCATTATACCAGATAAGGTGATCATATGTTTTACATACATGTACAATATTATTCTGTTCAGTAATTGCAGCTGTCAGAAAAATGCTTTGAAGTAAAAGTATGTTTTTAACAAGAGAACTTTAAGAAGTAAACTAAGTACCATAAAACTGTGCAGTACTTGAGTAAATGAACTAAAGAGTTAATTCCACTAGTTCTTAAGAAAATGTTGTTCATCCTGTCTTCTTAATCAGGTCCAAAGCCAAACAAAAGATGAACACAGAAACATCTGAAACATTTTGAACCTCTGTAACAGTCATTGCGTACTGATCTGCAGGGAGGAAATAAATCAATAAACACCATTGATCTGGAAAACTATTAATAGTAATTTTGTGTAAAACGCCAGTGGCACAAACATCTGATCTGAAAGTTAAAATTGTGACAACAGCAGAGTCGTATTTCTTGATTGCACCCACTCATTAACGTTACAATTCAGGCTAATCAGAGTTTTATGGTGGTGATGTGTCGGTAACTTTGGTGCAAAAGAACGTGAATCAATCTCTCGTGTTCTACTCAAGTAACATAATCGTGTCTGGCCGCGGTGCTTATGGGCTCCTCTACTTGCATTTTCCCAGCATTTTGTAATGATGGGTAGAAATTATATTCGTTTTTTTTTTTTTTTATGAAACATGCAGTTTTGGAACCTTCAATAAAGGCAAATTAAGAGAACAGTCATAAAATAGGCTGTGGCTGCAAACCATAAGTGAACATGGTGGGAAGGTGGAATGTACAGCTATCACATTGGTCAGGGGGTGACATGTAGTTTTAATCTGACATAGAGCTAAATCTGTTGTTGGGATAAATAAACTGTCCTGAAATCATACAATAGTCCCTGATTGTTCAGCACTGGTGGCAAAGGTGATGGTGAAGCTGTGGCGCATGTCGACCAGTGAACCTAGACGTTAACCGCTGGGTGAACTATAGAATATAATCCTTACAGCGCCGCTGGCCTTTTTGTTTGAAAATATATAAAATGTTCTCATCAATATCTTTTTCGAGCACTTGTCATGTGTAAAAGGAGCCTAAAAATAGAGTGTGACTGACGGCGCTGGCAGAAGTCGTGTTGAACAGTAACACCATGTGTTAGGAATCATGAAGTAAACAGTGTGTAGCTATAATTCAGATGCATGCTATTTCCAGGTTTGAGTTCTGAGCAATTTAACACTGCATTACAAAACCACACAAAACTAAAAAAAACTCCATGTGTTGCCGGATGACCGTGCAAGTATGAGTTTAAATATAGGATGCATATGTACTGGATTTATAAATGAAGCTGGCAGGCTCCAGCAGCAACAAGCCCACAGGTATCATAGGCGAGGGATTAGCTTGATGCTATTTTTATGACTGGAGGCAGAGGAAGAATGATGAGCTCTTCTTGTCATGTCAGTCCTTCCTGATGCTTTACCTCTCACACCTTCATCTGACTACAACCATCTCAAGTTAAATGGACTTCTGTCCGTTTTAAAATCTCCATCATAATTGTAGGGAACATAAAAATAGAGAAACCTTGTGCTAACTGATAGCAAATTTAATTTCACCCAAGTATTAATACTTTATTGTTAACTGTCCAAATTGTATTATAAAATATGTTGCATCGTTTTAGCTGATTGTCAAGAAGACAGAATTAACTGTTAACTTTTGTTTATGGTTTATTGTCATCAAATATCTGGCTGGTATACTGTCATTAACTCTGTCGTTGGTTGATTTGTGTTGCTAAAAGTTGAATCTAAGGTTAGGATTAAGTTTCATACAACACTTTAAAATAGAAAATGCCTGAACAATTGGTTGTGGGAAAATTAATGACAAAGAAAATGTTGTACATAAAATTTCTTACAAGCTGATTGTCAACACGTTTATCGGAGGTTTGTTAATCAGTGTCTCATTGCTGAAGCCAAATTGGATTATTTTAACAAATCAAGTAGATTGTTCAGCTTTTAATATTGATATTTAATAACTATACTGTACTATACTCTATTTTGTTTAGGAACAACAAGTGGTTTGGGGTTGGTCAGCATTGATAGCTTCCATAAATGTAGAGCAAAGGCCAAAGAAAACGTCTTCGCAACACCTGATTAGTTTTTGCAACACTTTTCTATCAAATAATTTATTGGTTAATTTGAAATGTTCTTTCTTTTCCAGTGTATACCAAGTGTACTGTAGGTTCCCTTTTCTGTTTTTTCATTCAGAGTTTCAATAGTTTTTATAAACTGTAGCCAAAGGAAAATAAATCCAAAGTGAAAAGCATCTAATTGATTGCTGGATATTGACGATGACTGTTAGGAAAGCTCCAGGTTCAAGGTGATCATTGCTGTTATTGTTCTCTACAAATCCTTGACACTAAAGGTCTTAACACACACAAGCTGGCCATCCGGGCTTCACTGTGTCATCTGATATGTGATATGTTGGACTTCTCACTCTACAAACAGATACTCATTCCCACTCGAGTGCGACAGAAAACTGTGGAAAGTCATTTGTCAAGCTGGAATCCCGTCAAGCATTTTGGGATCAGTGGATCATTTTGTGAATGCAGTGATGCGGGAAATGTGACCGTGTCGATTTCACATCAGACGATGTTTCCACCTGGACCACGTCACGGGGACTGAGTCCCTGACAAGAACCAAAGTGTTCAAAGTAACTGTCACACCCTGGAAACACTTTGAGCTGAGGACAGATAATTGATACGTGGTATGCTCTGATTATGGATCCTGGCTGAGTGTTGGTAAATCACATTACCAAGCAACTTGTAGCACCTTATCAAGCCATGGAGTATATTTAAATTGGAGGTGCTGGAGGTTTCCTGTAGATGTTAATGTACCTGCATTATCAGGACAAGGCAGCAAGACACTGGACATTTTACCCACCACCCAGCTTCATTATGGTCTCCATACATTCTGTAGTTACTATTGATAAATACATTTTTGTAAAAAAAAAAGAAATGTCCCTCTATTTTATAGATATTTTGTCTACAAATAATAAACCCATATGTTTAAGTTATTGGCCATATATATATATATATATATATATATATATATATATATATATATATATTTTTTTTTTTTTTTTTTTTTTTTAACCACAAAATGAGCTTGTACTTGTTACCAATTGACAAATAGTGTGACACAAAGAACATTGTGGTTAATTGAATAACAGTTAATTGAAAAAAAAACCAATATACACATTCCCATGTTTGTAAAATGTAATTATCACGTTATAGTGCGGTCAAACAGTATCTCACTGTTTATCATGAAAACAATTGACAGGTCTGAAGTGAGCAGTTTGGTTGTGGTTTACAGTTGTTTAAGAGGGGCGGGGACAAACTCAGTAGAGGGTTTTATCACGCGTATTGTAATTTGTTGTCAATAATAATTTTATCTCAAAGTTCACAATACTGACATTTTTTTGATGGATGACCAGCTGATAAGAGGCACATGGTCTGACGACAGGAAAAAGCGTTTTCGACAGTTCACTGCGAGTTGTTCGGTTTTGGTGTGCGAAGGAGAGCAGTGAGACTAAATCAGCTGAATGAAGACACTTACCTGTTTTTTTGACAGGCTCTGGCATCCTGAATGATCTCCTGCCCTCAACAGCGTGACTCAGTGTTCCTGAACAGTCTGCTGTCTATCTCGACCCTCTGCCTTTAATAGTGGTCCTGTTTCCACGCTGCCTCCCCTTCTTTCACGAACCATCCCACCTCTCCTGCAATTTATTTTCAGGCCTCACACATTGTCCAAAAAAACAACAACCACCCACTCGTACTCCCCCATCAAAGCTCATCCCATCGCAGCAGTAGCCCAGCCCCCATCCCACCCCCAGTCACGTCCCACTTCGGGCTATATTTCAACCATCCTTTCCTCCAGCACCTCGGCTGAATGACAGGCCTTGAGAGGGAGGGGAAGAGATGCAAGGCAGCGGCTAAATTTAGAACTTTGAATCCCCCGGGAAAAAAAGTCTCTTGGCTCTCCCCACATCTGTGCTGCACCCTGTCACTCTGAGAGCATAAGAATGAACACTGGGGACTGGCAGAGATGAAGGTGTTTTCCCCTCTGTGGACGAGGGCTTAAATAAATCCTGCTCTCTCCATTTGGTCTGTCTAGAAAGTATGAAGCGGACAGAAACAAAATACTACAATCTAATGTAATGCAGCGCTTTTATATTCTTTTATCTGATTCTTGTTGAGTTCTGTTGTATTATATTGTATTCAAGGACATTTCTTTCATCTCCCCATGTGTTAGTTATGGATATTAATTACAACTGGGCCATTGTGGGGAGCTGTTGGCTCTTGGGACACCAGGTGCTGCTACAAGTTTATATTTACATACTGCTCATTAGCAAATGGTTATTCCTTTGTACTACAGTGTTTTTGTGTTGTGTTTGGTGTTTTCATTTCATCATACGTGAGAGGTTTAGTATTGTCTTATTTTATTTTATTGAACTGAAATTAAGATTAGTTCTAAAATATGCTAAATGAAAATAGTCAGGTCACTTACTTCCTATTTTTCTCTTGAAATGGAGGCAGCGTCGTGGTTGTGAAGTTGATCAGCATTTGATAAGCTGTTTTCAAACAGATTGCTAGATACGGCTTTGTTCTGTAAAACGATGAAAGAAGAAACATTTCTCATACTCAGAACTGCATTTTCTACTCATATAGACATTGAAGTTTCAGAAGTCTCTGTGGGCTGTATCCACCCACTATGAATTAAGAGCCGGCGCCTGCGGTGTGTCCGGATACACATCCAGATATAAATGTAAGTACTGGGTGACAACCCACTTCACCTCCCAGCCCTGTATTAACCTCATAGTTCCTCACTTCACTAATTATCTCTTTAGTTGTAATTATAGATAACAGACCTCATCTGTAAACCTGACACCATTTAGTTTCATGCAGTCTTGACCTCTACTTCTGCTTCGTCTTCTACCTCTGATATTAATCGTATATTACACGCTCATGATCTTTGTCAAAACTACAATACACATACATCAATGAACAATTTATTTGTTTACAAGTAATTCTCAGTTACATCATACAGAGTTTAATCTATGTGTACAAACCATTTCTTATCATGTAAATAATTGTGATCATGCTATCATATCTAACCTAATCACAGTTGGTTCTTCAAGTTCTCTGACTTTTGGATAGTTTAAATATAAAATGTAAATGTAAATATGTACATACAATCGTATTACCCACAATTAAAAGAGAACTTAAGATGTCCAACATCTGAAGTATTAAACACAATCTTAAGGAGGTTGAGGCATCCTGTGGTTACATGTCATGAAGCAAAATTTGGATTTTAATATTGAAAAATGTACAATACATTCCCAAATAATAGAATATCCACTGCTCTGTGTGTGCAGCCAAATTTAAAAATGCATACAGAGTGTCACAGAGTCTATAATTACCCCCCCCCCCCACTCCCCCACCTCACTTTCAGTCTCCCCTTTGGCTTTTTGCCTGTACGCTCCAAATTATAATCATTAATCATAACCAAATATTTTTCGTGCCTAAACCGTCAGGAACTTGTCCCTATCTCAGAGATTTCAGTGAGTTTGACAAAATAGCAGTATTTGACGCCCTGAGAATGAGAACAAGTCGCTGTAAGCCTGAGCATCACATAACCTGTAGTTCCAACTTTGGCCACCGCATCAATATTGCTGGGGAAATGGATTATATTCACAAACAGATATTACACAGACAACACTTCTTCAAAATACCCAAATCTTTGTACACACTTGCAAATGACATGTTCCACATTTTCATATTTGGTCCCATTTTTATTTCCATACTTCTAATTTGGAGTATTTTGTTTTTCAGACATTCAGAGAGACAAACTGAGCTTTCTCTGGTGTTTTCGGTAGTTTGGATGACAGTTACCAGCTTTCCTCCCAACATGCCTTGGATAGAGGAGTCTTTGGGGATTTTTGAGATCTTAATCCATAGTTTTATTGCTGCATGAGCTAAAATCGTGGAAGGACTGGTCCCACTCAACTGCAGTATTACTGTTATTCATGTAATGCTATTTACCAGATCAGCAAGTTTGATTCATTATCTACAGTAACACTGGAAACTACAACTCTAATGTCACACTTTTCAGTGTTTAAACCTGACATTTCAGCGTCCCTCCTGCCTACATGTATGCTTTTCTCTCGAGGTGACTCTTCCCCAGCACCTCGTCGCTGAACTGGTACGTCAGCTTCTTCTTGATCTTTTTCACCTCTCCAGTTTTGCCGTAATTGCGCAAGGCACGAGCCATCTTCTGATAGGTCATTTTTTTGCGGTTTCCCTTCTGGATTCCCCAACGGTGAGCGAGAGCCTCCTTGTGTTTGGAAGAAAACTGGAATGTTCCCTTGTCTCTGTCAACCCACCAGATACTGTCCTTCATGTCGCCATTCCTGAGAAGGTCCAACAGGAACTGGTACAAACGGATCTTCTTTTTGTTGCCTTTGGAAACATCAGAATTTTTCATGATGAGAACTGATGGAATAAAACTCTTTTTGCTGCTTACAAATTTAGTAATATTATTTTATATGAATGGAAAACATATTAAAAAACTTTAATCTCAACACAAAAAAAAATTAAACGTCTCTTTGCTCGTTTATATTTATACCATGAAATCTTGAACGTTTAAGACAGGCAGAACATAGTATAATGTCTTTCTTTTAGGACCTGTTTTGTAATCTTTAACATGAAGTAACTTTACAGGACGATGACTACACACAAAATCACCTTAAAATTCTAAGAAATGCTTTCAGGCGTGTGAGTCATCATTTTTGCATTTCACATATTGCTGCTGAGCAGTGTGTAAAACCTAGCTGATGATATATTAACTGTCTCTGATGCAGGTTAACCAGTGCTTACATATCACATTATGATGTTAGGTTGTATATGTGTTATTCAGATCACTTCACAGACGGCCTTCAGTTGATCTTAGTTAAATTATACACAAACCGCTTGGCTACAGGTCTTGCCAACACTGTTTACCAGACACTGGTAGCAGACTTTACTCAGGCTCAGCTGGTCCTGTCAAGTCTTAAGCTGGTTGAAAGAGTAAGTGCAGAGGCTGTTTAACCACGACAGGTAACTGTACAAAGAGAAAATGACATCACCCCCGACTACGGTGCACTGACAGAGAGGCACTGCAGCTCTGGTGGAGCAGTGAGTCATTCCTGCTGTGGTGAACAGAACACTGATTCAACAAACATGCTGCTGCTTGCCACATTTATGCAGGAGAACTTGGTGAGAACAGACTGAGCATCCTAAAAAAAAATCACTTCGCAGACCTCAGACAAGGGAACACCTCATTAGGAGTCCCAAAAGGTACCACTAGTGATGCCCTGTCATTCTCAAATGTAAAGATCCAGCCTTAGAGGCCAAGTGTATGATAATTTAGAAGACATAACAACTTCTCTGTCTTTTTATGGCTCACTTCCGTTGGAGATGCAAGACCAGCAATGTAAAAGCGGTTGTGCAAGCTGTCAGCAAAACACAGAGCTGACATGACTTTTAACAAACATCCACTGGATGGAGAAAGAGGCCCTGAGGGCGCCGCTCATCCTTACATGCTGTGTTGGTGGTGATGACGGGGCTTTTCAATGCCAACTCGCGTATAGTATCACTTAACAAGTCATTTAATGCCGCAGCAACTGAACATGTCACTGGAGAGACAACTATTGCATAGTTGTTACACATTTTAACCACACATGAACATGATGTGCATGGTCAGCATGCTGAAGCTGCTTCAGACTCTTGGATCATAAGAATCTAAAACAAGCGAACAGACCGACAACTTCATGACATACAATGAGCTGGATGACCGGGACTCTTTCCATGGCCAGCACAGTCAGTGTTTCCTGAGTATCTGCTGCTGTAGCGAAAAAATTTTCTCCTCGGGGATTAATAAAGTAACTACCTAACCTAACCTAACCTATCCGTGTTAACTGCTCCAGCACTGAGTGCAAGTGCAGTGTGAAAAATAAATGTGGTTCCTTACCCAGCTCTCCTGGTGTGGCATAAGGGACTTGATCTCTCAGACACTCCTCATCAGACACCTCCAGCGGGGGACTTCGTCCACCGTGCTCCTCATCGTCAGAGCTGCGCTGGGACACGTGTGGTGGATACATGGTCCGAGGGAAGAATGCTAGCTGCAACATATTAATCTAGGTCAAATAATTATACATCAAAACATTTGCAGTAACTTGTCTTGAAGCTCATTAGTCATATAAGATTTCCCTTCATGTTAGTCTGGTATCACCAGGCCCAAATTCACTTTGTCTGTCCACCCTCCATTGGGGACTGTTTCCAGTAATTGCATCCTACCGGGTTAGACCTCGGGTTAATGTTTAAACTACTGGAACAGCCTTTAACCAATCAGCATTGTCTACCATCTGACCTATGTTGTGCCCCAAATCTCACCAACCAAGACCTTTCTCAAGTGTGAGCACAGCGCAATGCCATGTTGGTAAGTGAGCATTGCAGACATTTAAATACACTTTTCATGCATCACTAACGCAGACCCAGCCAGGACTGTTAAGGACTACACTGCATAAAGAGTACTTTCACTTTTGAAACATTTAGTGTTTTTATAAGTGTATTATTGTAACATCCACTGGTGATATTTATACTTTGTCCTCATTCTCACATTTTCAAACAACCCAGCTTTTATGAGTTTCTATTTTAAGCCCTTGAAATGTGCCATGTCTGACACATTATGCATTTTAGGTAGTTTAAAGGTATAAGATTATTAGGCTGTTCAGAGAGATTATGTTGCCACTGTCATACACTGTGCACAGTCTCAGTCACACATTGAAGTGTTGGTTTCCACAAAAAGAGTTTAAACAAATGTCTCTATGCATGAGCTGTGATGTGTGCCTAGCTAGGTAATACATGTGAAAGTATTCATCAAGTCTCTGGTGGAATTCATGTGAAGAGTGGTTGTCACTTTGTATTTTCATGTTACTTTTTAATTAATGTATTAACACCTTATCTGGTTTTTTTTTCCAATTGCAGTTTGTTTTTTGTTTTTCAAAAGGGAAATTTCACTTGCTCACATGTGAAACCACCACATGACCTAAAGGTACATGAGTTCTGTGGCTTCTTTGTCAAGGATTACAAACAGCCAAACCACAAGTTGTGTTTTAGGAGGAAAGAGTTTCTCTGGAAAGTTTGATATTATTTAAAATATGAAATATGATTTGCTGTATGTTTATGTACTTCACATGTACTGTTTGTTCCTCCTCACACACAGGGTGAAATATTGAAATCTGTGACACCTTTGGCCTTACCATCACCTCATCTGGACAAAGGGAAGGTGTGGTCAGCTAAACATATTTGGTACGTTTTAAAAGCCTGCAATTGTGACTAGAGCTTAAAATGATAGAAAAACAAATGAGCATGAGTTTATTTTATACATAAAGTCATAAGCATATGTCCATATGTTTATATTTTTAAGTTCTCTTAGTTGATCTCTTTTAACCTCTATATTTTCTTTTGAATATAAGTTAGTGACTGCTGTATGAATTGTACTGCATACATTTGCTTTTGCTTGTCTGCACTGCATGACACCGCATTTGTACATTTGTAACAAATGGAAGTTAGGATGTTTCAATCGGAAAAGGTTGATGTGTTTAGCCGGACATCTCTGTTCTAGATTCATTGGTTCACAACTTTTGGGTTAAGGCATGCAGATGTGCCTTTAAATAACTGTTGCTGAGTCTCAGAGTTTATTCAAAGAAAATATTATTTTTAAACTGGAAGAAAAAGAAGAAAAACCCTAAAATTAAAGTGTTTCTTGTAACTCAAAGATTCACTTCCTGATTTTTGTCGCTGGACCTTAAAAAGTCTCCAACTCTCCAAATCTCCCCTCTGATTTAAATCCCAAAATGTCTGCAGTGAGCTAAAAGGATATTTTAGGGAATTAGACATTATGTGCGTTGTAAAGCTGATGTCAGATGTCTGCTTCTTGCATTTGCCACGAAAACCACAAAGCTAAAGTCTAATAAGCACTCTGATTAGTCAAATTAGTATTACTCAGGAAAACCGTCAGTCATCATCACTGTTATCACTTCAACAATAAGTGATTCCATTCATTACGTTACAGTCCCTCACTACAATGCAGGGACTGATGGGTGTGTGTGGGTTTATTGTTGGGGGACTTACTGGTTGCTGTAACACATGTGAATGTGCTCCGAGATTTGGATCGAGCAGGTTTTCTGCTTCGTATCGTATGGTGTCAGGTCGTATGAGGCCAGACGGGTGGAGAGCCTGCACACTCTGCAACTCGGTGAAGTTGGTCTCTTGGAGGTTTTCGAACTCTACAGGGTGCACGTGAGGGTGAGGGTGGTAGTCCCAGTGATCTGAACAGAAAAGAGGGGCAGACAGCATAAAGGCCACAGCCTGTTGTTGTTTCTAACGATCACTACTTTGCTGTTTCAACATTTACAACATGTATTATTATAAAACAAGACAGATGCTAACAACCATCAGACTAATTTAAACACGCAGCTCAAGAAAATGTCCTTAACATGGTATGATAGAAATACATGCTCAAATGCACTTTGAGATGACTCATGGAAAAAGTCTGACAGGAGTTCTGTGAAAATTCATGTTTGCCATAAGGTACTAAAACAAAAGCAACTGGACTTGACAACGAGCTGCTTACTCATCGTGTAGGAGTTTGCATCTACGGGGGGAAATGAAGAGAATAATATCAAATTCGGCATGAAGCTCTTTCCTGTTTGTTGCCACAGTATCGGTATCACCACAGACATTGCCTTTTAATCCTTGACTGCTTTCTTGTCTTTTTTTTTTTTTTCTTATCTTATTTTTAAAATTTTGTGTAATATTTAGATATGAAATATTTAAATATTACACAGATACTTTTATCACAGTGTCAACCGAAGCTGCCGCACGCACCCTCTATTTAGCTTGTTTTGGAGCAACATTCAAAGCAGTTGAATACAAGAGAAAGTACAGCACCCCTTTCTTGTATCTACAAAACCCCATGGGGAAAAAAGTTGTTCTATGTCTGTAGTCGTAGCGGCCGAAAGAAATGGCATCTGTTTCCTGTGTTCCATACGCCCTGATGTGGTGCGCTCCAGCTGCACACACTGCGCTCTTTTTATGTGCGATACACCAGAAAAGTCTGTCTTACTGCATCAGACCATGGCGATAAAATGACACATGACTGGATGAGTAAATTTAGTTTTTTTTAAATAAAGTTGAGAGCTCTGTAATTTAAGATTTAAGATTTCATTTGAGTGGACGAACTAATGACATTAACTATCAGAATCAGAATATGTTTGCATTTTACAATTTTCTATATAAATATTTAAATGTTTAAATATCACTGACAAAAACATGAAGTGGCTTTTTACATGTAAAAACTGTTCGCATGAGACAAAATAGATGTTGAAGTAAAACTCACCTGCCTGGATATCTGCCTCTAGGACATATGGATTATAATACTCTGTAATTTGATGTCTGTAGATCTCAGGATCGTACATTTCCTCTGTGTGCTGCAGGAGCAAATAAAGACATTTTCAGAAACAAGATATCACAAAACAAAACAGTTTTACTGGAATGAGTACATGGTGCAACAGTATACATTATATCATTACCCATCTGATCCTTTAAAGGAAAGGAAAAAATACTCACCCTCTGTATTTTCTACGATATTACATTTACATAAAGATTGTTATAATTGTGACGTTTTTTTCTCTTGCCTCTACAGCTCTGAAACTCTCGAACTTCTGAGTTTCATTTTCATGTTGCTCATACTATAGAAGAGTCTTACAATTTGTGTCGTGTATTCAAATGGAAGTAGAGACCACATTAAGTCATCTAATTTGAAATAATAAATGTCATCCATCCTTATGATGCTTAAAGTGGCTCTGTTTAACGCTGCACCAACAACAAACTACTCAAGGAACTCTTTTAAGTGTCAGATGCTACAAAGTCTCCTCAGAGTTTAGATAATTATTAAAATAAATCATACTTACAGGTGGGATGAGGTAGCTCTCCATTCTGTATGGATGCAACATGGAGACCTCTTGTCCAACGTACCGACTCTCAGATGCTTTGCTGGCAAAACGCTCTCACAACCTTTCAAAACCTTTGCGGTACCATTGCACAATATTTCAAAATTTCCTCTCAACGAAAACCAAAAATGTCTCCCTCTGTCTTATTGTAAAGCATGAAGCTTCTGACCCTAACTACTCCCAGAGGCCCTTAGCTGTGACAGACTAAATGAGATAAATAAGGCCCGCTGTTTGACTGTAAAATGAAAAAGGAACTTTTGACTTCTGCAAAATTTCAGTGGGTGGGAGCAACAGAGTGAGTCTTCTAAAGGTTCCTGGCGATTGATGATTTGTCAGGGGAGACCATGAAACTTCTCATTTATCAGGGTCTGTATACTGTCCCCTCCCTCAGCAGCCAATCATTATTGAGGGCTTTCCTCACTCAGTTTCTCCCCCAAAAGAATGTCTTACAGGTGATAAACATGGGTCACAATGAACTATTTCTATATTCATAGATTCAGGTTATGTTGATTTCATTCAGTCCCTGTACTTTTTGAAATATGTTTCATATTTTAACATCTGAAACAGCATTTAAACATTCAGTGGTTTGCTGTGCACTGTAATATAGTTGTGCACAAGTATAAGGACATTTTAAAGTTTGAATTAATACATTTTTGAAAATGCTGGTATATAAAAAGAATGACAATAAAGTAATTTACAGTTATAATAATTAAAAATATGTCCTTATTAAAGACATCAGTGTGTTGTTTATTAAATGACTAAATTGTGCTTATAAATGCTAAAGTTTAAAGTGAAGTTACCAACAAACTAATTATGTTCCTTTTTGTGTTTAATACACTGTCCCTTATAACACTGAACCACCGTATGTCTGGCTTCTGACAGCAGACCTGAAAATAATGTACTGAAAGTGTGCTGAAGCAAAATGACTAAAACTGGTTGTTTTAGTGAAGTAAAGAGAAGTTTGTTTTCTCACACACACACACACACACACAAACACACACACACACACACACACACACACACACACACACACACACACACACACACACACACACACACACACACACTCACTCACACTCATCTGGAAGATAAGATGAAGGTACAGTATCTGTGCTGTAATTACACTGAAGTAAATGGAGATTATGATTATCACACAGAGAGGAGATACTGTTAGAACAGATGCTGAGGGGAACAGAGCTCCTCTACACTATTGAATAGGTGGTATCACCTCACATCTGTCCCAAATATGTGGGCTGGTAGGGGTACAATAAGATTCAGGAGGCTGTTATCAATGACAAGAGGAGTTGCAGGTGTACCAGGCCTTTGTTGTCATGGCAAAAAAATACATAGATGTGGTTCACCAAGCAGTGGTGGTTGATTTGGCTTAAAATGAGTGTTAGTCAGAGAAGTTACGTATGTCACATAGCTACGTTACCCATCTTAAAAACATTACGCAAGTTAACCTACATGTGAAAATTTAAGTAAGTCACACTGACTTTTGATTTCACATGAGACAGGAACAGTGGTTAAAAGTCCTGTATTTGATCCATCCAACCACTTCTGCACTCCTCTCTCCACAAACTTTATACTATTTCACCTGACTTTGTTCCCATGAGAATGACTACCATCAAAGGGGTTTATTCTATTTTTTGAAGTATTGGAGAGCATCCATTAACGTGCGCATGATTAATTTGTAGCTCATTTATAAGGTTGTGCAACCACTATTCCTACGCCAGCGAGTTTACATACAATAGTCGATATCGTATATCTCCATCGCTTTAATTTCGTGAAGTCAACAATATAATCATGCTATTTATAGCAGTTATTCTGGATTTCTCATCTAAAGTGTTATTGTCCGATTTTAGTCACAAAACATTCCTGCAAATGTTTCGGAATAAAAGCCTTGTTAAGAAATGAAAGGTTTCTGTCCGGTCAAACAATAAATTGCATCATAATGCATAAGATCAAAAGAACTGCAAACATTTTATTTTCCTCAGTTGGGGGGAAACAAAGTGTCGGCGTGCTCAGGCAGCGCTATACCTGCAGCCGTTAAGAGATCGTAATTAATGTCATGTTTTGGCCTACTAGTAGGTGCTGGTTGCCTCGCAGGTTTTAAAGGCCCCAGCTAACTCGTATATTTGGGAGAGATCCTGGATGATAACCACCTGTTCAATAGTCTAATAGCAGTTAGATCGACTGAGAAAAGCCTGTTTTTTGCCTGTTTCTGAACCCGTCGTTGCAACTGTAACAACTGGAAAAAAAAAAAAAAAGAAAAAAAAAAAGCATATTTCCTAGATGCTAAAATAATTGTTGAATGGAACAGTAACAGTGTCGCACAAATCTGAGTGTATGTAGTTGGTGCCGTCCGTGTAAGAGGAAGAATGCCGCATTGTGATAAGGCATTGTTCTGAAAATATTACTTGCTGCTAGATAAAAAATACTGAGGTTATATTTATCTTCTAACCAAGGTCAGTATGGGTGCAGAGATCACACTTCAAAAACATGGTCATGTCCTCTTTAAAACGCCGATGAACACATTCACACACTCGATGAAGCTTCAGCAGACAGTGATTACCGTTGCCTAGTAGTCATACTTTAATTTTTTTTATGCACGTTATCATGTTCTTTGCAGTTTAAAAACAAAAGGTACTCAGATAATTTTACCTCCTTGCTTGTGATAATTTGATCGATATGCCAGCCGGTTTACCCTCTGAACTGATGGGAGATCATAATTGTCAGTGTGTTTGGGGAGCTGTTAAAACCACACAGACTGTGGCCAACCCCCCCAACCGGCCCCCGGCTTAATCACAGCTGCCTGCACAGAACCGATGATATACTCGGTAGCATTTTCCGAGAGTATTAATACACAGAGTGAGACGCAGCAAGACCGTCACTATTTCTATCACAACTATTTTCAGGGAAGCCATATGATAAGGTTTGTTTTTTCACACTGAGAAGAAAAGTGACAGAAAACATCAAACTTTGTTTAATTTACAGTATAATAATAAGTGTTGTTGTAGTGTGACTAGTGCAAAGTTAAAGAGCTACTTACATAATCAGTTGGTAATAAAAGTTGTGTGCTATCTTTTTCAGAAGTGAAGACTTGGATCTTTTACTTTAGTGTAGATAGTAATACCACATACTACTAGTACTCTGTAAAAAATACAATACCATAGTTAAAGTATCAGCATCAAAATATAGTTAAAGCAGCCAAACCTAATGTATTCATTATGCACAACAGCCCATTATTGAAAAATATGTATTATTGAATATTTCCAGGATAATAATTATTGAAACAATAATGTGCACATCACTAATATTGTAGCCGTTAAATGGGGCTATTTAAGCCTCTCATTTGTATTATTGATGATCTGAATCTGCAAAGTAACATGGGACTAAAGCTTTAAAAGGAATGTTAAGAGTTTTTTTTACAGTCAGAGTTTATGACCAGAAACACCTTATAAACCTTTAAATACTCTGAAAGATGACATTATTGTGTGTCGCACATCTGTTGAGGAATGAAATAAATCCTTCACATAACTTAAAAGAACAGCTTGGTTGAGAACAGGCATTACTTTACACAGCGTGGGCAAATTCAAGGTTTTAAACAAGGAGATCATCAAACTATCATTTAGGTGTAAATTAAAAGTGCATCCTTCTGTTTTGCCGAAACTAGACTTTGACTCAACATGAGCACCGAGTATTTGGATCAAAAATGAGCATTTTCTTTAAACTAGATATCATCATTTTTTTTTTCTGTAATATTTTGTCTATATTTTGTGTATAAAATGTGTTTTATACACAAATGTATACTCGTGTCAGTCTGTTTGTTTTCCTTGTGGCTTGAGAGACGAGGTGCATGGAGCACGCGTTGCATGCACAACAACAGAATGTTATTAAATGAGGAACTGGGAACTTTCTTTCAGATTCAGTTCCTTGAAGGTTGCCTTTAAATTAATCCATTTACGTGTCATATGGTCAGGATAATCTGGGCCTCGATGAGAGCAGGTTGCCTTGTTGGTGCATTATTCTTGTGATTTGTGTATGGCACGGTGGCCTGGCAGGTTCAGTCCACTGTCCTCTGACACTGAATCCACACTCGCTCCGGGTGCAGCACAAAACTACACTTTGTACACTTTTTTATTTCTTACTGAAGAGGAGAAAAAGGCATTGTCAAAGAATGTTTGTGTAAATGAGGAAACATAGCTGTACCCACACTTGACATAATTGGCATTATTGTATGAAACATAGAAACTACAGTGAACAGATGGTGGCAGATAAGACGCTTGGCTTTATTACACCACTATTATTTCCTCACAACTCAGCAATGTGTTCTTAACACGCACATCAGCTGCAAGGCAGCTCACCAAATCTTTAGCTCTCGTGTTTTTTTTATTTCTCATGAACAAATATTTAAAGAAATGCTTATCACTCATTCAGCGTTCACTCGGGCCCTTCACTCTTCTTCTGCACCTTCTGATTGCAACATCACAAAAACCCTGACAGATCACATGCTGCACACTGTTTTTCTCAAATGTTTCCGTTTGTCATGTGCATGGGATTTTAAAGAAACTGACCAACATTGCCAATATCCACTTCGAGGCCATTTTATTACAACGTAAAAGCCAATACAGTCTAATACAACATCTGTTTGTAAAGACATGTTCAGTTGGAGTTGACAGTTATTAATTCAACTCTATAGTTGATTTATTTAGAGATTTTTTTTTTTAACTGCATAATAATACCGGCAGATTTATATACTCTTTCAAACTTGTGACTTGAGGTATATTACCAATATGTATCACTAGTGGTGGACACAATAACATGAACACTTGCAGTATATAATAGTACTCAATTCAAACAGGTGACACCATGTCCAGTTTGAGCCAGGTCTGTGTCAGAGGTGTGTTGACATGTGTACCTACGCCAGTACATGTGATAAAAAATGTAAAACAAAAAAGCCCCTCAATACAATGCAAGCAGATATGGATTGTAATTTAGCACATTTACTGAAGTGCATGATGGAGGTACTTGAGTTTAACGCTTAGAAATTCCACTTTAAATTTGCAAGAGGAAGAATCACATAATCCCTTGTTAAACTGTAAAAGCTGTTTTACCTGTAAGCAAGTGCTTTTATTGTGTCTTACTGCTACTTACTATTTACTAAAAGAATGGTTTGAGATTGACTTACTCGTTTTTTTTCACAGAGAAGATAGTTGAGAAGATCTCATTATATGAAGCTGCAGCCAGCGGGCTAGTTTAGCTTAGCTTAGCTTAGCACAAAGAGTTTGTTCTAGCTGTACACAAACAAAAGTGTGGTTATTTGGAGGGTTAGAGTCAATCTTCACATCGAACATTTTTTTCACAAAAATGCACGAGCATATTTCCCCAAATTGAATAAAGTAAAGGATGTGAATGCTTCCTCCACCACCTGATGTAGGCCAACACAAAAACACAAACTGCATCTTGAAATAAAGGCAGATGGATGTTTTCCATGGCGGACATTTTGACTTGACAAAGCAGAAAAAGGGCAGGCGGAATAAATAATGTTAAGTGTCACAGTAAGTTTTCACAGTGAACCAGTATGCACAATAGCAGGACTTCCCTTAAATGTAGTACATGCATCATTATAAACCTGTGCTTTTGTCTGCCACAAAAGAGGAAAAGTAATAACAATGAGCAGGTGTTCATGTTACTGTCTGTACCTGAATGGACTCCACCTACTCTATCAAATCAACAGGTCCAATGAGATTAACTCTAGAAAATAAAGTTGTTATATTTTGTGTTAAGCGGCACACTGTTAAATTGTGACCTACAGTAGCTCTGAGTGAGCGCTGCCATCTGGTTCGCAGGGTGTAACTGAGCACTTCACAGTTTTCAGTCTGAACGCAGTCACAAGATACGTATCTGTGACGGCTCGTCCCTCCACAGGCTGTTATACTGGCACCTCTTAATTCACAGTCACATAGTTTGGCCCCTCGAGTCTTCAGGCCTGCTGCGTGGAGGTGTCGGTGTTCTCGTCACTGTTTGTATGAACGTATTTTAAAGATGTTGCTAATATTCTGAGGGACGTATCAAACACTTCCTTAACACCACCAAACACGGGGAGCATTCGCATTTTAAGTCTTCCTCATCAAATTGTTTCCCGGCGCACTGAAGTCATTACTCAACAGACTTACACAGAGGGAATCTGCCGTTTTACTACATTTTTTGCTGACATTAAGAGTTTTTTTTCAGACGTGTGGGCTCTCCCTCTATTCAGTCTGAGAAAATTCACAGTGCAGGGTCACGAGATTGGGCCCACACAGCCTCGCAGAGGGGAATGACACGCATGACCACTGAATGTGGAAAACAGGATACAGGGTACGTCGCAACAGGAAGTGTTGCACTCCTCCTCTGCAGAACATCAGTTTGACCAGAATGACTGCAGGTTGATGTCCACACTCTGTAACTCCTGTGGCAGCGTTCAAATTTCGTAATCGTCTTCGCTCACCATTTCTTCTGAGACAGTTGAGTAATTCAGTTGAAAATGAAAAAAAAAAAAAAAAAAAGGTTTTTATCCAAAAAGAAGAAAAAGTCCCCCAACAGACGGCTATTCATTAGACTGGATATAAAACAGTTACTTAATCGTGGGGAGTACAAAACACTGAATCATCCAAGACAGTGTAACGTTTACATTTAGGATGCTTTTAAAAAGAAAAATGAACAGTCATACCTACTTAAAATAACTAGGTATCAGATACATACATTTCTTCTTGATTTGTGCATATAAATAAATACAATAGCCTTTCATGCAAAAAACAAGCAATAAAGGTATAAAATTTGACAACTATCTGTTCACATTTTTGTTTGAGTAAAGCAGACTATAAATATTTTAGTAAAAACTTTTAAATCTCATATGAGTTCTTTAAAAAACTATAACACAAGCAATAAACAGTTCTAAATAGAATAATAATACAACAAAATATAAAATACAGTATTATACAGTATAAGTGAATACTTTGAGTTCAATTTGTTAATTTACTGATTCGTAAACTCGACATTGAACACCTACAAAACACAAAGTAATACTAAAACACTGCTCGTATCAGCGGGCTCGTATAAGGAAAGACAGGAAACGCCCACAGTCTCACTCAGAGCAGGACTGCTTGGTTCTTACCGTTAAGGCTCTGCACAACATCCAGTGTTGGGCTGCGAAGGTGTCTACAACAGAGCTGTTGAACTACTGGGAGCAAATTGCCAAAGGTGGTTGAAAAATGCAGGCTTTCTATATATCTCTGAATTAGCAGGGGAACTAAAAACTTCCTTAATTCTACCAATTTAGGTTTGTAGCATAAGGCTTCTTCTTCTTCTTCTTCTTCTTCTTCTTCTTCTTCTTCTTCTTCTTCTTCTTCTTCTCTTCCTTATTAAAACAAGAAGGTGGCAGACTTTTCCCACGAAGCACATTATTCAGGCTGTAAATCCAGCGTGATGAGCTCAGTTCATTTGCCCACCATTAGACATTAAATGCCAAAAATCAATTAAGATAAAATGACATGGTGAAAGTGACCATATCCTGGATGTTCAAGTTTTGCTGCATGTTTCTGACAATGTTGAGTCCATCAAATGTTTGCAGTTCAAAGTGATGCAGACTGCATGTCAGCAGACGGGAGGTTTAACAGACATTTTACCAGTTTACAGGTTTGAATGGTAATTCACACTTGTTCACCTGAAACAGTTGATGCTTCCCCTTTTATCATTCAAGAGAGTTTCATAGAAGGCAGAGCAAGGTTGCAGGATATTACAAAAATATATATTTCAGCATTTAGTTGCAGAACTTTTTTTGTGCAACAGAGTATGCATTTGGCTGCCTAACAGCAGGAGTGTCAGAACAGCAGCAAAGCTTGATGAAATAAAACATTTATATCAGCTCATTTTTTGTTTTTTGTTCACATTGAATGAATGAGTTGAGCACATTTTAAAAACAGGATACGGATTGTTTGCAACAGATGAATTGTGTCCACAGCGGTTTACAGCAAAAGAAAAACCACATCCCATTTATGAGAGGCGCAAATACAGTTCTTAAAGATGCTGTAAAGCAAATTCCAAGATTTGCTTCTCAGTACATTATATACGTGTACAATGAGTTGCTGAAAGCATGTGCAAAGATAGAAAACGTTGTCGCACTGAAATGTGGAGTTAAACTGTTGAACAGTTTCTCACCCGTCTTCAGCTCAGGCTTTTTTAGGCGGTGTGAAAACCCAACCTATCTACGTCACAACAACCTATCTACATCACAACAACCTATCTATGTCAGATCACAGACGGTTTATATAACCTTCTGCATGGCTCCTCCTCTCACGGTGAAACGTTATAAAATCCTGCAGCTCATTAGCATAAGAAGTCATCTCACTGGACTTCAGTTCTACTCCTGACGTAGTCAGATTGTTATTGTACATCAGCTAGCTGCTACAGGACGTCTCCCTCCACCCAAAAAGGAATCTTTCCTGGAAGCAAGAACCTCCAAAGCAGCACTGCATCGCTATTTAAATGTCCTACTGATGAAGGAAAAAGAGGTGGATTGACTTCATGAAGATCTAAAGGAGACGTTCAGATTAACACCAACAGCCGCGTCTGCAGGGACCATTTCATGGCGGATAGTTTCACCAACTTCCACCGGAGACGGACGGAGTTCACGGACACACCGCTCCTCCTGCAGCGCCGAGCCGAGCCGAGCTTCACCCTCCTGGCCATTCATCTCCCGGCCGCCGGCCGACTGTCCGCCCGCCGCCGGTTCACCACTCAGCTTAAGTTCTGTGTGCTTGTTATAATTATACTAGATAACTTTTCCACAGTAACTCTGCTACATTTAGTCCGCGGTGCAAACCGCTAACGTGATTTTATTCAGTGTAGAATAACTTTATTTTTGTAAAATGGGAGCTAATGTGCTAATTAGCTTCTATTGAGCTCGTAGCTTCTTTTTTATACGTCTCAATCTAGCTCCAATAAGAAACTATAATATATGTAACTCTGTATTTTACATGTCGGGGTGATGGTGAACATGGACCAGAGGACATTTAGTCCTCACGATTAATGAGGGTTGTTGTTGTTGTAGTCCGGTGTAACGTTACAATCACCGACCCTCTCGGTTACATGTACCGGTACCAGTCCGGATAAACAAGCCCGACTACATCTGCAGAGAGGAGGTGGAGGTGGAGGTGGAGGAGGAAGAGGATGAGGTGGAGGAGGAGGGGGAGGAGGGGGAGGGACATCAGTGGAAGAGAAAGACTGTCAGCTCAACCTGAGCAGGTTCAAAGTTTGAATTGACGTGATATAATGAATCTGCTGTCTCTGGTGTCCAGTTTGACTCCTGTGTTACAGCTCAGGGGGACAAGCTTCATTTATATGCATCTGTATGTTTCACTCATTGGACAAATAAATTCTGATTGTATTGTGTTTTCCCAAAGCAGGCTGCTCCGTCCACCAGAGACAGAGTACCAGTGGGACATCATGCATAAAGTCACCGAGAGGTTGGATGTCAGACGGACCACTTAGTGGGGAAAAGAACTGCAGCCACAGGACTGTCATACAGAGCACTGAACACCTTCCAGCGAGTAGGCGGAGCTTCAGCTCCTTCAGGACACGCCCCCCCAGTCTCAGAGCAGAGAAGACTGATGATTTTCTCACGATTTCAAACCCTAATTTAACAAACTTGTCGGTGTTTTTTTTCATTCATATTTGGATGGGTAGTTAACAACCCATACTTCTGTGGTGTGGTGAACTTAAAACTAATTTTCATTTCTACTTTACAGCATCTTTAAGTTACATGTATGTTTCTCAGGTGAGAAAATATTTCTTTGCATTCAAATAAATTGCAAAGAGATTTTAGAGGATGCTATAACTACCATTAATGTAAACAGTTAAGTAACTTTTCACAACAATGAAATGTGTATGTTGTTTGCTTTTTATATCAAGGAGACTGAAAAAGTTAAATTAGTTGTGTGTGAATCTGATTGGATCTAACGCATTCACATGCACTTTGGCCAGTGAAAGTATTTCGGTGCAGAACTGGATGCAAAATCAATTTCATTTAAAAGAGCAGAAATATATGTGTCAGATGATTTATTGCAGGGCTGATTACAGTGGCAGCCGCAATTTAACAGCAGGCGGTAGAAACTGTCAATTTGAGATGCATTGCAATTTTGCATTGCTTGATCTGAGCCTTCTGCAGGCCAGCCGTCTTCACCGAGTCTGACAAGCAATCCAGTTATTATGCACAAGGTTGTATTCGTCTAAAAAAAAGTGGCTCCCAGTTTATGATTTAGCTTGACAATGTTTTTTTTTTTTTTTTAAAACAACATACATTTTGTTTCACACACAATTTCTGACTGAAATCTGAAAATACTAGAGATATGACAAAGAACATTTCACTTCTGTGGGTGGACGGTCCACAAAGAAGGCCTATGTTTCCTGGTTGATAGTCCCCAGAGGTTTCAGTGGCCATCATGTGTTTCACAATGACATGGAACGGTCGCTTGACATGCGTGCAAGGGGACATCCAGCCCTCTCACTTCTTATTCCTGATTCCTCATTTTCTCGAGACTCCACAAGCTTCAGCTATCAAACTGGGCTGTGGGTATTATTAGACAAGTGCGAATCACAAGGCACATGGATATGAGCGCTCACTCACACACAGACACACAAAACCAGTTTTTGTTCATTTTCCTGCATGACACATCAGAGCACTACTCGGCGATAGTACGCCTAGTCTGCCTTCCCAATCTGTTTAACATTAACTTTTTTTTGTAACCCTTCATTCCCAAACTACACTCGCACAGTTACCCATATATACCCATACAAGCACTGGGCCTCCATCCCACCCAGCAGCAAAGTTCCTCTTTCTTTATGTGTTGCTCAAGTCAGACAAGAATGACTCAGTGCGGATATTAATCATGTGTTTTTTGTTATCTTCACACATCACTGTGCTTCTCACAGCCACAGTTGGTCTATATTTAAACATCTGATAACTTAAACATTTGTTACACTTCAAATGTTGAAAATAATGTCCCCGAAAAACACCAACATTTTGCTGCGAGAAGCTAAGATTGTTTTTAGTACATTTGTTCAGCCTTTTTATTTTATATATCTATGCAATGACATTTTTTTTCTTGACGGTTTTCAGGGCAAAGGTCACAATTTACGCAGCGAACTCTTGTCACATGCGCCACCTGGTGGGCAAAGAGAACTTATTGCACAGTTGGCCCTTAGACGCTCAATGAAAAGTGAGGTGAGTAATGGATGGCACATTAAAATATTGATAAAACAGCATCATTATTGCACAGGTGTGCCTCGGACAGGTCACAATAAAAGGCTACTCTGAAATGTGTAGTTTTATCTGACCATGTAGCTGCAGACATGCATGTTTTCTCTGAAGGGGGAAGGAGGCAATTGGTGTGACCACCATTTACCTCATGAGGTGCAACAAATCTCCTTCTCATAGAGCTGATCAAGCTGTGCAAAGTTGCTGAATATTGGCAGGATTTGGAACATGCTATCATATAAGACGCTCAAGAGCATCCCGAACCTGCTCGCTGACATGTCTGGTGAGTATGCAGGCCATGTAAGAACTGGGATATTTTCTGCTACCAGGAATGTTGTTAAGATCCTTGTAACATGTGGCCGTGCGTTGTCGTACCCCAATGTGAGGTGATGGCGGCAGATGAATGATACAACAACAAGGCCTCAAGATCTTGTCACGATACTGTATCTCTGTGCATTCAAATTGCAATCAATGAAATGCGCCTGTGCTCAGTGTGTGCAGCTTGTGCCTGCTCATACCACAGCTCCACCGCCACCATGGGCTCCTCTGTTCACATCAGCCAACTGCTCGTCCACACAATGCCATACGCACTCCGTGTGCCCGGTAGGCCACAGCACAAACCGAGATTCTTCCACGCCGAGAACACTTCTCCAAAGTGCCAGACACCATCGAAGGAGAGCATTTGTCACTCTAGTCAGTAACAATGATGAACTGAAATCAGGTCAAGACCCCGGTGAGAACGAAGAGCCTCCAGATGAGCTTTATTGAAACGTTTCTGACGGTTTGTGCATAAATTCTTCTGTTGCATCAGCCAGGTCTGAGATGATCTTGCAGGTGAAGTCCTGGACTGGCGAGGTTCAACCTGGTCTGTGGTTTTGAGGCCAGTTGAATGTACTACTGAATTCTCAGAAACGACATCCGACACGGAAATTAATATTCAATTCCCGGGCAACAGCGCCGGTGGACATTCTGGCTGTCAACAAGCCATTTACACGCTCTCTCAAAACTTGTGACATCTGTGGCATTGTGTTGCTTGCACATTTTAGAGAGGCCTTTTATTGTGACCAGTCCAAGGTTCACCTGTGCAATAATCATGCTGTTTAATTAGCATCTTGGTGTGCGACACCTGTTAGGTAGATTAATTATTTTGGCAAAGGTTAAGTGCTCACTAACACGTGTTTTAATAAGTTTGTGAACAAAATTTGAGAGAAATAAACCTTACATTTTCATAGAAAAAGTCTTTAATATTTTACTTCTCATGAAAAATGGGAGCAAAAACAAAAGTGTTGCATTTATATTTTTGTTGAATGGAGTAGTATTTGATGCTGAGTGTAATAGTTCACCGAACTATACTCCGTCCCGCCCACCCATAGTGGAAATCTGACTGCACAATTGGCCTGTCAATCAAATAGACACGCCCCCAAAAACACTGCTTTTTGAGCCCCATTTTCTAAATAATGATGAGATTATTTTATAGATATTTTGAAGAAAACTAATAAGAAGGAGTGACTTTAGCAGGCAATACCAACATAACTTGTGGAAAAAGAAACTGACTTTATATTTCATGAGAGACATTGAATAGGAGTCTATGGAGTCGGAGGCTATTTGGAGCCGACCTCTAGTGGCACTCGGTGGTATTGCAGCTTATGGCACTTCCGCATTGGCCTCATTTTTCAGACCAGGAAGTTACGAACACTTTTATATCCAGTCGATGGATGTAACAGTGTCATTGTATGTCACATGTCATGCGTATGGATTAAAATAATATACAAATACTGTATACAAACTACAATACTACTGAGAAGATAGAAATATAACAATTGGATTTAAGATGTAGTTGTATGCCATGTCAGAGAATAAGTCTCCCCTCCCGGCCCAGAGGTGACTCATTACATAGTATTACTGTTGTGGGCATGAATGAACTCCACTGGAGAGTGTTTTCAGTTTGAGGAATGAAGGCGCCCTCAGACTCTGCTGTCTGACCAGTCGGACGACACATGTTGTCCATTATGTTGACAGGCATATAAAACAGCGAACTGTCCAGGCTCCAGAGCTGCAGTCCTCAGCACACACAGAAACCACCTTCTTTATCAGCTTGATGATTTTTAGTGTCACTGGCTCTGATGCTGCTTCCTCAACAGATGGCTGCAGAGAAAGCTGCACCAACAACAGCAGCAGACTGGTAGAAGATATTAAACATTTGGCTGCACACAAGAGGACCTAAGCTTCGTGAAGAAGTATAGTCTGCTCCACCCATTTCTGTAGAGGGCCTCAGGTGAGCAGTACGAAAAATGATGTCGTATTCTAGTGGAGTCGTGAGTGGGCGTGGCCAAATGGCTCGCTCGGGCCCCCAAAAGAGATGCCCTGCCGGCCACATTTACCTACATGCACGAAATTCGGTGGACACGTGTATCACACCGAGATGTACAAAAAAGTTACATCGCACCATTATGTCAACTCAACAGGGAGTCTGCCATTTTGAATTTAATCGCCATTTTTGCCAATTCACACATGTTGAACGTTAACGAACGGACCGACTTGAAATTTAGTTATTGCCCTCTTAACATGTTTGGAATTAAAAGTTATCAAAAGAATTTGTTTTTGTAGATCGGTGTGCCCATGGCATGGCGGCCAAAAAGTGACCAAAAAGTCATTCTATAGCACTTTTTGCTATAGCATGACTTTTTTTTTTTTCATAATTTGGACATTTGGATTTTTTTTTATAGTCATGACAAAGGGTGGGGAGGGGGGGGGGGGCTTGAACCCCAAAACTTGACTAAGAGGCAACAGTGCTAACCACTGCATTACCAATCTTCCCAGGAGATGCTCAAATCTTTGGCTCACTGCAACCTATAACTGCACCGGTCATAAATATTAATTTAAATGCGACCAAATTTGCAGCAGACATTCTTTGGATAGTAGATATACGTGTTTCCAAGGGAGTCTGCAGTGATATTAAATATCTTCCTGTAATGTGTTGTGGATGCAAAACTTTTTCAATTTCTCCAAACGTTTCAACTTCACTAAAAGTTGAATCACCATCAACAGGTGGAATCTGAACCATTAATATCAACCTTGGTGAAGTAGAATCTTTTACCTGTTGAGTTAACCAGACTGTCGGCTGAGTCACTGGAAGCTCTGAGTGAACTCCGTGAAACTCTTTCTCCACCGCGACTTGCTCTTCAGCGCTGAAGATAGTCCAGCGGTCTACGACACCGCTTCAGAGATGGAAACAACCTCATGAGGATGTGGGTTCGAGGCCCACTCAATGTAATCCACAAGGTTCACAGAGGGTGCTGTCCTCCGAATGGTAAGTCACATGGTTTCAGGTTTGCTTGTAACCAAAGGTCAACAACAATAAAAAAAAAAAAAAAAACTCAAATAAAAATCAATAACAAAAAAAGATGTGTCGACTTGGATTTTCTGACAACATGCTCAGCTATAGTATGACACACTGGTGCAGTGGTTAGAGCAGTTGCCTCAGTGAGAAGTAACTGGGTTCGATCCCCACTTGAGGCATGCCAAGGCGATGCGGCTAAGTTTGATGTTTCAGCGTGACACAGGAAGTTGATGTTTAAGGTCAAACGATGCTCCAAACCTCACAAAACTTTGCACGTGTGAGGCACCAAGTTTCATCCGTTTTTGAAGATGTTAAAGCCAACAAAAGGCTTTTTTTTTTTTTTTAAAGAAGAATAAGGAACGAGATTGAGAAAAAAATTAAAACTGCAAGCGTGAATATGCGGACCGTCGCGTGCTGCATGTCGAGGAGCCGGAGGCCCCGACCTGCTGAGGCCCCGACGGGCAGCGTCCGAGGGCCCGCAGATCACTGCTTGCAGTTCACATTCACTTTGTTATCCTTTATTGGAAAAAGACAAGCAGCAAATCGTCCTATTTGAGGCATTGAATCTGCTCAATAAAAACTGACTAAAAGGATTAATGCAGATTTTGTTTTCCTGTTTCTTAACAGTTAAATTTAATTTCAGAAAAAGTGTTAAAATCTGTCATCTCAAAAGCAACTAACGCTGTTAGACAAAAGAAGTGGAGTAAAAAGGACAATAGTTTCCTCTGAGATTTATTGGATTAGAAATTTAAAGCTGCATAAAACGGAAAAAACTTTTAAGTAAAGTGCAAATACCTCATATTTGTACTGAAGTGGGCTACAATAAACGTACTTGGTTACATCCCACCATGGAAAATAACTAAAGCTTTAAAATAAATGCAATGGAGTACAAAGTTAAAGATTTGGTTCCACCACTGTCTTTCCTCTACTTTCCTGAACTATGAGATAAATGTCCTGCGCTCCTTCCTAGATTTGGATATGTGGATAAAGTTTGGGAGAGGGGTGGGGGCATGGAGAAACTTCCTGAACAGTTTGGTGGGGCGGGCTCCACGCTGCTCCTCTCCTCTCCTCTGCTGCTGTAGCTTTTCCCCTCCAGGATCCTGATACGTGGCTGTTTTTGGGAGAGTCTGCCGCGGTGACGGACAGTTCACTAGCGTGGATCTCTGCCCGCAGCCTGCGGCGATCCGGAGCGACTCAGCTGCGCAAAGCCTGCGTTCATCAAGCCGGCCTGGATGGCAGGGACACACTGGTGCTCAGACTGCCGAAACCACCAGGTATTTATAGACCAGCTGGCCACTTTCATGCTGCCGTGATGATGTCTCGAGGTGGTTTTACGGCCGCTGACGACACCAGTAAGTTTGTGAAACTGATGCTGGCTTTTTAGCAGGATAGCCATTAGCCTTAATTAGCAGTGACTGCGTGTCAGAGGAGCTAATCTCTCCAAGCTACCAAGCTAACGTTAGCGTGCTAACTTTTACGCGCAGCGCTGGTTCACGCAGTTTTTTAAAAAAAAATTTTTTTTAATTTTTTTAATTTTTTTAATTTTTATTTTTTTAGCGTGACACTAATTTGCCGCGTTGTTCTCCTCTTCAGCTCCATGGCGTTATGATTTCCTGCAGGTTTAATGTGAGGCGTAACTGTTGGTGCCTCCGTGTAACTTCCACACAGGGAAACCATATAACCTGCGTCTTCAGTAAATGTCTCCATCTGCTGCAACCTTTCTGCAAAATGTGAATGATCGGCTTCAGTAAGTTTACGGTACTCTTGACTTTTCACAAAGACTCGTACCGACATGGACCGATGCGGGCAGGCTGCTGCTGCCAGGAGGAAGCCTGGTATCTCTGGAGTTTCCTTCCTCTGCCACAGCTGAACTTTTACCACAACTGAAGCACGATTATCACGAATTTTACATCTGCGGAGAGTTCAGAAAATAACTCTGCAGTTTTTGATTAAAGGTAGGTTGTCGAAGAGGAACTTCCATTTCCAGAAAAGGCTGTCAAAATATTTTTAGGTTGAGATTTGCTTATCAGGGACTTGTTTGTTTTGCTTGATATAACAGACTGATAGAGGAACATGTCTCCATTACAGTTTGTCTGCCAGTTTCTGTGCAGTTATTTCTGAGCTGTTAAACATTTCACTCAGTGGATATCTGGAGCACAAATCTTTAAAAAAAAAAAGACTCATTTACAGGATATATATATATATATATGCAGTGTGCAGTATATTTGTGGTGTTTCCACTGTTTGCTGCCACCTCAGCACAAGTTCACTGGGGTCAGCTGCTTCTCTGGATATTGTTTTTTTCCACTGGACATAGTTGAGTGTAGCTGGTAATCACAGCAACGCCACGTGACACTACCAGGATGTGTCACGTACTTACTGGATGATGATCCCGATCTTGTCTGACCATTCAGGGGTCTCCGGTGTTCTCGTGTCGCATTTTAGGATCGACTCGCTTCCAGAAAACGCGACAGGTTTCGTATGTACTCTCTGCAACGTTCACAATGATGGAGAACCAGAGCAGAGGAGTGGAGCCGTCGCCCAGATAATATTTCTACTCTCTACCTTGGTTGGGCTACAATGCTTGTTGAACTCTTGTCATTTTGCTATTAAATGTGGTGACTAACATTTGGTAGCAACCATATTTTTTTTTTTTAATGCAGCCAACAGATTGATTCCAGTTTTTGGAGAACAAGGATCTACAGATTTATTTTGTTTTCAATACCAGAAAACTACCAGCACTTTGAATCCATCACCCTGGTCTTTAGGGAAATGTGACACTTGCAGCTCTAATTTGATTCTCATTCAAATTAGTTTGTTGAAAAGGTCCAAGAGAGTTCCTGTTTGTCTCAAAGTGTGCTCCTCTTACAGCATTACTGGTTGCGAGTACTTTTTGGACCGTGGGACGGATGAAAGGTGGATGCTGCAGGAAGCCCAGCTGGGCTGTAGCTGCTCTGTTTATCCCCGTTTCCCTGCTGATGCTAACCTCCAGGGGGGCATCAAGCAGCCAGAAGATGACACAAACAGCTCTGGCTCATGCAACAGCCACGGCTGCAGGACCAGGCCCCAGCCTGACAGATGACCTCCCGGGCCTCCGGGCGGTAGCAGACTTCTTAGCCAGTGAACATGCACATGTTTGGCTCCTGTCCCTGGTGGGCTCTGTTGCTGTCGGCCTCAGCGGGATTTTCCCTCTGCTTGTCATTCCTATTGAAGCTGGGGCAGCCCTCAAAACAGAAGGTAAGAGGGAGCAATATGTGGGATACATATGCCTCTGAATTATTTCTGTTGATATCACAATATTTATCTATTGGCTACATAAATATTTCTGTAATATGCAGTATTGTGCAAGACAAATCATTGAGATGATTTCTGTGTAAATGGACTGAAACAATGACTTTTAAATGGTAATATAATTTGTAAAAAAGCAGGAATTAATCGTTTACTGTGCTAAAAAGAGTTAGCCATATTAATAATGTAACTTTTTTTTTTAAACTAGGTTTTAGTATTTAACAGCTTTTTAACTGTTGACATCAGAAGAGTTTAGAGGTCAAGTGTCGACAGTAAAAAAAAAACAAAAAAAACCATCTCATTAATCCAACAGAAGGTATCAAAGCCTCGGTTCATACTATGTACAGGAACTACAAATAGGCCAGAAGTCTGGCCTGGCATCCACGATTCACACACTTTTCACAACTGTACATCTAAAAACCTAAAGTTTCCAGTGTCTCTAGAGAGAAAACAGCCTCAGTGGCATCACAGGTAATTCTGCTGGGTCTTTGTCAGCCGGTCTGAAACCCAGCTGCACCTTCCTCATGGTTTAAACTTTCAGGTGGTTTATAGCCTTAAAGGAACTTTCTGGAAATCTGCTACTTGCCAGAAAACCGAACATTGGTCAGTGATGACCTCATGAACACTAATGCACGTTTTTCTACATGAAGCATAAATCAGGGTCATCATTTTTCAACTAGTCATTACATTTTAAAAGATCAAACAGTTTATCCAACTTTTGTCTTAAAAAGAATATATATTTTCCATTGTTTTTACTGTCGGCCGGGTACTAACACATTACTACTTCCAGAGAGCGGCAGCATTGCACCTAAAAGCTGTTTACTAGCTACCATGAAGCTACAAAAGATGAAGAGCACGTTAAAACCAGGCGTCAGTCGAACATGTGGAATGTTGTGAGATTAGATTTTTAGGGTCAGTATATGGACTTTAACCTTTAAATAACTGATACACTAATCTTATTAAGTATGGCTACTGGGGGTTTCCCTGGTTGCTGGAGGCTTTAGGTGCTGTTGTAGCAGTGTGGTATGCTGGCCAGGCTACAAACACTTTTATTGTTACAGTGTTTAGAAATGTCTTCTATAAAGAGAGTAATCGCCGAACAATGGTAAACAAAGCTTCTAGTGAAGCTGTAGTGGCTTAAAGGTGTGAAAAACACTCAGCGGCTGCCCCTAAGTGTTATGATGGTGAGAGAAAGCCCTGTCTACTGAGCTTCATTTAGCAGGCCTAAGTTACTGCGGGTCAGCCTGAGGCCTTTAGGAGGCTCCACCCACAGGAACGTGGCATTCCAGAGGTATTTCAGGCTGAGGGTTGTCAGCTGCAGCCCTGACCAGAGGTTAGTCATTACCAGAGGAAACTCCTCAAGAATAACATTTCTGTTCTGTGGAGCATGAGTAAACATAGTTCATTTAAGCAGGCTGAGCCAGAGACACTTCACTGCATTTATGCGCATTGAGTTTTATCTGGTGAAATAATGAGTTAATCAAGAACAAGAGAAATGAAAATGTCTTCTTTTATTTGTGTCAGTAATTTTAAACCAAAATGAAAGATCACATTAATTTACAGTTTTTATTAACCTGACTGCACAATAATTTGTTTCTTGTGTCTTTCTTTGTGTTTTGTCAGCTGGAAGCCAGAAGCTGAAGCAGCTCTTAAGCTTTGCTATTGGTGGTCTCCTTGGTGATGTATTCCTTCACCTCCTTCCTGAGGCGTGGGCACTCTCCGGCTCTTCAGGTGGGTTTCCTTTCCACCAGCGTCATCACCACCTTTTCTGTTCACCGTGGTTTGACCCATTCTTCCCTCTGAAACACATATTCATATACAATCCTATTACTGCTGCATTGCCTTTAAACAGTCCGCTCTCTCACAGACATCACAGACCGATGTTATATCAATTTCATGAAGTATTCACATTGGCACAGCAGTTTTGATATAATAACCTTTGCTCTATTATGCATTACATTGCTTCTAGAAAAATATGATCAACACAGTATTTCATTTGGCCCTAGTCAGTAGGAACTGATGTTTGTAGCACGTACAACATGTGTATGTAATGCATACTTAGTACTTCTATAATGGCATTGCCCACTTGGCACATACTGTATTTGCTCTCGGTCTTATTTGCAATCTCTCTGCTACCCTTGTAGCTGGTAAACAAAACCACTACATGACCCAGGGCTTGTGGGTAATCATTGGTCTGCTGGCCTTCTTGCTTCTTGAGAAAATGTTCCCCGACCAAGACAGCCTGGAGGACGCTCCAGATGCAGACCTGAAGTTTAACTCTGCTGTAAGTATTTCTGCTGAAATAGTGTGTTTTTAGACAAATGTGCTCTCCGCTGCTCGCAGGAGTCTCGCTGCACACGCATGTCAATACAAGCCTTCGCATATTTTTGTTTTCATTGGTATGCTTTGGGCAGAGAGCTCTTGTGCTCGGTCTGCATATTTCTGTCGGTGGTGTTTTGATTACCGTAGCATCACATGACAACCAACACTTTACAGCAGTAGCGTTTGGGGGAATGTGCTATATGACATAAAGGGATTGTCACTCTCAGGTCTTGTGGTAAAGAAATAGTCACAAAACATCTGTTGTTAGGAAAAATAGTAACTCATTGTCAGTGTGTAAATTAAGTGACTGTTATGTGTGAAAAGTTTCCGTTAGTCTATGTAGATAACTGTAGTTGAAAGGTCACTACTACATACACAAACCATGAGTTCCTCTCTTGCAACAAAGGAACTGGCTTATCTAGTTTAGCACACACATTGATTAAAAGCAAACATACTCATATAGGGTGCAAAGACACATTGATTAAAAGCAAACATACTCATATAGGGTGCAAAGAGCATTGAACCCCTATGCAGTCACGGTACCTTATCTATAGTAATGTAATCACGTGATGTTTTGTAACCACATACATACAATAAAAGGAGCAAAGAGGGAAGTCTGATTCGGAGTTGGCTGATGCCAGGTGAAGAGCTTACAACTCTAAGACCCTGCACGGACTTCCCTTGCTGCAAGTAAAACTCAGATTTGGTGCCAAGCCTTGTGTTTGTCTGACTGTGGGTTTGATTCTTATGCTATCAGCGCTATGTTACGGTTCTGAACCTAACATCTGTAACGGCACAACGTGTCATTTCTATGCTCAGTCTTCTGTACAGATAAAACAAGCTGGATATTAACATTTGAATTACTTGGCCTTAGAATTGATGGCAGGTGGGTTTTGTTACCTTCAGACGGAGCCAGACTGGTTGTTTCCTCCCAATTTCCCATGTATGTACAAAGCTAAGTGGCTGCTGGCTGCTGTATACATTTACTGTGTACATCCGAGTCTATTATCAAATCACTCCTTTAATATCCCCTTAATATTAATGGATATGAAGTTGCTCAATAAGCAACCTGATCAACATTAGATATTGTGTTTGCTGTGGTATTATTATTTAATATGTTATCAGTTAATTACTGTGTCTTTTCTAATTCGAGTTAAAGTTGAAGTTTTTTTTGTTTAGAAAGTGTATTAAAAATTGTGCAACATGAAATTAGATTGATTGACAAACACGCGTCTTTAACACATTGCTGCTCTGTAGACGCCGAGTGTCTGTTTGCAGAGTGTTTGTAAAGGAGGTCTCGTCCTCCCTCCTGTCTTTCTAATGCCGTTGAGGGAGAAGATTGGAATCCACGGCTCAGTTCCTCCACTTGTGTCTATTTATAGTGCCGGGGTGAAGCAGCTGCTTTAGCCATTTCAGTGTCCACTGGAGAACACTCAGCTTACAGACAGAGGCAACAATAGACACGACTGAGTGTGACAGTGTGAGAAAGACAGAGAGGTTGGAATTATTCTCTTAAAATACTGCGTTTAGCATATAAAAAAAACCCCGCTGAATTTATTTTGTACTTGAATCAGATCTGTGTTTTTGATGGATGAGGATTTCACCACTTTTCTTAGTTCAGATTGTTTTAAATTTTCTCATTAAACAAAACTCAGTGTTTTGCTCTGACAGTGTAGCGCCAATCTGTTAGAGATTGATTGCCCTAAAAATGGCATCTCACTTCATTACTTCCTCATGCTTCAATCACAGACATGGAGCAAACATTTGCTTGCAGCCACCAGAAGACAGCAGGTTATTTTCCTCTCCCTTTATTTGACTATCAGTTTAAATGGCAACGTAAGTGGTTTCTGTGTGACAGAACAGGGAAGTCTGCTGTTCTCGGAAAACAGAAGCCACAGCACGACATGAAGGGGTCAATTCTTTTATATAAGAAATATTAATGTGGTGACCAGGGCTGGAATTTCAGGGTTATCTGGGGAAAAAAAAAAAAAATACTACAAACTATTTCTGATTACTGCACATCTAGGAAGGCAGGAAAATAATGAGAATGTTTCAACAGCTGTTCTGCTGCCCGTGGGTGAACTCTCAATAAAATGCCTGTTTATTGCTCTGTCAGATTCAGGCCACCATTAAATTACTGTTTTTAGCGTGTCTGGTGTTTGTGGCCAAGGTGGGCTGTATGGTTCCAAGTTAACGGCATACTACCGATGTAGACACATGAGTCATGGGAACATAAAGATCATTCACTGAAGAATAAAAAGGAAACTTTGAACATGTATGAACTGCGTGTTCATTTTTGCTGTTTTTCTTCCTTTTTCCTCCACAGACGCAGTCTAATTCAGTTTTCAGTGGAAAAGCAGCCGTATCACTCAGAAATGGGCACCATGCTGAGTCATGGAAATCCTCCAAGCAACAGAGTCTGCAGAAAAGATCTGAGAAAATCAAGGTAATACTGACAACCAAAACATATCCCGGTTAACAAAAAGACAGGCTAGGTTGCTGGGGGTAAACATTTGACATGCTTTGCTTATGTAAGAGGTATTATTTTGCTTCCTAAGTCCTCCAAACTGAGCATTAAACAGAAACTTAGTTGGCTTAATGAAACCAGAAACATAAACTTTGCTAAGTTTGTTGACTATTGTTCAGTGCAACCTGCTTGTCAAAACTTTTTTTTAAACACAAGAGTACAATGCATTTATTACTGAAGCAGTGTTTTCCCATTACAACATTAGGTGCAGCAACAAAGCATTTTTTTCACAGCACCTATAAACCCCTCTATCTTCAGCTCAAGCTTTGTTTTTCCAATGTCTGCTTAATATTATTTGTATGGCAGACAGTACATTTTTGAATAAATAGTTTTATTATATATAATAATAATAATAATAATAATTATGATTATTATTAGTAAATATACTAATAATAATCATAATTATTATTATTATTATTACAGTTCAAAATTATTATTATTATTATTACAGTTCAAAATTACATAGTTTTTAGTCAAATACCTGCCAACCACTCCTACCCTGAAACAGGTATCTACCTTGAGACTGGGACCCTTGTTTATCCTCGGCCTGGTCTACCACAGTTTTCTCTGTATTCATTGGGTTGCCATGCATATTGCATATTTGCTGCATATCCTTTCACACAGTGCATCTATTATTTACTGTTTACTTATTTAGTTTCTTTGCCCTTTTAGTCTGGACTCAGACTCCAGGTTTCCTTTGAGAAACAGATCGTTTACAGCCTTATTTTAATGGGGTCAGACTACAGAGCTGAAAGTAAACTTGGCTGACTTCACAACGAGGGGTCTGCCGTATCATATCATTCACAATAATACGGGTAAAATTTTTAGAAGGTATTCAAAAAAATGATATCGCGATAGAATGCAACGACGTCATATTTTTACGCAGTGGAAATGTAGGGCATACATTTCAAACTCAGCTCAGCATGGCTCTGTTCCTCCTCGGTCCTCTGTGTGCTTCACACACACACACACACACACACACACACACACACACACACACACACACACACGGAGTGCAGCAGACGCTCAGGTGGTCGAGTCGTTACAACATAAAAGTTCAACAAAAGCCCCAAACCACGGTATTAATGGACAAACGTCGACGCTGAACTTCCTACAATCCGTCCAGAACATATGAATCTGCCGACAGGTGAGGAAGTAGTCAGAAGCTCTGCAGCTGATCATGTAGTCGTCCTGACAGACAGCAGCTCTCTGCACCGCTGCACCTCCAAAACTCCTTTTTCTGTATTTCATATCGTCAAGAATATCATTATAAAAAAAAAATACCCAGATATATCGTGATATCATTTTAGGGTCATGTCGCCCCCACCCCTAATCACAACACTTACTTAATAACTAAGATTACAACCTTGACAAGGTTACAATCTGAATGTTGAGATACAGCTCAGTCAATGAAACCAGGATTGTGTCTTCAAACAAACTGCTGTTGTTTTCTCTGTTCTGACTAATCCAGGCTCATGTGAGTAACGGTAGCACTTCTATTTTGTGTGTCACAGACAAGTGGATATCTAAATCTGCTGGCCAACTGTATTGATAACTTCACCCATGGGCTAGCAGTAGCAGGGAGCTTCCTGGTTAGCAAAAAGGTAAGAAGTTGTGACGACCTCCTCACTAAAAACATTAAACAGCTGGAACAGCTGTGTTTTTCATTCATATACGCTGCCGGTATGATCGTAACTGCATAGCTGTGTTTGTGTGATTTTAAACTGAACTTTTACTATGAAATGTAATGTGTTACGTAAACACTCGCTCCGTTCCTACAATCACTTCTGTTGGGAGAAATAAATGGAAGGATTCTAGAATCTGACAGTTTTACTGATCTCCACCTATTGTTAGATTTAAGTACACAGATAACAGAAACAGGAGTCATTCAGTGCTTCAATAAATCCAGTACATTTTTCATTGAGTGGACAACATACCTTACAAACTCAGTCGTTTTATACCCTTCACTCAGAGACGTCTGTTTGGCCTGCAGCCTGACCAAATACTATTTTGACAATTGAGTTTCTCCAGCTGAAACCGAACAGTGAAAAATTTGGCACTCTACATCATTCTAATTTCCAACTATTTCCCAAATATGGACTTGTTTTTCCAAAAAAGCCCTTTCAGATAACCCAAACGGAACAGGTGGCCCTGGAATGTGTCTTGAGCAATAGAAGAGTCACTTTCCCTAAAACTATGTGCAGCTTTTTCCAAAACATTACAAGTTGTCACTGTCAGAGGCATCGGAGCCAACATGTCTTCACATCCCCTCATTAACTTGGGTTTTATGATCATGCTAGGTTAAAGATGGCCGTCTACTTTTGGATTAAACACTTCGAATGTACACTTCCTGTAACCTGCGATCACCTGAACTTCACCTTGAGCTGGTCTATGGAACCCAAGTCTCCTTCGTTCTCCCTCTTTTTTCTTGATGCTCCTATTCTGTGCGTTGGAGTTCGTCCATTATTATGTCTGACTCCGTCTGACAGTATTCAGCCAAGAACACATTGTTGTCCTTATCAGAACCAATGTGTTCCTTATAGTTGAGCCCCTGTGAGAGTTCATCAGAGGTTTAGCAACCGGACCACACATTGTGCCCTCTCCTCCTTGATGCTGCCAATAAACATCACTGCGGTCACATCCAAAACGGTCTCCTCTGCCTTCTTCCCCTCATCTCCACGATTTCCATCACATCCCCCACCAGACCTCCTCGTACTTCACCGACATGAGGTCCTATCCAAGATCCCTCGTCAGTCGAGTATGATCCGCTAACTGACAGTAAACAAGTTAATTCAGCGTGAGCAGATGTTACCCAAAGTCTGCGTACAAACTGTACAAGTAATGGGAATAAACGGAGCAGGTTAGCACGAAGACGACTGTTAACTGGCAGAAAGATGTGTGCTCCGACCCGCACCATCAGAACACAGCAAAGACCGAACTGAACTCTCCTTCTATGTAGTTATTATTGGTGCTCGTGTGAGAACAGAGTTAATGCACTTAGTGGTTTACAGTACGTACTGTATATTATGAAGCTGCTTTGCTTTGTCTCGCTCCGATGCTTTGTGTTAAGTTTTCTGTTTCTTGGGATTAGGTAGTCTAGATTTTGAGTTTTAAAGGCCTGTGATAACTCCAGAAATTGTTGCAGTTCGGAGGCGGTTTGAGGTTGATTTTTTTTGAAAAAAGTAACACGCAGGTAGCAGAAGAGGAAAATGTGGACTCCGATAGTCAGCCACAGTCTACATCCGGTGAGTCACACTAACGAGGAGGCAACGTCAGTCTGAATAATACAATGTCCATCTCGTGTGACTATGTGAATGCAAATGAAGTTGTTTGCCCTTTTAAAAGGTTGAATATTAAGTGCAGAAGGAGAGCACTGCGATACTTAATGAAAGCAAAGGACTAACATGTATCTGGAGAATTTTGACGCAGCGCTGCTCGTTAATGAGAACAATGTTTGGAGGCGTTTACAGACTCTGGCAGAGCAGCAGACTTCTCGTATCAGCAGGCCCACTCTCTTTAAAATACTCAGTGGGCCCTCATTACAACAAACTCTTTCAGTTTGAAACTGCTCCTTGTTTCATTGTGTTAGAGGCTTATTGAAAAAGGTGCACTTAAAACTGCAGCAACATGCATTTGTACCGCTTCAGTAGGTGATTTTATATTTGTAGCTATGGGAAGAGAGTCCAGCTGGAGAGACATAAGGCGAGCAGCATGAACTATGGATCACTGTGCCAGAGAGGAAGTTCACTAGATGTCTCAAACATGCACATACAAGACATCTCACCAGTGTTTTCTGTTTACTCATAGCAGTAGGAAAATGATCTGTATTAATGCAGCGTTGTCGAAACATGAATGAGTGAAGCTTCACGGTTTTAATTCTGAAGGGAGGACGAACAAACTAAACTTGGATCTTTAATTTGTGAATAGCACACAAATTAGTGTGTTTCCCCTCAGATCATTCGTCTTTGGTCAAAGGCAGCTTGTGATTGTACAAAATGAGCTTCATGTGGCTTGAACCACTTCACCTCGTTCACTTGTGTTCACTTTCACTGCACTGATTTGATGATGTTTATCGCCCTGCTTTTATAAAATAGTAATTTTATTATTATTTCATCAGGATACTTTTATTATTCACTATTTTTTTTTTTTACTTAATTCTATTTGAACAGAGTTTTAAACATTTTGCTCATTTAATATCAGGAAGTGTTTGGTTGATATCTCAAACTTTTTAAACCTTTTTAAAATGTAATTTAAAAAGAAGTTTAAACTAATCTGAAATGCATGTGTACGGATGAAATGCATGAGAACGGATGAAATGCATTCACGCGAGACATTTCTGCAGACAAAGCAGCATTAACGGGACATTTCTTGCAGGTTGGGTTCCTCACCACCTTCGCCATCCTGCTCCATGAAATCCCCCATGAGGTGAGATAACAGTTCTTACTAAAGTGCCTTTAAAGGATTTAAATATTTAGAGGATGGAACAAATGTTTACATGGCTGGAAGCGTCCAGGACCGATGTGAGGGTGAACGTTGAGCCGTTCCCGCTCTGAGACATGTCGTCGTCTGCAGGTCGGAGACTTCGCCATCCTGCTGCGGGCCGGCTTTGATCGATGGAGCGCCGCTCGCATGCAGCTGTTTACGGCGCTGGTCGGGGTCCTGGGAGCCGGCTTCGCCCTGTGTGCTCAGTCCCCAAAGGGCACAGGTAAAACAGGACGAATCAAAGTCATTATCGTCCAGTGGAGAGCATTTTACAGTGGCCAGAATCAGTCATACGTCTGTGGTGCTGTTTGTAGAGAATGCCAGTAGCTGGATACTGCCTTTCACTTCTGGAGGCTTCCTCTACATAGCCCTGGTGAACGTGGTGCCTGACCTGCTGGAGGAGTCCAGTTTAAGGTGTGTTGGATGTTTCTAAATACTACTTTGCTTTCTTTTTTTCATACGGTGACAGTTTTGTTTACGTTCAGTATTCATTAGACACGAAGGCTGAGTTTTGAAATCTGTCAAATCGCATTGTTTACATCCACGTTTACTAGCTCACAGTTGTCCTCTTCCTCACTGCCTTTGTTGGATCTTTGGAATAACGTGACGGCAGGATTTGAGTTGCAGCGCCTGCCTGATCAGACATGTTCATCCTTGTACGTGTTCACATTACAAAAGAAGCACTGCTCTGTGTTGGAAGTCTGACTAATGACTAATGTTTGAAGGTCTTAGTAGAACAAAACCTGCTGAGAAATAATTTGGAAGATGGACAGACTGCATATTGATACCCTGAAATAAGTCTGAATGTGAATCCTTTGTTTTTTTATTTCCAGGCACTCCCTGCTGCAGATTCTGCTCATTTTCTGTGGCGTGGCCATCATGGCTCTGCTCTCTGCCATTATCGACTAAATACAGAGGAAACGTCCCTCTTGACTTACCAAACTCTAAAAGTTAGCAGTGGAGGGGATTCCTGTTCTCCACCGACCCTTCGTATCCTTTCCCCCCTCATTCATGGAAACATCATGTTACACTAAAACAAGCATCTGACCAAAGGACGGCATTTTATGGGGGACGACTGACAGGAACACCTGGTGGATGTTTGGACATTACAAAGTGTGCCGTACTTAAATGTGCCGTACTTAAATACCAAAGGAGGATTAAAAGGGTTTGTATGAATATTTGTTATCAAATTGTCTTGATCAGATAATCGTGATGTTTTGCACATATAATTACACAGATACACCTGATGCACCTGCGCAGATCGGTAATAATAGTCGCTATTTTGGGCGGAGCAGGTGTTACTGGTCCTGTTCAAGGACCTCCCTCTTTACATGCAAACCTACATCGTTTAAATGTTTTGCGTCGTTGTTCATCCTCTGTTTCTGACCTATCTGCTGCATATTTATTGAGAATCAGAACACAGTTTCCGCAGGCGTGCACCATTGCCATGCCATCATTTTGTCTCGATAAGAAGTCGGGATGGCCCGTTACTCTCGTTTGGGCTCCTCATCAAAGTTGATCTGTTTGCATCTCTCTCGTGCAGCATGGGCTGCACCGCTTCAGCTCATCGGCTTAAATAATGATGATCAATTTTACTTTATTAGAGGAAAAGATTGTTATTCTGTGTTGACCTAATACTAAAAATGTTTTAGACTAGGGACATATAATAACTTTTAGTTTAGTTTGAGTTTACCCTGCAGGATTATTCATGTCATGTTGTTGATACACCTCTTGGTCAAAGTTTCTACCCCTGAAACAATAAACATCTATGTAAAAAGTTGTTTTTTTGTTTATAACTTTAGAGAAAAAGATCAGCCATGATAGCAGACCGTTAATATGTAGTATAAATACTTGGGATCCAGGCTTTATATTTATCCCACTGGATTTAGGAAGTCCTGATATTGATTGGTAAAGGTGCTGAGTGCCTTGTACTGACTTCACTGCACAAAAAACACCATAAGAGAAATTTTGCCGCAAAGGGGGTGGGGGGGGGGGCCTGTGCGTGTGTGTGTGTGTGTGTGTGTGTGTGTTGGGGGTGTGTATTGATTGTGTGCTCACACTTGTCCAATTCCAACACAGTCTATTTGGCAAGCTTCTGTTGCCATAACGACTCCACCGCGTGTTGCCTTCCTTAGTCATCAGCCTGTGAGCAGCTTATTGTCTGTGGGAGCCTTCACAGCACAGAAGGACAACAAACAACCACCATTTACACTGTAGTCCAACACATTCAGCGGGGATCACTGCTTTCCCGTAACTTCCCAGTTTAATCCAACCGTTTAATTCCTCGTGTGCGGATTCAAATATCCAACTGATGGATGACAAATATAATAATTTGCCGAGGATTAGAGTGTCCTCGGTTATTTGGTGGTAAATATTAAGCAAGATCAACCTTCAATTAATATGCAGTGAGAAGTCAACTGTTAGTCGCGCCCATTTTTGGAGTCTTTTAACTGCCTGAGCTGAAGTCAGCCTCAGCAAGATTTCTAGACTCCACAACTGTCAACGTGTCCAACGTGAGCCGAGCTTTACGTGTCACGGGCACATCGAAACCGTCTCGTCGGGTCTGTGTGCCGTAACACAGAGCCGCTCTGTCAGGAAACGCTCCAACAAGCTCCTTAACAGATGGTTTGTCATTTGCTGAGTCTCATTTAGGTATAAAACCATCACAAATAAGGAACTAAAGGAGTGTGAGACACGTTTGATTTAGATTTTCTTTACATCATGTAAATCGACATTTAAATCTTGTATATGTTTTTAAAAACTCTGAAACTGCTCCGACATAATAGAAGTATAGTTGTATAACTGTTGTAAAGTGATTATAAAGCATGTTTTTGCTCACTATATAGTTTACTGTAGCTATCGAGTATACAGAGAGAAACTAATCATTACAAACAACTAGACAATAAGTGGAGTTTATTTGTTTATGAAACAGTCCGTGTACAATATGTAAGATCTCAACTCTCCATCGTATACCAGCTCTCAGGATTGTTTTGTTCTGAAGGTGTAACCGACAGCAGCAGGACCTCAAACTGGATCATGTCATGTCTTCACTATTGACCACATGTGCCTGCAACAGATCCAAGACTTTACGATACATTTATCCCATACTGGTTGTATTCTTATCTTCTTGTTTACTGCTCTCATATTTTTTTCATATGTTTGTCTTAAATGTATTTTTTTTTTAACTTTCTGTGGCATATTTGCTTTGCTTGTGTTATGATATTTTTATTCAACCAGGTTCAACCATTCAGACAGTTGAGATCAAATTTATTTTCCGGTGGTGACCCGGCCACGAAGGCAGCAGAGTTACGTGTGAAGTGCACATCAACTACATATTTAGAAGAATTTACCAAAAAAAAAGACGTTACAAAGAGAAACCAAGCAATAACTAATGTTTGCACATCACAGAGGAGGTTACAGTCATATAAAAAACATTGGACAACTTTAATAAAAACTTTTTGTGCTAAAATTGCAGTTCTGTTTTATTTAAAACAGTTGAGAGGTTTCTTTGTTTTGACCACCACTGTAAAATCCTAACTAATGACTTTGAACTGTAAGTTTTGTGCTGCTAAAAGGTAGGCAAGAGTTTCCCAACCATCAACAGCCTGCTGCTGTTCAGCTTCTCATTAATTACAGTGATCTACGCATTACGTAGGAACAATGATGGTGTTCTCTCTCCTGCTGAGGCTCATGTGCTGTTAGTGTGTCCTGCCTCACTGACGTTGGGCTGCTAGTCAAGTTGACAGATCGATGTAATGGTACATTGCCGAGAGAAAATGTAGAATATATTGGCAAGATGACTGTTTTTGACAATTATTTCAGCAAAAAAAATTTAATTACTGTTAAACAAGATGAAAGAGTATTTTCAATTTTCTGAAATTTAATTTCAGATTTAGAAGAATTTTCTGTAATATATCACATTTTCATGAAATGTAATTTCACAGAACATCAACATTTATTTTTGGCACTCGGCCCTCCATCCAAATACATGTTTGACCCTTTATAGGAAAGAATTTAGGCACCTCTGGTTTAAGAAAGATGAGTGTCTAGATTTAGTTTAGCTTGCAGGTCATTCTAAGTAATAACTCCTTTCCAGTCTCAGTTTGTCCAAGTGGCTCCTTTAAACCGAACCTGTTATCTGATCTAAGATTAATTTGCTCTAAACACCTACAAGTATTGAACATATGTAGACGGTTAATCTGCCCAACTGTGCACAGCGTGAGCTGCTCTCATTGGACCACCGTGTGGAAATACAGGTTAAACGACTGAATAAAATATGAATTGTAGTCATGGGAACCATAGAGATGAACATGTTTATGTAAGTTTATATGTGAACCTCATACACAGGGGGATAAATTAGCACAACCTTAGTCATGTTTGAATTTAGGACATTTTATTTGGCTTAATACTCAAATAAAAATGGACTTTTGGAGCACAAACACGCAAAAGGCAATAAGCTGGAACTAATCTCAGTTATTATTGGACGATTCATGAAGTCCACTGTAAAATAAAAAAAAGCACTTGTATTGGAGTCTATAATTCAGTCACTTTGATTTGCTGATAATACAGAAGGCTATTTCTATAGAAATGAATCTGAAAGATTTATTTGCACGTGATGAAACTCTCCCTCTGTCCTACCTGTGTTTCACATGTTTACAAAATGGCAAAGGGGACCATTGAAGCATTACAAATGACCACAACCCCGTTAACAGCACATTTCTGTCTGCTCTCCATCCCGCAACAACCTGGAGGCGAGAGAACGCAACTACATCACTGCCCCTGCCTCCTCCTCACAGCGTTGGTCGCCATCCATCCCCTCTCCTCCTCCTCCTGTACCATAACAGATGGTGGGAACAACATTGCATCCACCGGGTACCACAACAATAGACCGCAGCATCCCGTCCAGACAACGCTGGCCTCGCACCATCATGCTCCCAGTGCAGGACTGCTCGAGGCTGTGAGTGCCGTCGTGATTTATTTCACGCGGTACCACCACCACCACGGCCACGGAGGAACCTTCTTGCGACTGTTTGGGCTCTCCATCGAGTGGGGAAGATGGCCGCTATGAAAATATTAACCAGCACGGGGCTCTTCTTGGCTTTCTGTGCGCTGGGGCTGCTCGCCATGGCGATCTGCACCGATTATTGGTACGAGACCGACGCGAGGAGACATCGAGAGAGGTGTAAAAACTATGCCAACAAGCGAAACGACCCGGGTTACATCTACATTTCAAACCACAACCTCCCCCTCCAGATGCCTCCAAAGAGCCTGGAGAGGAAAGGTAACGGCCCAGATGCTGCTCCCCTCGTCAGGGGTAAGCGGCACTTTCTGGCCGCAGCGTCTGCCATGGAGTCTCATTGCAGCCGGCAGTTCAACTCGACCATCTCCGGGCTGTGGAGGAAGTGTCACCGGGAGGGATTCGACCTGGAGACCGAGGACCTTATTTACAAAGGTAAACGGGAGCCGTGGCGTGAAGCCTTGCTTTTCTTGTGTGCACCAGGCCGTGATGCTCAGCGATGAGCTCACACCTAGCCTGACACAAACAATGGATCATCCAGAGGCCTCTCACATTAATTCATCTCTCTGAATTACATTTTAAGGTGATACAACTTGATAAGGATGTCTTTTTTAGAAGCTTGTATCTTTGATTTATTGGTGAATTTCGCTGTCCATGGTGCTGAGTGCACCTCCTCTTGCTCAGTCTGAGATAATGGCCGGTCTCAGTTGGTATTTATAACAATAGTCTGGTCTAAGAGACTAAACAACACCATGTAATAGTTTAAAAAAAGAAGTAATTTCATAGTGCAAACCTATTGTTGATAAATCTGTTTTGAATTTTGGGGCTGCAGCAGAGACAACACAATGTAGAGCCAGTTAACAGCAGAGAAACCAAACCACACCGAGACCCTACCTGGTCCCGACCAAGGTCCTAAAACTGAGCATGTAAACCAAGAGGGGCTTCAAACATGTGTGTTACAAGTTGTTGTCATTACAGCTGTCAAAGTAGAAGTAAATGAGTTGTCATAGATCCCTGTAAAACAGGCCAAATGGCACATCAATGACAGTTTTCTCTTCCAAGAACGCCCCTTTATCTACAGAGAATTGATGGTTAATGCTCCTTTTTGTTAGTTTAACCAGTAAAATGTGCAACTTATGTAACATTACATTTTTTTTAAAATATAAAATCAGTAACATTATTTCAGGTTCTGGAGTGAAATCATGTAAGACTCAGATTTGCTTTTCAAAAATCACCACATTAAAGCTTGTCATTGTGTCAGGAATGTGTTGATTCAGTCCTTGAAGCTGTACTTCTGAACTGCTATTTAATGAACTGCATTCACTCTAAGCACATTTTACTTTTAGACAAAGTGTCAACATAAAATACTTTAACATCTGCATTTTTTGCAGTTAAATATATACAAATGTGCATGTTGTCCACACTTTGTGCTATAAACCATCCAAACACCTTGACTACAACGTATTTAACTGCTATTTAAAGGTCTGGCTGCTAGCAGCTCCTCTGCCTCTGGGTTATTTAACATACTGAGCTCAGCAGCCAGAACGGAGGTGCAGATCAGGACTTGGCTCATTTTCAAGAATAATAAAATCTGTTGACTGTTAGTTTTAGTGGCCCGATAGTAAATACATGCAATCTGATACACATGATATTACTCAATTAAACAGCTTTGTCTAATTCTTTTAATGTCATATTTCAGTTCTATTTCAATAATTGTGTTTAGTTTAAATATTGGCACTAATAAATGAGCATTTTCATGTCATATATTAATACGTTTTCACAGATTAATTGGGGAGCCAGTAACATTACTGTACAGTGACTAATAACAGTTAAAAACAGACAGAATACAGGTTTATTTTCTGCACCAGATGCTGCTAATTTGTCGCTGCCATGTTCGCTACACTAAAGATAAGTTTACACAAGAAACATTATATGAAATTGATAAATCGCACAAATGTACCTAATTTAACATCATAACTGCTCTGACATTGCTAGTTTCATTGCAAGCAACGTTTATGCTGACCAGTCTGAAATCGAGTTTTAACACAGCGAGATCAGACGTCAACAGTCAGCCCGACTTTTTAAAGTTACCTTAATTAACCTCCATCAGTGCAGCAGTGAATGCACAACTCTCAAGGGATATAATTTACAAAACTGTGTTGACAATCAGACAGAATGAAAGATACAAGCTGCAAAAAATGTTTTAACTATTAAATGTGTCTCATGGAGGCGAAGATGTTTTCTTCGGAAAGTAATGCAAACTGTGAACTTGATTGGTGCAAAACTGTCTGCTGTTTGTCTTAATGTGATTGCATTCGTGACAGCAGGGATGTCAGGAAAATAGCTTTCTGTGTGCATTCTGCTGGTTGAGACTTATGCTCACTGGTGTTAAATGAAAGCTTAATTTTTCAGATCTATGCAGACTTATAAGTGACACGTCACGTGTTCAAAAGTGTTCAAACATGTTTTGAGCAAGTGTACTGTTGGTGATTCTTCTTGTTCAACACTTGAACTTGTTGATGTTGAAGTACACAATACACAGAAATCAAGACACAGGAGTGAGATGATTTTCCAAGTTAATGATGATCAAGATTTGTTGAGATCTTAAATAAATCTCTTACATTATCAGAAGAATGGACAACATAGTTTGCACACTCAGCGTTCGTATACGCTTCTTTCAGAAACTCAGCGTTTGGCTCAGCCTGACTAAAACCTGCAGCTGAAACCAGGCAGCTCAGGATCTGCCTGTAGGATCCACTATGCTCCAATTTCGAACTCTTTCCCAACACTAGACTTGTTTTTCCAAACATCCCCTCAGATTTTACAAGAAGGACGTGTGTTACTGGACCACTTCTTGAGAAGTGGAGAATAAACACTTTTCCCAGAATTTCCGTGCAACTTGTACCAAAACCATATCACTTATCTCCCTTAGAGGCAGCTGGACCGGCTTCTGCTCGGACACACTCACTCGCTAGGAATTCATGTTTATCAAACTTGGATGTTATGATTATTAAAGGTCACTAATGCACTAAGTTTAATTATTGGATTAAAAACTCTCTGTATATGCTTGTCCCTACAGTTCAGTACAACATCATTTGGCATCACTGTGTGGAACTCCATTTGAAATGTTTTCAGCTGATAAGACCCCTGCTAAGGTCAAAAGTTGGCGGCAATATGCTTAGATGATATCACCAGAATCATTGTACCAATAGTAATGACAAAGGTCTACTTCTGTACACAGCAACGCAGTTATGAGGAGAGTCGGGGAGATGTCAATCACAAAGTCTGTAGATTCCCACAACGTCCTGATAACAGCTCTAATCATGCTTGAAAACTGCATATCAGGTTTTTCCGTGTAGCCACCATTTTTCCTGAAGTTAAATGTTTCTGAACATGAGTTGTGAGATTGTAGCTGCATTCACAGCATGTCGGTTTAAGAAGCTGAAGTCCTCCTAATAGGAGCCAGCTAGCTGCAGTTTTGCGTCACTTCTTGGCTTTGTAAAATCACAGCCTGCTGGGAGAACATGAACTGAAAAAAACACCCTGATGTAAAAACAACTCTCTTCAGTTGTAGTCTTGGTTGTCATTAACAAAGAACGGTTGTATCAAAGCTTTGAAGATCACAAACACAAACAAAGAGATTCTAAATCCCCCAAAATGTAGTGGAGGTTAAAGCTTTGACACAGTAGTGGTGAGAATTTTCTATAATTGATTTTATGATATTTCGTTATAGAAATAAAAGTGTTTGTCATGGTTGTAGAGTTGAGTAGTTTAGAGAAATCCCCCCAGTCTGTCCCTAAATTTAGGAAAGCAGTGGAAACTGATGTAAAAAGATTTTAGCTCCATAAACCAAAAGCAAAAATATGAAGATATTCACGATAAAAAGGTCTGTATGTGGCCTTCGGTGGAATGATCCATATTCCATATTGTTTCTTAATCCCTCCTTCATATTGTAGGATTGGCTGGTAAATCAAGTTAATAAGGCCAACTCAGAAAATGATAACTTAGTGAGGGTGGAGAAGAAATAAGAAGCTTTTCTACCATGTTTGTTCACATTACCTTCTGATCCCAGGAGTGACGCAAAGTGCAATTCTGCCTTGATTTTCCTCTTTGTAAACCTCGACTTGAATTAAGAGTAATTGTGCTCCATTTGTAATTGTCTCTATCTCTGTTTTGCCAGGAATAATTCAAAGATGTACCCCGGTCAAGTATCACTACTCCTCATCCATCCTGCCACGAAATCTACCCATCAACATCACAAAGACGATACGCCAGGATGAGTGGCATGCACTCCGTAAGTCTGAAAGAGTTTGTCTGTATGGAGCTGCTTTGACTTGCTGTTTTAATGTCACTGATCGTCTGGTCTTTACAATTGATTCACATTTACTTTTCTGCTGCACTAAGTTAACAGACGACTTTAGAAAGAGAGAAAAACAGTGGTGACGTGAAACTGGTGTTCCTCAAAGCACGATTGTGGGTCCCATCTTATTTTCATTGTACATATTTCTTTAAATTCACATTAATCCGTGAACTGAAAGTGAAAATTTTTAAAAATATTGAAACTGAAAATGAAAAGTCTACTTTTACTTTCCCGTTTCAGCTCTATCGAAATTCAAACTCACCTGTTTGAAATTATTAGTCTGTTATTTGATTTACGGCACCTTTACCGTCTGATTCAATTTGTCAGCAAACAGCAGAAACACACAATCAGCGACTAGCTAATGAACATAATGGAACATTTAGCTGCTTCAGAGCCACATGTTTCCCTCCGGAGTAATATGAGTGAATATTGTGCTTAAGTTCAGCAGGTTGACACAAACACGTTTTTCTGTGTCATGAGTTCTGCTGGTCAAACTGGATTGACCCTCAGTCAGTTTTGATGGATAAGTAGACTCTGCTGTTGATAACACATTATTATTGCTGCTAAAAACCCAGTAGAGAGGTACAATATTATTTATAACCAAATGTAACACCAACATCAAATAAGCCTTCTGTTCTTTTAGTCTACAGTTTGGGCATTACGAGATATTTAGGAAACTTTAAGAATGAAACCCTGTTTTGTCCTGCTTTTAGCATTCAACAACATTTATGAACTATAGGTAGGTAGGTAGTTACTTTATTAATCCCCGAGGGGAAATGTTTTCGCTACAGCAGCATACAGAAGCAATAAGATAATAATAGAATAATAGAAAAGCAATAAAATATGTGTTGCAGTTCAGAGTAGTACCAGTAGTTTAAACTAGCCGTCCTTCTCTTCAGTCCTTTATAAACTAGTCTTTTATGTACAGTTGCACCATTGAGATTTGTAACTTAAACTATGAGTAAAGTATATCACCACACTGCCAGCCTCTTCACACAGGTTACCTGCTGAACTGCCAAATCACTTTGAAGGCACAGCCTTCCCCTCACGGCTGAATATATCAGGGGCTTTCTGAGCCCTTCTCTCCCATGTCTACACTCATGACCAGAGGTTATTGCTGTTAGGGAGCCGCTGTGCTTTTATAATGGCTTATCTGGGGATGGTAGGTCAAACACATCAGTATCTTCTTTTAAATCTCACCTTAAAACAAAGAGCCCAAAGAGCCTCTGGCTCCATTGACTTCTATTCAACTTCTCTCATGAAATAATAAGTCACGGTAGGTTTGTACTTCTTACTTGATATCTTTGTTCAGAGAGATGGAGGCAGTGAGATTTTGACCTTGGTTTGCAGCAAAAGTGATTTTCAGTGTGATGTTCGAGGACTTTTATCTTGTTGCCTCCGTGTGTTGTTTTGTATTCAGTACAGGTGTGATGCTTTAAACTTGTTATACTCAACCATTATCTAGGCTTTCTTGTTCTCATGCGTTACACTCATACACACCTACACTACTTAGTGAGGATATCTTTGTAGGTTTTACTGTCAGAGGCGTTTCCAAGAGTTGACCAGGTCTGAGGATAAGCTCAGACCAACTGCAGCTGCTGTCAGGGTGTCTGCTGATGGCAGATTTTCTTGGTTGGTCCTCGCTGCTCTGCTTGGAACATGACTGCCTCGTTTTATTACAAACAATGCCTTTCATTTGAAATTAAGCTTGTTTTAGTAATGTTAAGACAATTTTCCTGGACAAAATGTGCAGGGAAGCTGAGAATTCACAAACCTACAGCGTTACTGTTTAATTATTCTTTTACATTTTTATTCTGTTTTATATTTTTCTTTGCCTGCTGTCTTGTTTCACACTTTGTGTTGTACAAATAAAATAAACCAGCAGGAGACTGAATTGAAACACTGGTTTCTTTGTACAACCATTGAGGGAATATCTGGTGTTTTAACATCTCACTTTTCTCCAAATTGTGTTACTAACTCTTTAAGTATTGTGTATCCTTTAACTCATGTCTACGCAGGCATGACAAAATAATGTAGTGCTACCTGATTTTCGCATTCACAAACAGTAAATCTTATAAATGTTGCTGTGTATAAGATTTTTGGGGATATTTCCAAGATATAGGATGCATACCTTTGTTTTTTGTTTTTTAACCAGTGTTGGTGTTTTTTCTGTCTCATCGGTTTCAACAACCACAAAATGAATAAAAGCACAAACAGTTATTTTCATAATTTACCAAACCAATTTTGACAAAATAAAAATTTCCTTTAGGCTTGTAGGTAAGTTCATGTTGTCATTTTTGGCGTTCACTATCTACAGCTGTTTTACATGAGTCTAGTGAAGATTAAAACAGGTCCACAAATGATCTGGACGTGTAGAATAAAACACTGTAAGTTGGTAGTTCAGCAGTTCACACTAGTCAATAAACTAGTGGAAAACGTACTTTTCTGGTGCGGTGTTGTAACTGCTGTGTGAAGCCGACAGCCAACACACAGCATGGAGCCGAAGCATCCTCGGATGCCATGTGTCCATACGATAGTGCAGGTGAGGACATGGGAGAGAGAGGGCTGCAGATGGACTGAGCTTGTATACAAGTGGACGTTACTCAGCCCCTCAGTCTGTTCTACACACAGGCAGCAGCAAAGCTCGGAGGCAGTCGGGAATTAAATTGATTACGTTTCCTGATGATTATAGACTTTTTCTTCTCAGGGCTCGTCATGAAAACGTTCCCGGCTAAAGCCCAATGTTGGCAACGCCTATCATCACCACTATCATTACCGTTCGTTACACATTGATCCTTTTTTTTTAAGTTCACTAGTGTTTGCCCAATGTCATAATTTAACAATAATTTCTTAAATCACAAAACGTTTTCTTGGAAAAACTATTTGTACAAATTTGTGCGCTTCCTTTTCTTTCAATTCGTGCACAGCAGGTTTAGCCTCGTATTACCAGACCCAAATCCACTATGAATATCTGGGTCTGTCTACGCTCCCGCAGCCTACTGGGCGTAGACCATAATTAATTAGTTAATTTCAAAACTACTGGAGCAGCCTTAACAAATCTACACTGACCACGGTGTTGCGTAATCACATCGGGTGGAGCCAGCCCACATCAGGTGGACTGAATAGGAACAAATTTGAAATTTGTCTGCAGGCAAACATACAGTCAAACATAAAGAACAAACACAGTTTCCAATAACATTATTAACATATTAAAGTAATGTTTTCTTGGGTTGAGTCGGTGGGGTTCTTTCAAAGACATCCCTGTTTTTGTCATAATATATAAAAAATACAGTAAATACATCAATAACATTTTACGTATTAAAATAAGTGCTAACTCACAGGCTTAGTGTTAATTCTTTGATGTAAGTAAGGATGATAAAGCATGTTAGATCAATAGTGTTGGTTGGGTTGTTCTTTCACACCTTTTCTGACTAACAATACCATTAAAATAATAGTTCATTCATTTACAAGTGCCCAGGAATAGTAAGATTGACAGTTCAATCCCCAGCACCATCCTGTCCGCATGCCAAAGTGTCTTTGGGCAAGACGTTGAACAACAAGTTGCTCCTGATGGTGGGCGAGCACCTTGTATGGCAGCTCTGTCACAGTTGGTGTGAATGGGAGGCAAACTGTAAATCTTTGAGGCGGCTAAGGTGGAAATACATCTTTAACATTTATCCCAGTTTATACAACAAGTCTTGTTGAGTACCAGTAAATTCACCTGGTGATGATTTCATCTCTGCTTGCAGATCTAAGAAGAATGACGGCTGGCTTTGTGGGCATGGCTGTGTCCATCATTCTTTTTGGCTGGATCATTGGAGTGCTGGGATGCTGCCAGCAGCATGACCTCATGCAATATGTAGCTGGGCTACTCTTTCTCATGGGAGGTACTGTGAGAGCACACATGCCCACATCCACACGCAAGCATGCAGACAAAATCCAATTTTATTCAATTTCTATACTTGTTTGGTGACAGCTGAGAGCGCCTTCGGTTTAACATGAGATAGCAGATCAATGTCGTGCAGTAACATGACTCTTGTAGGATTTTAATGATCGATCACGAGCCATTTTAAATCACCGCTGGTTTCTTCTGCTCACACAGGAACATGCTGCATCATCTCCTTGTGCACATGTGTGGCAGGAATCAACTTTGAGTTATCCCGCTACCCTCGCTACATGTACGGCCTCCCTGAAGACATTAGCCATGGCTATGGCTGGTCCATGTTTTGTGCCTGGGGGGGCCTCGGTCTCACATTGCTGGCTGGCTTCCTCTGCACCTTGGCCCCCTCCCTGAGCACGCCTGCTCGCACGACGACCCACAAGCCGAGGCAGGAGAATGGAACCGTGTGACAGAGGCGTCGTGACGCGGTCGACCCACCGAACGCACAAACCACACCCTTCCAACCTTGATGTTTAACTCTGAAACAGTTTTTGTCTGATCACCATCTCACAACACCTTCAACATCGCCATCTCCCTTCAGTGTTCAGTGTGCCTGACTTGTGACAGAAGGAGCAAAGCAACGACAAACTTCACACACCTAATTTTGAAAATCCCTGAGGGTCCTCCAGGAACACCAAGAGTGACACCTACAGTGACGTATGACTGGAGCATGGCTCTCATAGCACAAACAAGCCTTTTTAGTTTTTTGGGGTTTTGATTTTTTTGATGTGCTGACTTTATGGTGATCTAAAGGTGACTGTTTTCTCTGAAGAGAATTTGTCTTAAAATGGTGCTCTCTGAAATACATACAATACACACACACACACACACACACTCCCACACAGGAAAGACACACATGCACACACACACCAGCTTTTCCACACATGCTTAATTACTCTGGATGAATCATGAGAGAGATCCTCCAGAAGGAGCACAAACATCAGGCGAGAGCATCCTGTCAGCATTCCTCTTTCAGTCGAGTGATGTGTGCTGTGTTTTTGTTCGTAATGAAAAAAATATATATATATTCTGGCGCTGACTGCCCATCGCTTATCTTTAGTGTAGCACACTAAGTGATATCAAGCATGAGCCCCGGGGATAGACGTCTACAGCCTCTAATGGATCTAGCAGTGTGGTGAGAAGGATAAAATACACGAAAGTAAAATTGCCTGAAAAGCGAATTTTTTTTTTTAAGCTTCTTTGAAGATTCTAAATGTACAAATGCATTTCTACGTCGATCCAGATCATCGTTTGTGTAAAGTAGAATCTGAATGTTTGTTTTCTGTTTGTTCAGAGGGGATGATGGTGACAGTACAGAGTGGACAAAAAGTTCAATCCATCACTGCATTCGGCCGTGTGAAGGCATTTCTGCGGCACCAAATAAATAGAACTAAGGAAAGCATTAAAACATATCGCAGCTGCTGTTACCGCTCTGATGGAGACGGTTGTTTGCTGACAGCTGAATCATAACCCGACCAGAGCTAAACATAAAACCAAACTGTGAAGGAAGTGTTTGATCGCTCCGTTGTTTACCTTTAATATTGGTCGACCGTTTTTGTCTAATACTCTGAATATTAGCAAGTTAAGGAATTTTAGAATAAAAAAGTGAAATTTTAGTGATTCCACTAAAAACAAAAGCACAAGCGGCGCTCAAAATCCTCGTCTGCAACAAGTACAATAACATGTAGAGGAGCAAAGTAAAAATGTGTAACTGGAAACAAGGAAATAAGCAGAAAATGGAAGATCATTTATGGGAAGGACATCATGGTCCCACAATCGAATGCATATTGTAAATGGAAAAGCTGTTCACTCTGATTATTATTCTTTATTTAATATGTAAGTTGGTGAAGTGGCATCTTAGAAAACAAAACCAAAAATGAAACAGGTGTAAATGAAGTAATAAATCCATGAAACATGTTTAAGATTGTGGTATTCTGAGTTCACAGTTTGATCATTTCTGGATCAGTACAAATTTTGTATCAGTAAAACAGACATTTATTGTGTCCTAGTTTACAACCTGTACATTATGTAGGTCTTGAAAGGAACATGGCGATAATTTCATCTTTTTTATTTTCTGACTTTAGTGGTTTAATCTTTGAATTTAATAATACTTTCAAATCTGGTGTCCATAAAAGCACAAATAGGAACTTTATAGTATCTACAGCAATGTAATGTTAAAGCTGTATTACATATACACACTTTATACTTATTTTGTATTTTAACTGATTTAATTCACAGATGACAAACAACAAAATGAATATACTTAAAATGACAAGTATTCAGTGACTTGATTTTCAAGTGACATCTTAACAGATGCTAATGTCCAACACTTATTGAGGTTTATGCATTTTTTGCTGTCTTATTTTTTACATTTTTGAAATCAACAAATGATTAAAAACAAAGTAATAAATCCTTTTAAATTGGAGGTGCTATTTCAAATGGAACGTTTGACTGATGTCAACACCCGTTTTTGTGAACTAAGTTACAACGATGTGTATATAGTATCGGATTGAAAGAGGTAAAAGGTTTAGAAAATGGACTGTAGGCGGTCGGACTTGGAAGTTGTTCAATGGTAAAAAAGAAATGATTCTCCTGGTGACACATTTTGGGTGATAATAACTTACAGCAGCCAGTGTTTTGTTTTGTGATATTTTGTTTTGATCCCCCAGTAAGTAGACAGAATTTATTTTGAAGTCATGAAACTCACCACAAATTCATAATACAAAAATATTACAGCCATGTGTGATGAAGTTTTTATAAGTGTTGATTGCCTGAGATGAATTATGAGATATTCTATCAGCTATGTCAATGAACTTTCTTAGAAAAAAAAAAAAAAACGTGTTATAGTGTGTTAACAACACTGTGTGTGATGTTCAGTCCTTTCACCATCACCATTAATGAGGAAAATTAACTGCGGCATGATTGAAAACTGTATCTTCAGTGTCTTGTTGAATCTTTGCACTTTGCTGCATCTCATAACAGTCGATGAACCTGAGGTCTGAAGCAGGTGGTGTTATACAGTACATTATGTGTTTGCAAGGTCACATGGGAGCAAAAGATGATCAGAGCATGTAATAAGCACCATGTTGTGTCTTTTACAAAGAGTTTGGGTTTATAATACCGTGTTGTTTGTTCAGGGTCAGTGGGTCCAGGCTCTTATTGTGAAAATATTAAGAAACTAGGACACACTATAAATATGAAAATATTTATGGTCTTTAAACTGGCAACTGGTGTTATGGTTTTATTAAGTTTTGAGTTCACACCCAAAGTGATCCACAGTAATTAAAGTATTACTGTAAGCAGTAAACTGTAATGTATAAGTACATGGTGCAAGTATAATGTGTTGTTAGGACTGAAGCACAACTGCACACAACTCTTTTCGTGTTGGGAAAATCTTGACTTTTCCAGTACTGATATTCCACCGCTACACACGTGCAGTCAAAAAGTATTACAATCTAAAACTCTGAAGCACATATTTGCACCCCTCTATCTCAATAGTAAATTTCAAGAACACCAACACCTACCAGTGTCTGTATTTTGAACCTAAAGGTTTGTCATTGACTCAAAACAGAAGAACAGTAGCACACAGTAGCAAGATTGACAAAACATTACAAAATACTGAACTCTCAAGAACGAATGAGGTCAGCACAGTGTAACATTGTATTTAAAAATTGTTGTAAAATCCCTCTCAAGTGGCAACTTCCTGTGTTTCATGAGGAACTTAGAAATGTACTCTGTGCAATGAGAGAAGCCCTGTGAAAAACGCCGCCATTTAGAGTGGCACATGTTTCAGTAGCACAGCTATTATTTTCTACAAGTCATTTATACTGGGTCCATCCACTGCAGATGTTATGTGGGGATAAAAAAAAAAAAATTAAAAAAAAGACATTACAGTCTTGCATGATCTCATTACAGTTAGTTTCTTTCAATATATTAAAAACTTGTGTCCATTTTTAATTGATTTATTTTACTGAAATAAAACATGTAATTATTAATATGTTGTGACTTGCTGTCTGTGTATGTGTGGCTGGATTCTGCAGTTTTGCTCGAAGCTGCACACTTGTCTGTGAATCATGTTCAACTAATGCTCTTTTTTTTTTTTTTAATGAACTTTCATCTTGAAAAATTTTGTGACTGTCCTTATCTGGCCGATGAGGCAGCTGAATGTTTCTCGAATCTGCAAGGATGAGATAGATTGAGGAGTTGAAACTGAAAATAGATTTCCAGTCCAACTAAGAGATGAACGTACACAAGAGGTATGACACGATCATAGCAGCAGTGTTGCACCCTCCTCCAAACTAGTGGGAGGCATGGCCTGGCCTTTTGTCACTTAGGACATGGTGCCATCTAGAGGGAGGACTTGATGTCTGGTGTCTTTGCTTTTTGAAGTGATCAAATCTCTACTACAGGCCCATGATGTTCATGAGGGACAACTATACAGGTGGTCTATGCATCCGTCACATATTACACAATATTAAATAAAAGTATGACACAACAATAACACAAGTGTTATAAACTGTAACTGTGCAAGATTTTGTCCCTTAAATCTCTCTGTTAACTAATGTTTACAACAGCATTCAAATATCTATATTTTTAAACAGTTTATTTTAAACAGAAACCAGTAAAAATGTCCATACATAAACATCACCAGATCTTTAGGACTGCTGCTGTTAAGGCACTTGGCATCCAAAATACAAAAACCTCGATCATAGCTTCATCATATCAAATTCAAACTACAGTACCATGATACATAAACACAAATGTGTAGGTTTAATACCTGCTCAACAAAAGTAGCTACAAATAAACTGAGATGACATTATTGCCTAAAGTATTCCATACAACTTGTTTTGATCAGGATGAGGATTATATGAAAGTAATGATAGAGGCTACACTTACAACTGGTGTTCCAACTAATGATTATATCTATTAAAATTTCTTAAGACGATATATTCAGATTTTAGTCAACCAAAAGTCCAAAACCCAAAGAAGATGCTGTCGTATGCACCAAATAAAGCAGCAGATTCTCACTATAAAGCAGCTGGAAGCAGGAAATGTTGCATGAGAACTGATTGATTGTTAAAATCTTTGCCAGTTATTTGTTGCACACATACAGTCATGTAACTTTACTGCCAGTCGTCCCTGTGGGTTGGATATCTCATGCACACTTCTGACAAGAAAAAAGAGGAATTTCCTGTTAAACTTTAAGTAAAAGGGATTTGAACTGTGTGATGAATCATTGGTCTGATGAAGTGAGTGTTCACACTGCTGCCGGGAGCCAGAAGCAGTCTGAGAGTTTACTTCTTGCCGCGGTAATGGGCGCCGACCACCATGTAACTGTCGGCTGATATGTTCAAGCTGGGTGGCTTTGCTTTGTCCCTGCACACCCTGACCTCAGATCTGCACACCAACCCTCCTCCTCTGCAGGGGTCGTGTTTCTGCAGGTAACTCAGAAAGGTCTCCCATCCTCCGCCCACGCGCACCATCACATGGCGCTCATTCAGCATCTGCAAAGGTGACACGACACTGTACCGTCAGGGAGGGAATGCTGGGAAATAAAGGATGCATATATTGTCTGGCTGATTTATGGCCAGGATGTTTATGAATTCTCAATTATATAAAAAGCAGAGCCTCCCTCACTGCACACACACACACACACACACACACACACGCACACGCACACACACACACACACACACACACACACACACACACACACACACACCACTCTAATATTTACAACCTTCTTGTGCATGTCTAACTCTGCCCATGAAAGGCAAATGATCTCTCAGATAGCTTTTTCAAAATCTCATTAAACCAAATGAAACCACCTCATGGCACCAGCTGAGCACACATGCAGTACTAATGCACACATGAGCATGCATGCGCACACGCGGTGACACACCGAGACACATCCGGGCAGACCTGCCACACAATCTACCTAATAAGCACTATTTTAAATACAATGATGGCAGCATAGTCGCTCTGTCTGTTAATAGTAGTTTCAGTGAGCTCTGAATGAACACGTTTACAGACAGCCATCCTTACAGCTGAAAACCAACTGCTGCCATGGCAACTACATCCACATTATAAAGCCTGGAAAAAAATGGAAGGAGAAATTGAGATGAGTTCAACACAGACCCTCAACTCCCAGGAGACATTAACATTCCCAGGAGGCTTTGCAAAGCTATCCGTTCTTCTGTCAGCGCCGGCCCACCCCCCACCCCCCCTCTCGCTTTATCGCCAATAAACCCTTCATTATGGAGCCATTATCAATGTGATAATACAAGCAGATCTACTCTTCTCGTGAGGGGAGGTGTGTGTCACATGTTTAGGATAGAAGGGGAAAAAAAAAAAAATCAATGGTAGGCAGGCGACACGGGCAGCTATGGAGGAAAGTCCAGACGTGGTCAATCTCAGCTGTCATCCTGCAGATTAAAATGTTGAGGTTGACAGGGGTCAAGTCTGACATCCTGAATGCACCACTTTCCTGTCAGACATGGAGGGAACATCAATCTGATACAAAAATGCAGTCGTCGTCCAAAGAATTACATATTTTACTAAATTATTCAAATGCAATATATGTTTTTCCCGGTAGGCATATTTACTCTCGTCTTCCCTCCTCGCTGTTCTGTAATGTTTAAATTAAGATGCTTAACTATTACAACAGTTATTAAAACTAGAGTTGTCTGATTGCATGACTAATGTTTTTCTGACTTCCTTAAATGAATTCATAATATTAATTGGCAAAAGTCTTTGTGATATACGCTTTTCTAGAGATACATTTGACTGTATGTTGTAGACCTGAGCACTGTTAGAGCACGTGCAGATCATACATACTATTAATCTAAGAAAAAAACAGAGTCAGCGTCTTTCCCTGTCGTGAAATACACTAGTGCTCTTTGTGAGGCAGACTCCTTTATTTCCGTCTCCACAACCCCCCCCCCCCCCCCCCCCCCCCCCAACCCCCCTCTCTCCCTCCCTCCAGGTCTGCGTCCAAAGTGTGCTACGTCTGCAGCCCATAAACTACCGTCTGGATTCCCTTGTGTCCCCCCTGGCAGCTCCATTGATTCCCTCTCCCCTCTCCTGCTGAAAGATGCATGAGTGTACTCAGGGAAAGAGGAGTCATCCCACCACCTGCCAGTAGGAGGCAGGCTTCAGCCACATCCGCTGCTCTCTGACGCTCCTGTGCAGTAACACTCAGTACTTTAACGTTATAGTGAAGAGACTTAACTGAGGAGCGTTACAGGGTTCAACATGTGGGCAACTTGTTGCTTCTTCTATTCCTCCTGCTGCACTCAGGTCCCACGTGCACGAGCGACCTTTACCCCGATGAGACTTCCGGATTAAAAACGAGGTGTTCACACGTCACGTGTTTGTTGACGTTTACAGAAATGGCAGAGGCTGTAGAAATTATATTTTCGTTGGATGTTAAGCTGATATCTTGTATTTTTTTTTTTTAATTTTTTTTTAGTAATGTAGAGGTTTTTTTGTTCATAACTTAAATAATGTGTCTCAGGTATATGTCGTGCACCGCTACCCCCGCCTGCTCGTGTGCTAACTCGTTAGCCTCCGTGTCTCCGTGCTGAGCAGCGGCGGTCTCACGACTGAACATCCTGAGAGACGCACACGGTGAGCACCCTCGGCTGCAACCACCCGTTGTATTTGAACGCAGCAAGGGTTAACGTTGCTCCAGCTCGTTAACACGGACATTACTGGCATTTTAGCGTGCTAAGCTAAGCTCGGTTACAGCTGTGCCTGAGTAGAGCTGCTGCACACGTGCAGCTTCTTTGTTTTATTTATCAAACTGATTACGTCATTGAAATCAAAAACAAAGTCAGCTGAGATGAATCATTTTTTAGAAATGACAGATATTGAGAGAAAGTCTTTTTAGTCCTGCTTTTGGTGAATTATTTCTTTGCTTCCCCCTCCACTGTAAGGTCAGAGGTCACGGTCAGCTGCAGAACAAAGACCACAGAGCTTCTATTGAGTCAAATTCAGGCTCAAGGACTCTTGAGAAAGGAATATGATGAAGAGGTTTTCTGTTAAAATGTCAGCCTGAAGGTGAGAAAACTAATTTTTTTTTATCATGGTGGTTTTGCTCAGCCAGTCTTCATAACGTGATTACTTTTCAGGTTTATCTTTTATTTAGATAAACACAGAACTCATATGTATATTAGGAGGTGTTTTAATGTCTTTTTCCTTCTCCCATCACAGTCAGACCGTGTCCCCGCTACAAAGGAGAAGGAGAGCCTAATTGGGCTCGGAGAAGAAAGAAAAGCCTTCGTCTTTTTCAACACCAGAGAATGGCAAAGCACTCCAGGGCCAGCATGATTGAATAGTCTCCTGGGGGAATAGGGTGGTGGTGGGGGGCGGCTAGAAGGTTTACATGTGAGGAGGGGCGGTCATGCTCAGCCGCTCATTAACAAGCTGTCTGATTAAACCCCTCGCTAATGACTCTGTCTCCGTAATCAATAGTATCTGCTCTTTAAAAAGGTCTGTACAGGGTGAATGCGGCGCTCTCCGAGGAGCAGCACACAGGCTATCATGGTATATGGTAATTGAGGCTTATGGCGTGTTTCCCTGCACACACGTGTGGTAATGGATGCCGTTGGGGTCGATGGGTTGCGTCGCTCTATTCAAACAGCTGAGGTGTGTTTGCTTGTTAGTGTCTGCAAGCCAGTTATTATTGCTAAAACTGACAGCTGGATGCAGAGTTATGGTTAAAACCTCGTATCTGCACGGCTGCTCAGACGGTGAGCACAGAAGGTCGACGGTCTCCAGAAACACAAATCTTTCAAATATTGAAATAAAGATATCTTTTATGTGGTCTACATTTACATATTTGGACACGTATGCATTTGTAATCTGACCATAAACAAACAATGCTTTTGTTATCACAGTAGGTTTCTTTGACGTGTTGCCGGCAGGTCTGCTGTGCAGAAACAGCTGTTCTGTGACTCCAGGCGGAGCATTACTTTCTAAAAGGGCAGTAAAATGATGTCGTCTGTCAACCAGTCAAAATATAGCTGCACTGTAACAAATTACTGTTGACAGCAATGATTCCCAGTTTAGAGAGAGTCTAGAGACCAGCGCTGATACACCTCTGACACTATCGATGATCAGCATCAATGATGAACACTGTTAAATCACATGCTGTTGATCGGTTTTAAGAGGATTTCACAGAAACCATTTTAGCTCTATTGGTTTTTCTTTTTCCAATGGTATAGTATTTAAGAAATAGATTATTTTATATACAGAGATTAGAGGTACTTTGCTTATATTCAACACAGCGTGCACACTGAAGCTGTTATATTCTCTCTTTGTATAGACGGATGGATGTATAAAGCTGGTGAACTAAAATCCAATTCTCGTATTCAACATCCTCCCCACATACATGGACTCCCGAGTGGGCTGCCATTTAAAGCGCTCACCAGGGTCATATCTTTGCAGAATCATCCTCAAAGAGACGTGTTTGTTTTTCCTCCAGGTTTGAACTCTTCGCTGAAGGTCTATGTACTGAATACAATCATTGTCAGGCCAGTCTTATCCCGACCATTGGTTGCCAAGCAACCATGCCTCCCCTTCCTTGAGCCTTCATACAGAGGCACACGGGTGGAGCATGACTCAGGGTGGCTGAAAGGCACCAACGCTTCCATCCCAAGTGGTTGCAAAACAGTCACTCTGACACACTGCACTTGTTGCTGACTCAACTGTTGATTAATAACCTGAGAGGCCGTCACGCCTCACATCTTAAGGTGTTGTAGCATCTATGATGCATCTTCATTTGATGAGCCAATAGGCTTGGTTTATAATTTACATGTTATGGTACCACGCATCCTCAATTCTCTTTCATTTGTCTTAGTTTACATGAGAGTAGCTTTAATTGGTTTATTTTGCTACTTTAATACCATGTAAAACAACAAATCAGAAGTATTATCATCCAACTAGTGGCATACAAACTAAGCTTGTCTTCCAGAAAACATTAAATTTTTTCCTCATCTGTTTATTATGTTTGATGTGAAACGTAATCACTGCCTGTATGATGTCGGCAGTGGAGGCGGTAAGGGTGGATGGTGGCTGTACAAAGTGCAGGACTTTGGCAGGAGATTGTGTTTCACATGTGGTGTGTGGTTTATTTGTAGGGCATCAAATTCATGTTCCAGAAGGCACAGCTAGCAGGAGCATACTTACCCGTATATAGAGAACTTTATCCCCAACACGGTAGCAGCCTTTAGGTTGCTTCTCAACAAGGAATGTGGTGGGACAGCTGCAGGGTGGATTTTCAATAATGTTTCTCACCTGAAACGGAGGCAGAAAAGACAAAGATGCTCCCTCCTTTAACACGTGTGAGCTCAAATAAGATTCATTTTCACTGGAAATTAAATACGTACAATGTCATCTAGAATATTGTTGGTGCCAGTGCTCCTCCGGCTCGTGGATTTGGTGGATGAACGGGGAGTCGGGGCTGCAGGTGGCGAGGCGATGGTCGGTGTGGCTGGGGGAGTGTGGTTGTTTATTGTGGTAGGGCAGACTTTGGCAGTGGATACCAGGGTTTGGCCCAGGGAAGGCGTTGTCAGCGGCGTTGAAGCAGATGTGTTAGTGGTGCAGGATGAAGAGAACAAAGGTGTTTGTGTTGAGACTGTGGTTGTACAAGGGTTAGAGGCCAAGAGGGAAGACTGAGGAGGAGATAAACATGTGGGCATACGGCTTGTTGTGGCTGATGGAAGATCAGAGGCAAGGTAGGCAGCGAGGGGTTCAGACAGACAGGTTGTGCTCGGAGTGAGGGGAGCAGGTGGAGGAGGAGGAGGAGACAGGGATGATTGTGATGGTGAATACACGGATGTAGGAGGAAAAAAGGAGAGAGGGGAGGATGGAGATAAGCACCCACCCTCCTCCCTCTCTATCTCTCTCTCCAACTTCACTAGCCCTGGCGGCTCCACTCCGTACCTGAAAGTGAGGTTTAACAAAAACATATCAGCAATCACACGTTTTGTGTTTTTGCATATTGTGTGTTTCTCTAATTCACGTCCATTTCTACATTTTTGTTGTCCTAAAACATTTGTTTTTACATGTCTTGCTCGGCAAAGCCGTGACACTGACTCTGATACCAGGTTGTACAAAATAGTGATTCCCAGCCAAGGGTTCTTGGACCCCAGGGCAGACTTCTGCAGCTAAACCTAATGGATGAAGGATGATATTTTTGACTGAAATTTTATATATTTACCACATGAATTCTTGAGTTATGGCCAGAAACGTGTTCTGTAAGGTGGCGGTTACCTTTGACCGCCAAAATCAAATCAGTTCACTCTTGGGTCCAAGTGAACGATTGTGCCAAATTTGAAGAAATTCCCTCAAGGTGTTCCTAAGATAGCCTGGTCATGAGAATAGTAAAGACGGATGGGAGTGATGTGAGGTCACAGTGATCATGATCTTTCACCACCAAAATCTAGTCAGTTAATCCTTGAGGCCAAGTGACCATTTGTGCCAAGTTTAAAGAAATTCCCTCAAGGCGTTTTTAATCGCATCCCTGAGACTTGGAGGGACGGACAGACAACTCGAAAACTTAATCTGGCCATGGCTATCATCAGTGCAGACATAATTATTGTAACGGGTGGCTAAAATTAATATAGATAAAAGTAATTGATCACCAGTCAAAATAAAAAGCAAAAAAAGCATAACCTAACTGACCTCAGCATTGATGGATCAATTGTATGAAAAAAACATTGTAAACCCTTATATGTTTAACAGTGTTAAATAACATCCATTTCAAAATCATTTTTAATGAATACATCTGTAATGGATGGTGTCGGGAAGTGGTACTTCAGAATAGGTAGTAACGGTTTGAAACCACTGGAGAACAAACTCTTGCTTTCCTGTTTCATATTTTGTATATTCCAATGCTTTAGCATGTTGAAAAAATTCAATCCACAAAATATAGCACAGCAGTTTTCCCCTCACTGCAATTTAATTTAATTAAACATTAAACGCTAAGGAGCTGTACTCGTTGTTAATCTGTAGTTACCTGGCTGCAATCCGTCCCAGCTCCATCAGGCACAGGCACACCTCCCGCGGCTGTTTGTGGAGGACTTCACACAGCGCGAGCATGACGACCAAACAAAAAGGACGCAGGGGCAGAAATGAAAAAAGTTACTCATCTTTAAGGAAAGATGTTTCCGGAGATAAACTTCTGTCAGAGCTGCTAGAGAGGGGGGACATTTCAGGGGGGTACTCTGTCTATTGTGCATCTCTATCTTTGAAGCTGAGCAGGAATTCCTGTGGGCTCTGAATGTGCAGCTGAGGACATGAGGGCATGAAAGCTTCATCAACAAGTCAGCAGCTCCTGCTTCCGCTCCACTATCTTTTCATCAAAAAAGGTTTGGGTCAGAAAAGGTTAGGTCTAATATGTTAAGAGGACATTTGGTTGAACATGAAAACATGTACAATAGCCCACATCATTTATGATTAAGCAGATTCTCTTCATTCATCTGTAAAGAAACAGAATATCATCTGTCCTTTCGTGTCACTGAGACAGTAAACTGCCTGTCACAGTACACTATAGTACAGTACAGTACAGCACAGCACAATACAGTACAGCACAGTACAGAACAGTATAGTACAGTACCGTGTAGTATGGTATGGTACAGTATAGTACAGTACCGTGTAGTATGGTACAGTATAGTATGGTATGGTACAGTATAGTATGGTACGGTACAGTAAATGTACTCTCCCCATCAGTCAATTAGTCAAGTGAAGTAGGTTACCTTGCCTGCAGCTGGGATTTATTGTTGGTGGGGATTAACCTGCACTTTATCAGTCTCACACATCTGCTGCCTTGCAGAGACATGCCCAAGTAATAAGTGCATAGAGAAGAGTGGTTTTAATGATACATGTTAGCATTTTAACTGCAAGTTGTTTTCTCCTCAGACACACAAAGCATCGTACATACAGAAGGTGAATGAGAAACAACACGGGGAGTCTGAAAGCAGAAAAAAATATATAATCAATGTCTCACTCCCATTCAGTGTGGCTGTCACGACTCACAAATTAAGCTTTCAGTCAACTCAGAACTTGAGGAGGTAAAAAGACGGCACCTGGATGAAAAGGAGGTGTTTACCGCCGAGCTGAGTGTCATATAACGTGACCTGGAGGACCTCAACGGAGCACTAGAGAGAGAACAATGAGGGTCCAGACTGAGGCTGAGAAACAGGAGGCTGTGGAAATTGCAGAGGCTCTTTTCAAGAAACTGGAAGACCTGCCGAAGGTCTCAGGTGAGCCTTCAGCTGAGCCCACATTTCAAAATACTAAAGAGGAGGAACTTTGTTTCGAGATCCAGGAACTACAGCGAATGCTGCAGGAAGAACGGAACCGGAGGGACGAGGCCGAGGCTGAAAACCGCCTGCACTTCACTATAATAGAGGACGTCAGGGAAGAGTTGGACCAGCAGATCCAGAAAGAGAAGGAGCTGAGAGCAGAGGCAGAGAGGAAGAAACCGGAGGCCGATGAAATCAACGAGGCTCTCTTCCAAAGATCGGAGGAGGCCCGAACAATCACAGAGAAGCCGTCAGCTGAAAGCAAGACGCTCGCTGACAAACTGAAGGTGGAGAAAGAGAAGCATGAAGGTCTGGTTGGAGACATGGAGGAGCTCACCAAGATCCTCCACAAAGAAAAAGAGTTGAGGATCCAGGCGGAGGACTATGAAACGGAGGCCGTGAAGAACGTGGAGGATCTTCAAAAGAAAATAGAACAACAAAAAACAAGACTCTGCAGGACGAAGACTTTCTGCCTCATCAGAAGTAGATTCTCTCTTCCATCCAGAAGAAGTGGGAAGACAAGAGCCGCCCACTGACAACAGATCTGTCCTCTTTTTTAATCTTAAATGCAGGATTAAAAATGTTGTGTAAGAAATGTAACATGAAAAAAGTTGTGTTAAAGTGTTATGTTAAAGAGTATGTGCCCAGTAGTAAAAATAATTACTAGAATTAACTAGAATTGTTTAATAATGTCCGGAAAAGTGATGTCACAGAAAAATGATGTCACGGGTCATAAGATGGACGGACGGACGGACGGGCAAACCGTAAACATGACGCCTCCAGTTATGCCTAACAGCAGGAACAGGTAACAAATACGATGCAAGTAAGTAGTATTTTTGACAAATAAGATGCATTATGTTGCGTCTATAACATGTATGCAGACTTAACCAGAGGGAAAAAATATAAAATAGGGTGAAAAGATTGAGAAGCAATGGAAAGATTAAAGAGGAACTACAAGAGACATCATGTTCTCACACTACATGGACTACAGTCAAATACATAAATAGCTTGAAACAGTTCTAAAGTTAAAGTTCATGGACCGTAGTTTAATCCGTCTGCTAGTGCTGCATGACATCATTCATAGACTCTAAAGTCTTCAGTGGTAAAAGTCATAGACAGTCAGAGCTTCTTGACTCAATAATGTAAGACACAATCTCCGGTCTGAACTCACCCAAATCCTCCGATTCAAAAAGGTAAGCCTCATCAACGCCAATCTTTCGACACCAGTAGAGGAAGTTGGCGGTGTTGTCTCGGGCGAAAAATGATCCAGAAGTTGCATCAGCTCGCCATTGGATCACTCTTCTTATGAAGGGCTGTGATTGTTTTCAACACACACACACACACACACACACACGCACACACACACACACACACACGCACACAGGTGGTGAGACTGCAGTGGAAAGATGCTCTCTTATTTCTGCAGTACCACATTAATGGATGAATGCTGGTTCATGTGTTGGTCGATGTTTCAGGGCAGGAGCCTCCGTGTGAAGAGAAACAATACAGATTCAAATTACAGCACTGTTTAAATATAAACAAACTTACATCCTCTTCAATGTTTTTTTTTTGTGTGCACAGAGGACATATCAGCAACATGATCTTTTTAAAACACAACTGGAGTGAGGTGAGGCTTAGTAAAAGAAAACATGAACAGGCAAAGACAACTACTGAATGCACCACCTAATAACTGCCAACCTCAGACCTGACCTGGCTTTTACCTCTAAAGTTTCAATGACACCACTATCCTATAATTCAATTATTCTTGACAACTAGGTGGAAACAGGTATTTTTTTTTAATAAACTCTTATAAACCGATTACGACAAAACTTGAATCAACTATTTTCAATATTTCAGCTTTATTATGACATATATAATGGGACAACAGAGTTTTAGTTTTTTCCTTTGGTGGATTTAAGTTAAGTTAGTTTGTGTTTTTGTAACATTAGCATTAATTCTCTCCTAATGCATGTGTGTGTGTGTGTGTGTGTGTGTGTGTGTGTGTGTGTGTGTGCGTGACTGTGTGTTGTTGCAGCACCTTTCTGTTGTTGGTGTAAATCATCTTCTCCTGGAGCAGCTGTGCCAGCTGACAGAGGAGAACACCGTTATCCAACCTCTCCATCAGATTGTCTGCTGTGAGCGTCACACCTGAGGAGAATACACACAAACAACACACACACACACACACACACACACACACACACACACACACACACACACACACACCATGAATTACACACGGTAACGTAGAGCTATTACTCAAGATTGTCCAATTTGCCTTTCGACATTTTTTTATGAAAAGATACAGAGATCAATTAGATTTTATGTTACTGATTATCACAAAGTTGTTCTAATTGTTGTTCCAAGAGGAACTGTGTCACTAGTTTTTAGTAAGCAGAAGCCTCCAAAGATGAGATGAACTTAAAATTATCTGATCAAATAGGTGAAAACAAAATGGCTCTTAACTAAACTGCAGCTCAGCAGAAAGGACCAAAGGTGAAACTACAGTAAATGTTTGATCTCGTGAAAACACTTTTTTATTTTCCAAATTTTCCTGAATTAATTCTTAAATTCATCTGTCAGCTTCCTTTAAATATCAATAAATATATGTAGTTGATGATAAGTCAAAAATGGGAAGGTAAAGCTTTGCAAACATGTGGCTTAGCTGAATATTTATGTAGCCTGATTCATTGTGTCTATTACAGCTGCAATCACTGAGGAGGAAAGAAAAACTGTTCTTAAATCTCTTGATTTATAGGTTTACAAAACACCAAACACAGCCACATTCTCCCTCTGAGAAAAGCTTTGACTTGTCAAGGAATGACAGTTAGTTTTAACACATTGTAATTAGTGCTAATGATATTACTTTTCCCTAAACAAATCACACTCGCTGGCCCACCAGACGTGTATTGTGTTGTATCAGTCAGCTCTTTTGAGTCACTAACCAGACATCTTCCAACAGGTTGTGTCATGTGCTGACCCTTTATGTTTTCCCTGACAATGCAGGAAAGTGGGACAAAACAGACACAGACACAGTTCTCTCCATGGAGAGGCATTTTAGGGATTTGGGATAATAAGTAGGTTAATGTGCCGTTGTTTTAAACATGACTGTAGCTTTTCTAACCTTTTCTTCAAATTAAAAGCCCCAATCCCGAACTCAGAGTTGTCCAGTCTTGTTCATTGGTGGATGACTGTGACAAACGACAACTTGAGGAGACTCTTGGATGGTATTAACATCATTTAAATAGGTTGAACCAAAGTTTTGAATTGACATCCTCTCTTATAATCCAACCAAAAATCTCTATTTTGTAAAAAACAAAAAGGAAAGAGTCTAGTTTTCAGTTTACAGATTTTGGCAATTAAGTCCACCAAGTTTTTGAACTACAGGGAAAGTGCCTCACCCATCATGGTGTTGAACCAGAAGGCCAGGTCTTCTTTCATGGGCAGTAGGCTGGCGTCATGGCGGTAAGGCAGCCACTGGCTGTACTCCTGCGGACTGGCGAGCCCCGGCCCAGAGGTTTTGTATTTCGGGGAGAGGAGACAGGTCATCCCCAACCCGGTCAGGTGTCTCGGGCTCAGAGGACTATCAAGGCTGGTGTCCATGGCTCCCCCTTCACCGTCCATACTTCAGCTCTGGTTGGTCTTTAACAGGCCTTGGTGGGCCAAAAATAAATGTTTGTTTGTATTAATCAAACAGTTGTTTTTTCTGTAGGTTTAGAAAGATTTGGAAAAAGGGAAAAGGTCAGCTCTGTTCACCACGTTGTTATACTTATATTTGCCAATGTTACTACTTTGATATATATATAAAACATATAAAACTGAATATCTTGCTTCAATGAGCAGGTTTAAAACTAAAAGCCAAGCCAACTTGACTCAGCTGCACTGTGCCATTCATTTGACTATTAACACAGCACAGGAAGGTAATTGATGTGTAAACCACTGAATTAATACAAGTGAAAGCAAAGAAAAAATAAAATAAAATACAGGAAATTAAAATGGAATAACAATAAATTAGCAACAGGAGTAACATTTTGTACTTTAAATCCTAACAGCATTGCAATGATTTCTTTTTTAAATGTCCTGATGCTGCAAACATTTATGGAGATAGTAAGCCATATGACTATAAAGGATAGGTTCATGTTTTTTCAAGACATAACTCACATGCCCATATTTGAAAAAGCCCCTTTAATCATTCTTCATGTTCATCCTTTTGTTAAAGAGATCCCTTCCCCCCATGGAAGAAATGAGAAACAAGATGTATACTCTTCTTTTCATGCAAAATTGCACTTAAGTTTAGCTGTAACTAAGATGACACCTCAGCCATACAATATGAACAAAAGGAAGAATGAGTGACACAGACTTGAAAAAGGTGAATCTGTCCTTTAAGGAAACAGAAAATAAGTAAAACTCAATTTTTTTTTTTCGGGTATTAAAGGATTATTTAGAGTGACTGTGCAAAAACAACAATACATGTTGAAACCTTTTGCACTGGGCTGCAACACCGGCTTTCACACATGTTATTCCCGACCAAACAATACACACAATCATTAATCAAAGGGATTAAACTGACTGAGAGCAGGCAGCTTGTGTTTAATAAGATGTACAGCTGCAGCCCTGAGCCGGTCTCCTGGTGCTGCTGCATGGCTCATTTGTCCTGTTCCCAGAGCAGCCAGCATCGTAAAGCTCAGTCCCATGCAGAGACATGCTCTGACTGCCAGTAATGCTCGCTGCTAATCAACTGGAATAAAGACGACAACATACGCAGTGGGTCACTGGGTCTACTTAGTAACATACAGTAGAGACAGAGGCTCCGTCTGCACCAGACGACTGACTTTAAACTAAGGACCAAGCAAACATTTAGACTGAAGACAGTCTTACATCTTGCAACGGGCAGTGATAATGGGGGCTGATGTCTGATTTCTGTGAAGTCAAGTTTGAGTACCAAAAACAATTAATCTTAATGCTTCTCAGATACCAAAACACTGCACAGGGAGGAACGTGGTGGCAAGAATCATATCTTTAATGAAGTAAAGAGTTCCTATTACAAATTAAGCCATCGATAATATGAGCCTGAATGCATTAGACAAGCCAACGTAATGCCTGGCCCCATGATGTTGCCCTGCGGTACAAGTTGTTCAACTTTTTGCCGTGCGACCCTGCAGCCTGCTTCCACTGCATCGCCAAACTGCCACACACACACACACACACACACACACACACGTATGAGAGGGCTGCCTTGGTTTCACGTAGGGCTACTGTTGGTCTGAATGTGGCCTTCTCTCCAGCCCTGCTCGCCTCTGTGAGGCTGTACTTTGGCACAGTTATAGTTTGACCTAAATGTTAACTTAAGAACCAGTGCTAACATGTTCATCTTTAGCAGGTACTGCACATTATTCGTTCAAGGGCGGCTGTGGCCCAGATAATTGTGGGACGGTTGCCACCTAACCAAATGGTTTATGGTTTGATCTTCAGTTGCTACTGTTCACATGCAAAGTGTCTTAGGGCAAGACATGAACCCCAAGTTGCTCTTGATGGCAGGCGAGCACCTCGCATGGCAGCTCTGCCGCCATTGGTGTGTGAGTGGGAAACAGTGTAAAGCACTTGGAGACTCCTAAGGTGATAAAGCACTACATACTGTGGGTGCAGACTCTCTACCATTAAATCCAGGGGATATCAAAGTCATTAGGATTCATATCTGTACAAAATGTCATAGCCACCCATCCAAAAGATGTCGACATATAACCTGAACCAAATTGGTAAACCAATAGACTTACTGGGAGACAAAACATTGTCATCCTGCTAACATGACTGATATAAATCTCATCTCTAACACAGACTTTATCTTGAGAAGGCGTAAATGCACATCTGGAGGACAGATGTTTGCGACCCCGACTGGCATCACTGGCATTTTGAGCTCACGTGTACCTGCAGCTCAGTTTTGCAGATTAATAACTAGATAATTTTGTCGTTAGGTTGCCTTACATCAGCAAAATGTTCCCTTGCACCAGGATTACAGAGGAGGTAGTGCGAAGGGCCACATACAGTATGTATGTCAGGGAATTCTGACCTCAGGTTGTGTGAGACAAGTGTGAGGATGTTGTAGAAAAAAGGTTCTGAAGGGACATAGTGAAAAGAGTCTTTTGTAAACATGTCATGCAGACGTGGGACAGAGACGAGGTGTATGTGGAGGGCACAGCCTGCCGAGTTTGAGGCTGGTTTACAGGTTGACCAGCAGGCATGAGAGCCTCTGTCTCTAACAAAACATCCAGGTGCAATATTCACACCTCTGCTACGGGATGGCTCTGCTGGGAAGGGAAAGCAAAGGTCACCCAGTGGCCCAGCTCTCAGACACTAGCAGCCTTTATATTCCTGCAGAGCGTCCATGTCTGTAGACACACACACACTGGAACGCACACACTCACAGGCCTATGCATGTATCATAGCTTCTATCCCATCACATTCACCTTGCACAACCTGTAATGCTTCCAAAGCAAGATTTTCTTCAGTAGTATGTCACAGCCTTTAATTGTGTTTTTGCTATAATAGCGAGCATCTTCACCGTCTAACCTTCTATTAGGGGGAAACAGCTAAAATTAAATACCAGCCTGTCTAAAAGACGTGAGTAAAATGATGGATCTGAGCTGAAGCTGTGCCTTAAATACCTGAACGTGTGCTGTATGTAAGATGACAGAGTGATTGATGATTTTGGGTGCATGTGCCCTTCAGCACAGCTCGAACATGGGTGTCTCCAGAGCATGAAACCAAAGCTTGTGTCTGGTAAACAACTAACTTCACAACTAGTTAACAAAATTCAGTCTCTTCGATGGTCGACACAGCTCTCGTGTTTACTTTGTAAAAAGGTAGAAGCAGGAAATCTGTCCCCAAAAGACTCATCTCTTCAGCTACACACTGAGTGTGTCATTGTTTCTCCAAACTAATTTCAGCACAGATTGATTTTGCTGTTGTTGTAACCTGTAGGCTGTTCAACATCCGCTCTCTGCATCAACTGTTAGGAAGAGCTATTCACAAAATATCAAGATTAATAACTTCAAGTGGATGTCCGGCAGCGCTGCTGGTAGCCGTCGCTCTCTCCATCGGCTTTGAGTCTGTCTCAGGTGTCAGTTGTTGGATTGTAACATCTTAAAAGAGGTTGTGTAAAGCTAGTGAATGAATAACAGGTACTGAATGGATAAAACTGCATAGTTGTGGTATAGGTTTCAGCTATAGCTGTGCTCTCACCCCCTGGCCTCCCTTCAGCTGCTAGACTAAATAAACTTCATATCAACACAGGATGGCAAGGTCTATCGCCTGCTGCTATTTAGGCACCGTGAACAGTGGAGACCTACTGTATTCCAGCTCCAATAAAACCCAATAAAAATACAACTGTGGCACCAAGATTTAAAAGAATCTTCCATTGATTGACTGGAGGTAAATCAAATAAACCACCTCAGAACAGTGTGTTCATTGAGTGACATCTGACTCCATGACACCATGGATGTCATTACTCATTAAATGAGTATGTCATTACTCATTAAAAAAAAAAAAAATCACACTAAACACATATTTTCCTCTGATTACATTACACAATTACCTTTTGTTTTGTTTTTGATAATTTACTCATCACGGTAAGGCAAAAAGAATGAACAAGAGGGAAACATTTGTAAGTTAGAGATCAATTTTAGTAGATCAATTTTAATCCCAGTAAAATTCATTGGAAAACTTTATGTTAATCAGTTTTCTAATTAACTTGAAGCCAATTATTTTCAATGCTGAAACTCTTGTGTTATCCCTGTCATTAAGTAGAAGGATCATATTTCACATGACAAAGGTTTTACAAAACAAAACTTTAACGGTGAAATGATCATTTATAAAAAAAAAAAAAAAATTGCCATCATCATCATGATCATCATAACCCCCTCAAACATCAGCAATTACGCTTTTCCTATTCAATAAATGTTAAAACGTAAAATATAACTTACGTACAAAACTGTAACAGTAGCTGCAGGTTTCTTCTGTCCTCTGTCATAAAACTTCCCTCACAGCGTCTCGGCCGTATTAGTCCGCACACATGCACTCATCGCTCTCAACCAGATGTTCACCGCCCTCAGCGCCGCCACATGAGTGCACAACATGGTGATGGGGGCCGTCACTTGTAAAAACAACTGCGCTGTACACGCCTGCAAAGTTTGTGGTGTCAACTTACAACCACTGAGGACAAGTTAGGCTATATTGGGAAAAAAAGAAGAAAAAAAAAAAATCAAACACTTGTCAAGTATTTTCACACGTTTTTTTTTATTTTTTTTTTTATTTTTTTAGAAAGACAGAAAGTTTTGGAAAACTTCTCAGCCAGTCCGATTCGAATAAACTCATTCACATTTGGCTGCAGAAGTTCAATTCTGTTTGCTGCCTTTGTCGACATCTAACGGGAAGACAATTTGGTCTTCATAGCAACACATAACAAAGTCCTGTACGTCCGGCTGTATTAAAATAAAGTTTCTACCCTAAAAACAATGTACTTTACTGTATTGCGTATTGTCTGTTTATAATATTGTAATGACTTCTGTTTAAAAAAAAACAAAACTGTCTGTGTTTGATTTGTTTTGAAATTTCAATAAAGAGGAACTTTTATAAGACTTTTGGTGACTTGTAGGAGCCAAAAAAAAAAAAACCCGTCGTGGAATAACCAGGATGTACTTGTTATGCACCGTGTGAGCACTAGGTGTCGCTGTACTGATATCCAGAGCTCAGGTTATTTAGATGGCAGGTCACTCCTGTCAGGTGTTTAACCGGAAGAGCAAAGAGGGTTTGAGCGCCGTGGCGCTGACATTAGTTTGTCGTGCTGTGAGTTTTATTTTTTTTTATTTATTTATTTATTTTTGTGTCGGTGTATCGCTGGAAGCTGAACACAACACCGTGGAAATATCAACAGGAGGATTATCACTCTGCACCCGGAGGAAGAGCCTGCAGATGGTTTTATCAGCATAAATCAGACACTGCAAGGTATGAAAGCATCACAGACCAACACCTCTACACACGAGGAAGCGTTTCTAGTAAGATGTTACATAATTAGATTACAAAATTACTAAAGCTTACAGTCAGGCCGAATTAATGTACAGTTGGCCTACTATTCAAAATGTTTGTGATTTTAAAAGGGGGTACATCCGTAAAGAAAGCGGGGTGTCTATATTTGTACGCTCTACAATTACAAATATGCAGTTTGACATCATTTTCAGGCTATTATAACTATATCTGTGTAAAACTGTCAAAAAAAATAGGTGAAGCTTGTGTAAGTAATAAAAAGCAGCAAAAAAAAAAAAAAGAGAAAAGAATTAAGTTTAAAAACTTTTGTGAAAACTTAGATTTTCACTATCAGTAATCGTCATCAGACATAATTCAGAGGTATTTAAAAAGAGTGATTCAGGAACTAGTGTGAAAAACCGTGGACAGCCCCGAGCCCTGTCTATCATCAATCAGCGTAGAGCCCACCTGAATGTACACTCGGTTTGACGTTATGAGAACATTTAATATTCACTGCAGTCAGCTGTGATTTACACACTTGTGATTAGTTTTGGTGGTTGTGTTTTAAAATCAAAACATTTTAATCCTAATTCAAGTTATATTTTGGTGGGAGGTTTACACGGCCTGTAGTCGTACTCTTAATTTTAGGCTTGGTTGCCTACTTCTAAACATTTGTTAGAACAATAATCACATGTAATCAAATGTAATAAAGTTAAAGTATTTTAAGACGGTAGTTAAAATATTTGCAATTCTTATTTCATTTTTGATCTGTAAACTATGACACACACTATTGTCTGAGTATCTGTCAATCATTGAGCATTTAGGCATAATTAAAGCATCATTGTATTGACCTGCCATAGATGTTCATTTCGGGCTGATATTTAATGTAGGTTTTACTACGTTGTCTGATGATGTTTCGATATCATGGAGCATCTCTGCTTTGATATCTGGAAGTTAGAGTTAGATGGTTCAGATGTAGACGGCTGGTTGTAATGTACGATTCGTGCGTAGTTGGTTGCCTTTATTGTTCTGGTTTGTGCACATCTACACACCTTTTTAAAGGAGCTGCTAGAAAATCTGAAGTTCACCTTGTGACTGAGCTCTCTGATAATAACTGTTGTGGTGAACCTTTTGATCTGGTTCACCAGATAAATACAGAAAGGCTCTTTTATGTAGCAGCTCAGGACCACATCTCATCTGCTTTATCCGTTTAACCACCAACACCCTCCTCCGCCTGTCAGACCTCTTCTCAGACTGAAATGAAGCAAATATCTATTCTACCATTTCTATACTTTAATTACTGCTACCAGGGTGGTGTTGGCATGAATTACACCTCCTGAAATAGGTTATGGTGCGTGTTTTTTAATTGAAGAAAGAAGCTTCAGGGCCTCAATCAATCAGGTTGGTGTTGGAGGCAGCTCCAAGCTGGGCGTGTGCTGTAGTCTCAGGTGTAGCTGCTGGTTCATTTGCAGTCTCTCCCGCGGGACGAGTCCCTGGTGTCGCTACGTCTATCAGACGCTCCCCTCTTCTTCCCTGATGCCCTCCTGCTCATGTGCACTGGTTACCGTTCGTCTGTACTATTGTGAATAGTAATGAGTGTATGTGTTGGTGCTTTACTAATGAAAAATAATTTGTTAAAGAAAGATAGAAACCAGTAGCAGTTTGAGTGAGCTGTTGATGGTTGAGAGGTTCCTGAGACAGAGTGTGAATCACGTCCTGTTCCTGTCATTGAGGCTGAATGAGCCTCAGAGCAGGTATGGTATAGAGGAAGTACTGACGACGCCTTAAAGACCTGTTAAACCAATTTAAGAATGCCTCAGAAGCACCCACTGAGTTAATAAATAGTCCCTCAGCATCTGGAACGCAGCCTGCATTTTAAAATGAAGCCAGACAACACAGTGCTTTATTACCCAGGACACCTAACATAAAGGATAAGGCTGGTGTTATTTTATATCATTCATCGTCAGGGAACTATTTCTTGGCTGGCAGCTGATTCCAGGTGGAACAAAGAATGTTTTTTGGGAGTTAAGCTACTCAGCTGCTGGCTGTAGGGTGGTATCCATCTTATCACTGAATACGGAGCTCTGTCTGGCGCCGAGAAAATGATTGAATTAAAACAATGTCTCAGATACACGATGTGGATCAGCACACACACATGACAGATGGCATCTTAGGTTGCCAAGACAACTGAACCCTAATCCTTCCCTCTCTTATCCCCACTGCAATCGTGAGGGGGGGGGGGGGGGGGGGGGGGGGTGATAATTCAGCACAGCGCCATGTGCTGTGTACCACTCAAATTGGTCCCCTGGGTCAGGAGGACCTGAGGCCCATCAGATGGGGACACACTTATTAGAGACTCACAAGTGTTTTATCATTGTCAGATTAAAGCAGATCTCGTATTGAGGAGGAACGAGGTGCCCTTCATGTAATTGAATATTTTTTGTGTGTGCTGCTGATAGCTAGTATTTTTCCATTTTTATTTTTACACAGTATATTAGCATTTCTTCATGTTGACTTTGTCCAACTGTCCAAAAAACCCAAGCCCACACTGTCGATGTTTTGTGTCAGCGGCTTACGTTTTAAAGTTGAGCGACCTCTAGCGGTCGTAGGAATAACGACAATCTGGTGTCCCGGGGAAGTGACGCAGTTCAGATGATGTCTATTTAATGTGGGTTTTTCCTTGTTAGGAGGAGGCGGGTTGGTTGGAAGATTAGATACAACAGCAGAGGTTTTCTTTTGTTGTTGTTGTTTTTTTTTTTTTAAAGCTTGTTTACTGTTGCCATGACAACTAAGGTTAAGAAAGCAGCAACTTTTAATGCCCAACTGGGTTCAAGTCATCATTTTAACCCAAACAATTATCTTTGTTGTACTGGAAGCAGGTTGTTTTTGTACCTGAACCTACACGGGGAGCTATTTCAGGAAACACTGCTGTGGGTTGTATGTGAGGGTAGGAACAAATGACGTATGCGGTCGTGGTCGGTGGAGGAGTTGTTGTTTAGGTGTTGTTGTCAGGTGTGAACATTAAGCTGATTCGTCTTTTTTCTTTTTCATATGGTTTCACCTGCTTTCTCTTGATGTATAGTTATATTGAAGAGGATTTCCATCAGTGTTTCTTGTGAAGGTTCAGGTTGCTCGTCATGTTGAACTACTCGGCCTGTGAAAACTGTTGTACAATGATGAGTTATGTCATCAGGGAGAAAGCTGGACCTGGAGACAACAAAGGGATTTATAAAAGTCCAAGAAGCATAGAATTATATTTGGGCATTTATCAGGCAGGGAGGCTGTAATCAAAAGATACTATACTGCATTATTGGATATTTAGGATCTAGTTTATTTTTTGAGCTTGACTCATAATCGTACCAACATTTATTGCTGCATCATTTTTAAACATTTCCTTTTTCAAATGTGTGTCTTTTGAGCTTTCCAGCTTTATGGAAGTGCAATGCAAAATTTAAAGCAATAGCTATTTTTGAATCAGCCTGATCATAATCAACCAGACTGCTGAGAAAATTCGAGACGTGGGGGGGGCGATTTAGAAGTCTGTCTCCTAAAACTTCAAAAATTCCTGAGACCACGTTGGCTTTCACACCTGACCCCTCCAGCAGTCCTTCAAGACTCTCTGACTTGCATACAAGACTTTGATACTTGACTAAAATTCAGTGTAAAATGTGCACAAAGTTAATTTAAAAGAAGCAAATGGAGTTCTTTAAAATGAATCCAACATTATCATGTATTGTGCATTAATGTTAAACCATGTCCTAGCGTTGTCTTAACGGTGATCATTCCAAAGTATGAACCCTGTCTCGCTGTCACAGCCTGTCGGTGGGTGTGTGTCTGTGAGACGTTCATATAAATGACTAATAAATAATGTGTCAGCCAGTCGTGCACATGACAAATGAATGCTGGTTACCTCGGCTCAGGCTGGCAGGCCAGGCGGTCAGTAGCTGCGGGGCAGACCTTTACTTAATTAAACTACCTGTCACACTGAGCTTCTTAATGTGAAGCTGGTTTGGGACCAGGGCGAGGAAGTTACTACTCTGATTCTGCAGCAGAACAAAAAGAAACCCAGATTTATTTACACAAATGTTTTTCACATTTTTGCGCTCCTCTATTTCAAACTAACCAATATGCTGTATCTTGATATATTAAAATGGTTTCTGTGGAGTGTCAACTAATGGACACCAGAGGGCAGCATAGCAGCTTAATCACAAACCCTTTATGCTAGACTACAAAAGGGAAAAGGGGAGCTATGTTTACTTATAATGGAGTGGCTGGCAGCCTTTGTGTAGTGATTTAATGGATCCTTATTTAAGTAAAAAAAAAATAGAAAAAAGTACACAAATATTCCACAAAACTGAGGAGGGCCCTTTATTTCTTTATAAAATAGCAAATGGACAGCTCCTTCATGGAAACTAGAAGGAACTACCTCTGCTTTTCAGTACCTGTATGCCGATGCAGCTCCATGGTTACCTGACAAAGGCTTCATTCACTTCAAAACCTTTACTCAGACATGGAGAGGGCTCGGCTCCACAGGCGACCGACCGACTGTCATTTGTCTCTGTCGCTGTGATTCCAATCACTGGGATTTTAACAAGATTACCAGGAGCGAGTGGAAGCAATGGAGTACCAGTGTAATGTAATTATCAAGTGATGGAGTGCCTGAAACGGCTGTATTATCACCGGAGAGTCGCTTAACCCCTGTCAACACGTGAAAGATCACACCTTCACTCACTCTGTGTGACGGTGAACAAAGGTTTATCACCAGACAGACGTATATGAGCATAAACAAGGACTTTATTATCATTTGTAAACAAAATCAAAGAATAGAGTCTGCCTTTGTCTTTGTGACATAATGAGTCTTGGTAGAATTAGGTATGAAAAATACTCTATAAGCTCACTTGACTTCATGGTCTTCAAATGTCTCCTGACAACCACATTTCTTTCTTTTGGCACTTCCTTTTTACACATGTATCCCGGTTTCCATAGCAACTCATCTCAGTTTTAGAAACACGGACAAAAGACACTGGAAAAAAAAAATGGAGAAACAGGCAAGGACATACAGAAATAATACATGTAGCCTCACATTAATCAATGCAGCATGCGCACACACACACACACACACACACACACACACACACACACACACACACACACACACACACACTCCATTAGTATGACACACACACACAAGCAGAGACACACAAATATCAGTCACACCTTTTACCATCAAGAAAGAAAGAAAAAAACACAGGATTTATTGTTTGGTTTTGAAGAGGCTGACACCAAAATACTGTGACTATTCTGGGATATTGACAAATAGGGATTCAGAGCACATTGTCATTTAATTAATTTTATTTGTTGAGGCACAGAGGGATGTAATATCGGCGTCACTAAGACATTTGTTCGTCATAATGACATCACTCCAGCCTGAAAGCGCCTGGATAAAGATGCTTCTATTGGCTTTCAAACAAAGACTGCGTCATGTCACTTGTTCAACTCTCTCTGGTAATTTATTTAAATGCCCCTAAGCTGAATCTCTAATGAAGGACTTTTAACAAGTCACTTCTTTGCTTCCTTTTCCCTTAAACTTCACTCTTTCACATTATTTGTGATGTCATGGTGCCATTTGGGGCCCAAATCTGTGATCTCCAGTCCTGTACACGAACCAAATATGAACCTGCAAGATCGCTTTTATTTTGAGTGTTTGCCTTCAGTTATTTAATTGTTCATTCCTTCATTTACTCCACTGATTTAGCATTGTATTGTTATTAGACATTACATGGTTTGAAAAAAAAAAAAAAAATCAATGCAATACAACCTTTGTGTTAGTACACACAATCATCTTTTAGCGTAGTGTAGCCTCCATTACCCACAATCCAACTGGACCGCCAACAGTTCAGTTAAAGATTATACCAGTAGCTGCTAATGTAGCCTGAAGCAGAGACGAGGCCACAGTGGTCTGGCAAACGCTCTTTCTTCTCCACACTCTGTTTCTCAGTTTCAGCCAATGCTGATTAAGGTGACATTACTTGAGGCATTTTAGGGAACATCCCTCAGCTGTTTGATTTTTTTTTTTTTTTTTTTTCAAATGCATTAGAGGTCCTGAAGGCCTTAAAACAGACTTAAATGTGTAAAATCAGTGGAGTATAGAGCGAATATAGAAATATTCCACTGTGCAATGGTATAGAAAATTCAGTTGAGAATTAAGTTTGATGTTCTGATGAAAACACCTCAGAGCCTTAGATTTGTACAGTACTTGAGTAAATGTTCTTGGGTACTTTCCAACCCTGCTTGCAGTTGTTGAGCTTGACTGATTTGTTGAAGCTCCTGATCCAAAGACTTTGCATGTGCTTTCCTTTGTTTGTGTGTGTTAGGCCAAAAAAAAAGAAGCTCTGTAAGAGGTTCAAAATCTCAAATACCGAGTGTGCCGGCAGAAGGGAGGAAGACTGACAGATGGACGGAGAGATTGATGGGGATGAACACAAATCTTGCCCCTCTGTGGAGCAGTGGATTGACAGGTCTACTGTGTGTGTACATGCTTGTTGTGCAGCAGCGGTCAGGGCGGTGTGAAGGGAGCACCATTAAAATCAGCTTGTTTATTTAGTGCAGAGTGTATAGGTGCAGAGGAGAGCCAGAAAACAAGTGTCTCTCCAAGATGACATCTCACTGTCAGATGAGCCAAAACCAGATCTGCTCGAGTCTGAGCGGATCTGCTCTGAGTTTGTACCGTTGTTATCCGCTAACGTGTGTTTGTGCTGCTGTTGTAAGTGTAGAAACAACTTTTCAGAGATGGACAGTGTCCACTCAGTGTGTGTGTGTGACTCATCCGGTGTATCATTCAGATGTAGCATCTCTGCAGTGTCTGAGTCACCATGCAGCAGTGACAGAGTGAGGAAGAGCACGAGGGAGGGAGAGAGAGCCGGAGGAAGACGGCAGATAACAAAGAGGGCTGATATGATGAAAGAAGGATCATGACATTATCTTATCCTTCTCATCTGACTCTTTTCTGCTGCATTCACTCAGCTTACTTTAGTCTGAAGGGTGCAAGTGATATTGTGTCTATCTAGAGCGCCGAGGAGATAAAGCTACAGTGGATTTTAACAGGACATCTATCTTAAATAATGCTTTACAGTTCTCTTTGAGTCAATAATATCTGATTTCTGTAGCATTAGAAATATTTCCTGATGTAGGAGATGTGTTGGACTGTTAAATATTCCTGCAGGGATGCCATTAATGCAGGAAAACCAGTAGTTTCTTTTTCTTTTTCACAAGCTTATATGATTTCTTTTAGTACATTTCTAGTAATCTTCTCTCATAACTCAATCGCTGAATAGAAATGTAACCCACAAGAATATAAACATTTCCCCAGTCTTTGCGTAAATGTCCTAATTGTGACAAATCACTAATGGGACTTGTAGCTTTAACTCTCTGTTTTCATGTGAAATATCAAGCTGAGCATTTTTTCTGTGATCTTTCCGAAGCAAATATCAGAGGCAATGTTTCCTGTGTGTTTTGTCCTATTTGTTTATTGTCTGTCCCTTTTCTCCCGCACACTCGTCCTGAGGTGTCTGCTCTCGCAGGCTCAACTCTTAAAGGTGCCGGGCCTCAATATTTTACCACCGCGGTGACACAAAGCGAAATCTGTTAGACAAATGCAAATGTGTGCCGTTAAGTTCTCATTAAAAGTGGCTGCAGGAAGTCGATAACAACAACGAGTGAAATGAGCGACTGTTTTTGGTCCTGGCAGTATTTTTTTTTTTTTGTTCAGCGTGTGGTTGCTGCTGAAGATGAGAAGTAATTGCCTGCAATTTTAAAGCAATTTCTAACCCTAATGGGTAAATTGCAGGGCACACAAAGGGGGCTTGGTGTTGGGCCATTCATACCGGCAATTCCGACAAACGGTTTAACATGAGACAATAAAAGGCCTGTGTTTAAGATTAAGATTGTTTACCGTGCGATTTTGTCAGGGTTGTTATTATTCAACACAAGAGATGGTCATAGAAAACAGATTGGTCGAGGTCAGCTCTCGCAGTGAGGAGTGTGTACCGAGCCGACTCTCTAAATACGGAACAAAAGGGCAGACGGCGATAGTGTCGTCCTTGTATTATCCCTCCGCCGCGAGACCTCTCTATCAGATATGTCACATCACTGTCACTAATGAATTCAGATGGACAAGATTTGGTGACAGCATGAAATCCATAAAGCACCATTGGCTGTGAGAGATTTAGTTCTGTAGTCTGAGTCTATGTAGAAATGTTTTGTCCTTTTTAATAAAGCAGCTACATCACACAAAATGAATCCTAAAAAATGCCTCTCTAAAACTCAACATGGCTTGAACCAAGTTTCTGTTCTGTTTCCTGCAGGTCCATTAGACATGAAAGCTCTCCCCCTCACCCCCATCCCCACCCCCCTCCTTCTCTCACTTTTTAATGAGATTTGGAGTGTGTTTGTCACCCCACTGTGAAGCCATCGGTGACAGGCAAGAGGACAAAAGGAGGCCTGATGCTTGGGTTTTGGGAAATACCCCCCTCCTAACCACGCGCACACACGCGCACACACACACACACACACACACACACACACACACACACACACACACACACACACACACACACACACACACACACACACACACACACACACTTCTATTGCTAGCTCCCATCTGGTGGTAGGTCACTAAGAGGCAAGCCTGAATAAGGAAGTACTGGCACACACATGCCTGCATTTCTGTGCAAATACACACATACACATGCACACACTTCAATCCAGGTGCCTTAGCTGCATTAATTGGCAAAAAAAAATGTCCTCCTCTTCCTCTCCATTTATTTCTATCCTCTATTCAGCATCAATTTGTTCTGCAAATATATTGATTTTTATCGCTGTCCAAATATCAAACCATTGCAGCACAACAGGGAGGAAAATGAAAAGCAGCAGGAAAGAAAATAATGCAACAAGTATTTTTATGTATTATTATGCAACAATAAATTGTAGTATTAAACTGAAATTTAAAAAGCATGAGAATCACCGTTTTCTTTAACCTCCTATGAAAATCTGTTTGTCCCAGAGGTTAGATTTTCTCTGCGTCCCGCCACACATCAAATGCTTGTTTTACTCTGATTAATGGAGGAATTTGTGCTTGAACTTCATTTAAGATCAGCGTGTGGCAACAATTTATCCTCCTGAAAGAAAACTAAATGGCTTTGTTTTCAAATTGTTTCAGCCTTCGAAGTGGAAACTGAGAGGACAAAGAAAAAACATGCTGTTCCCTGCACAGATACGCATCTGCAGATCTCTCGACTCCTTGCACACAAATCCTGCATCATACTGTTGCGTTTGAAACATCTTTCTTTGCATGTGTGTGTCTGTGTGTGTGTGATCTTGAAGGAGGCCTGATGAAGGAGAGTTTCTGACTTCCTAATATTAGTGTGCCTCGCCCCAGAGGCTCCCCCTTGACAAGCTGATGACGCACTTCCTGACAAGGTGGTAGGAGGAGGCGGTGTGTGGGGAGGGGAGGTAAGGGGTGTGGCCAGCTAAATATATACCAGCTGTGGTGATAGTGCTGGAGGCCGGCATGTGCGTCCAATCATGCTTCCTGACTCGTGCAGAAGGAGGATCCTGCCGCTGTTTTCCGAACCAATCGGCGCTGATCCAGAGTCTGTCGTGGGGCGGGGGGATCGGTGCCCAGTATTCGTGTAGATGTGCGACTTATAGAACGGGATCGTTCCAGGTTTTGAATGCCGTCATGTGATGCAGCGTTTTATCTGCATTCTGCATATCTATGTGCAGCTCAGTGATCACGCCCGTGGTCGTGTTACGCAGTGATCCTTCATTGAGCACCATGGACAGCTCACATGTGGATGTATGTGACTACAGAAAACAGGAGGGGCTGCGATTACTTACAAAGTATTTCTATACATCAGAACAAAGATATTTCTGTGTTTGAAATGATATTTAGAGAAGCAACTCGTGAGATTCTGCGCAACGCAGTGTAACTGCTTAGTTTGTCTTAAGTTTTGGGACGGTAACTCCAATCATGGATTTGGAGTGGTGTGTCCTTCTCCGTCTTAAATCAACATCCTATCTAAAGAAATACTTTCTCATCATCCTGTGAGGTGCTGGAGGCACATTGTGCAAATCAGGAGTTTATTTATGAGCCACATAGGCTCCCAGGGGCCCGAGCACGACATGCGCGCAGCCCCCCCCCCCCCCCCCCCCCCTCGAGTCATTAAAGAGTGATTTTTGGCATCCACTTCCACTCCTCTCACACCCCTCCTCTGCTCCCTTGAGGCTGGAGCTGCACCTGCCCCCCCCCACCCCCCCCCACCCACATTGCAACAGCCATTTAAGATGCGGAACATATGTACGCTCATTCTCTCAGTTTAGCATCCGTGCTGTCAGATGCACATAATGCAAATGAAAACATAAAAAGAACATTTAAAGAGAGGCTGGATGACGTGTTTCTGCAGAAAAGTTGCATCATTACGCAGGCAGAAAGCTGGCTGCTGTTACCTGGAGTTTTCTGTTTTTTCCCCGTTTCAGTGGGGAGAAGCAGCAGCGAGGTTTATGTCATTAGTGGATTGCTGGTCACGGAGGGTTATGGGTCACCTCCCTCACTTGTGCTGCGACAGCATGACGGTTCAGGCTGGTTGACTGTGAGAAAACTCCATTTAAGGTTGACTGGTGACACATTTATTGAGCCTGTCAAATTAACGAAAGCAATGAGCTGTGTTGGAACAAGAGTCACAATAACACACACAAATACACACATGGGGGGAGGGAGGATGAGTGTGTTTTTAACATCACCTGATCCAGAAGTTGTACATCAATCAAACGCTGATCTCTGAGTCACCTTGGGCTTTTCAGAGCTCCTGCAGAGTTGTTTGACGTCAGCGTTGTTACGAAAGAGGATGTGGTCTGAATTTCAGTAATCCAGCGTGCAGGAGTCCGTACGAACGGGAGTCAAAGACGCACATCGTGGTTTAAATACAGAAACCAGACATGCACGCTGAATACAGTTTGGAAGGGAGATCTTTTTGGAATTAATCTTCTTTACATGTTGGACTGATAACCGTCATGGTCTGCCTCAGTTTATATGAAGGATATATTGAATCTGTTTTTGAATTTGAAAATAAACTTCTGACCTTTTAAGCAATATAAAGACACTCTTCTTTGGATACCAATTTGTCTCTGGCTTGTTAGCAACTACCCGACCCAAAGTCACTGAGTAGATAAGGAGTATTGTTTCCAGTCCTTGCATTCTACTGGGTACGGTCCTTTAACCAATCGGCGTTGACCACCACATCACATATGTTGTAAACAACAGAGACCCTCCCCCTGTGTGAGAAGAGTGCAACACCATGTTGTTAAATGACCGCTGCAGACTTAAAATCTTGCAGTGGCAATTTGAAACTTGCAACTGGCAGTTCAAAACAAAGCAACTAGACAAGACGGTGCAACATGTCCAGAGCACCGACTTACCGTACTTCCGTTTAAATTGCTGTCCCTTCAGGCTTTTTCGGAGCTGGATGTCATTTTTAACGTCTTGGAACATGAATGGGGAAAAGATAGTTTTAATTGTGATGAATCGGCGAAAACATAAAAAAACGAAAGGGTTGATGGGCTTTTGCAAATTTATGCTGTGAATTTGAGACAGGTCTTCCCTCTTTTGTCAATTCCTCCCGTCTTTTTCGGGAGCAGTTCCGTCATTTACAGTAGTTAGTGTCTCCTCTAATAACCAGAAAGAAATCGATCACTCGTTATGTTCTACAGCGGCCCGGTTCTTTTCCGACAACATTCTAAAGCAGCTTTGTCTCGTCACGAAACTCTGGTCTGAACTGACCTTATTAAATCCAGAATATTTAGTATTTTTAACCGTACTTTTGCTGAACAGAAGATGTCTCAATGTAAAGACTCTTCTTAATTAATGTGTGTGAGCTGGATGATTATTGTTTCTACATCACGCTTGTGTAAACTGCTAATTGATCTTAGATTGGCTTCCTGTCGAGCACTACTGTCACAATATGAATTGATTGGATTATGATAATATTAAAAAGCCATGTTTAATTGCAGTAGCATTTTTGGAAATTTAAAAACCTCATAATGCTGATCAGTGCGGGTCCTGAACTCCTGCCTAAAGTCTGAAGTGTTTAGAAGATGGATGACGGCTTGTAGCAACAAACTACAATAGAAAATAGAAAAGTCCAACACAGATGGGCGAGTCTGAATGACAGCAGGTTTTTTTTTTGTTTGTTATATGACTATTCTTATTCGATTTATTCATCTTTAAAATGCGTTGTGCTTGTTATTCATTAAATATTTTATTTCTCCAGCCTCGCGTATCACCATTGTTTATAAAAAGACGTTCACATGAAAAATGTCTCTCATGTCACTGGAGAAAAATGATTGATTAGTTTGCCCATATTGTATTCTGACATCTTTACCGTTTTGTCTCATAATTTGAAAAAATACATCCCTGCTTGTTTTTTTGAGTGGGACCTTTAACCTGAATGAGACATTCACCTGGAAAAGCTAAAGATGGTTCATCTGTACTCACTGTACCATTTTGTTTTGTTGTATCCCCTCTGACGATCATCTGCGACAACCCTGTGCTGAGGATTTGCGGGTGGGGGTAGGAGTCGGCTCTTAAATCGAAATCACACCTCCAAACAGCTCAATAAGTGCTCCTCCTCCCTCTCATCTCCATTAAGAGGTTAGAACAGTCAATAGGTCCAGCAGAACACTGGGGACTGAGACTATTGATTTCACCAAGGGGGAAGGAGGGCAGCCATTAACTGTGCACTTCCTGTGGCCTCGGTGGAACTGCTAAAACTCACTCTGCTCCAAACCTTATTGTAATGACATTATAGATTTTTTTTAAAAAGAAGTTTGTTTTTTTCTTCATTTTTCTATTTCATTTTATTTATAGCAGCGTGTCTTGATTGGCACAAAGGAATATTCTGCAGAGAAACTGATGAAGTGAATATACCTTAAATGCAGCTGCAGACTAGAATCATAACCAATCACATAAAGCCACGCAGATGTCACATAATGACATGCCTTGTCAAGCAGGTCTCTTCAATGATACTGTTAAATCTTGCATTTGAGTATCATATTAAATCTGCTATGTTTACCACAAAATGCGTCGTTGATCTGAACTTTGCCAACCCTTTAATATGAGAAACAATGCTTTTATCAAGTGCCATCAAAAAGTGTTCAGACTGCTCTTATTGCACCCGAACAGTGATGTGCATGAAGCAGAGGAAAGCAGGAACTTTTCTGAGTAAGTTACATTGCTTGATCAACATCAGCACCTGAGTCACACGGGTTCTCCTAAGTGCCATCGGGCCGCAGTTCAAGTCATTTGCGCTGAATGTTTTCCTTCAGACGGCTCTGAACGTCACATTACAACTGGACAGTCCGACCCTTCGGGACCAGTTCACGGAAAACCCACCTGGTTGCACTCCTTATCCGATGCATCCATTTCAGTGACTTGGACGGTGACGTTCTGTCCCTCTTCAAACAAGAATGTCTCTCCAGACATCTCTCCAGGCTCATTGCTCGATTGCCGTAAGCTTTCTGAAGCGTTTCATGGATCTCGGTTGTAGGTTTCCAGAGTATGACACAAAATTTGATGTGTGAATCTGCTCAAGTTTCAGGTCCACATTAATCTTGCAAATGTTCACGTACCAGTGGCAACAAAAAGGGGTGTAACTCAGGTGCTGATGTTGATCTGGAGACGTAACTTGGAACACTGACTCACAAACCTGAACCTGAAAGTCTGAACATTTTGATCGCAACTCAAAAAATCAAACTGCAGATAAATGCATATTTGGCCAATATCCAATGTAGACTATAAACATGTATTTTGAGACAAACAATATTATCAACACACATAAATCATGTATGCGTACATAATTCATGTATAATCAGGTGCTCAATCAGTAGTTTCAATGTAGTTTGAGACTTAAAAACCAGGCAATCAAATACTAATTAAATACAAATACATTTTCATTTTGTGCTATATTTTTTAACAGCGGCGTGTGGGTGTTTTTTTTTTTTTTTCCCCATCTTAAAGCAGCTCCTTCAAATTTCTCCTGATGTTACTTCCCCGTCTTACTGTGGCTGTTTTCGATCATTAAAAATGATTGTAAAGTATTCAGTGACTCCACTATTGGTGAAACATTTAGCAGCTGAAGAGACAGACATCCTTTGAGAGTAGAGATCCAAAAATGCTCAGAGAGAATGAATATTGGAGGCGTGAGGTGGCAAGAAATGCATTTATGATGTTGTTCCATGACTGCAGGAGGTAAATATAAGTAACTCTTGAGTGTATAGCGTGAAATTATGTTTATTACATATGTGTGTTAATATTGTCTGACTTTTTGCATTAGTTGTTCTCCCTTGTTGTCAGCACAAATACTCAGGACACGCAGGTTTGTTTCCTTTTTTTTTTTTTTTTTTTTTTTTTTTTTTTTTTTTTATCAAAACAGAAAACAGAGTATTTGATTTTGACATCAACAAACCTCTCGATTTACACAGCAACAGAAGCCATAGAATCACACCGTAACTTCAGAGGCACAAAAACAAGAAACTTCTCACTACTTCAGGTTGCACATTTGTCATTTTTCAAAATCGCACGTTTTAGGTTTCATTCTTTATGTCAATGAATATTATGACAATGATATCAGGGTTGTACGAGGGGAGGAGGAGGTACATGTGTTTAAGTAGGGCGACGGGGGTCCAGCCACTGAATGAAATACATTAATCCAACCAAAGACGGAGGAAAGAGAGAAACAGGAAGAGAAAGAGAGGAACAACAGCACACAGCCAGTGTGGACCACACCAAAACAAAAACAGAAACATGAAGATGAAGAGCGTCCGCCTCTCAGACGGAGCTCGTTTTATCATTCTCATCTGGTGAGCAGCCCCATCACAAACTCTTTGCACTTTTTTGTCGTCAAAGATGTTTGCGTTGGACTCTATTACTATATTTTTATACATATATTTCTTTACAAGTGTTTATTTTCTATATTTGTTATCACAAAAAACACGACTTTGAAACAAATGCATAAAAAATAGTTACAGAAGGAGTGTTCATGATGTTTGACCAGAACTGTTACTATGGATTTATTGCTTTGTACACTGAGTAATGTTTGGTGCCACCTGCACACTGGGGGTCCAAGACGCTGGAACTTCGCTGCTGATGGTCTGTACTACCTTAAAAATATTTGACTTCTAGCTAAAACCCAGCTCTTCTTTTCACCTTTGGTTAATTGTGCAAAGAAATTGAAGCATCAGTAACAGTTTCTGAGACAAAGACAAACGAGTTCAACAGAAACATAAAAATAGGACGCACTACAAATTTCACTTTGATCCATGCATAAATACACATCCACGCACATCTACTTGGTGCGGTGTCGACTTGACGTCGCCACACATGTGACAAAACAAACAAAATTGGCCCCCCTCAGATCTTCTCAGTGTAAGTGCAGACTGAGGACAAAATGCATGGTTCTGTTGTGTGTTGCTTGTTTCAGAAGCCTAAAACACTTGTATCACCAGACCTCCGCAGATAAAGGCAAGTGTTTACATTATATAGGAGTTCATCAAATGTTTCATCTCACTTCCACTCTGTGATGGAAAAGGACAAACCGATTGTACACATTAGTGATTGCCCCTCCGACTGCTGCTTCTCTGTAACTGCAAATAAAAATCTTTTATTTTGGTGAAATTTATGTAAAGTATAGACATATGTAAACATATTATGTAAATACATGTTTGGGAATGTTCACAACTTCAAAATGATATTTGACATTTTAAAATCATCTCCCTTTAGTTTTAAATGCCCAGAAAACACATTTACTCAGTCTTTTCTCAATTTAAACAGCATGACAGATTTTTTTTTTTTTTTTTTTTGTGTACGGCTCTCATTAGTTTGAGGTGGGCGGGGCTCAGCTGGACAAAAGCCATATTATACATTTATGGGAACCTATCAGAAACATTTGAATCAGGTGACAATTGGGGGAGGATTTTTGGCACCATTATTCAAATCCAATCAAGCCACACAGTCTTGAGCCAAGTGTTAAAATTGATGTATTAAAGAAATGTTTAGTTTTCAGAGGCATTAGCTTTATACATTAGTATTTACTCACTTATGCCTTTTAAACACATAAATATCAGTTTCACTAAATAGTCTTTCTTTTCTTCTCATTAAACGTTATAAGGTTTGCTGCTCTATAATAGTAAGACTCATACTGATTTTGGTTAGTCCCCAAAGTCTTTGCATTGCACAAACCCTTCATAAGGTCATGTATAACCATGAATATCATTATCTATTATGTCTAAATTTAATCTATAAACTCTAAATCTCTGCCATACAGGTTTTTATTTAATAAAAAAAAATGTTCTAGTAATGCATTGGTAAAACTAGACGTTTAGTGGCTTTGATGTTGAGTATAATAATGAGAATGGCTTTACTCCTGCACTACACTGTTGAGATCTGACAGGTTGCAAATCCAAAAATCCAATGCCTGACTGCAGAGGGTACAGAGATACAAAAGGGATCACAGGCAGCAAACATTTAAAAGACATTGTCACCTTTTATGCATGTGTAACCAACCGGTCAACACGAGTCATTACGGCCCTCGTCAAACCTCGACACCAGCTCACTCGCATGTTCAGGACTTTACGCACGCAGAGAAGCCGGTGATAAGAAAACACAAATGCCTGTGCATTAAAAGGACACAGTAGTCTGAGTGCATCCAGAACAGATACAGTACAATCTATCTTAACAGAGTGTCTACTTTCTGTTTACAATGCTGTGCAGGGACATATTTATACACTGAAATGGCTGGCTGTAGGAAGTTGTACCATAACTGTTTGATTTGATAGATAAGGGGTCACTTCTGATGGGCAGCTTCTATTTAATCCTACCGGCTTCAGTGTGGTCAGGAAGCCTCGGCTGATGGGATGAAAATGTTTACATTTACACACAATTGCACTCCAAATAAATATATCTATTATCAATATGCATAATAATACATTTACAGACTGCCAATTTGATATGTTACACCTCTATTAATTAAATGTCTTAAATTTTTTTTTTAAATACTTTAGTCATTTTTTCATTAAATTGATAATTTTCTAGATTATTTTTTTATTTTTCGAATTTGTGCAACCAATACAACATTGGATTGAAGCTTTTCTTGTTTGTTGATATTTTCATGACTAAAACTGATGCACACTCAGGAAAATAAGTCTACTCGTGTGTCGGTGAATGTGTGTTGGGTCTAGGAGTATCCCTCATCCTGCCTGTAGCCGTAGCCTCCTCCCTGTGCTTCTTCCTGGACATACTCCTCCGTCTTCTCCCAGCCGGCGGCCCAGCCTCCGTTCACCTGCGTGGTCGCACCGTACATCTTGGCCTGACCCCCGAAAGCACTGTAACTCTGCGTGATGTCGCCCGTTTCTTCTGCCAGCTCGTCCTCCTCAATGAAGCCACACTTCTCCTCGCTGGTCAGCTCCGGGTCGGCCCACGGCTGTTTTTCTCCCGATGCAAAGAGCCCGTAGAAGATCACACCTCCATAATGCACCATGGAGGCTATCAGGAACACATACTGCCACTCCTCCCGAGTCTGAAGAGGAACAGGAGAAATGTGAGTGTCTTTTTGTGAAGTCATCCCTCCAACAAATACTGCCTGTGGACACTTTGGTCTAAAAACACAATGAGCCAGTGCACCTGTTCCCAGTGTAAACTGTTCCTTCACCATCCTGCTGCCACCAGAACTCACCAGTTACACCAATAATGTGTCTCAAAAAGCAGCAGAAAATAGTCCCCGACAAATACACATTTTTACTCCTGTTTGAGTGATGTTTGCTGAACCTTTAGTCGCCTACTTTAAAGTCATTTTCAGTTTTTTAACATTTACATTTAATCGAGTGAGGCGGTCATAGAAAACTTGGAGCCTTAGGTTTGAATATCTGACTGAAGATAAACATCTTAGTGAAGCTTTGGAACAAGTTAAAACAGAATATACTGGTTGAATTCAAATATAATAAGTGGAATAAGATACATAATTCAGCTGCCACAGGAGGAAATCTGAACCTTAAGGGATTGAATTCATCTTTAATTAATGAGCTAAAAGAATATTGCAGATATACTTTCATAAGTTTACTGTCCAACTACCACTAATGTAAGATTACTGTCTAGAGAGCTAAAAGAAGTTAACCGCCGGGGATATTTATAAATCTTCTCGGTTACACAAACAGAAATTTGTAATGTTTTTTGTATAATACTAGTACACAGTGTCCTAAAATCACTATGCCCACGTTACCTGTTATAAACTCTTGTAAATGCCTTAATAACCTATTCCAGTTATTTTTAATGTAGAAGCAGTGACTACAGAGATAAGTGTTGATAAAAACAAACAATGCATTTCTTGATTAGACCTCTAATATAATTTAAGTCCCTCTATTTAGTCCTTCTAAGTAGCATATAAACATTTATTAACTAATTTATTACACACTCTTAAAGTCATTGTATGCAGTTATAAGTTCAATGCACGTGTTTATTAATGCTGTTATAACTTCTTATGCTGACAAATTTTACATTATTAAAACAGTGCTTTACTGCACTCTCATTCATGATCTGTTTATACACACTTATTGCTGTCCACAGGAGGAATTATAATTATTGTCAGATGCATCGATAAATACTTAAATCTGCTTACAGCTACATTACAGGGTATTATAAACCATTCTTTTAATGTTTACTGTATTTACTGCTTATAAAAGCTAATTAGGGGTTCTTAAAGTAAAGTGCTCTGATTTATTTAGGCCTCCATCAGGAATGTTTGCACATAAAATTAGAGTATCTTTATTATTTTAATGTTTAAGGGAAAAGCCCTTACCTTGTTCTTTGTCATAGCACCAACAATCAGCGGACACACCATCCCAGACAGGGTACCCACACCATTAGAGATGCCCATTAGGATACTGGCATAACGTGGAGCAATGTCCAGGTGATTAACGTTAAAGCCTGAGGGAGGAAATACAACACAAAAGTGAAAATATTGCTGATAGATTTTTGACCTTTGTGAATGTGTAAGGCCAGTTAACCAGATTTATAAGCCCAACTGAGGTCGTCAGTGTGACTCTATGTAATGAGTAAAAAAAGCAACAGAAGCAGGACACGGTTGTAGTTAAAAAGCAGCACAAATGGTGACCATCTTGTTGCAGAAATAGGCATCAACTCGCCACATGTTCCCCTCCCCCCTCCCCCCGCTCCCTCCTCCCCACCACACTCACACTCACACTCTGACTGGCTGAATGAGTAAGTGTCTTGCTGCTGCACACTGTCCGCCTGGCAAATCCCCCGAGACAGCTAGCACTGAATTATTAAACACTCAGAGAGAAAGCTTGAGAACAACGGGCAAGAAGCTGAATTGCAGACAGTCGCAGACATCCGCATCCTCTGTAGGTAAGCATAAACATGACAAGATCTGTTGAATGAATGGCAGAGGAAAGCCGCACAGATCAGCTCTGACAGCTCAAGACGGGCAGCGGAGGGACGCAGATAGACTGGATCTTTCCAAATGTCCAAATGTCCTCTTAGAAGTTACAACTCCTGGACAGGAAATCCTCTACACACCTAACTTTATAACTTTTTTTTAACCTCTACACACAGCCAGGCTTGCTGTCTGCCCTGTTTCTGTTCCTCATGCTAAGTGACAGCAACCATCTACTGGCTGTAGATTCAAATTTAGCAAACATAAATTGGTGTTTTTCCCATTATTGTCAAACTATTCCTTAAACTAAGACTTTTGAATATCATTTCTCACTTTCTTACAAATACAATGCACATTTTCAAAATTATGCCACAAAACCGCACACTAACACCAACAGCTACAAAAAAAATATATTCACATTTTTTCCCCTTGAAATCTGGCCTTTTCTTTGACGCCCCAAATCTAAACTTTATATCCAGTAAAACTTCATGCTAACAGTGATTCCGGCATCACAACTACAGTACATTTAAGTTTGAATTTGTACATGAATTAAATCCTGGTTGAACTGAAGGAGTGGTTACGTGCACTGACCTGATATAGCAAATCCACTGAAGCCCACTGCCAGCACGAGGAAGGAGATCGCCATCCCTTTGCTGTGGGAATATCCGACCACCAGCAGCAATGTGGCCTCCATGCCAAATCCTAGCAGAGAGAGACAGCAGGTCACACACACACACTAACACACTAACACACACAAAGCCCACAGGCTGTTGGTCATTGTGGTGCCAATTGAATTAAGCGTGATACACGGTCTGCACTCAATTACGTAAGTGACAGATATGAAATCAATGCACAGTCACAATCAGTGAGTCAACTTGTGTACTGAAGCATTGAACAGATAGATTTTTACAAAATATAAACAAAACCATCTCTCAAACTCGTTTGGCAGCGAAGAGCAACCAAAAAAACAACAACAGTATGGATCCAACACCATGAAAGTAACACCCTGTGGCTGTGCAGAGAGGTGTGGACATTTTTTTTATTTTTTTATTTCATCCTCAGTTCAGAGTTCTCACCTCCACAGTTCATGATTTTCCTGACAGTGGTAGTGGTCAGGATGTTATTGCTGCGCAGGTAGTCGGCCAGCTGGCCACCAATGGGCACAATGATAGTCATCACCAAGTGGGGGAGGGCAGAGAGCATGCCGACCTGCAACCACACAGAAATAATCCAAATCATCTGCAGTGTGATATGACACCACAATACGTTTATTATGCTTGTATGAGGGAATACGGCACGCAATGATTGTTCAACTACAGATGTTCTCCTTAAATACTATTTTATTGTTTGTATTGTCTTTAATTTCAACATCGGTAGCAAATCTCTTTTTGATCAGCTTCTTTCTGGGATGCTGGTTTTATACTTTCTTTGAGAGGATGTGACAAGAGGTTGAGTGCTACCAGCATATGTAGATTTATCAGACTAAAGGCCATGCATGTTAATCCTAATGTCCCAGACAGCATGAGCACTGGTTTATGCGTCAATGCAATTGGAAACACTGGTGATTTTCCCTGAAACACAGATAAACTTTTGTCTGTGTTGTGAACTGATTTAACCTTGTTATGCAATATATCCAATCATCACAAAGAACCGGAGGCCACCGGTTACACTGTCATTGATTTAGATAATGAATCGCTGCATCTGGCTTAGAGCAAAGTATCACATGCTCAACTTGATAACATCCCGCTGACAGTTGAGTTTTTCCCATTGCATTTGAATCTATAATTTATTGATCACACAATTCATGCTCCATGTTTGTGCAGCGATAGTGTTGGCTCACCTTGCTTATCTCAAAGCCAAACACTTCCTCAAAATATGCAGGCTGGCTAATCAGCAGCAGGTAGAACGTCCAGCTCCTGCAGAAGTTGGCCACAATGATTGCATAGACGGGCATAGAGGTGAAGAACTTCTTCCAGGGGGTCTTGAATTTCTGCAATACATTATGACAAGCAATTGAATTATATGCATAAATATTCAGCACATTACCTGACAAAACATACAAGGTGGTGGACATGGCTGATGAAGTTGTAACTTGATAGTGTGTCTGCACTTGTAACGCTGTTTACAAGACAAAGGATTGAAAACAAAAGTACTGTGTGGAGGGTGTCCCCTCACCTCTGAAGGACCCATTAGCTTGGCACTCTCTCCAATGCTCTCCTCTATGTAGCAGCGTTCCTCATCCGTGATGGTAGGATGTTCAGCAGGGCTCTCGTAAGACACCAGGATCCAGAACATATACCAGAAGATGCCAAAGCATCCTGCGTATTACAGGCAGATTACATGTCAGAACTTCAAATAATTACAGATGAAGTCCTGCTGCTATTTTTGACCTCAGCAGTAAGCACATGCAGAGTATTTGGCAGCCGGATCTTTCTAAAATGCCTCAGAGAATAAAAGTCAGACAGGAAAGCTAACTATCCAGTCCAGTGAGAAAGATGGGAGGTTATTTATTGACATAACAAAACATCAGGGGAAGGAAATCAATGCACAGTCTGCCTGGATAAATCCATTTGACTTTCACTGGACTCACTAACTGTCAAACTCTTAAAGTTTCAGCCAAGCTTAGAAACACTTAAGTATATGCGTATTTCATCTCCTACTCCTTTGTGCAGTAATACACACGTGTGTCACCCCAAGCCCTCATCGATCTTACCGTAGATGTAGAACACTGAAGACCAGCCTGAATACTGAACCAGGATCCCTGCCAGAGGCATCGCGATCACAGCACCAGCATAAGAACCTGACGCACAGCAAGACAAGAGAGTCAACGCTCGGAAGCTCGGGCATCTTAATCACCGTGATAAAATAAACTGAGCTGTTTCTATGTGTTTACCACAGAATGAGATGGTGGCCAGACGACTTCTCTCCAGTGGCGGAGCCCACTTACTCCAGATGCCATGACAGGCAGGGTAGGTCACTCCCTAAACACACCACACAGCAGCAGTCTGTGTCAATGTATCATGAAGAAACGGTGGAACTCAAACGGTTTGTTTGGGACATTCAGTTGTATTGTATGAACACTAAATAACAGTCTATATATATCTAGTCCGATTTTAAACATCCATTTCAAACATTATAACAGTATTTGCAGCAAGCTTAGAGGTGTAAACCGTGCAAACAATCTATCCGAAATACCCCTTTTAGATAAGAGTCTGAATCAATAGATATCTGATACAAGAACTAACACAAATTAACATTTTGACCCTTGTGATTACCATGAACAAACTGTATGGTGCCCGGAGCAAAGAGGGCCTGATGAGCTGTTCATGGAGCAAAGCAGGCCTGCAGATATTAAATCTTCATCAGCCACTAATTTGAACAAACTGAGCTGATGGAAAATACATCTTGCATGGGATGTAGTAAAGCAGTGCAGTGCCACCTGGTCTTTAAGACATTACATATTTAAGTATATGTTGTTTTTAGTTATTTTAAACGCAATTGATCAAAACTATAAATCATCCTTCCAAAAATGTGAGCTGCAGCATGATATATGATGCTGGTCTACTGGTGGAAGAATTGTTTACAATCATGACTGAAATGTTTGATACCATTCATCCAAAAACTTTGAACAAATGGAAAACTGTCAGACAGAAAGATGTTTTCATATCTAAGAACTGTTGGATCAGCTTTCTGTATTTTCACTACAATAAACTGAATGGACATGTCAAGATTTACTCCACAGCAGGCAGATTTCTGGGTGTTGCATTTCACTACGAAGGATTGATGAGCCTTTGCATATCAGCATTTTCTTCCTCATCTATCTGTACAAGCGCACTCTGCTGCTGTGTATCAAGGATACAGAGGGAGACAGAAAAAAAAAAAAAAATTAGCCGGACTATCCCACAAAAACCAACCGTAGTGGACTGGATCAATACAGCTCATCTTAAATTTCCACTAGCTGAATATCAAGTGCATGTTACAGTCTTTTCTTTGTTTTCTCTTGGAGGACATTTTACAGGAATCTCTTTTTGAACACAGAATTATTGCAAATCCTCAGCTATTTATACCCACAATAACAAAAATGTACATGACATATTCAACCTTTATGTTCTATTAATTGTGGATATAAATTCATTGCTAATTTTTACTCGTGAATATGTTAAACCATTACACACATGGATTTTTATTAAAGCAAAGAAAGATTCAAAACACTGTTAGATGCTGACATTGTCTTACCTCCACCAGTCCTTGCAATATCCTGACAAAAATGACACACCCGTAATGGACTCGGGCAGCCGAGGGGATGAACATGTTGAGAATCGAGGTGAGGATAATGGCTGCACCAAATACCCTGAAAATATTATAAAATGCATTTTAGATGAAGCATTTTATACCTAGAAACTCCCCTCATAAAGAACTGAACAGATTTAGCTCTGCTGTTGATGACTAGGAACCGTGCACTGAAATACCACATTAGATCAGACCTATCTTTTATTTTGATAGCTTTCTTGTTGTGGTTGTGGATTGGTTTAAATTATTTGCGTTGAGGGTGTGAATACTCTTTCCATGAAAAAAAAATCCATTAAAACATATTTCATATTTAACACAAAAAGCCATTCCAAGTCTTCTTGTTTTTATCTCGTGTTGTTGTAAGGACACAAATCCGTCACATTTAAAACCCCTTCTGAATAAAATCATCTCTGCACGCAGGCTACGACGCGGGTCCTGTGGCGTGTCATCGGATCTGATTGGCCCTGCTCCGCACGCGCTCATTGGCGTCACGGAAATAAATATTTTAGGCAGCGACGCCCCATTAACAGTCATATGTGTTGCTTAGCAACCGTTTTCACTTTGACAATGCCCCAAGAAATGTGTTTTCTGCGAAGAAGGACATTTAGTTCTTCTTTGACATTGACCGGCAGAACCGAAAATAATTTATTGGTCTCTATTTTATTTATTTAAAAAATTTTTTTAATCATATGCGTGTTATGACTCAATAATTTATATAAACTACTTATCGAAAAAAACTAAATTATCCATGTACTCGTCTGTCACGGGTTGTTAAAAATAGCTACCACTGCTTATTACGGCGTACGCGGGAAACGGGAAGAGGTTTTTAAAGACAGGAATACGCATATTTATTTTGTCATCTTTTTTTTTTTTTTTTTCGCAAAGGAGCAGCTGAGCAAGTGAAGCAAGGCCGTCCATCAACACCGAGCTGCTTCTCATTTCTGTCACGTCCTACCGGCCCTCTCCTGTGCACGTGGGGGGGGGGGGGGGGGGGGGGGGGGGGGGGCAAACCCTAATCCGGCGGAGACTCCTGTCGGGCACGAGACCGATTGATTCGATTACATCCTCGTGTCAATCAACGGGACGAGGGAACCCACACAGACAGAGTGCAGGGAAATAAAACGTAGCCTAAATGAAATGAATGAGAAGGGCCCACATTAAAGATGGGGCAGCCTGTAGTAGGCCGTCGTAGTTTTATAACTTTTTTTTTTTTTTTTTTTTAAGATTTATTGATTAGGCTGCTGTTCGCCTTTTTTTTTTTTTTTTAAATTTGGCTATAGGCCTAAACGTTCGTTGCAATTGTGCAATGAAGGTTTAGTCCTCTGGTTTAAGATACACGGAATTTATTTCCTGTATATTAAGTAACCAATTTTGACAATTAAATATGAAATGTAGCTTATAATCATGTATCTCAAGAGTCAACCCCTTAAATGTGCACCCCCCCCCCCCCCCCCCCCCATATTAATATTACATCCTACAGTGTCTGTGATATAACGTGGGCTAATTGTATGACTGAGGCATTGGCAGTGCTCGTGTGAATTAAAGCCTTTGGCGACAAGAGCGAGTCTGGTCTCCCCGCCCTGAGAGAGCGACAGATTAGACTCGGCTCCCCCCAGGGAGCTCATTAACAGGTGGCAGAAAGCCCTGACACCAGGAGCTGCAGGCCTGCCAGCCCGCTGCCCTCCCCGCAGCTCCACACTGTCTGCTGCCTTCATGCAGTCACACTCCGTCTTTATGTACCTGTGACCTGCAGCCATTCCACTGTTCACACAAGAATGACGCCGTATTTTGAGACCTCGCTTTGGCTTTTTTTTTTTTTTTTTTAAGATTTGTTTTTATTTTATTGGATTTATTCCAGTCTCAACGTGCATATTTTCGTTTCCTATCTATTTAAAAAAAAAAAAATAACCAGTAAAGGGGGAAAAATAGCATGAGAACAAAGGAATAGGGGCATTTACTTTCCAGTAATTTCGTTAAATATGACAACAATCCTAAAAATCTACATCTGCCTCCACGCACCTTTTGTTAAAAGCCATATTTATGGTAATTGACTGGGAGGGCCGCCTACCTGTTCGCTGCCAGTCTGGAGCATATGTACCCTCCGGGGATTTGTGTCACGATGTAGCCCCAGAAAAAAGATCCGTGAATCATCCCCACCGTCTCTGGATCCCAGTTGAACTTGGCTTTCTGGAGGCATATGATATGGAAAAGAAAAATATTAAAAAAATAAAATAAAATGACCAAAGCAGAGATGTTTAGGAATTTACCTGTGTTAACATTTCTTCTCAATCAATCAGGAAATAAACGGCTTTAGTCAGTGGAATTGGATTGATGAAAAGGGAGGCCTGTTTACTAAAGGCTCACAATGGTTTATTTCGTTTAGATTACATTGATGTAATCAGTAAAGCATCAGTCTTTCCTGCCTATTAATATGCTATTAATAATGAAACTATTGCTCCATGAAAAATATGTAGCTGTCTTGATGGATGAAGACGAGTATTTGGTTAACATTTGGCCTTAATTAGCACAAATATATACAAAATTTATCAATTTTACCCAAATATTCTTCTTCTAATGTAAGTATAGAGACGTAGTTTTAGATGTACAGTATTTACCTTTTGCACGTGTTTGGTTTTTACGAATGTGCTTCCAAGGAAATGTCAGCTTTAGAATGACTCGATGTATTTTTGCATTTCGGCAATAAGTACAGGACACAGACATCCATTTCACGTTGTCTTTTTTTTTTTAAATTGCAAGATGTGCTATTACATCCAAAGAATAGCCTATGGCTATAATATAGGCGTGCTGACATTACTAAACAGCTTCATCTCTATTGTACATTAGGATCTGGGTGTATGTTTTAAAATACACAGTCATATTACACATTTTTACGCACAAATTTTCAATTAAATTTTGAAAAAGCTGATCGTGATTATTGGGATTGATTTATGATTTATTAGATGTAATATGGCAGTAGAAGGCCTGGAAAGCTCGTTCTCATGTGTGGATAAATACATTTTCCCTTTTTCTCTTGGTAAAAATCATAATCGGGTGTTCGGTGTCTTGAGGCACGTGTTGTTTGTCTGCCATGTTTTTAGGTGCTCGCTGCCTTTGCCACACCTCTTTGATGATGATCTTGCCGTCCTGGTGGATGGTGCTGTTGTTGACCATGCCCACTATGGCCACGCCCAGGTTGCATCGGATACCGAAGGAGATGCAGAAGCCCAGGCCGCTCATCATGGCGATGATGTAGCGGCGGGGCAGACCGAAGCAGTAGCAGTCGCACAGCGGGGGTTTCTTCTGCGCGGCCTCCCGTGGCCGACCATCCTCCGTCAGCTCGATCACCTCCCCGGTTTTCTGCCTCCTCTCCATCAACCTGCAACAACCAGGTGATGATGACACTTCTACCGAGTTCGCCAATAAAACAACGTCACATTACATGAGGAAGATGCTCAGGAAAAAAAAGTTATACTTCCGCCCTAATGGAGGCCCATTTTAATTTGCTTTTAGCATCAATATTTAATTCTGGGATGAGTGCTTTGGAGCTCAGATGGATCTTGTGCCTATCTGAGATTTCTTGTCACACATTCAAAAAGATGTAGGAGACGGAAATTGAAGAATCATCATAATCAAAGAGCTGTTTGGATAAGGAGGCCTCTGCACTGAATTGTCTTTAATGGAAAATATTTTCTTCTGACGCACTGAGGAGACTCAAATCTGTGAGGTTCAACATGACTCAAAAAGACATGGGCGACGATTACAAACCAACTTTGTTCACCTGTGTTTGACCTTAAGAAAAGAAAACGATAAAACAAACAAAGTTGAGCCTGTGGAGCTGAAAAGAGGCGGAGAGGTCCCTGACTGTACCGCATTGCAGCAGCCCACTCACTTTCACACTCATTAGCATTCAGGGACTGAGCAGCAGCTCCAGCCTGAAAAGACACACGTCTGTCTGTGGGCTTTCCTCAAGCTCCTCTTTTTTTTTCTTTCCAGGAAAATCACATAGACTATTCGTTACATAGTACGTGTTTGTCCAAAATCAGGATGCAAAATGATACAAATCCAAGCATTGAAATTCGTTTTTCTGCAAACGAATGAAAAACTTAAAGAATAATTCAAAATGGACATAAAAAGAATCGAATAAAATGCAAGTTGGTCTTAATTGCAGGCCTGGTATGTTGGCTGCGCCTCAAAACACAGAGGTGTCGTCGCCTGATCCTGAACGAGAATCAGTTTTATTTTAATTCTCATGCATATTTTAGAGGAATAATAGCAGCCAGTGCTCTCACGAATGTGTGTATGACACGGGCGATGAATTCGCAAGGGAACAGGCCCAATCTAAACATAACTGGAAGTCTAAAAATGTATTTATTCACCTGCACGTGCAAAAACTATAAATACACACTAAAGAAAAGCCATACAAAACGTCTAGGTTGAAATGGCCAAAGTGAAGATGGTGATTTGGAATGAAACACGGGCTGCTGGCTTCTCATTGTGTGTGCGTCACTGCTCTCAAACGTGACATGAAATGCATCGCAAATTATGAATGGATCCCCACAAAATTTCGCGCGTGGTCTGCACGTTCTGGATAACCTATCTGCCAATGAGATTCATGTTCAGGCCCCTGCATCAGGATCCAGTGGCATCCAAACCTCTACACGCGCGCGCGCACACACACACACACACACACACGCACATTTGATTGCATAATTTTCTTCTCACATCTAGAGGCGTGACTAGAGACCCCTGCAAGTTGTGAAACTGTTTTTAGGTGGCCCGTGGACCCACACATCTCCGTGGCTCGTGTCTTGCCAAAATGCAGCAAGTAAATAATCACATATGAGCGTGGTAATTCACGCGCGCCAGTTCACATGGAAAAAAAAATAAATAAATGCGTGCCCTTACCTGTGCATATGACCCAGGGTCTTGCCCGCAAATTCCTTCACCCCCGCCGTGGCTTTCGTTTTCACGGACTCCATATCCAGTTTCTGTGTGTAGGCCTGTTTTCTCTATACTATTTTACTGCTTACGCGTCATGTTACAGCGCAGGATGGCCGACTGCAGCGGCTACAAGGAAAACAACAAACGAAGTTATCAGAAATCTGAGCCCGGGGAGGCGACCATCCAACAGACGAGTCTAAATTTTCAGCGCTGATGTGAAAGCCCCTTCGCGTAAAGACGGGCAATCAAACGAGCTGCGCGCCTTCATCCACCACCACCTCATCTCCTGCCTTGCGTACAGTAGCCGCGCCAAGTGCCATCACGACGAAGACGAGCGAAATTGACAGCCAGCGTCGTAGAGCGATACGTATCTATGTTCACAACAAGAAGAAAAGGAGAGCTAATGAATCAGAAAAATTACAAAAAGTCAAAGTTCAGGAAGCAGAGGTGGGTGTTTGGAGTGGCTTCAATAAATCAAAGAGGGAGTGAGGCTGTATCGTGTCTCCTGTGGTGAGAGCAGGTTCATCTGACGTCGTGTTCAGCACCGAGGTCAGCGACAGCAGCTCCGCGTCCAACATCTGGCCAGCTGCTCAGCACGAATGAAGGCCAGGTTTAAAAACCAGCATGCAAATACATAAATATATGAGTCTGTTTCTATTGGCAATTTCGTAATAACTGAGGGGAAGAGGAGGACATGTTTTAGAGTGAGACACGTCGCTTTAATTCACAGCCTAAATGATAGGACATAGAATAAAATTATTTCGATTCTATATTTTTCATTTTGTGTTTTTATTTATTCTGGAAATATATATTTTTTTAATAAAACAAAGAGAGTATTCTGATATGAAAACTGCAGCTCTCCCGAGGGCGGTGCTATGGAAACCAAACGAGCAGGGGTGAATCCCCGCCCCACACGCCCCCCCCCGCCCACCTCCCAACGAGCTCTTCTCTCCAACGTAGGAATTCATCAATAATTTAAACGTCTCCCCAATTTTCATCCCCACGACAACCACATCTTCCCACCGAAGCACGAGCAACATTTTGGAAGAATTATTTTTTGTTTCCCTCATTATTTGAGATTTTAAAGATATATCATGTCGCAACAGTCATTGTACACACTAATAATAATAATAATAATAATAATAATAATAATAGTGAGCTTATAATAATAATAATAACAATAATGACAATAATGTACTCTTAAGATAAAGATCTTGTAAAGAACAAAAGAGATGGAGGGAAAGCGATCAGTGTCTTCTCGTCATCTTGTTATTTGTGGGTATTGGGTGCCACCTGGTGGTTGTAAATGAAAGCCTTCGACATACTTAATTGTGTTTTTTTCTTTTTGTGATAAAATATAATTTTGTAGATGATTAGGGATGATTTACTTTCGCTATTTTGTGCCTCTTATGGTTATTTAGGCCTACTTTGTAGTTTAATGTAGTTTGCTAGACCGTGTTTTAAATATTTGTTTTCATTTTTTTTATAAAGTCCTTCTCTAATTTAAAATGTCTTCTTGTGACTTCCCTTGGATGTGTGAGCTCCACTGTGCTGAATAGCCTCTGGAGAGTTTTCACATTCACCTGTTGAAGGGGCAAAGTTGCTCTGTGCCCACTCTAAAATCTGACTTTAAGACAACATCAATGAGCATCACAACTAGTTTGGAAGTCAATCCTGGTACAATTTACACAAGTGTGATGGGGGAATATTCAGTACAAACACACATGGAGAACAGAGTTTTAATGAAGTAGGAGACATCTAGTGTCTATCAGTTTTTAAAATGAACTTTGTCTCATCAGCAGACTTTTCACTGAGGGAGAATGAGTATGTGATTTCAAGAGTTTGTAAGAAGTTTAATTCTTCATTGTGGAGAAAAACTATGTTCAACACAAATTATTATTTGAAGCGGAGTGTGTTTTATACCGTAGTAGACTATGTGTTAAAGAACATATGGCAGCATGTTGGGGGAATGTCCACCGTACAGGCTTACTGTTTAAAAAAGAAATCAAATCTTCTTGCAAATAAAACTCAAACTAAAGTTCCTTTTTAAAATATATTTATTTTGAATGTTGACAGCGTTTTTATGCTCCTTTTTAATAGTCTACAGTGAACACAATATTTACACAACACCAACATCCACAAAACAGCTACAATGCAAATAACTAGCTGCAGCCACAAAAGATATGAAAACGATTCATTTAGGAAACATTTGTCATTACAAAATCCTACAAAAATAACTGAACACATGTTTAAGGCATTTGTTTGTTAGGAAACACATCATGCACCTTGAAGGATCCCAACCATATCTGCAGCAACCGATGCTCAACAAACATTAGACGATGTTTCATCCTGAGATTGGTGTGAGTCAGGCTTTGTTTGGGACTGACATATATCCTGCCGAGAGCTGGAATAACGACGGCATCGTTTATATTTTAAATCACAAAGATGTTTCAATATAAACACAGAAATCTAGATGAATATTGAGCATAAGTAGATACAAAAAATGTAGTATATCTGCTAAATAACCAATCTAAAGAAATACAAAAAGATGTCTGTCTTTTACACAATGTGTTGAAGGAGTTTTTATTTTTTTGCATGATTTGACAAAGTGATAATTTACATCATAAGATGTACTTGAATATTTGACTGGACTAACACTGCTTGGTAGGTTTTTATGAGGTGATGAAGAAATAACAAATCGGGTGTTGCATGTAAACTGCTAAGAAAGACACAAATCCTTCAAAGCAGAAACAGATCAATACATTAATTGCACTATAGCCAATTTGAAGTATTATATGCAACACTGTAGTCTTTTTTCCCACTGAAATGCTCACTCGCTTCTGCGCCAGCAGGATAGAAGTTCTCCTCTCTGTGTTTCTCTGAATTGAAGGTTAATCCCTGCAGTATGTGGAGACACCAATAATCTGAAGTCGTTTTTTTTGGTAGAAATCTTATAACTGATACCGCAGCAAGTTGGTAATACAAGATGAGATACGAGCCTGCAGCTGCTGTCTCACTATATTAATGTGGGAGTCTATAACTCAGGGTGGACTGAATGGAATAACCACTCACTTCTGATTGTTACAGTATCACTGCAGGATGATGGAGGTACTTGGTTTTCTAATGCACATTTTTTAAGAGCTCTTCCCTAAACATGATACGCTCACATAACAAAACGGACAATCTCATAGCCCAGCTATAGATCAGTGGAATGAAACATTATGTAGCTACCAATAAAAAAAAGAAAAAAAGAAGCTGTCTGAGGATTAAGCAGCGGCTACTAAGTTTTGCGTTTCCTCTCGTATATTTCAACATTTGTTAGTCTGAGTGTTTTCTACATTCATAGTTAAATGAATTTCCAACAACATTTTTACAACTGACACATAATTTCCTTTTCTAAATAGCTCAGTCCTTCATCTTGTATTCTCGTAGAAGAATAACATGCAGAAAATACAATTAATAATATCATAATCATCTCTTTAAGGGTTAGTTACACCTAATGTCACATGTCCAACATCACAAACTTTGAGTCTATCAGCACATACAGAAGTTATTTTTTCATGACAAATGGAGAGTTTGAAGATGTTACACAGAGAAGGGTAGAAGAAGCTGTGATTATGATGGTTCTGCTCCTCGTTGATTTCCCTCCTGACAGCTTCCACACACAGAATGGCACAGAAATATTTCATCCACTAAAGAAGCTGTTTTTAAGGAAAACAAAATGTAATGTTGCATTGGATTTTTTTCCCCCGCTGCCTCTATACAGATCCTAATATAGGAGTACGTCTTGGCAAGTGTTAATATTCATTAAAAATAAAGAAATAACGTTTTAATTTGAAAGACAGAGCCCTTGTAAATGGATGTTGTCAGTGAGGACAAAACCCTCGGACATGTCCACTCTCGGTTTGGTCAGTTGGAGGTGTGAAGCAGGAGCTACAGGCACTCAGACAGCACTTCATGCTTGTCTGACATCAAGGACATTTCCGACGGTGGTTCTGTGATGAAACTGGCACTAATCTGGAGTTTGAGCCTCTTCACCTCGTAGTTATGCAGGTACTCTTGGATCAGGTAACGCTCTCGTTTAATCCGTGCCTTCACGTCTGACGGGACGTCCGGGATCATCCACGCCACAAAGAATTTCACCACAAACACCAAATGCTGCAGACAAAGAATTATCACATCTATTTTGTACTTTAATTCTGAGTATTTATTCTTTGAGTGAGGAGTGGGGAAAAGTAATGTTGTCTTACTTCCATGATGATGATGAAGGCCATTTTGGCAGCAAGGATGTGCCAGAACTGCATGGTGTGTTTGTACTCCCTCTGGTGGCCAGGAGGGTACCGGTAGTCACGGTATCTGAACAAAAACAAGCAGAGGGGCGTTGTACGATCAATAATGTGTAATACAATCATTTAACACGAGCGCTGCTACCACTACACAGAAGATAACTTCTCAACAGCTCCAACAACAGATATAAAAATCGGCTTGTCGCTCCCTCACTGAGCTAAACACTCTACTAAATCACGACTGTTTGCTGTCTTGGCTCCTTAATGGTGGAATGAGCTCCCCAACGACATCAGGACAGCAGAAACTCTGTACATCTTCCGCCGCAAACTAAAAACACACCTCTTCAGACTTTACCTTGAACAGTAGAACTTTAGTAGCACTTAAAATGGCACTTACTGATAGAACTTTGTAGTTTGGCTTTCTTGAAGAAAATGTATTTTCTTGATTCTTGTTGTTCTGGGTTTTGTACCCTCATGGTTGAAATGCACTTATTGTAAGTCGCTTTGGATAAAAGCGTCAGCTAAATGTAATGTAACAAAGAGTTGTACTTCGAAAAGAAAAAGTCAATTAGATGTCAGTCGCACCTTTATGGCCAACAATTTCTAACAAACTGACTCACACAACTTTAACGAAATGCCTCAAATCTGCAGAAATGATTTTTAATCATTTCAGGGAAGGCACAACAAACAGTAAACTCAACACTGACTCGTACAAGGTTTACATCTTAGTAAATAGTTGCTTGTTTACACATTCAGAATAAAGAGCAACACAAGTGCTTATGTAGTCATGTTTTAGGCCAGCTTTGAAATTTTAGCCTACTATTCACTCTCCTTTTAGTTCAGTGGTTTGGTTTCATGAAAGCTTTTTCACTGCAGCTCAAAGCCACGCCTGAATCCAAACAATAGTGCTGTAGGCGATTAAACCAAAGCAATGAGCTGAAAGATGCTGAAACACGCCATCGATGTGACAAGTTTCTGTGTGTTTGTCATTCTGAGGGATTCCTGTCACATTACAAGCAGTCATTTGATCAGTTGTTTATCAAAAAATATTGATCAGTGCTGCTTAAAAATGTCAAATCAAACTAGAGTCAGAAGCACAGCCAGTTCTCTGATACCTGCAGGTGGTGGTGGAGTTATCAAACCAGCTGTCCTCTGGCATGTTGTCCCGATGAATCTGTGAGATGTTGTATCTTGACAGGCTGTTGTCGATGTATCCCATCATGCTGGTGTTTTCACCGTATGCATACAGGTACACCATGCGGGGGATCATGTCTGAGGTGAACGCCATAATGAAAGCCTGGGACAAAGGCAAGCACAAAAGGCTGTCAGTAACACGTTTATTATTGAGGTAAATTGCTGTTAAAACCCTTAGTTTGATGTTTGAAACTAGAGAAAAAAACTGTTACTGATATTAAAAAAAACTTACATTGGTAACAACAGACAAAATGGCCACTGCATTGAGGATCTCCTGCCACGCTCCGATGTTCCGGGCTTTCGAGGCCATAGGTCGTCTGAACTGGGTGGTGAACTTCCAGGCGTCCACTCTGATTTCCAGGATGTTGTTGAACAGGGCCAGGAGGGGCGCCAAGGGGAAGGAGGCCACAAACAGAGTGATGAAGCCAAACTGGATCACTGAAATGACAGAGAGGGAGTAATGGGAAAGAAAGGGCAGAAAGTCAAACACAGGTAAGCTGAAGATTATTAGTGAACATTCCCTGATAAGTCTGTAAAGATATGGTACTTGTAATTCATAATATATATAATACAGTCAGACCAGTGAAGTGTCTCACCCATCTCCAGGTACTCGTAGAACAAGCCCAGCTGGGTAAAGTTCAGCAGCACGTGATCCTGCTCCCAGCGGCTGTAATGGTTCTCAGGATTGTGCCGTCCCTTTCTGCTGCTCCACCAGTTACGCATCAACCTGTCACAGAAGAATAATTATATGTTGAGCTGGCAATGCTGAAATGAAGGTAAGAGCAGACTTTTGGTTTTGCACAAAGAAATTTCCAGAGTGACAATGATCAGAAAAGAAAAATGAATAGTTATGGTTCTCTGTTGTGATTGGCCAAATCAGACCAACTAACAAATAATCCTTTATCAAGCACCGTATGTTCTGCATAGACATCTTTATCAGGTCCAGGTTATTTAAAACTGTGCACTAAAGTGTTTCAGCACTTCTACTAAACAGTTCCCAACAACTTCCAGGACACTACTTGTTCTACAGGGTGAATGATTTTCCTTCTAATGTCATCACGACACTCATTTACAAATATAATTTTCTTTGAAGTCGTTGCACCAAGTGCTCAGGATTCAGCTCACAATCGATTCTTTCATTCACACTTTATAGAATTTTCTTGGCAGTTTCAAGTCAATGACATAGGAAATCTGTGGAGACCGTCAGTTGGGTAGATCTTTTTGACATTTTGTGGAGGGTGTGTACATATAATAAAACGGGGGCAAGCTGCTTAAACAAATTACCACATCTGGATGTTTCAGGGACTTTATTTTGTGACATAATTAATGTAGAATTTTGTTTGTTATGTTGTGTCTTTTTGCTCCTTTTACACTGCGTAAATGAATGAGATGAATAGTCTGACAGTCTGAGTGGAGGACACAGATTTACTGGACTCACGGCAGCAGGGCTTCCTGAATGTTCCCCCACAACTGTTTACCAGCCATGACGATCACCAGCTGGGTGGTCAGCTCGATCAGACAGCCTCCAGGGTCACACTAGGACAGAAAGAAGCTTTTTATTGTATACAATACAATTATATTTGGCGCACCCGATTCTAACGTTGCCCTGACACAAATAAAAAGTTGAACTTTTTCAATGGGGATGTTTACTTATAGAAATACATCTCAGTTCAACAGAAACGTGATTAAATATTGTACTTTAAGAGGTGTTTTATTTTTGTTCAATTGGAGACCACAAAAACTCACCTCCTCATTCCTCAATTTGCCAAACATGTAGGAGTATTTACCAGGATGCCCCACAAATTTGCCTTTGAAGAAGGCCATGTAGAAGCAGGAGGAGTAGTAGTTTACAAACTGGAAGAGAAACATCTTCATGGTCAGCCTGTTCTCATACTCCAGGTGGGTTTTGGGGATTTCTGCAGGAAGTAGACAGTGCAGATAGCCTCATGTTACAATCAACAACGGTCAGTCGATCAGTGTAAAACATCTGTCACTGGATGAAATCTCCTCACCCATATCAGTGATCCAGATGGCCACCTTCTCATAGAAGAAGTTGAGGATCATGATGATGACAAAGTTGATGCAGGAAGCGGTGACTGAGGTGGCTAGTTGTGGAGTGATGAATCTTCCCACCAGCTGGATCTTCCTCAAAGGATCTTTAATGATACTTGCAAATGCTGCGTACACAGCCAGCCTGTATGCTATGACCCCGATAATACAGGCCACGATCAGAGAAATCTGTGGAGAGAGTACACAGAGTATAAAGACGTTGATGATATGTGACGAGGCATTGAATTACCTGCTGCGTATCCTATAAATCACAAACACAGCTTTGATGAATAATTTCTTACCCAGAATAAAACAGCCGCTCCAGAGAGGCAGAAGCGAGCGCACTTGCTGGTGACAGGGAGAAACGGCTCCATTTCCTGACAGATTAATTTTGATCATTTTATTGTTTTAAAATAAGTTACCATGTTTTCATTTGCAAAGTACAACAAACATAATGATTGTCATGTTTGAAAGAAGACTCTGGAGCACCTGTGTGATCTTGTTGAGCCTCCTGTTGTTGCATCTGATCTCAAACTCAGGCCGAATTTGAAGCTGTTGCTGTTCCTCTTCAAAGTCCACCAAGTCCCACTCGTACTCCAGCCGGGCCTGACGCCGCTTCCAGAACTCCAAAAACAGAGTTACTGTCAGACAGAGAGAGGACAGGTATATTTGTAAAACCTAATAGATTTTGTTGTACAGTAAGAACTTGGCTTTGTCTTTGTGCAGGTATTTTTGTGTCCATCCATTTTTTTGGGCTGATCTTTGCTTGCTGTGACTTTCTCGCCAACTTATAACAAATTGTCTGTGTTGCCTTTTGGAGTGTAAGATGTTTCAGCCGTGCCATGACTCTCATCATTTCTTGGGTTAACTGCTGTGCTTGTTGCCAGTTTATAGGGCACTGATGGCCTACCGCGTGCTAGCAAACTGTCCTACTGCTTGTACATGACGCCATATTCAGGCTGGCATGTTGTTCTCCGCTGAAGCAGTTTGGATAAAGGAGGACACTTTGGTGTGAAAAGGTTTTGACTGTGAAAATCTGTCCTACAGGAGGGGGGTGTCATTGGATCTCCTACACAAGTTAAACACAGGACAAGCAGGACAGATTGACACTTACCCCAAATCCCCATAAATATGGCAAAGAAAACCGTTCCCTCATTATCGAACAGATGGGATTGCTGGAAGAGAGAATATGGAAATGGATAAGTTCCTTAGAGTAGCAGAGGAAGTGACATGCTGGGCTTAAACAGGATGACATACTGTTTGCTCCGCAGGACGCAAGGTATTTCACATTTTTGAACTGTTTTCCAACACACTTAATTCAATTTCAAGTTTGTAATAACCTCATCAAGTACATGTTATCTCTGACTTTAAAATAATTTGTGTCCTGGTAACATATCAAATGAAATAATTACCCAGGAGGAGAGACAAGTGGAGTTGAGCTGCCAGAAAGGGCACTTTTTATCACAAAGAGGACACATCAAAATACTGCCCCCTATATCAGCATCACATATTTCTTTGCTAGAAAGAGAAAAAAATACATGAACATACAAACAATTAAAGGTAAACAGCCACAGTTATTCAACATGAACTGTAGATTAAAATGAATACTGTTTATAGAATCAAGTTCTTCTTAACAGGGCATGTCAGAGTTAGACTTTTCAGCACCGATGTTTGATAGGAATGTATGTTTTTAGTCAGGTTAAAGATTTGTGGTAAGAAGAAGGAAGAGTAATGAATACATCCTACCAAAATACATGTTGCAGACAAAGACACACTTTTACATTTTTGATCTGGTGGTGTGTTTTTTGTAGTTTCTGTCCGTCACTTCCAATAACTGGAGCTCTCTAGTATCACCGTCTATGAAAGGCCAACATGACAATGACCCCATGCATAGAGCAGGGTTTTCTGTCCATAGAAATGATTACATCATGCACAGAGCTGTTTCTCTCATTTAGCGTACACTCGTTGATTGAGTAAACTAGATCCTCTAATGTGACCATAGTGTCGGAAACAGTATCAACTTTAACTGAATATTACAGGTTTCATAAAGGGATTTATTGCAGGACTGTTGAATTAGACTGCATTAATTTCAGCCAGGTGAACCTCATAAACTGACAACAGAGTGTATAAGAATAATGTATTTCGATGCCCATAATGTTTTGGGTACACAGTAGTGAGGTACACGGTAGTGAGGTACATGGTAGTACACGGTAGTGAGGAACATGGTAGTGAGGTACATGGTAGTAGACGGTAGTGAGGTACACGATAGTGAGGTACACAGTAGTGAGGAACACGGTACTAACCTTGATATGTTGTCATCATAACTGAGCACTCCGTAGGTGAAACATATAAGGCCCATGACCGCTGCGAAGAACAGCATCTCAGTGTAGAAGCCCAGCCAGGCAAAGTAGATCCCAATCTTTTCTCCGTAGTACTTCCTGCAACCAAAGAACCACTTTAATGTCACAATGAATTCTGAACTCTGAAATGTTAGATTTCGATGTCAGAATCAGTGATAAATGTCTGCAAGCAGGGGATGTTCATTTACCTGATGAGGTTCAGAGGCTGCTCTTTGTAAAAGCAGAGAAACCTGGCCCAGTGCTTGTACAAGTTGAAGCGCTCACTCTCACACTCAGCATTTCTTGCCTTTTTCCAGTATCGACACTAAAAGCAAAAGAAATAGTATAATATTGGCTGTTGAGGAAAATATTTTTGGATATTCAGGACAATATTCTATTTTCAAACTATTAAATTAATCCAATCTTAATTTTTTAAAAACTTCATTATACCACTTAAATTATTATGGCTCTGGAACTTGTAAATGTAAAAACAAATGTATTTGTACTTGTCATTAAGTCCTAAATTTAACATTTCCAGCCAATTTACTACTTACAAAACCACTTATTTTTCAAAATAAACGTCTTAGTAGCAGTAGTACAAGTGGCATTAACCGTAAAATGTACTAATTTTACAGACCTGTTTCTGTCAGTGTGTTTAATTTGTTATTTCTTAAAATATAAGCAGAATTGTAATGTTTTCTGTGGTCTAGAAAGCATTAATTCTATGTACTTAATATAGAATTGGGTTAATCAAATTCTATGCATCACATCCTAAAACATTCATATTGAATCTCAATCTGCAAGGAAGTGAAGATAAAAGTCTCACAAAATTGACTTCCAGTATCTAAAGCTGCTGTTTACTGGAGTAAATGTGTCTTACATCATGCAGTGGGAAGGCCGCAGTGTAGGTCCCGTTGCTGAGCAGTCGCTTGATTCCTGTTTTATCTTTATCTTTCCGCCCCTCTTTGTAGTACGGACAGCGAGCCAGGATGTAAAACACCTGATAACAAAGAAGGGATTTAACCGGAGATTAAGGGATTTGGATTTACCTTTTTAGCCAAATGCATTTCACATTTTGCTTCATTGTTGCACGAGCATTTTCTAACTCTCTAGAGGGAACCTTAAAACAGTCAACCATCTCTATGAACTCCTCTGGGATCAACTGGGTTCGCTTATAGATGCATCTTCATTCGTAGACACCAACATCGTAGAGACACGTTAACAGTATAACAAATGAATTGTCTCTCAAACACTTACAATCCTGTTTCTTGTGGATGGTGGGAAGAATGTATCTTTGTCGTTGATGAGGAAGAAGTCGGTCTTGGCCTTGTCGAAGGGGTAGGTGAAATAGTCCGGTTGTGGGTGCATGATGTGTTCTGGTAGTCGAAAAGGGTGAGAGAGCCACTCTAGCGGGACGTCCCGCCTGTGAGGAATATCATTCTCATTGAAGGGAACTTTAACCTTCAAGACATCAGCGTATTTGGCCAGTACATCCCACGGAGCATGGATCTTCAAGAAATATGTCTTTTGGTCTTTAGAGTCCTGATGGAACAATAAATGAAAAGGAAACATGAACTAGAAGCTTTATTGTAACTATAAGTAAAGAGTTTTACACAGTTTGCTTCATCTACTTTAAAGCAGTATGATATGGGACACTGAGCCATCCCTTTTAGACATTTTCCTCTAACTTGTGGTGCCTCTGCAGACTGTCCACTAGGTGGTGCCGGTGCTCTGTAGTTAAAATTCTTACTGATTTGTCCTCTGTCTCGAGCTCCAGTCCCACTTTCTCCAGGTTGGCCTCAAACGCCCTCCTCCTTTCCTGTAAATTAACACACAAGCCAAAAATCATTGGAGCCACACTGACCCACCCAGTCTAGTTTTCTCCTTTACCGACTCATGTTAAAGAAAATAAACAAAACCCCTGTCTGAGGAATTTTGCAGTTTTTTGAGTTACTTTTCAAACTCTTCAAAATAGATTCACTCCAAGTGAGGTGTAGAGACTGGCCAGACAGGGGCATGAAGTGGGTGTAACAATGGGTGGGGCTCCTGACAAAAACTGTAATTCAAATTTCTAATATTAGAGGCAGAAGTATCAGTAGACACAGACACAGCCAACCCTTATCTGACCCAGTCACATGGACACGTAGTTTCTGGGGAGCACATTCCAAAAGTCTAATAGAGTGGTACAAAGGTAACCGTGGACAAATCTCATGATGAGTGGTCACTAGGGCTGAAAATAACAACTATTTCAATCATTGATGAATCTGTCAATTGTTTTCTCGATCAATCGATGAGCTGTTTTGTCTTTAAATGTCAGGGAATGGTGAAAGATGGCGACGAGTGTTTCCTTAAGATGAAGGTGCAGCATAAAATGTCTTAATTTATCCCGACCAACATCCCACAACCAAAAGATATTCAGTTATTATAAAGTAAGACTAAAGGAATCAGAAAATATTCACATTTAAGAGGCTGGAATCAGAGGATTTTAACATTTCTTTCAAGTTTTTATTGATAAACCCATAGATTAATTCACAAATAGTTGCAGCTCCACTGGCCACATTTATAATACAATAATAAAAACCTTCCACTTCCCATGACACAGAATGGTAATTTATAAGCAAGAGTTCAAATTCTCAGCTTGCAGCTGACCACTCAGTAAACTACAGTCTGTAATAGAGCTGAACTCAGCTTCCTTCAGTCCTTTCTGACGTGACTGATACTCATGTGATTTATATCTCATATATATTTTGTCAATTGACATAAAATGTATACATTTATGGATTCTCGTTATGTGAATATTTCTCTGTCAGGAAACTTTTTTTTTTTTTTAAGTCATCACCATTAAACATAACAAATAATTTTAAATCTGTTCATTTCAGTAAGCGTTTTATTAATTATGCTGTATCTCACTTCGTCTTTGCAGAACCACACGTTCCTGTTTCTGGGTATAAATTGTGTAATGATGTTGCAGTTGGTCACAGGGCACATTTTAAACTGCTGAGTAGTCAAGTGACAACAACTTTTCTGTTCCACTCACCTGCTTTTTTTCTCCATCTTTATCATCTACGTAAGACAACACGAAGTCTATTCTGCGCACTCCGTCCCTGAAGAACACAGTGTCTTTGTTTGGTTGTAGCTTGTCTGCCTAAAGGAAGCAACCAGCATGAAATAGCGTTTAGCTTTCTGTGAGAGGCAGAAGTAAACGGATATGCAACAGATTCTGACAGAGAAAAAAAATGAAACTGCCAGACTCTTAAAGAGAGACATAAAGGACATTAATACATATAAAGTATTAGGTACTGTATATAGAGGAGCACAGAGGACATGTACTGTATAGGCTACTGAATACAGAGACATTCACTTGATATCCACTTGTTGAGATAGTTCTGAAAATAAAATATTTATCATACTGTTTAGAGGGTGCCGATGATGACAAGAAAAAACACATAAAAGAGGAAAATCTGGACACTGTACAGTCACAGCCTGTTATTATACAGAAATAGTTGATGGTGGAGGAGAACCTTGCTCGACATAAACTTTTCTATTTCAGTCTTCATCTTAACTCCAAAACTTCAAATTATTTTACGATAGACGTTTCTCCCAGAAACGTCAAAAGGCTTTTTGTGTCAACTTTTGCTCTTCACGGCATTAAGCTCCACTAACACAACAATTATTACTGTAGTTTTTTAATATTCATGATTTTTGTACGCCTGTACATTATAATAAAATATGTTTTATGAAAAGGAATCCAGGAAAATATAATCTGTTTGTAGACAATCTGAACATAATCCAGATCATTTTTATGACAAAAGTTTCTGAAGTGCAAAACCAAATGTATTTTTTAATTCAACTTCATTTAAAAATATAATAGCTTGTATGTTCTTAAAAAAAAAAAACTTTAATTATTCATATTAATAAAACAACATGTATTACTTTAGCATGACAATAAGAAAGCTCAACTTTTAATTGTCTGGTGGGAGTCATGATGTCAGTGTTTGAAGCTTAACATTGAATGACAAAGTACATACTTTAAGAGCTGTACTATAAAGACTTAACAACAGCTTGGAGTACCCACTCTGTTCAGCAGTTGACTGAACTCCACCCAGCTTGTTTATCAGACCCTCACATCCACTAACAGACCTCAGTGGAACAGGGCCGTGAACACAGCTCGTCGTTGTGTTATTCAATCCTGTTCAGACTTAATGAGAAAATTAAAAATGTGTTTGATAGATTTGTACACTGATAAGAGAGTGTTTCATTTATGGACTGAAACCTAAAGTCGTACATCACGGAAACATAATATAATAAGTGCTATCAAGTGAGATGGATAACCCATCTGCTTGATGACCTGATTATATCCCTGAAAATCAAACAGACCGACAACAGGTTCCTGCCTGAGCAGCGGCAGTTTATTTCTGTCTCACTGTTAGGGAAATGAAAAGAGCTCTTTGAGACACAGAAGTCTTGTGACTGAACAATCAGAGCAGTGAGTCAACATAAGGTCAGTCTCAGACTACAAAATCACACTTACAGTAAACACTGACACAAACAACCTTGTGGCTGCAAAGAAAATTACACAGGCGCTGGAAGTGTAACTTCAGCCATCTCTATTGACTATTTCTGAAAATATAGAACTAAACAGATGAAGCTGAGATGAAAAATAACCTCTACAGTTAAACAAACTGTCAAGGTTAATCGTTTAACTCTCTATCCAGCTACTAACCGATCATCTCATCCAGGTCTTAGTAAAAGAGCTTATTTTTCATAATGTCCCACTTTTTCCCTCAACAGTTTGTGAATGTGTTGAACTTACCTCTGTGTGTCCAGGCAGTGGAGCTCTCTCAGATATTGAATTAACACCATTTCCACTGTTTTCATCTGTAGAATAAAGACAAATAGAATATAACTATCAAAAGTATAGAAGCAGGCAGAATATAGAGAACATCTTCAAACTGAATTTTGAGGCTAAATAAGCTTCATATAACTGCGTGCAGTAACAATAATGTCCATGTTCCAAAATTCAGTCTTCAGTATGTAATGAGTTATTATACATTACATGAGTACAACAGGTCATTTTAATGTAACTTATTGTAGCTAAAAGTAATGCAATTTAAAATGGTCTAACAGCTTACTGTTCAGTGCATCAGATCTGTTTAGGTTAACGGTTTAGGTTTTTTTATAGTAACTTTTACAATTAAATGCCTTTTATATGTCTTGTTGTGTAATGAAATTAACATTCTTTTAAGAAAAAACATTGACGTTTCAAACATCCGTTCCAGCTAGCTGTTTCCGTGCACCCACACCCAATGAGGGAAAACAATGGTTCCAAAAATAATCATAATGTGTTCTCTACTTATCCCACTGACATGCAGTCATTTAGCTCAGCTTGGTTAAGCTCTGTTTACACCCCTGCATGGTACGTGGTATGTAGCTTGATAATAATGTCCAGTCAGAACCAGGCTATCCCTTTAAGAGTAATCAGCCAGCCAATAATCGTCATGGCTACACATTCATTTCAGGCTACCTTAGTTTAATAAGGGCCCAATAAAAAGCCTACAGATATGGACTCTTAATATATTGGTAAGCACTGAACTGAGAGAGAGAGGAGAAACATAAAGGCTGACACACACACACACACACACACACACACACACACACACACACACACACACACACACACACACATATAAACTACAATGACACACAGCATTCCAGCAGAGCCTCTCTCGCCCTGCGTGGCAGACTCTGGCAAAGGGAATGTGCTCATGAAGCATTGCCCTGCTCGCTGCCTGCTCCCCTATTATTCCTGGATGGTGGGAAAGCAGCACTTCCTGTGGGGGAGGCCGCATGAAGACATTAAAGAGGGGGAGGTGCTGGGTGCAGGGGCTGCTGCCTTGCCAGAAGTCCAACCCTTTCCTAAAAGAGACACAATTGGCTCAGTAAGATCTCCAGCCTCCTCTATCTTCAACCCAGCCACACATGCAGTTTGATGAGACAAGATTATTTGACAGACAGTAATGTGAGCCAATGAGAGAGGGGCTGTGGTGTCTCCATGTGGAAGCAGCATGAAAGGCCTGGAGACTCACTATGAAGGAATGGAAATAAACCATATCAGTAGGAGTCCCTGTGTTTTTTCCTTGTTAGGCTTCATGGGAAGAGTCACTGACTGGGCAGCTGAACTTTTCTTTCTTCTTAGCTGCCATTTGACTCTTTCCTTTTTTGTTTAACAGTTTTAGACTTTATCCATCTGTGCAGTCAGTTATCAGAGCTGGCTAGAGCAAACAGAAACAAAGGGCCAGCAGCGTGTTAAATCTACATCCACTGAGAGACAAACAAGCAAAGAACATGCAGAGCGGCTTTCCTTCTGTGAAACTGGGCAGCGACAGTAGACTATGACATAGACAGACATTAACTGGCAGAGATGGACATAAATGGTCATTCATTAAACAATAACTACAATACAGTTTATTTAAAAAAAAAAAAAAAAACATTATTCATGCAACAAGGTAAATATGGCTTTGAGGGAACAAATTAACTAAATTCAAAGTCCTGATCCTATGAGTAGTACGACTAAGATGTAAGCCTTCCTCATTACTTTTGATGTCTTACAATGGAATATCAAGATGTTTAATATTTTTGGAAGGGATTCCAAATTCAATCTTGTCCTGAAACACAACACTCTTAAAAAAACAAACATTGCAACACTTGTGAATATGGAGTACTGTACTAGAGCCGCCATAACACCAAAACTGGATTAGATCTGTAAAAACACATCCTCAAGGCAGTGAGTTTACTCCTGTGGATCTTCTGTCAGGCAAGGACAAGTTCTAGTGGTCTTTTTCCCTATTTTGATCTACTTCTATCCAGAGACACATGACAAACGCATGCATATCCAACCATTGCTGATCTATAGAACACCGTAGTGGGAGTTGAAGTGCTACAAGACTCACATGTAAACATGAGATGATCATCTCAAAACTAGATGGCAGTGATGTTTTTGCATTTCTGTAACAACAGGGGATTTAAAAGGAAGCTCCAGAGGCTGAGATACACTGACAACTCCAAAAATACAGGATCCTACATTTCTCATAATGCAACTTGTTTGTTTTTCCTCTTCAACAGAAACTCATGAAGCTTTTGTTTCCAAGCCAAAGCCAACATAACTGATAACGGGTGATTTTACTTTCAGGTACACAGACAGTAAAAAAATACAACTTCCATTGTGCCAATAACAAGGTTGTTCTACAAGATGGCAACTTCATATGTATTTGCTCAGTTCTTTCAAAGAAACAGCTTTTGGGAACTCACCAAACTCTGGTGTTCCTGAGAGCTCAACACACTCCAACTTCAGAAAACCAGAGCGAATGAAAAAAATTAGGACGTAGGCGCAGCAAAAAAAAAAATACAGAAACCAGCAGAAACATTTCCAACAACACTGAAGGCTAGTCGACCTCAGTGACTATTTTATTCATCATGACAACAGAAAGTGTGTCCCAGCTGTGTCCATTACCTCTTTTTGCCTTCTGAAAACTATTCGTTGTAGTCAGACCATGTCTAAAAATGTATGTAGCCTCGAGGACTGAAAAGTAAGCCACTGTGGAAGTGCCTTACAGTGTAATACCACTGAGGGGCCACTAGGGGCTGGCTCCAAAAAAAACCTCTGGAATAGACTGCCATTTAAACAGCGTCAACTTCTCCCATGAAATACAAAGTCAATCAATTTCTTCCAAAATTTATTATGGTGTCATTAGCCAAATTCACTCCTTCTGATCATCAGTGTTCTGGTAGTCATTTTGAAAATAACCTATTTGCATAATTTTACTGAAGCTGCAGTGTGTTGAGCTCTCAGGGCCACTACACCAAACGAAGGAAGATGACTTCTTGTATCTTACCCACTTTACATCAGGTCTTGTCTTGAAGTTAGGAACCTGCTGGAGGATACCGAGAGATATTCCTATAGTTCTCAAGCTAAAACAACGTTTAGCTCAGACCTTGGAAAAATAGTTTTCCATTTTTTTAAAGCAACAAGTCCAGAATTGCTGCTTCACCTCCACTAATTGAACACCAGTGAGGAGTGATCAGCTTTAGGGCTGGAAAATTCTCCTTCACTGAATAATTTAATATATCTTTCCAGGCCTACAGTAAATCCAAGAAGAAAGTGCTGATCATACTGAGACAAAGAACAGTAGTCTATGGACGCTCTCTTGATGCATCAAACAATGAACAAATCCACTCTTTCCCAGCTAAATCAAGCCAAAACCACTTCAGTCCAACCTGGTGAAGTTTCCGTTCCATTTGACAGTGTTCATTTCTGAACAGAAAATCTGCCTCTAATTTCTGCTCGTCTGGAACGTGTGTTGTCCCCAGATGAGATTCACATTTAGCGCTTCACAGTTTGATTTTGTTTGCCAGCATATGTAACTATGATACAGCGGCCCTGTATCCCCCAGACTGACTCATAGAGACAAATATGACGAAAGACAGCCAGGGTTTAGTGTTTTTCTGACCAGAGGATGTGAAAGAAAACTGTATGTCAGCCACCCACTTCCCTCACTCACAAGCACAATACAGGAGGCATATTTTTCAACAGCAAGAAATGATCATGAACTTATCATCTATTTCACACTTGAAAGACTCATATACACAAGTATATACTGTATGTACAGTATGTACAAGGCACATTAACAGAAGCAGTGGTGCAATATGACCAAGTCAATTACGCAAGTACTGTACTTTTGTTTTATCCTTCTTTATTCATCTATTACACCCAATTTTGAGAGAAATATTGTACTGGCACAGAATTTATTTGACAAATATAATTATCATTTACTTTCAAGATAAACATTGTACTTAATGAAATATGTATATCCAGCAAATTATAATGCCGTTAGATTGAACATTTTGATCTATCAGGAACAAAAAACATTACATTACAGGGTGATATACCACAATGGCAGTGGCCATTCTGTCACCAAATGAGCACTTTGAATGTGATTTTAAGACACTCCTGATTATGTCAAATTAATTAATAGACTTCTACTTGTAGAGGGGTATTTTTTTATTTTGAGGGGGATACTAACAAGTGTTGTAATATAGTTTTTCTTATGAGATCTGATGATAAAAAACTTCTTTTTTTTAAATTTTGCAATAAAACTAAACACTGAAATCTAACACAGCACTATTTCATCACACTGATGCAAAAATCCTGTGAAAATCTGATCTCGACATCATTTTGTAACTTTGAATGCAATTGTGAAATACAACCACAGATATTAACAATACAGGTCTCACATATATATAAACTGTAGAGCAAATTGTCTGTTGGTTGGCACATTTATATCTCCTCCCGGTATGACTGGTCAGATCGCATAACTGTATTTGAGACGTCATGTGCACATGCCTCGCTGCAGCATATGAGTGCATACATCAGTGCAGATTTGACACCTCAGACATGAACACAGGACAGTAACACGCACCATGTTACTACCAGGAGCCGACAGTTGAGCAGATACAACCAGAAGCTGAGATATGAAAGCTGATTGAGCAGACAGACATGGACAGACGTGTGGATCTGATTAGCAGACGAAGCAGACAGCGGCAAAGAATGAACAGAACAGAAAGAGAAATGAGATCCACTATTAAGGAGAGCTCAGGATGTTGAGAGTGCATATGTACGGAGAGAAAAAGCAAAGGATGATGACGGGAGGACGGACAGACAGGCATCACATAAAGCCGCTGATCTGCCTGTACCTGAGTGCAGGTTTATCCTGAATGCGGTCAACACAGCAGGACCATCTTTAAGGGACAGACAAATAAACATGGGTTAGGAGGGAGAATTAAACTGTAGGTTAAGAGAAGCAAACATGCAGCGTTATTAAGCACCGACTGAGGTCCCCTTGAGAGCAAAATCCATGAAAGAGTCTACACCTGGCAGAACAGCGCCCACTTAAACCAACTGATAAGAAACCTACAAGCTCAACAGAGTATTTTATCGCTGGTGACAAACAGACCATGGTTTCCATCTGCTGCACAGCATCTAAAAGCACCGCTGATAACCTGAAAAGAACCGAATGTGTTGTGAACCTTTGATTCAGTAACAACCAAATAGTTTTTTGCTCTGACTCAAGCAGGCTGTGGGTGTCTACTGTTCGAAAAAAAAAACCCAAAAAACCCAATAACAGCTCTTGTGTAGTTCTCCCACGAGGCTGGTCCACAGTGAGACTGCCCTGCTCACTCCAATCAAACAAACACATCTATTTTCTACTTGATTAAGAACTCTTCAGAGAGTCGTTTGTCCTCACACTTCAACAAATGCACACTAACTTAACACAGCACCAGACAACAAAAACACGTTCCTCAACGGAAGTGACACAAACATGTCACAGATTTGCTCTACAACTTCTCTCGTGGCAGGGATTTTATTAATGCCAGACGGGTGACAAATAAAAGGCCCAGTTAAATTGCATGTAGATATATATGAGATATTAATGAGAGAAACATTAGTACTCTGGTGAGGATGGAGTGGCTCACACTGAGTTATCTATTACGCAGTATAGTATCAGACAAGCCAAAAGACTGCCTTGATAGGCGCATTAGGCAGATGGGGCAAGTACTCAATGTGAAATGGTAAAACATTAAACTGAAATTTTCAATTTCACATTTGACACAAGTAAGTGCTGTTAGTCTAGCAGGCATTGAGTGCACCGTGTTACAGTGAAACCACAACATCCTGAACTCGTACCCGGCCCTCGGTCTTCTATGACGAGACATCCTCCCGATCTGTTTCCCCACATTGCTCTATTCTAAAGGAAATGTGTATACATAACCCCAGGCAAATGTGAATTTTGTTATCACAGCTGTGAGTGAAAACGTGAGGTATAAAACATACACTGAAAATTTGACTAAATGGACTGTTAGTCTGTATTGTAAAATAATCCCCCAAAATACGAGCTCGTGGCCATGGATGATGAATATTACAGAGAGATATACACTAAAGTAATAACGACATCCTGTTTTCTTCTTTATTGGTCATGTTTAAAGTGTGAGTTGTGTTTTCATGTTTACAGCTTGTATTGTCACCAGGAAAACACATTTCTTTTCTTATCATCAGGATATTGTTGGCTAGAATAAGAAATTTCCTGACAATCACCGGAAAGCTTGAACAGTGCACAAACAGCACAGATAGGAGAGGTTATGTGCAGGGTAGAGGTGATAATATCGTATCTTAATAAGACACAACATAAAACACACAAAATACCATGTTGGCTCTCTTTGATAGTCTGTTAAGGAAGGCATTTTAGAGGAAAAACATTTACTGGTCAGTACAGATTAGGACTCAGAGAGCAACTTTCTTATTTGCATGATACGCAGCAGTTGGACTGGTTCTTTGGTTCTGATATAATTCATGCAAGAAGGTAAAAGCTTGCTTCTTTCTGTTGGCCTTTTAATAAGATTACCAAGAGCTGCTGTATAACAACAAATGTAGGTGCTGCAGGCACAGCTGTCCTATAAACAACACACATACAGTACATAAAACATCATCTAATGGCCTGCGAGAGGGCTTGTTTTCCTTTATCTATGTTTTTCATGGCAATGTACCCAACATCATAGAGGTCGGGGTAGAAGGGAGGCAAACCCCAGCTTTAGTCTAAACTTCCACAAGAAAATGTATTTTGAGCCAAAAATATGAACTTGTTCTGGCAGCCCAGACAAGTTTACTGTGGCTGTCTTCTAGTTTGTAGAAAGGGAATCTTGGCTGCATTCCATGTCCAGTTTAGTATCATGCCTCCGTCAAAAAGGGGTAATACAATTATAAAGCCTGTTTCCATAGCAACTCTGGCTCTGTTTCACCTCTGACTGGAAGATGACTTCATCGGCTGCGCCACAGATAACAGAATGAGATCACCTTAAAAGGACGTAAATCCTTGAAATAATGAGTAAATACTATTGAGGAAATTTGAAACAAGAGTCATCAGATTTATTCCCTTGACTGTGCATTTTTGAGGCCATAAAAATGAAAAAAAAATAAAAAAAAATAAGCTACTCACTGGAACAAAGCTTTGAGTTATATTAAAAAAGATTTACTGAATGACGATGACACCAATTAACGGGTGCGTTCAGGCGGTTTAGGTTTAGAAAACCATCCACCAAACTGTATAGCATGTCTCGGTTCATCTGGTGTTCATCCAGTAGTCAGACCTCAGTTATGACTGTCAGTGTTTGGGCAGCTGTGAACGAGGTAATCCACTTCAAAGGCACACAACAAGGCGAAGACAGACCCTTTCCTCTCCTTTTTTTTGTCTCCTCTTTCACATGTGGCTGAAGGTCTGCCCTGATAAGAGCCTGAACAAAGGCTTTGTAGAACAGGAGCAGTCTATTAATCCACAGCTCACCCCTGATAAACAGGCACATGTCTTTATTACTAATGAACACAATAAAGATTGTGGAAATACAAATGGATTTCATTTGTTTTTTTATTTCCTTTAATGATCTTTCAGTGATGAGGTGTTTTGATACGTAGTCATGCTGTAAATAACTACTAATTTTACTTTCAGTGAAGCAGACACATTTTCATCATGTTCAAATATCTAATGGTCTTTTAAAAATAATTACCACTTCATGGTTGTATGCGTCCACCAATCAGTAGAGTCACATATAACATATACAGTGAAGACTTTGAAGGCATTTGGTCCTTCAAAGTTCAAATTTGGCCCAACATAAAGTTGGTGCCATGTTAGCAGACAAAGTTTTGAATATGAATGTTACTGCAAAAAAAGCTAAAATCCTAAAGCATGGCCACTTCACACACATCTTCAACCCAACAGCACAGAATATCTTTACAACCAGCACAGTTTCAAGGTGGATACCCAAGATTAGTGTCACCACTTCAGTATCTGACCAAATGGGAAATATTATCAAATTCTCGCCCTCTGTTCCTGAGTTATGGTGATAAATAACAGCCAGAAAAGTGTTTTTGCTGAACATTATGATGTCACAAGGAAGCTGACCATTGACCTTTGAGATATAAAATGTCGTATATATCATTTTTATTGTTAAATTTGAGGGAAATTTTGTCATAATTAGTGTAAAAATTCTTGAGTTTTTGCCACAAACATGTTTTGTGAGGTCACAGTGACATTTGACCCTAAAACGTAATCAGTTCATCTTTCGCGAGAACTGTGAGGATGGACGGACAGATGGACAACCCCAAAACTGGCCACGACTGTCGCGAGCTCAGAATCATAAAAATATATCATATGCTCAATTGCATTTATAGAAAGGCAAAGAAAAATAAAGTTAAAGCTCTTTTTTTAAGAGTCTCAGAAGAAAATTCCCAAATGGTTCAGTAATTTTAGTGATTTTTCACGCAGTAATCAGGAACAATTTAAACTGGTGCTAAAAGTTTAGAAATGAATTTAACTGGGCTGTAACTGCATTATAATTTATCAACTGTACTGAAAATGTTGACATGAAATATCACATGAAAATGATACTTCAAATTCAGGCTTCTTCTACAGTTGACCTGAGCCATCTTAAAATGCAGCACTGCTCTTTTCACAGGAGCACTATACTTTCCCCGTGCATTTGATTTCCTCTGATAAGCAGAGGTCAAGAGATACTTTAGTCAATACATGCCACGTACTTACTGCATCTTAGAGTATTGTCCATGTTTGCTTTGCTTTTCATGTCATGGATTTAGATTTGTGTTGGAAGCCAGAACATCAATAATTCAGCAGTTATTGGACTTCTGCAGAATCAGTATTTCAGCTGGTTTAAAAAAGGTTATCGTTTACCACTGCTTTGAGTATGGTGTTTAAAATGTCTGAGATATTAAGGAAGGGTTCCGGTGAGTTTTGGTGGCTGAGATAATTAAGACATGGATTATAGGATACAACTCTTCATCAAATCAGTGTTAGCACAACGTCTCAGTGCAAGACACTGAAGATCAATTAATACAATTTTCTAAGAGCTATCAGTCGTTAACCACAGAAAGTGGCCTTTTCCATTTGTCCACCCTCAATTTCCATTTCACTGTAGATGTATGAAATTTCAAAGATTGGCTAAAACACTACCACTTCTGTCCTTGCTGTCAATGACAAACAAAACAAACTGCTCAATAACATACACTGACCTGTCGTAAAGGTCAAATATGAGCAAAGATTCTGTGCAATCTCTGCATTTTGCTCTGTTTGTCAGCATTGTTGTCGAAGAGTCCCACCTCGTTAATGTCATCTTCACAAACTATTGCTATGGGAAACATAATGCAGAACTAATAAGACCACAGCCCCGATATCATGACATATGGAGCGCCATGGAGATGAAACTCGTAATCATTTTCTAGTGTTGTTGGAGATTACTGTACCTGGAAACAACAAATAATGGTGAACCAGTATAATTCAATCATTCTGTCTGAAAGCAAATCTACAGCCGTAAGCTGTCCGGCCTGTAAACATCTAGATGGATTCTGAACACTGAAAACCACAGACTGACCTGAAAGTGGTTTCCTGTTTAGCCTGACTATCTGAGAGGAGCAATCCCATTGGATATGGAAACGCATACTAAGCTTGACAGCTGGCAAAAAGGAGGAAATCATGCATTTATTTACTAACATACTTCACTTCTGATCATTTTTCCTTTTAATTCACGCTGAGAAAAAACTTGAGATGAAGATGCTTCTTGCTGTTACTGCATTTCATTGGCTTTTATAGCTGGACACTGCACAATGACAATAAAGCTGAGTCTAATCCAATTTAAACTAATTCTTCCACAGTGTCTACTAAGGTTTTACAATGATAATATATGACTTCAATTAAGCTGGAGGATAAAAACCTGCCTGCAGTTAGGGAAGTACCCACCAGTGTGACCTCAATGACACCACAGTCACAGATTTGTAGGAGCATTCTTAAAGGTACAAACCAAGAGCCAACAAACATCCAAGCATATGTGATTGGATCTGTTTGGCTCTAAGACACTGCAGTGACTGACTGTACACACATAACACATGCCACGTTTAAGTAACACTGCCAGTCAAATTTCAAACCGCTACATGCACTAACATGACAATAAGAATATAATTTTGATATAAAGATTTATACTTTGTCTGCTGATTTGATTTTGTGAGTTTATGATTCATTTTGAATTGAGGATATACATTCTTTAACAGTTGGTTTGATTGCATTATCAGCTCAGAAAGGTTAGGATTGCGTCCAATAAAATTCAGTGTGCTACGCTGCCAAAGCGGCTACACAAGCAGTGGTAGTAGAAATAACAACCTTATGGCATTTGTCACAAGACGGAAAGCCTGAGACGCTTAAAGGCATAAGGGCATATGTAATTACCTGCAATCTGAGACTCCGTGGCGCTCTGCAGCTCGATCAAAGTTTCATCCTTCCCCTTCCCAGTAATTCGCCTCATAGCGGCTAACGGTGTTATAAAGGCTTCACCTTCTCAGAAAGGGGGAAAGGCAGTGAGGATGCTGCTGTCCGCTGTCCTGTCGATGGATGAAGACCCCAATATGCAAGCACTGGGTGATCACACTGAAATCAGAGAGTCCAATCAGGATCAATGGATAGTAGATGGATCATATTTACATGATAATCGATTGTCAGTGAAACTGTACCCGGCTGGTCTGCCTGACTACCCGAGGAGACCAGGCACGGATAAAGGGGAGTGGCAGGGCTGGTTTTTCGTCGGCAAAATCGTGTGTTTGCGTGAGCGTGCAAGTTTATGTGCGAGAGATGGGAGAGAAAGTGCATGTATATCAAAGACAGGTTTGTGATGAATATTAATGTGGCGAGTCAGTTGGCTGAAACAGCAGCTAGTTACGTTTGTACTATAGTGGGGCGGGTTACCTGGATCAGTCAGAAAAAAAAAGAAAAACACACAGGAGGAGCTGACTGAAGGACTAAATCAGTCAACACGACGAAGACATCTTGTGGCCATTTCCAGTATTTCACTTAGGCTATGTATCAAAATGTTCTTTTTATGTTTTAAAGCCGACTGTGGGACAGGAAAGTGAACAATTTAATGATTTATTATATTTCTAAAGAGAAATCTCTTCCATTTTCCAATCAGCTGTTCTTTTTAAACGGTTAACAAATTTGACCCAATGACTTTATTAATAGTTATTATGTTTATAATTATGTTGTTATTATTAATGACAATATGCGGGGTTGGCAGGTTGTGAGGAACCTCCCTGGCTGGTGTTCATCCTCTTCCTGCTGGACACTTTGTCTTTTGTCTCTTTAGTTCAGCTCAGCCTTGTTGTGCTTCATGGAAAATATGGCCTGCAGCAGGTTAATCCCAGACACAGCAAAGCAGAGTCATCTGTCAGTGAAACAGATTTTAAAAAGTCACAGATTAAAAAAGTATTTTGTCAAGAGTAACACGTGATAAAAAAAATATTTAAAAATAATAGAGCATTGCGTCAGACTGTGAGACAGAGGCTGCTTTGTTTTTGTTCGTTTTTTGTGGTAAATTTATGTAAATTAAGTGACATGCCTTGTCGTTGAATTAATTATTTGACCTCTGACCTTCTGGAAGAGCTTGTAAGAGTTGCATGGCCTCAGGACAACAACAAATGTATTAACTACTTTCTGTAGACTGATAAATGACTGTAAAAATAAAAACGTGTTATTTAACATTTGTACCATAAATAAACCATAATAAACATGAATAACTGCATGCAGATGACTTATTATTGCTTATACTTAGAATAAAATGGAAAATTAATTAATCTTATTAATGGCTTCATTTACACATATAAGAGAAGAATAAATAGTTTATTAGCCTTTATTAATGACTTATAAACATGTGTGTCTGCAGATATGGCCACTTATCAGAAAGTGAAAAACTAATGACCGTTTTTGCGCTTATTAATATCATATAACTGCTCAATAGCGAGTGATAGCTAATGCTTTCTTAACCATTGGTATAAACCCCTAGTAAATGGTGGCTTATGAGAAAGTGGCACAGAAAACTGAATACCCATCGTCTGGATGCAGTCTAATGAAATTCAATAAGGAGATGTTGCATTTTCTCCTCCTATTACAGCCAACTGGATGTAAATGACAGATTCACTATAATATATGGCAATTTTTAAAAAAAAAAAAATGGATAAATTAATATCTTAATCTTCTAAATCATGGTGGGGATTTTATGCAGGATTTTTTTTTAATTTTTTTTTAATTTTTTTTTATGGTATTACATGTATTCACTGTCCAGTACACTGCAACTAAACATTGTAGATTACATTTTGCTCCTAACACCTCATAGAACCTTTTAAAAATCACCATTATCATCATAATCTCTCTCAGAGCAGCTTAGGGACCGCGCAGACAAACTCACAAACCACAGCGTACCAATTAGGCTGCTACAGGTTAATGGGTTGGATGGCCTTCCTGATCTAAAATGCCCCACTCAGTGGATTAAATAAATACCAATGATGGTCATAATTGGTGTAGACGGTCTTCAACCAAAATCACAGCTGCTGTTTTCAGTTGATAACTACTCTTTATGACTTAATGGAGGCGCTGGCCACAAATCCCAAACTCTCTGAATAATAAGCCGGGAGCAAAGACCCTTACAAAAAAGCACGTCAAATCCCTTTCAGGGCCAAAAGAAGCACTCAGATCTTTAAGTTAAAGTACCAGTAAAGTCATGTGAAAATACAGCAATACAAGCAAAGGTCAAAATCCTACTAAATTATTGATGTATATCAAAAGTACTCAAGTGCTATAGCTACCCTCGGACATTACTGTTAAAACTAATCATTAATGTTTAAGCAGCATTTCACTCTTGAAGTTAGAGGTGAAGCTTGTTTTAATTACTTCATGCTGTGTACAATTATTCCAGCCGGCTCCCAACCGAGGGGCTGGGCGCCCTCCAGTGGGTCACAAAATAACCCTTAGGGGTTGTGAGGTGATTAATGAGATAGGAAAGAGAAAAAAAAAGTCTGCTACCCAAATGTGTATTCATCATCTGGGAGGGGAGAGGGGGGGGGGGGTATTATCGTTTTAATTTCTCCCCTTTGGGCCTCAAACACTTATAAACCCATCTCAGAAATCTATCTCTTCTGTCTACTTCACTTCTTCACTTCACCACAATGTATTCTATCCAGTGTTTCCAATATTGCGTCTTAATCAAAAATAGAACTATCAAAGCAGAAAAAAGAGGAGAAAAATGTGAAGGGTTCAGTATCTGTCTGAATTGTAGCCTAAAGTGGCATCAAACAGAAACTCTCCAGGAACAAGTAACTCAAAACGACATGAAGAAAACAGTGAGTAGATGTACAGCACTGGATTCTATATGGCAAGAATTTCACACCATTCTTGTAAGTTTGAGGTTCATGATAATATATCCTATTCAGTCCTCCAAAAATGTTTGGACCCACAACTAGAGCTTAAGTATTTGCTTAAATTTACATCTCAACTTTTGCATATCTCATAAATTTGTACTGTAACAAGGCTCGTGTGAACCCCAATAAATAAGAGCTTGCAACATCTAATCATTTTCAATAACATGCTAAATAATAATATAGCAGGTTTCTTTAGCCCTGCTGCTTTTTTTTTTTTTGTCTATTTGCTCATGTTTTGATAAGTTGTCGTGCTCGAGCTTCAAGGCCAACGTCCAAAATTGTGTTTACTTAAATGGTAACTTTTACTTTATTTTTCTTTATTTTAAAGACTTGAATTACATGTTTGGCCCAATAGGGGGAGCTCCAGTCCAGCTGAACAAGCTCTGTTGTAATTGAGTATTGGAAGTTCAGGTGTTTATCATAACACATCCACTTACACTCAACCACTCAATTAGTTTTGCACAGCATAATCCCATATTGTTGTTATTTGTGTTAAACTTGAAATACTTACAATAGATGTGTTAATGGTAGATGTACTAATATTGGAATCATGTACTGTAAGAGTTGTGTTACTTCACACAGGACAGAGGCATGTGTTTAGGGGTGGGGGAAGATCAACACAACATGGTATCGCGACATCGCATCGATACATGGACACCAAGTATCGATATGTAAATAATGAAAACCAAATTTTATCTCGTGCTTGCAGCATTTATGACATGTGTTTATGACAGTGTTGGACTGTCTGTCTGTGTGACATTCCTATTTTTCTGTAATGAAAATGATTAAAGTCAGATGGACAGATGGATAAAATAGTTGTTGACAACGTTTTTCTTTTGCGGCATAACATTGCAGTTAAAAAGAAGATAAATCACAATTCTCAGGCTGTCACAAAATGTTCAAAATTGGAACAATATTGAATTATGACTTGATTGTATGGTTTGCCTCTGGTGATTCTCACGCTTGCATATTTGCTAAATCAAGCGGTAAATTAGACTTTTAAACCAATTCTCTGCTTGTCAAACGTGAAGATGTACTGCTTTCCTCTGTTTTATATGATAGTGAAATGAATATATTTGCGGTTCGGACCACTGGTTGGATGAAACAATACTTTTGAACGTGCTGTTTCGGGTTGTATGAAAGGGGGATGGGCATTTTTGTCAGTATTTTTTAAAATATTTTATAGACTAACACAATGAAAAAAATGTATGCACTGATAAATGGGTAAAAAAAAAATTTAATTGTTGATAACAGCCCTAATTGTAGAGGCCTAATCACAGTGGTGCCTGGAAAAGAGAGGACATTCCCTTATATGAGGTACACGAGCTCTGCAATAGCGAAATAGTTCAGATCTGAAATACATGTTTCGACCTCTAGGGGGAGGTCAGTTACAACTGAACAACCGCTGCTTTGTTTTGAGGTCTTGTTTATTTATCATGTAAGGTTCACTTGTGATGAACCGTCAGCTTTAAATAAAACACATCCACCTGACACAAATTCACCATTTTGTTCGTATTGTCCTTATGAAACTGGGGCTTAAACATAAAAGAGCTTCCATGTGATCACTGTGGACCACATAGTTGATGGTTGCTCTTTTTTTAACATTTGTTTCATCATATATTTTGCCCAATTAGGAGCAACCAGTGACAGAAGTAAGAGTTTTATTTTTCAGCTGAGTATTTGAGAAGCCACACACACGTTGTAGTCATAGTCCGTTCATTTATCTGGATTACTGTTTGAACCTTTTCAGCCTACTATTACATTACTATGAAGTAATGTATGGTTATTGATGTCCCTTTTTGATAACGATCCTTACTGTTATTCAAAATCAGTTTTACTAACATGCAGAAAGATGCTTGAGAACGAAACAGTCAGCAGTCGGCTCTTTTGTTCCGAGAGCAGATTCAGCGTGTGTTTGTGTGTGTGTGAGAGAGAGAGAGAGAGAGAGAGGGAGAGGGAGAGAGAGAGAGAGAGAGAGAGAGGCAGTCTTTCGGATACAGCAGAGTGAGTGAAGAGGAGAGAGAGAGAGTGGGATGCTGACAGACCCCTGATAGATGGTTAAAATGGCGAAAGCTTGTTCGACCCCAGCGAGCCACCAAACTGTAGCTTTGTAGGTCGGAACATGTAGCAGCTGAAGCTGGATATCTGTGTTTCTTTTGTTTTTTTTTTACTGCTGTCTGTTCACCCCACGTTGTTCTCTGTAAGTGCTGGAATATTTTCTGTGCTTAAATGGCATCCACAAGGCGCCGCCGCCTTGTTCCATGCGTTTTGGGAATACTCCTGAATGCTTTAATCGGTAAGTGACATTATCTTATTCCCGTAGTAGAGAGTGGAGCTGCAGGGTGTGATGGCTTTGTAGAGGACAGCCGCTGTCAGCCTTCTGCTCTCCGGAGCGTGGTGCATGCTTGCAGGCAGCAATAACCGCGTTGCTGGCCAGCAACCCTGAACTTGGCCCCTCTCTGGTGTCCGTTTGTATTTCGGCAGTAAATACCAGTGAGAAGACTAGTGCTGGAGCCCTGTGCACTGAGGAATGTGTTCCTGGAAGTTACTGAGTTACATACTGATACTCATAGTTTGATTAAAGTTTTATTTTGTGCAGTCTGTAGAACTTGAAGTGTTTGAAGCACTTCATATGAACAGTCAGTTCAAATCCAGATGGTTTATTTCATCCCTTGGATGTTCAGGCAGCACCATAATACATGGTAGCCACGTGCAATGTAGTCAGGACAGTTTCTGGGTTGTCTTCATGTTTGTTTTGATAGGATCCCGATTAGAAGAATGTAAAGAATGTCCTCCTGAATGGTGTCCAATGCTGCATTGAGAAAGTCATAATAGCAGCGAATCCTGCAGGATAAGCAATCAGCATATCCACTTGTGGGACCTAACTTCAAAAAGTGACAAGCTTTCATAAGTAGATGGAGTTTCATTTCATATCAGGGGACTTCTTAAAGTAGATGGAGTTCTTGACTGGTCTGTCCTTAGAGCACACCTCCCTGTGGCTGGATGAAATAACAGTGGAGACTAGATTAAAAGACTGAGGTTATTGCCTGCTGGGGAGAATATTTGTACAGATTAAATGTCAACACTCTCTTTCTCCTTCTTTTCAAATTTTCTTTTACGTCCCTTTGTTCCCCATGACAGACAGTTTCTGTCTCTATGTGGGGCCCCTTAATTCAAAGGCAGGAGAGAGTATTGAGTATTTGCAAAGCATACCACATGGGGACCCACAAAGGCCCCCACTGGAATCATAAAGGCTTGCACACAGTAGTTCATAACATGGTCAGTATGAGGACTGGGAACAAAATGTCAGAAATAGAGCTCTGTGATGGATGTAATTGCAATCTACCCATCACATTAAAGAAATGAAGCTCTTTCAAGTGCTCATCTGCCTTGGAGATTAGATTCAGTTTAGATAAAGGCACTTTTCATGACATTTTAAGCAGTGGTGATAAGTGACAAAAGCATTCAGATTAATATCAACATTACATCTCTTATGGACTGAGGAGCTCAAAGTCTCCGGCAAAACGCAAGAGATCAGTCAGGAGATCTCACGAGAAGAAGTTTTTACTTTATCAGCGGGTAATTCTTTGCTTTCAAAGCATAGTGTGAGATAGCTTGTGTCTTTCAAGCCTCAGAAGAAACGAGTCAGTGAAGTCAAAGCATGTCAGAGAAAAGTACTGAAGACTTTCACTTAACTTCATTTCTGTTTCTGCCTACTAATGTGTCTATAAGTTCAATATTTCAGAGATCAATATCAAAGTGGATTTGGTTCATCACCATTAGGATGAGGAATAGGAACAGAACTGTTGCTCAGAGGGTCCTGCACTGACAGTGGATAAACGGTGGAGAGAGCTGAAGGATGCTGCAGCCTCCCTCCACTTTTACTATCACTCCAACTCCTGGACTGATAGTATGTTCTAACCTGTGTTAATGTTATTTAATCACAGAGCTGCTATTACCACAATAGGTGAAGACCAGAATACTTGAAACTGCATGCTCTTTAGCATGAACATGAGGGTAGCTAGAAAGCAAGATTATTGACTAATAATTTATCAAGCAGAAGCCTATAGGAGGGAATGCAAGTATCAGTGCTGCTTGCATAGTCTTCCCCCTGAAATAGAATAAATATTGCTTTTTAGCCAGACATAAGGCTTTATATAAAAAAAGAAAAGAAATTGAGCTGTTCTGTGGTTGCTCATTTTAATGACTCATTTTGACTCAGGACTCTGTGGTTTCATACATGCACATGCACTTAATCCAAGTGCAAATATAAGACTTTGGCTGTGCATGCTCACTTAAAGGCATGATGAATTGTTTTTAAGTCTGTTCTTGCCACTCGTGGAACATAAAGATAAGAAGAGTAAGAAAGTAACTTACAGTAACTATAGTCCGTACTATTCCTTCAACAATATATTTAAATACAGTATATTGTACCTCTAACAATCATTAACTCAATATTATAAATTCTAAGATACTATTGTTATGGAGCTTTAATGTGATATGATGAAAAGCAGTTGAGTCAGTAACCCATTATACCCTCACCCTGCTGCCTCTAAGAAGCCTGTGGTGTGTCCTAAACTCACTTAGTTCTGTCAGTGGTTCTTGTGCCTGCTAACCACATCTGTCTGCCAGTAGCTAGTGTGCCATCTTCACTTTACTGTTGCAGCAGTGAACCTTTGTGCCAGCTCGCCACACTTATCTGTCAATAGTTTGTAAGCCAGAGCATGAGCCACACTTAGCCGACACTTGTCTCTAGTCTTACCCGGTAATCCTGCATGCTCGTGTCTGTTTTCTCTGCATGAAAAGAGCAGTAAGATATATGTGTGTGTGTGTGTGTGTGTGTGTGTGTGTGTGTGTGTGTGTATGTGTGTGTGTCCATCCTTATCTAACCATGAAAATCCACGCTTGTAGAGATTCTTGTCTGTGAACATGTGTTTCTGTGGATAGGCATGTCCTCTTGCCGACAGTTCCTACAGCTGTGCTCCCCTCTCCTTCTACACACCCCTGGATGTTCAGCATTCACAGACAGCCTTAACCTGAACCACACAAAGTACAAAATCCAGCTATCCCCTTCTTCTGTTGACCTCTTATCATCTTTTTCTTATTGGATTGATTTGTCTTAGAATCTGTTGTTGTGTTCCAGATTATTTCCTCTGACCTTTCTCACAGTGGTTTTTGTAACCTCATACCCACCCAGAGCTCAGGATTACATGAACCAGTCTCTCTAGCACCATGCTTTATTCATTAGCCAGAGCCCAAGAACTTCACATTGTTCTAGCTAATGGGAGAAACTCTGATTACTTAAACGCAAAATCATTAAAGTTGTTTAATCTAGTCCTAATCAATGACACCCTAACACATACAACACTGAACTAATCCTGGTTGCTGCAAGGCTTGTTAATATTGACTAATGTCATTTGTCAGCTTTGAAAGCTGAACATGAAAGACATCCAATATAAGTTTAATGTTCTAATTTTTGTTGCATTTTGTTCAGTATATAATTCTCTTGTTTGGATCAAAACATGAAGTGGAACTGTCTGTATGTGTGTCTTTTAAAAACCAAACAAACTGCTGTCTGCTTCCTGTGTGAAAATTGGATTTGTGTTGGATCAAAGAGGATGGAGCTGTGTGGCCAGCATCATTTTGGAGAGCAGCAGCAGCTCAGGCAGCAACGGGATCACCGTCTGCCAGCTAAGGGTTAACTATTTCTCCAACACCACCCCCTTGTTTTTCACAAGTGGTAGCACTGATGTCTCTCTGGTCTCATGGCCATTTTACTTACCATGCTCATTGAGTGTAAAAAGGGGAGGGGGCCACGCAAGGAAAAGATACAGAGCAAGAAGACAGGAAGAGGAAATGTTTCTTTGCATTATACTCCATTTGTGATCTTCATTGCAGGAGTGTGTCTGTGAAGTCTACACCTAAGGGGAAGTATTCTCTTCTGGAATTTGAGGGATGAAGCTAGGGGTGCTCTGTTTTGACCCCTGTGTATGCCCCCCCCCCCTCCCCCCCCCCCACCTCCACTGCCCTCCCCTAGCCCCCTCCCTGCAGATTCCAGGCCCTGGGGCAGAGACTGGTAGTGCTTAGTCCATCAGCATCTGAAACATGATACCAAGAGAGCCCGCTAAGCTCCTCTTTTATAGTACCAAGTCAGGTCAGGCTGTTTACATCCTTTATTTATTGTTCTCCCACTCGCCCCTCGTTGCCCTCAGAAACCACAATTACTGAAAGTCAGATTTCCTCACACTATTCTAGAGTGGAAAGCATTACTACAAACAAACATGACTTGTTTAGTTCACTTTATGTATCATTTTGTGTTGATGGATGAAAAAGAGAGCATGGCGTTCATTGTGAAAAAAGTTGCAGCCACCGGTTTACTGGTAAAGCCCATACAATGCCATGCCAACAAGAGTACACATGTTCTGGGTACATTTAATCTATAGACTATGAATTCCCTTGTGATTGTAGCCTGGAGGTAGCTCAGTCAAGGCTTTTTATTCATGAGGTAGAACGCCTGGTGTGCAGTTATCAGGACAGAAGGAGTATTCTCCCTGTTTGTTTCCATTGTTGATATAGAAATTATATTTTGGCAGCAAAAGTTGTAGTCATTTATGAGTCAGCAGATACTGAAATGAATCAGTGGATGAGTAAATAGAACTTTAGCAATATGTCAAAAAATATCAGGATAAATGACAATAAAATACATTGATAAGAAAAAATAAGTGTCAGCGAAAATGTATTATTCAGGCCCGACATACTCTGCGAGGCAATATAAATAATATTTTACAAAATGAACCACTTTAAGTTTGTGTTAACCTTCCTGAGTCTCAAAACCTACTCACCTCTTCAACTTAAACCGAATGCTGCACCATATTTCTGATTTTTTTTTTTGCCTCTTTATATTTGCTTCCATTTGATTCTAGGACTGATTTTGAAGATTTTACCCATCACTATTAAAGCATTCATGGGCTGGCTCCTGCATACATCTGTGAGCTTTTCTGCTCATATGTACCTGCACTCAACCTTAGATCCTGTGACAAAAATCTGATAGTAATCCTGCAGCCTAAACTTTAAACTAAAGTTGATAATGCATGCTGAATGAAATGTGACGAGGAGGGTACAGTATTATATAGCAGCGGATCGAAACATTTTTACATGGAATGGGCTTATGGCTGCCTCTGTGCTTTAAGAGACAATCAGTGTGGTGGTGTCTGTTTGCACTCTCCTCTACATAAACTTAATTATTAAAAATGGATCATATTTTGGTATTTAAGAGAAATGCAATACTAAATACTGTGAGGCGTCTCAGGCAAATGGGAGCACATACTGAGGGACGCAACTGTAGTTGGAGATGGATTTATACTGTGTATTGTTATTATTCTACATCTATTTAGGGATATTCATGCCACAGGAGAGAGATGACAGGAAACAAGAAGTAGAGAGATGGGTGACAGAAGTCCCCAGCTGCACTCAAAATGTGGGGATGTTGTGGTTCCTGGTCAGCATATTAACCCCTGAGCAATGGGGGCGCCAACTCATTAGCTTTTTCTATCATAGAGTTTGACCATGACAACTGAGCAAAGTCTAACATGAGGAAAAGTAAAGTTTTTTTGTCCTACTACTCTTTACAAGGTGAACTATCCCTTCAACTGCATGGTTGTCATTTGTGTGTACGTTTGTGTGTCTGCAGGTGTGATGTGCGAAGCAGAGCTCTCCTTCACCCTGGAGCCCAGTGACATCATCGCTGTACAGGAGCAGCCCCTCATGCTCCACTGCCAGGTGGATGGCATCCCCCCAATTACGACACAGTGGAGGCATAACGGCCTCCTCTTAACTCAGGGCCAGCATCACACCACCTTCATCAATGGCTCACTCCTGATCGCTCACTTCCAGAAGACCAAATCTGACGGCTCTTCTGACGAGGGCGACTATGAGTGCATGGCCCAGAATTCTTTTGGGCTGGTGGTGAGCCGTAAGGCCCGCATCCAGGCAGCTAGTAAGTCTCACTTTTTATCTATGGACCTGATTTTTAGGGCTGTAATTGTTTTTCAGGATGATATAAAAGGTTTTTAAAAATGAAAAGCTTTTTTTCCTAACTTTTGCATGTTAGTCACCACATGCCAGTAACATGCTACACATCAGTCTAGAAGTCTTTGGTTCTGGTTATGATTTTTATGTTTGTTGTTAGCATGTGTTATCTTAAGATTTAGCACTCTCAATGTTTTTGCCCTGAGGTACTAACATAATAGTTTGTCTGGGCCTGGTTGCATTGGCAGAATCCAAATAAATCATGATTAAATAACACAGTTACGACTGAATCACAACCACAGACATGTAAGTTTGAATAAGTTGTGATCTAGGTTCTTTACAAATGCAAACATTATTATTTAAATATCACCTCAAGTAATCACATTTTAGTCCAGTCTCAGTCGTCAGAGCACTGCTGTGCATGTAAATGTGCTTACTATATCCCCAGCTGTTGAAGCATTTGAATGTAATGAACGTTTGGATGCTCATCTACAGTGCTGCTTAGAAATGGAAGCTCAGCTCATGCTGACAGACTCCCAGCTGCTTTGTAAAAGTGCAGTAAGCTCAGACACCTACTCACTGGTAGGGGCATCAAGATACATTTTCTCTGACTTGACGACCAGATCCTTTATTTGAAGTCGTTCTTTTTCAATATTAAGTTCCCAGCATTGATGGCATGTTTTACAACATATTTTTGGGGGATTTTTGTCATATCATAGTGGGACAATCTGACTTCCCATCCAAGTGTTGTTTTTTGTCTCACACCATGTATGTGTCAATTGACTTTAAATCAAAGGCATCAAGGATGCACACTCCTGCAGCAGCTTTAGTCATACTGTACTATTCCACACTGTGCTGAGTTAAGACTTTGTGAAGGCTGTGTTATGTGTGTTCTGTAACACAGCGATGGACAAAGGCTCACAGAAGCCTGTTGATTCCCGGGCTATGTGTAGACAGGATACTGCTGTGCTGTTGTGGCCAATACAGCTTTTCCACTCAGTGGGATAGGGAGGTTAGCATGGACGTCTCACTGGCCGAAGGGAAAAGTCACATCAGCTCAGTGGCTGCCTCTGTCAAGCACATGCAACCTTTCAAGGCCTCCCCAAACGGTCTTTCTTTTCAAAGGTCAGATTGAATCTTCTATTGTTGCACATTTAAGGATTCTGCATTAGTGAAAAGTCAACAGTATGGTGCCCCTACTTTTTTAGCATTTCACAGAATTACATTTGACATAGTGGTTAGAAAGCATGAGGAAAATGAGTGTGAACAGATTTAGCAACACATATATAATCACAGGTTGCAGAGAAAACAATAGAATGATACTGGTGGTTTGTACTTTAGCAATGTACAGTATATTATAAAGTAATTCTTTATTTGGTAGCATGGTTTGGATCTGTATTTTATAAAAATCTGCGATGAAAAATTCAGAATCAAAGAAGCCGTTTATATGCCAAATCGATCAACATGTGCTTTGAGGTGCAAATTGTAAGTTAGTATACACTCAGAAGGTTATACATTTTTTGGTAAATTAATAATTTAACCTGAATTCACTACTGAACCCTTTACTATCACTTTTTAATGTGTTTCACCAATACTGTAAGGAAGCAGCTTCATATTTCAGTGAGAATAGTGCTTGTAGGAATTGAGAGTGTTAGTCTCTGAATTTGAAGAGCAATAAGTTGAATATATTGTTAAAAGTGATAATTCGTAAAGTCCAGAGTTGTGGTGCAGTTGAGTGATCCAGCTCTCTGGTCTCTCCACTTCACTCTCTCTCAAACCCTACAACACTCTGCCCCACTGATCTGCTCTGCCACTAATTCAAATTTAGTGTAATGCTTGCAAATTGTTCATAATAACATATTATTTTAAAGGGGTAGCAATTTAGTGTCAAGTTGTGCCTGACAAATACATTGTTTAATGTATTATTCAGCACATTCATCTTTTTTTAGTTCATGGGCTCAGTGCTGTTTCAGCATGAAGAGTAGTACAATCCTCTCACTCACTCTGTGTCTGAAAAATTCATTGAATGAATAAAGATTTAATGAATGAACAGTGAGGAGACCTGCCCTGGAGCACACGTTGGAGCTGGTGGCTCTCAAGTTCAAAATCATTCATGGTTGAATCATCCAGTTTTGGCTGAGCTTTGCTCCCCCTTCAGACCTTTTCCATCTTTCCCCTCGACTTGTATTGATTAGGAAGTAACGAGGGGATTACTGAAAGTCACATTCTGACCGGTGACCTCTGACCTTTTGGGTTGTGGTCGAGCAGTCTTTTGGCAAGGCGTTGAATGAATAAAGGCTCTGTTATATAATTCCTTCTGTATTTTGGAAGAACTTTCTGTTTGGTACTGATAGTGTTTACGTTTTCATTGTTTTCGATGTATAAATCAGATTAATAGGGTTTTCACTGCACATTTAGCTGTGGTAATTGGCTTCTAGTCTGACAAGGCGATCTTGTATTTTCCGTTGTGTCACAAAATACTGTAAGTAGGCATAATGGCTCTCCATCTGCGTTTGGTCTGATAGGCTGTCTTGGAAAGTATATACTTTTTTTGCAGTGTAAATTCAGTCAAATTGTAATCATCCCTCTGAGCCCAACCTCTGGCACTCCTCAGACTGCATGTTGCTGCAGGCACTTGTTCAGTCCAGAAGTGCTCCCCTGTTAATCAATCCTTAATTTGTTGCACTATTATGTTTTAGGTCTTTAATAAAGTATTAAAGGAGCTTAATATTTGAGGTAAACTCTAAACTAAAGGGGTTTGAGCTGTCACTGGTCTATTTCATCCTAAACCGCAACAGTGCTGAACTGGGCATGAATTATTGAGTGTTTTCATTTTGATTAAGAAAAGAAATGATACAAAACGAGTGAATGCTTTTTACAAAGGTCAGTGACTAGTGTTTGTTTCTTTTTCTGTTCCTAGTGTTTGTTAATATTGATGCTCTCTTTGTGTTTTTGAGGTAATTTGCTGTGTAATAGTTCCTCTTACAACAGAGCTCTGACTTGTACCACTGTGATGCAATGGGTGGTGTGATTACTGAAGCCTCTTTATAGGCCTCCCAGTGGATAAAGCCTCCATCCTTCCCTCCACACTACCACCCTCCATAAATTTCACTTTTTATTTGCTTGACAACCATTTGTGTGAGCTCACTGTCGGGGGCTGCTGTTGGACGGACTCCCTGTTGCCCCTCTAAATCGGCAGTCGGTCTTGGAAACACTTTTTTCCTCTCAAATGTTATCTCTTTGATGGTTGGTTTCTCTCCCTCTCCTTCCTCACTTTCTCTAGGACCTCCTCATTAGCTTAGGTTCAGGAAGCTTTTCATCATTTGGATGAATGACAAGCCTGGTACAGTTGACCTGACCAGGGCTCCTGCCCCTCCCCCACAGCACACCCGCGTCACCAGGCAACACACTACAAAGGACCCCTGTTACAAAATAGCTTTTAGGATCAATTGAAATGACTTGCTTTTGTCCATTTGTCTGGAAGTAATTGGGAAGAGTTGAAGCTTTGTTGGGAGATATTTTTTTTCCCCTCTCCCATTCATATATGGAGCCTGCAGTTGACCTCAGGGACCATCGAAAAGATTTGCAAACACAATAACAAAGTGTGCTGAAAAAAGGCAAAGTCACTGCAAACATGGCCAGAGTGAAAACACAAAAAATAATAACTGCGTAATGACTTCAGTATATGTGTTATTTATTTTATAGACTGCTTCAGTATGCATAATTCCTCCTTCATTCAGAAATCGTCATGGTGAATTGTGCTGCAGTTATAATGACAGGCCTCTGACTGAGACTTTAATGAAAAAGAGGAACCCAGGGCGCCGTAATGGATGAAATAGGAGAAGACAGATGATGCCTGTAAAAGTGTCTCAGTTTATACCCATGCCTCTCATTTGTGTGAATTCCTCCCAGGGATGTAAATGTAAAGAAGTGGGAGTCCGATAGAAACTACATGTGTAGCTGTGCCAGAAAAAGCAAAGTTTTAAAAGTAGATGGCTTCCCGCGAGGAGCTACTCAGATTCAGACAGAGGTTTGTAAGAGTGATTTATGTGGAGCTCACGTTAGTTAGGAGAGCATTTGTACGTGTGCATGCGCGTGTGTTTAGATGCTCTCCATCACACTCCAACCTTCCTGTCCCCACCCCTTTCATGGCCTCCTGCCTGGGTGAAGGCTGGATCTCCATCCCTACATCTCCTTGTAGCTCCCTTTGTCTGCGAGCCAAACCCCGCCCCTGATCTGTCCCCCCTCCTGCCCTCACTCCTCTGTGCTCGCTCGCCACGAAGCAAGTCATCTCTCTTGTCACATTGATTTGCCAAATATAGTTTTGACATTTTAAACATGAAGCCTGTTTTCTTTTTCTTTTTTCTTTTCATCCTTGCAAAATTACAATTTACGCATGTTTGACATGCAGGCATTACTAACTTCAGGAATTATAATTTTTTTTAAGGAAAAGTCAGGATTTTAAAATTTTCTGCCATAAATAAGCACAGTCTCTGCTGTATTTCTCTTGCTGATATCATTCCTATAATTGATATTCTGGTCTTGAAAACATTACATCATATTAGTGCATATGGACACGGCCTTTGACTGCCCTGTTCCTTCCTTTGGGCAGGTATGTGGGCTGATGTTAAACCAGAGTGTTCCCTCCTGCTGTGCGGTCAGCGCCCTTCCATCTGTCTGCCACTGTGTCAGAAGGACTGAGGAAAAAAGGGCTTTTTTCTGTACTGGCGGACTAAAGGGAAGAGAGCTCTGACCTCTGCTGTGTAATTACACTAGAAACTGGTTATTACCGTCCACCTGCAGACTAAATTCACCAATCTCCTTGCCTGATTATGCATGCTCTGTTTGAGCAGATTCAGATTGGTGACAATGAAGAGATTTTATTGCTTATTTTAGAATAGCAATCTTTTTTCAGAATTCATAGCAGGTTCATTTCCTACACTTTGTGTGGTTATATACGAGCAAAGGCAAGGGTAAACAGTTTCTGATGTTATTGTCTATCCCCTTTGCGCTCTCCATGCCTATAAAGATACTATTTGTCCTCTGTGGGTTGTTTTGCTGTCAAGAAGCTAAATAAACAGAAATACTGGAAACCCCTAATGACAACTCTAGATTTAACATTGACAAATGCTTAAATTTGTCCAACTCTCCTGTGGGTAAGGGGCAGGGTGAATCTGTATTATTTCTCAAGATGACACGTCATTGACCTTGAAGCAATGGAAAATCACCAAGGGATCTTGCACTGCTCATGCGATGCCTTATTGTCTTAGTTTACTGTGTTTTTATATGCTGGGGAGCAGAAATGCAGTGTAAAATTGGGCTTCAGTGAGATTTCCAAGCCAATTAGTAATTTAGTTGCTTTAGTCAGTTAATTGCTAATCAAATATTCATTAAAAACATTCATTACTATTTATAATTTATGACAGTATTGATAATGTTGCTGGTTTGGAAGCAAAAAAGGACATGCATCCTAACTTCTTTTGCAGAATTACATTAATTGCATTCCCTCTATTTCCTATTTAAGGCATGAACAGCTAATGCAAAAAAAAAATCCAGAGCACAATGGTTGTATGTGAGCTTAAATCTTAAGCCATGCTGACAAGACTACAGCCATGCACAGAGCACAGACATGCATGGGCAACTACAACCATCTTCTTCCTTTAGCTGAAGGATGAGCTACTGTGTGGAGCAGAACAGGGACCCTTACGCTCTAAAAATATCTGCCCAAATAAACAGTGGGCAAATAAAATGCCTGAACAGGGGAAGGGATACTGATGAGTGTGGAAACAGCTGCATGATTGAAATATTGAACTTCTCAAACAAGCATTACACATATTCTTCCTGGCGCACTTCAGTTGTGACATGTCGTTAATCCTATCGATGTCTTTCTTCGGGAGATATAATAACAAATGGGATCATGTTACATCATGTAAGAAACAAACAGATCTGTGCCTAAGTCCTATTAATGCAAGAGGAAAATGTAGGCACATGATACACACATTCACAATGTGTGCACACATACACAATCTTTGACCTCACTCCTTTTTGCCACTGTGCCAACTTTTCTAGCAGCTGCTCTCATTAGCTGTGTACAGCGTAGCTGATCATTCACATCATGCCCATCGACATTATGTCTTTTTCTGGTTTTGTCATACAAAGCAGTGTTATCTTTGGAAAACTTTGTGCTCGGAAGGACCGGAATCACTATGAAAAACTATGTGTCAATATCTAATATTTGATGTGCTCAACAAACAAATATAAACCAAACATCTTGCCGTTACCTCTTCACAACACAAAGATCAGCTTTTGTTTCACTGTCTGAGTATTTGTGTGTCTGTCAATAGATGTGTTCGTTGCTATGACTCAGTTAATAAGTATGCGTTGGTCTCCGGGTATCTTTAAACCACTATTAAACCTAACAAAGAGTAGTTTCTCATCAGCATGTAAACATTAGCTATTCTAAAACAAACCTAAAGGGGGCCTAAAGTTCCTTCTGCCTGATTTTAAGGCTCATGGGAGGAATTCCTCAGTAATAGAGGTGAAAGGTGAAAGAAGAGAGAGCAGAGGCCGGGGCCAAAGGTTGGAGGAGGCAGACCAGTCTCTGAATGTGGTATTTTGCTTTGTCACCACTTCATTAAAGTTGTATTTTAGGGTTTGAACTGTCATGTTAGTGTGAAGGTCAGGTTTAGGTAGAGGTTGGGCAACAGGAAATCGGCTTTATCCATTTAGGGTCTTCTTAAGGAAGGCAGCACAAGGATGTTTGGGCTTGTTTTGACTAGGTGTGTTGGTGTTCCTGTGATTCCAGGCTTGACTAGGGGCTTGGTTAGCTCTCGCTACTGCGCTTCACTACACTTAACAGAGCCTTTATAGCCAGATTGTGCAGTTAAAAGTCTTTACAGGGTCTGCACCATCCACCAATAAAAACACCAAAACTCTCCTTCCTGTCTTCTCATTGGCATGCATTATGTGGTTGATATTATCATCACCTTCTCAGTTTTTCAGACACACACACAAACACACACACACACACACACACACACACACACACACACACACACACACACAAGGCCCTTCAGTCCAGTTTTCCATTTTGTTTAAGCAGGGATCAGGAAATCTTTCTGCCAACAAACAGAAGAGTCTGAGACAAAGGCCAGTCATTGATGGCAGGCTGCAGCTTTCCTTTGGGCCCCAGACACCTCTCCCCTCTCTTGCCTGCATGTGTGTTTGTGTGTGCTGGGGTACCTATTGTCAGTTGTGAAATGCAGGGCAGTGGAGTGGCTGGGAACAGGCAGAGGCTGTGGAGATGTTCAGCCTCTGGTGGCTCTGCTTTGTGATGGTGGCCTGAGTGTTTGTTCTCCTGACCGACTCAGCTAGCTGTGCCTGAGGCCCCCTTTTGTCACTGCTGACTCTGGGTGGGTGTGTTTCCCCTTGCACCCTCCTGCCTCTTTCTTTTCCCTAGGTTTCAGCATTGACTTAGAAATAGAGGGGTCGCAGGTCATGAGGGGCTGGACGATGGAGAGGGGGGTTTAACTGGGAAACTGTGACCTTTTTGTGTGCACTAGGGCAGAATACCCCTCCCTTTTTGTTATTCTCCTCCCATTATGTTTCCCCTCCTCCAATACGCAGCCTCCTGTTCATTCCCTAGTGGGGACCCATCCCCCTGTCTGATTGCCCCGGGGCAGTGGCAGTGACCTTGGCTTTGGAAGTGAAATAAAGTGGCCCAAACCTGCCACAGCATCACAACTCTAACCCTGCTCTTTCCCAAACAAGCAACGCAGCAACCTGGAAGAACAAAAGCAAAATAAGCAAATTTTCTCTCACTCAAAGGACATTTATTTGTCTTTGTCATGTGTTTTCTGTTTTCTCGAGGGCTTCACAGTTTCAAAAAATTCAGTTCTATATAACAGTAACTATATTTCTGCTGCTATTTTCTGACATGTTTCCATATATGACTAGAGGACTGCTTGATGTTGAACTTGGCTTGAGGAAATGTGTGGCAATATTTCACTTTCACTTTCACTTCATTATAATGATTATGTTCTGTATTAAAGCTATTATTTGACCTCCAGTGACAGGGCAAAGTTACTGCGCACCTCTTCACTCGGGTATTGTCCTCAAAGTAAAGTTATTAACTTTGCACACTATCAACTCAAACGAGCAGGTCTAATCTATATCAATGTCTTGCTTGCTTACTATCAATTTAAGGTCCAAATAACACAAGATAAGGTGTTGGAAATTATTTATTATTCTGTGTCGATGGAGGCTTTGGTATTTTTTTACAGAAGGTAATGACAGAAGATGAGTCAATTATTGTAAGCGATTGTCAGAGGAAATGATGAATATGGTGTAGCATCCATGCAAGTGTGCATGCATTATCTTTACAGTCAGATGCTGTAATGAGGGATTGTTATAACAACATGAACTCATTGAGATACACAGTTTTTATTCTCTTTTCTCCCCTGAAGTGTTTGGGGTTAAAAACTTGTCAGCCACCAGTGTCTGTGGAGTAGGTCACCAGAGATCAAAATTAATTCCACAGGAACCAATTAGAAGAGGTTATTGCTGGAACAGGATGAACGATTTCTGGGATGGCCATATTTCCTCCGGACAACCTGTTTGCAATTTCTGTAGTTTTGTTACCATGTCTCACTTTTGGGAATGTAATGATTGAAAAAAATACCCTGTTTAAGAAGTTTAGATTTCAATGTATTCCATTGTAATGCTAACTATGACATCCAGGGTTGTAAAGTTATAGTATTTGACACCTGAGAAGGAAAAGGTATTCAGTTATTAAGAGCAGTTTCTCATCTGCATGTAACAAACAAAAAGTAGTGCAGTTACAGTAGTAAGAGAAAAACCTTATGTTGTTCAGCAGCCACAGGTTATAAAGAAAACCTAAAGTGAAATGAATCTGCAGATAATTTTCCAAATACCATTAAGATTTTTTTTTTCCTTTGTCTTCTGTTAACTGATCACTTTGGTTCTTTGAATGTTGGTTGGACAACACATTTGAGGACGTCACCTTGAGGACTTGAAATTGTAATCTGAATGTTTTTGCTATTTCTTAACATCTTGTAGATAAAACACAGGGATAATCATAAAAATAGTAAAATAGAAATCAAGAGCAAAGTAAACTGCATCAAAACCAAGTGGGGAAAGATGAAAATGGGGAGAAATAGGGAGTAAAATAGATAGAGCATGTGTCTGTGGTCTCAAATGATTTCTTGGCCCCTCTGGCTCCGGAGGCTGGACCTTGAACCAGGAAGGAACATTCCATTCCGATGCTGTGCCGTGACCTCCTGACCCCGGCAGCTTTTGTTTCCAGGGCAGCTTTCGACAGGCAGCGGGATGCAAAGCAACAGCAGTGGGCTCGCTTGGCTTGAAGAAGCACGCCGCGCTGCCGTTAGAACATGCTGGAAAACTGCTCCCCTGACCCCAGGCTCGTAATTCATCTCTGTAACTTGCACATTACCTACGCTTAGGATCAAATAAATGCACTGACATGGACATGTGCACAGGCTCGTGGTCAATGACTGTACATATAATATGTTGACCTGCTATAAGTACAAAATAGTAACTAATGCACAGTGTGCATTCCCTCACTACATTGACATGTTACTGACACCTTTATTTCGGTTTGAAAGCACCACTGAAACATTTAATTTAATTCTATCCTCGAGTGACAGAGTAGCAACCCCACGATCCATCATAAGACATGCTTCCAATAGCCCTCTTTCAAGAGGTGCTCAGGGGGTGAAATGTGTTTATTTTATAATCATACAAAGAATTTGTGTCATCCGTCCGACTGCCATCTTGAATCATTTTTATGAATGAATCTCAGATTTTTTTCTTTACAGAAATAGTTTCATGTCATGTGTTAGTAAGTCGTAAGGAGGACCATTTTATTGCCTCAGCGTGAAAAGATGAAACATGATACCAGTCGTGTAATAGCCCTCTCCATTTTCCAGCATAGGCATTATTTGTGAGTGGGTAGACAGCTTTAGAGGGTTAGCTGGCTGATGGCGGGCTGGACGAGTCGGTGATATGTCCTTATGTCTGACAGCTTATGATCTTGCCCCTCCCATCTTCTCCAAGGAACAGACGAGACTAGAGCATGATGATCAGAGTCACTGTTACAGGTTGCTGACAGTAAGTGTTCTTTGTCAATGGACACGACTTTATATCATATAATGGCAGAGCACAGAAACATTAATATGTGAGTGAGGGACTGCTCAGCCACACCACAGGTGTTGCTTTCATTTAGTGATGTGTGGAACACTTGAACAATATATCACAGTATTTCATCTTAAAAATGTGTCAGTTGAAAATAAAACTTTAACTGATTATACTTAGCTCCTTTTGACAAAAAGAAAACAGAACATTTATTTGGAACTCTTTTGATGGTCAATTGATATTTTGTTTGCGTACACTTTTAAAAAATGGCAAATATTTATTGTTTCCAAATTAATCCACAATGGAATAAATATTTGTTTTACTTTTTTTGGTCCCACAAGCTAAAATACTGCGAAAAGTATATAAAAAAGTACTTTTTATGCTGAATTTATATCTATTTGTATAATTTTTCTCTCAGGTATGGTTATTAAGTTACAGAATGTATAATACTTATTCATAAACAAGGCTGTTGTTACACTCAGAATGTGTACAAAAGTGCTTCTAAAATGTACAAATGTATGATTTTCACCTATATTTGGCCTCAGAAACATCCCTCTTGTCCAGCAATAGTCTGGCAAAATAGGGCTCCATTTAATTGGTACCACTTTTCCAGGTCCATGTGAGTATACAGGGACCAAAGATCTATTCGTGATAGAGAAATTCTGAAAACATATTTGGATTAAACATGAAATAATACATAAAAAACTTTTGTTTTGTTTTTACATGGGACAGACTGCTTTACCTAATACAAAGCCCTGCAAAGAAGCAACCAAAATAAGAGTCAAAAGAATCACTGTAAAGACAAAGCCTATATTTTATTTCAATATTCATAGGCCTCATGCAGCCTTGGGATTTTTTTTTCACCAGAAAACAATATTTCCCTGAATTTATGTAAATCCAGGATTGCTCTTTGTTTGCTCAATCCCTGAAAATGGTATTTCATTATCTGATTAAGCAGATATACCATTGTAACAAATATCGTATCTGCCCAGTCTTTGTTTGCACACGCTATAGGTAGCAGCAGAGACAAAGGGCTTTCATCTCTCACCCGCTGTCTTGTAACACTAAGTGGTTATGACAGGGCCTGCACTTGGCTTTCCTCTCTTTCCTGCTCCTCTTCCTCTCTGCTTATTTTTTCTCATGATTGGGTGCGTGCTAGGCTCCATGCGGTGGGCGTGGCTGGAGAGTCACACATGTGTGTACAAAAGAAGCTGGGGGTTACTGACTGCATATTACCCTGAATTCATTAGATTAGCCAGTTTGGAGGTGGGTGGGGGGCTGGGTTTCTCCAGCGAGCAAGGGGCAGTAATGTCCCTGGTGACCACAGTCAGCTGGCAGCCTGAGGATAAAAAGACATTGAAAAGAAAAGAATAAGAACCAGACCTTGAGTTTCCAGCTGTCTCAACAAGAGGACGTGGCGGTGACAATATCTTAACATCACAAAATGAGGTGATGGCAGTTTTCCATATATAAACAGCTGCTGCTCTCTTAAATGATCTATGCTCTTAAACGGCTGCTGTCACTGTAGCTGCACTGAAATCATTTATCCCATTGCCTCGCTCTTTGCTTCATGTTATGCAATAGGTTTCAGTCTTCAGCACATACAATATTTTTTCTCTCTTTTCATGTACATGAATGTGTGTCAGTATTGCTGTTACAAGGTCCTAAAGGCGTGAAGTGGCTGGCACAAGTATCTCTCATCCATCTCGTTGTGCATGATTGATGTCGTAGCATCTCTTCTCCCAGTAATTGAGCTTCTATTTAGAGAATAGAGGATCTGAAATTTTGCTACTTCCTGTTTTGTTATCTTTCACTTAGCCCAGTATTAGTTCAACTCTAAACAACACGCAGGTGGTCCACTAAAATAAAACTATTATACATTGTTCTCATTCCTTTCTCATCAGTCCACTCCCTCTGTCTTTAATACAATCACTAGCTCCTCCTATGCTCTGTTGTAGTCGTGCCCCCCACCAACGCATCTCTGTTTGCAACCCACGTGATGGCACTGTGTTGCCCGGGATTGTGATTAATGGCCGCAATTCAGCCTGAAAAATTCCCCTGAGTGGGTGCTAGTTGGCTTACGCAGAGAAGAAACTCATTACTGCTGTCAGTTGAGCTGACAGAGCAGGGACGGGTGTGAGTGATTGTACTGTATGTGTGGCTGTGTGTGCGAGGGGCAAAGACAGAGAAACAAATTTCTGTGCATGTCAGTAAGTGCATGCATGTCTGTTCACCTTTTACGTACATAAGCCATCATGTGTGAATAATGTGTGTCCACGTGTTATCAGCTGAGTGTAATGGTGACAGTGTGTCCGAAGGCTGGTATCCAAGTAACATGGATAATTTCTTAGAAATGTATGAGCCTCACTCTGTCAGCAGCCTGCGCACACAAACACTCCAACTTAAGGACTTTAATGGATAACCCGTGCACACCGTGTTGCTTCATTAGCCACGGCCATTTTCATTTACATTGTCTTCTATGTACCTGAAACATATGGTTTGGCCATTCTTACACATTCCCATCTTTTATTAAAAGATATATTCTCTCTAATCTGAGGTAAATATAGCAGGTGGGTGGAATATTTCTACTTATTAGTGCTATGACAATGCCAGTTCTTATTAAATAATGGAAAGGTTTTCATTCCAAAATCTATAATTACCTGTCCAGTCCTATTTGTGAGTATGGTGGAGAGAGAGTAAAGCAAGACAGAGGAAAAAAGGGAGAATGACATCTAAAAGGAGAGTAAGTCTGCACAATATGGATAAGGAAAGACGTGTGCCATTTACTGAGAGATGACTATCCACATTCACTGGCACCACAAGCAGTGCCAATATGAAGATTAGAGGACATACACATATATTGCACATATGGAAATTGCTGCATCTGTAGCTCAGGCTTTCGCTTTGCGGCTTTCGCTTTGCGGCTTAGTTTGAAGAGACATGACCAGGACTGGAAAATGCTTCAAAGTATTCTGGGGTTTTTTGGGGTTTTTTTGTCCAATATACATAATATCTGAATTTTACAGTACTTTTAGCAAATCATATTTTCTTTCTCTTAGTCAAATAAATTGTCCAAATATTTTAGATAACGTTATTGTGAGTCTGGAATTTGGCGTACAAGATGAAATCGACACCACTAAGATGACACTTTGGTAATGATGATAATGACAGGTATGGATTTTCATGCTAATGCAGTGCTATTATATTTGTTGGACAGGTGAACAACCTTTGATGCAACTACGACCTCAGTCATACTATATATTAGCTATTGCTAATTAATGTTGTTGATACGACACAGAAAATGTTATCTCATCATAGCATTTCACTTGCAAGCATTTCAAAGACACCGAGCGGTCTCCTTGTGTCTTTCCTCATTCGCTGTTTGCCAATATAGACAGGAGTACAATTTGTATATTTTCACTTTGAGTAGAAAACAGGCTTAAAACAATTTTGTACTGATGGGTAGTTATAGTAAAAGTAGTTATGGTGTGCATCCTCAGGAAATGTGTGGGTGAAAAGAGGCAAACATTTGGTGCTTGTGTTTTCTGTGGCTCACACAAATCATACTAAAAGCAAAACCAAAAGAAAACCATGTAATGTTTGTGTGATTAATGATTGTGAAAAAGAAAAAGAGGTATCAGAGCATAAAGACCACCCCATGAACGCAGGTTCATAATAAATAGACAGCTTAAGACATTGGACTCTCAGCTGTCACTCTGATGATGGATTCGTTTATGTCAATTTTTGATAGGACTGCATTTTTGGAAGCTGTGATGTAAGGATTTGTAAACCAGCAGGGACAGTGAGACAGATTAATGCCTAGTGGGAATCACCCAAGTGAGGCCCAGTGGACCTCCCTCATACAACTACTCAGGGCTTCTCTTGTGTGTGGGATGGAGTGATGAAGGGGTGAGATTTACACAGCCAATGGCTCAGCCATTTGGGGAACCCAGATTTCAGGGTGCTCTGAGATGCAGTGGAGCGCATGGGCCGGTCCCGCCCTGCGTCTTTCAGATTTCCCGTGGGAGTGCCAGATGTGGGGTCATCCATCTACCCCCCGGTTCAGACCGACCCTCCTCAAAGTCACTCTCAGATGCATAGTTAACCCTGCATGCTACACTCTCAGACAGCAACACACACAGTCAAGGTATATTAATCTCAGAAATGTCACAATGCTCATATTCTTTCCACCTGCGATGTGCGATGAAGAAACGGCAGCACAACGAAAAGACTTTTCGGTAGAGATTCATCCTGATCTCCTCAGAGTGGCCTCCCAACCTAACAGTTGTCCTCTAATGAGGGGGAAGTAATGAGTGTTAGACTGAGGAGAATTGTGATGCCAATTGTCCATCCAGGTTGTTATTCAGAGCCACTGCTGTCTGTGGGCCTCGCTTATTTCTGGCTTCACAAAACAAGAGGCGTAGACCATCCAAAGAAGAATTTAATGGCATTACCATTTGAATATAAATCGTTTTTAACCCCAGATGTCTCTAAACGTTTTAAAATATTTCAAAGTATCCAGACAAGATGGGGGATACGCATTGTAGGGTTTTACTTTTGTGCAGGGAGCATACAGTGAATGAGCTGAAAGAATGACAGCACATAATTCATGTGGATATGAGCTCATAGATACTGAAAGGCATCTCATTTGAATTCTAAAGCAGTCAGTTGCATGCAAAGGTATTGGTGATATTAATTAGATAGGTGGCCTCTGGGCAAGTAGAGACTGGAATTAGGAAGGTATAGCCTCTTCACAGCAACAATCAGGTGTGAATTGGAAGAGTGTCAACATCTTTTTAATGTGCACTATTCTCAGCAATAAATGTTGGGGGAAGAAACATAATTTGTCAAAAAAACATGAAAAATATCACAAAACATGCTGTTGTCCTAAGCGTTGCGCCGTATGAGTATGAGTGCATGTGTGAGTAAAATAGGTGAATTTATTACTCCACTTCTAAAAGAATTAAAACTTTTTTTGAAAAGCTTATTGCTCCTTGAAATGCTCAAGATGAAAGAATTTCATTCATGTAGAAGATTCACTCTTACCTGGAGAAAAGGTAAGAAATCTGCAGCCTACATAGACCAAATCCTGACCCACTTGCTACTAGCAGTTCTCAGTGTATTTTCGTTTGTTGTTTTTGTGTGCAAAGTTGAATATGTTTTATGTTACAATTTTCTACTAAAGGATATCTATTCCTGTACTGGACATGCTATGTACGCATTTAAAAACTACAGCTCCTCTGAGTCTTAGGTGTGATATCAAAACTCAACAGAGGCTTCGACTCTCCTTGACTACTATACAGATCTCCAGCACTTTTATTGAGCTTGTCAGAAAGAAGGCCACCGTAAAAATGTTCTGGCTGAGGTTAGTGGAAGTCTGGCTAATTTGACAAGGGCACAGGACTTCATCTCTTTGGGGCTATCCCACATGCAATGTCCTTAATAAGGTGGTAACTTGGCAGAGGGACAGACTGGAGGGGGTCAAGTTAAGAGGAGATCAAATTCTTTCAAGTGGAAGATGCCAGCCTCCAGTAATGGGAGAATATGCTCATTCACTGAGCTGCCTGTGTCCTCAAATCCTCTTTATCTTTCTCTTTTTTTCTTAACTCACAGAAGAAGTGAACTGTGTCCCCAGCGTACGACCAAGAAGCAGAAATAGGATATTATAGGCTGTGTTGTTTTAAAAGCGCTATCGTTTTACTAAACCTAACAAGTAAGATTCTGGTAATAAATAGGAAGCATATGAAGACAAAAACATAATCCATCTCACAAATGACCAATTTACACCAGGGGGCTTTACAATATGTACAGCATATGACACCCTCTATCTTTAGATTCTTAGAAAAAAACATTTAACAGGGAAAGAAAGAAACCTTAGAAAGAGCAGCAGAAGAAGATTCTCTGTCTTAGTACGTAAACAATAGAGTGACATGGACAAATTTGAGTATGGACAATAAATTAAATTGAAACAGTAGATACGGGAAGACGTCAAGCAGCTTTTAGAATCGGCCACACAAATAAGACCTGAGGCACGCCACCCCTCCTCTCTACCATGAAAACCTGGAATAAGGACAGACTACACAAACAATGTCTCTTCAGGTGTGATGTGTGAAGCAGAGCTCTCCTTCACCCTGGAGCCCAGTGATATCACTGCTGTGTCCCTCGTGCTCCACTGCCGGGTGGATTTCACCCCCCAAATTATGACACAGTGGGGGCGTAACGGCTCACTCTTGACTCAGTACTTCGCCATGAGGACTTGGAAAGAGGACAGAATTCACAAACAGACAAGAGGCGAAACTAAAGCACACACACGAGTGTCAGGCCTCTGTTCTGCATTAACCCTTATCAGGAAGGAAAACCTCAGTGTGACTTGGGCTCTGTGTCTGAGAGGATGCACGGTGCAGACAGGATGAACCCCCACGAGAGCTGTAGATGGTGCTCAGACTGGACATGTGAGCTTAAAAAAAGCATGAAGGTTCATGCACATACATGTAGAGGAGACAGACAGCTGTGTTCTTCAGCAAACAAGGTTATGTGATAGCTTAGGTCTTTGGAAATCAGCAACGCTTTTTGAGCCCATTGAAACCGTCTTTTGTGATTGTCATGAGAGAATGTTTGAAGTTCTTTAATGAGTATGCAGTTTTACACCCAGTTTGTCCATAAATGATACAAAAGAACCACTGTTTTTGTTCTCACATCAAATCCCTTGTTAATTGGTTGTGAGTCCCTGCATATACAAATGCTTATTAAACACTTGTTAATTTTTTTTAATTAAGAGAACAATATCAACAAGGTTGACGGCAACAGGGGAAAACTCTTGTAGTTAATTTCAAACCAATTCTACTTTTCATGTCACTGGTTTGCCTGTTACTTTAGCCCTCCCTTTCTCTGTTGTCCACCCAGCTCTCTCCCTCTCTCTTTTCTCTTTTGCTTGTCTCCAATCTTACCCAAGCCGTGACTGGCAATCATTTGAATAATCCCTTAATTTTCAGCATCTGTTGTGCTTTAATGGGTCTCTCTTTAATTAGGGTCTGCATGCTGAAGCGAGTGGAGGAGGCTAAAGTGCGGAGATTTGGGGCTACTCGGTAGGGCGGGAGTGCATGGGGTGGGGGTGCAGCAGTGGGCGGAGCAGAGGAATGGGGTGGGGGTGTGGTGTGTGGTGAAGGGGGCTAAAGGTGGTGCAAGAGTAGGGGGTGTGGCGGAGGCACAGGCACAGTGCAGGGCACCAGTGGAGGTCCCGGCTTTGTCTCTGGGATTTTTTTTTTGGGAGGGGGGGGGGGGGGGGGGGGGGGGAGAAAAAAACAACTAGACAGAGAGGGATGTGCTTCCTCCATCATACTGTCTTTGTGCAACTAAGAAGCTTTTTACTGTTTACCTTAATTTTTTTTGAAGTGATCAGCAAGTATGTATACTGCATAGTTACACTATTTGTTCAGCACTTGCCATCTTGGGAGCCAATATAATAAAGTTATGACTCTAATGATATATTTATTGAAACATCAAATTAAGCAAGAGCAATATGATATAATATTACACTACTAGGTATCATTATTCTTGACCCTCAAAAAAAGAAAAAAATGCATTTATTTTCATTCTTTATTATTATTTCTCAACTATTACTACTACCACTATCAGAGTAACTAATGGTAAACTACAACATTTAAACTAGCATAATGTTTAAATTTATATAGTTGGCCAAACAATATCAACTCAAGGTCCAGTCACTTCTTTGTTTTGAAGGTTTTAACTGTGATAAGTTTGGTCAAATATTAAGTTGTTGATGTTTAATGTTTCATGATTTTCAGCTCCTAAAATGATTAAGATGATAGATTGCGTAACATTGCACAGGGGTTTCTATTTTTCTGCCCAGCATGTTTTGTCATTAACTTTCTTCTTTAAATGAAAAGGAATATTAAGCATTGTTGTGAGTGATAGCTCTTGTAGTATTGATGCTCCCTCGTCCTCCTGCAAGGACCCCTAACAGCAGCCATCAATCTTAATATATTTAACTTAGTGCCCACAAGTTCCACACTATTGATCAACACAACAAACTGCAGACAGTCACACTGCAAAGCCTGATGCAAACAAGCTCGCACCACAACCAGGGAAGTCAATTATATTCTTGTCAAAACTATTTTTGTGATGTTCAGCTGTAAGTTTAGTTAATCAAAGTCTGACAAATCCTGCAAAGAAAATGACATCTAGCTGGTCCATGTGTTCTGGTGAAAACAAAAGAAATCATGTCTTGGTGTTTGGTTGAATTGTAAGATTATGACTCATGCTTTTAGACTCTTCTCAGCATCCTCTGTCCACATTTGGAATATATTGATATTTTTAAATCCATGTAGGTGGTAGTGCAGGTAGGTTTTAGCCATGCTGTAGGAGTGCACTTCTATAGGGATGGGAGTGTCAGTCTGTTAGTTGATAGCTCCATTAACTTGAGATTGAAATATTTCAGCATTTATCGAATATATTAAAATTAAATTATGTACGGACATTCATGGTCATCCCCTGACGTGTCTTCTAGTGCCAGCATGAGGTTAAAATCTTTCGTAAAAATATAAAGACCTTTTTTTCTCATAAAGTATACAAAGAGTAAAATGGAAAGCTGAACTGTTTGAGAAAACAACAACAACAACACATGCTTGTAATGTCCTTCTTTCTAAATGGTATTACAGGTGTAGTGGCAGGAGTGCTTCTTATATAAATGATCCATCAGTTTGGTCCCTAAGCCTCGTGTACATCTGAACATCTGCTGCTTAGGCTCAGGTGGCAGATGTTCTTTAGCTCATGTGGGTTCTGACACAGGAAGGTGTCGTTGTGACAAAGCATTAAAGGAGCGAAATGAGTGTGTGTCATCGAAAGACAGAGTACAGCCCACGCATGTGTAGCTCTTCCTTTCATAGGTGATAAGCATCACGCACCACAAACCAGCAGATTGATCACAGCAGTGCCCAAGCCTGGTTGCAGGGTTGGGGAGGAAAGGGGGGCCTGGTGGGGCAGGGAGCCAATAAAATATCACATCTGCATTAAAATGCCATCTCTAGGGTCCCAGCACAGAGCCTGCTATTTCAGGGATGCCTATTTAAAGGCTGTTGAAGTGCAGGCTCTCTACGCTGGAATAGCACCGTACACCATCTCCATTATTTATGGGCCTCATCTCTATTTTACTGGTTTACCGAGGTGGGGGTGGGGAAGGTGCGGCAGTCATCACCGCTGCTTGAACAACATGTGCTTAATGATGTCACAGGCTTGAGGGGACTCGTGGGGGTGGGTAAGGGATTCGATGAAGAGCTGGGCAAACAGTTGAAATGTAGGATGGAGGGCTGGGGGTGGCTGGAGGCAAAGGGAGGGGAGAGCGATGACATTATAACATGGGGGTTCACTGAAGCTTTACACCGTAGCTGCAGGTTTCAATGGTACTGCAAAATATTTGTCGCTCTACTGGCATCATTACCTCTGTCATACCAATGAATCACCCACAGCATGGCAAAAAGAAACATCCACGTCGCCAAAGGGCTGTGAAGAACATGAAAATATCTTATCTGATTGGAGGATTTGGTCACTGCGGGAGAAGTTGTCACAGAAAACAGCACCCTTTGAGTTTTAAATCACCTTGTTGATTCTCATCTGTTGAGTATTTGTCTGTGTGTGTGTGTGTGTGTGTGTGTGTGTGTGTGTGTGTGTGTGTGTGTGTGTGTGTGTGTGTGTGTGTGTGTGTGTGTGTGTTTCACTAAGTAATAAAGAAATGGATCATTACTTTAGGCAATTAGGCAAAAAAGCAATTCACTAAGGGGTCATTGAAATAATCACCATTTAATCTACATTTCTTCATTAGATAAATGTGAATTGCTCACAAGAGAAAGCTTGTAAAGCCACTCGCTTAAAGTTGTGTTGCACATGACCTGTAGTGTGGAATTGAAGGATGGGGAAAGTCATTAATATCGACTGCCCTTTTAGCTTGTCATTGGCCCTCAGTTCCAATAACCAGTAGTACTTCTGCACTTGCATTCATATTTCATCCTTTGTGTGTCGTCGTGAGTTTCCAGGATAAGCAGATGAAATTTCAACCTTTGAAACAGATTTCCTGTTAATTTCTGCCTGATTCGGACTCCTCTTGGACCTACTCGGGGGTAATGTGTGAAACGCACAGCAGGACGGCGCCACTCACTTTTCACAAGATGTGATTTACAGCTTATACATGTATGAATCCCCATGCTTCACGTTTCCTGTCAGTGACCTTCCCTCATATTACTCCCTCAATTATTCTTCTTTTGTGGTTGTCACCAAGAAACTGTCAAACATAGGCTGAGGGAGCAATCACCTCCCTGTGCACTTGTGTATGGATTTCTTTTTAGTATGCACCCCAGCCATTCTCTCTCTTATTGCAGTAATTAGAGCTGCTTCATTTAAGCCAGCAGTGTCATGCTGGTAGTGGACAGTCTTAAATCATGTGTGAGTGTCTGTCAACACTTAGCAAGTAAGAGAGAAAAACAATGGCGGAGCAGGTCTGTTGGGGCTGGGTGCTGGGACGAGCGAGAGCATCTCATTGCCTCACACTTGTCTGTTTTTCCGTACAGCGTAGGGGGGATCGATAGAGTTGTATTTCTGTTGAAGCAGCTTTTTGCATTTGTTTATATGTATGTGCTGTGGCTGAGCTAAATCGTGGTAGGCTGACTCTGCAAGCGCCAACAATAAAAGGCATATACACAAAGCAGATTACGAATGGCTGTTTTCCTTTACAACCAGCACAGACAGTTAACAAGTTTCTCTGCTGTATACACTTATCTGTGTATGTAGCCCTTTTGTCATTTTTTACAATTGTGTCTGATTTTGCGAGATAGTCGCATTGGTGTGGGCCTCTTGCAGAAGTCATGTTTTATGCATGAGGCCCAAGGGTGGGGCCCGTTAGGGGGTTGTGTCAGCGGACACACACAACAGCCAGATCAGGGGACACCGTGACTACTTGGCAGAGATCAGAGATGCACAAGAAGGCTCCTATGGGCACTGGTCCTCTTTTGTTTTTAGCACTCAAGTGCCCCAGTGTTCCCCAGCGCACATGGACAGTACATACAGCGGTGTGCCTGCATGCCTATATCTTAAATTAAGACTTTATTCCAAGACAGTAGGCTTCTTTGACCACATAAGTCACTCTGGTCTGTATTGAGTTCTGAATGATTTCCTGCTCTTTCACTACACCTAGCGTACCTTTATCAGCATTGGCAGCACCTTTAGGGCTTTAATTCAGTGCTGCACTCTGCTAGTGTCTGCCCTGTGTTACAGCAAGGCAAGACAGAAAGTATTGCTCACTGGTTTTGTCAATAGTCTCCAGAAAAAAAGTGCTAACCTATGAAAGTGTGAAAGGGCAAATAATCATTTGAAAAAAAAAAAAAAAAAAAAAAAAAACTTCTGACAAGTTTATATTGGTTTTCATTGTTTTGTAGCGTTTGTGAATTGAAATGTTCAAGAGATTGCAGTTTATTGTAGTAAAAGGAAGAACATAAAAAGAGCTGAATATGCACTATTCTAGTGAATTGGTGATAAAATATTACTGATATTTTGATGTTTAAACCATCTATGCTCCACAGTGAAGTTGGTCTAAAACATTTTGTGAGTTGAAGGTTGTGACTCCCAATTGCAAAGATTACTGTTAGGCCCTTGAGATAAGCATTTAAGCTGAATTACTTCAGTAAAATGAACAGCTGTTTAAGCGTGGCCTCGTAGTAGAATAGAGGAAGAATAACGAAAATACGAGGCTGAGAACAGAAAGATCTTATCTTGACACCAAATATTACATGCGACAACATGCTATCTCTTGTCACAGAGAAGTCATGGCTTACCAGGAGTGAACTGTCACTACTGGAAGAATACAAAATTAGCATGGTTTAATTTTCATTAGGGCTCCATACATCCATTCAGAGATCTGGCGTGTTGGAGAATGCCACACTTCTCATTAAGCTCTGAAATGAAATAATCACAGTGTTAGACCGCGGTGCAGTGCTGCAGTCACACTGGTCTAAAGTACAACCACTTTATATGAAGTATCTGTCCCACTTTCTCTCGTCCATCAACATCACTGTTTGCAGTTAGGTTTCATTCAAATAAAGACATTTTAAATTATGTATCATCTTTGTACAAAAGTATAAAATTAATGTAAACCACTTGTTAGTAGAAAAAAATTCAATGCAGAAACCGTAAACAAAGTGTACTTAGAATTCACAGTACCAAGAAAGGCGGGTGGGGGCAAACATTGGGAGTAGAAGACGTCAAAGGAAGGACAAGCAGACAAGCATGTCTCAGGCATAAATAAGCCATCTAAGTAGTGCTGCTTACTACTTGCTTATCCTGTAAGTAATGAATTAATGCAGGCTATATGTAGGAGCAGGAGGTTATGAAATAATAAGGCGTCTGTCCCTCTTGTTATGCTAACAGTGTTCAGATAAGTCCTCCTTCGTCCAAGTTAATTATGGTTGACATTTAAATGAGTGCCCTTCTGTTGAAGAAGGTGGGAGAACTGTGGAAGAGGAGGGCCTCCCTCTAATTGAGTTTGTCGCTGGCTCCACCTCGGATGCCGACTTTGTTCTGCGGGAAGCAGATATGTGAAGTGCAGCTGAATGAGGCTCTCTGTAGGGACAGTGCTACCAGCTTCACTTTATTGCACTGCGTGTGTACCGTCTTTATTAGCATACATTTTTTTTTAAAAACATCCCTGACCTACATACTAGATGTTAACATATGGCAGGAAATTCGTCTGCCTGAACTGTACTTTACTTATGTATGTAGAGAGTGCCTTCTGCACTTCTGACTGCGGTTCACGTAAAACTGCAGTTCATGCATCATGACGGATTCTCTGGAGCACGATGGACCCTGTGAATCGTTTGTTTCGTGGTGTTTTTTTTGTGGGGGCAACACTTAGGGTTGTGATCAAGGCTGAATTAATCTGATATTCCTGTATACATGTATAAAAAAGGTTTTCTTTTTATGAAATATACTCTGCATCTGTCTCAGTTAACTTCTGTGAAAAACAAATTGTTAAAGGAAAACCAAAGGTTTCAAAATGTCACTAAAATATGTTATTTGTTTGAAAGAGCACATCATTGGCATATTGTACAAAATCTCAAATGTCTCCAACAACTGTGTGGGCTTTATGAAAAATGTCAGACTGCAATTTTCATGACAATTTATTTGCGGAAGAGCAATGCAGTAAAAAAATAAAGCTAAATGCTTGGATAATGTTGTGATGGCTACAAGTTAAATCTCCTTGTGCAGGTTGTGGAGAACCTGCCAGTTCTTTTGTGGATTCAGGCTCTCTCAGCTGCTTCTGTCTCTTCATGTAATCACAGATTGACTCTGTAATGTTGCGACCTGTGGGGGCCATACCATCTGCTGCAGGACTCCTTGTTCTTTTCCACAAGCAGCCGGGCTTGTTGCTCTGTAGCTGTTTTGTGATGTTATGACCTAATATTCCACTTTCCCTCCCTCTCTCTACAGCCATGGCAGATTTCCATGTCCAGCCAGAGTCGGTGCATGCTGAGGAGTCAGGTGTAGCTCGATTCCAGTGCCAGATCCATGGCCTGCCAGAGCCCGTCATCAGCTGGGAAAAAGACAGCCGTCCGGTGGACACCAAGGACGAGCGGTTGGTCCAAACTAAACTGACACTTTTTGGAAATGGCAGCACTTTTTTTTTTTTTAGACTTCACCAAGTCTAATTGTCTTTTGTCTCTTGTAGGTACACTCTTCTGCCCACAGGTGTTCTGCAGATCACAGGAGTTCGTGAGGAGGACAGTGGGAAGTTCTGCTGTGTGGCCCATAACAGTGCAGGAGTGAAACACAGTGCTGAGGCACTCCTAACTGTTTCAGGTAGTTATTTTTAATGGATTTCACACCTGCATACTATGAGGAGACTTGTGTTTTTTTTTTGTCATAGAGGCAAGCATGCACACCCTGAGTGTAGATTAACTTGACTTTAAATCTGTGTTCTAAATACAGGTCTTTTATTCTCTCTGTCACTGCTCAAATACAATCACTGTATTCTTCTCTGGTTATCTACCTTGCATATATTCCCAAGACTTTTTAAACCTATTGTGCCCCTGCTTTATCGAAGAGATACAGCATATTGAGCTAATGCACCCCAGAGAAATGCAATTAAGGGATGCCATCCATCATGATCATTCCCACCTTAAACTCCCCTCTTCCCTTTCCTTCCAGGCTCTCAGTCATCTGTTTATAAAGAACCCATGATCCTGGTCGGTCCAGAAAACCTAACCCTCACTGTTCACCAAACTGCCATCTTGGAGTGTGTTGCTACAGGATACCCTCGGCCCATCGTGTCATGGAGCAGACTAGGTGAGAAAAATTCCCGATCAGATCAAAGAAATGGCCCCAGAAGCTGCATACAAAGTTTGTCGTTTTCATTAGGTTTTTCATTTGTGCGTGTATGTGTGTTTGACGAATTGTGTGTCGCTGAGCCAAAGTACAATCACAGTGTGCATTTGTCCATGTGAAATCCAAATACTGTATATACATACGTACAACACAGATTTAAGCTGTCCGGCATTGCATAATGTACGCGTGTGCACAGAATATATTTGATAAAGCATATTAATTGTGTATACACAAGGCAGCGGGATTCAACATTAGGCCTTAGGGTTAAACATTATGTTTGGCTCTGTGTTGATCAATGCATGCTTCATCTCCTCATGAAGTTGAACCTCCTTCGGAGCACTAGAGAGCCTCTCGAGTAATTGCCATGAGGTGCTGAGACAGATACGATTAGTTTTCTCCTCCCTCAATGTGCATTTTTTTCTTGACTATCACTCAAAGTCTGTCTTGACCAATTTTTCAATCTCGTATCTGTTTTCTTTACCTATTACCAAATCTGATTTGCTGTTGCAAATGTAAATTGCTGCCCCTCCCAAGCAGTTTGGCATAATCAGATTGAGGGTATTGCCTTACACAATGTTGCCACAATGAAATGCTAACGCAATGAGATTTGTATGCATTAGATTACGGCAGGGAGGCTGGGGTAAGCTACATAATGAGTCTGATAGTTTCACATCAGTCACTCCTTAATGCCAGAGTTAGTTTGCTGCTATTCATTGAATAGCACCACAGTCTGCTAGCTTGTGCGCTTTCCTTTCTGAGGCTAAGTTAATTAGTGCCTGACAGAGAGAAACTGTTGGCGGGGGCAAGATAGAGAGAAAGGAATATAGTACAAAAAGGAAATAAAGGAACAAGACTGATTCTGTTCAGACAAAAGCCTGTTGGATTGTTACGTCTCAGTCCAGTGAGTTAGTTATAATTGAAAATGCAGAAATAGCAATAAAACACATCATAATGACATCCGCAGAACAAAACCACTTTTTTCTCTCAATAACTAACATACATTGTCTTCATAATATTACATATTCAATATATTGTTACCATAAAATTGTCAAAATGAAGCTACAACATTTATTTAAAAGACTGTAGAGTTCATATCAGGGTTTGTCTTCAGTGTAGTGGCGGCCAGTGAAGCTTGAAACTTAATTAAATAATTTTCTGATCACTTGTAAGGAATTTCATGGCCAGTCTGGGAAATGTTGCTCTGGAGACCTGTGATGGGTTAGGTCCTCAGACAAGGACTATTTTAATCATCTGGTTAGAAAAATCCAGAAGGTGTGTTTGCTGTGATAATTGCTTTTTGCAGTGTAGGACCTGTAATCATATCTGATTAAAGAGCAAAACTCATCTTTTATAAAAGGATTATATTCTCTTTCATGTATTTGCCAAATTCAGTCGTCTGTCTTATTGTTGATAAATGTATTTCTATATTTTTTTGAGAAACCTTGGCTTAACTTTGAAGATAAGGTAGTGCACCCATAAAATACAGCGCTGACTGTTGACCATGTGGTTTGTATCTCTGCGTGTGTCCAGCATGGTGCACATCTCCCTGCTTACCTTCTTGGCCTTTTAACACGTCAAATTGTGACAACACAGGTTTACAGGCTGCAGATGGAGGTCATAGATGGGATTAAAATGCCCCCATGTCCCCATAGCTAATATCAGAGGCTAACTGAAATCTTTGTTGGGGTTTACACTGGAGATAGGGAGCACAGGAAAGTGTGAGCTTATCATGTAAGTACAGGGAGACCAGAGAGGAGGCAGCTACGGCATGTCGAAGGAGATTGGGGATTAGAAGTTACAGTTAGAGTTTCTGCTCCCAGATTGGTCGCGGAAACATTTCCAGTGTTAAAAAGCAAACTCGTTTAAAAGAAAATGTACCCCAAAGGTTTGTCAGACATTAAGAAAAATGTTTCTACTCAAGTGTCAAAGTTTGAATGAACTGATCATCCTTGAAGGAGGAGCTGCGCAATACAAAACAAACATGAATTCATTGTAAAACATTAGAACACGTGAGAAATGTACCCATCACCGACAACCATCGCAAGACTCCGGTTAAGTCAGAAAATTGGAGCATGTACACCACTCAAACAACAGCCAACAAACTCAGTGACCTGCCTGTCTGAGTCTGTTGTACTGGCAGCTTCATCACTTTATATCCAGTCACACAGTGAAAGCTGCATCCTTGGGGTACAGAAATAGCTCTGCCTTTGTCAGCTTGTAGCTGCAAACTTGCATCAAGTTTAGTCTTTCTCACCCACTCTTATCTTTACACCATCACCACCACAACCCCCCCTCCTATTAACAACACCCCCCCCCCACACACACACACACACTCCCCCACCCCCCCACCCCCACCAATATACATTTTTTTCCAATCTCCCTCAACTGCTCTCTCTCTTTTTCCCTGATTAGATGGCCGTCCCATCGGCGTGGAGGGAATTCAGGTACTCGGCACAGGGAACCTGATGATCTCAGATGTTGGTGTGCAGCACTCTGGGGTCTACGTGTGTGCTGCCAACAAACCAGGGACCCGTGTCCGTAGGACTGCTCAAGGACGTCTAGTGGTCCAGGGTGAGTTCTGACAAAAAGGAATGTGCCATTTAAAAAAAAAAAAAAAGGTTGTGTGAAAACCAGGAAAAATAAAAGCTCTTAAAAACAGCCATGGTAAGTTGATAAGGTAAAGATAAGAATTCTGTGGTTGGACCAAACAGGGATGAGTAAGTGGTTTGCCACTGTGCCACCAGTGTACTTTAAGTAGGTGGTCTTTAATTGAAATCCCTAATTCTGAGCTAGTGGGTGGTGCACAACTGACACACTTACGATTTTGCATGATTTTCACCATAAGGAAAACAAAAGGTTACCCTTTTAGACTGGCTTTCTACCTGCCAAGTAGCACTTACAGTGCTGGTTGATTCTGATGTACCAGGTGTACCTCTACTAAGATTCCCGTCTTTATAACTACACCTACACCACAAAAATGTCTCTGCTCATTATCTTAGAAATAGACTCCACAGATGCGCGTCTGCATCACAAATATTAGAACAGTAGCACAAGATCAAGAGTTGTGAGCCACCATAGATGTGGACAAACACTTATAGTTCCAGCTAACTAATCGTGGCGCCATGATTCACATTCTCAACAATGGCACTCTGGCAAAGATAGAAAATATATATTGCCAAATTATCTTATTAGCATCATCCCCCAAGCCATTAATATTGCCTAGCAATTGCATTGAACAAATCAATTCACATTAAAAAGTATCATTTCTGTAATGTGGTCACAAAACTGCTGAAGGTGGAAGGAGTTTTTACCAATGTTTGTCATTTCAGACAGGCGAGTTCTCTTGTACAATATATTGCCTTTGTTGAGGCACATGCGATTTCATCTGATGTAGCAAATGGCTTTTTTGAGATGGGGTGAAAAAAAGATAATTTTTCATTTGGAGGCACTGAGTACAATGTCCACGAGGATACTTGATGATTAGAAGATGGAACTGCAAAGAGTCAGTAAAAGGTTTTGTGACCAGGTTGGCATGAACTCTGTTCTGTAATGTGGACAATGGATAAGGACAAATCTGAGGAATTCTTCAAAAATTAATCAGAGGTTGAATTATGGACAAATGGTTTGCAGATTTTTTTTTCAAATCTCTAGAGCTAGAATTGTATAAAAGTGAGTTTTGTAGTTGTTGAAAAAGGCTTTGCATTCACAGCTCCTTAAAATCTAGTTTTTCCACAGTTTTTTTTTTTATCAGCTTCTTCAACACACAAAACACACATATTCAGTTTTAAAAAGACAAATTTTAAATTGCAGGTTTTTACAGACAATATCAATAAAATGGTTTTCTTCAAATACGTCAGCATAATTAGGGCCAAGTATGCAGTCCATTGCTGTATTCTTTACTTGTAAGAATGTACTTTTTTTCAAAGCCCAATAGCTATTCTTGTGAAAAAACCTGAGAGTGTCTTTATGCTCTATACATTGATATACTGTATGTACACCGATCAGCCATAACATTAAAACCACAGACGAAGCATCAAGTATAATACAACAGCTGTGCAATGAATCTTCCCTTCATGAGGATTATAAAGTTCGGTTGTTTTTTATTCTGATTGAGAGGTGTGGATTTATATAAATCATCTTTTTTGAGACAGTAATATGTAGTGCTGTTGAACTGCACTGGTTTATACTGAGAAGTGTTCCTAATATTTTGTCCCTCCCATTTAAGTGAATTAGGAACACCTCTGAATATAATTGTGTTGTAGTCATTGTTTCTTTGTCAGTGGTTTTGATATTACGGCTGATCAACTTATACTTTATGTCATATGTACATTATATTTTGATGGTTTTGTGAAAGGTTACGATCACAGAGAAAACATCCTCTATGGTTGTAACGCTGCAACAAGGCCAACTTTGTGAGTTACAGTTGTGTACACATTCTCAATGTCAAATCTTTCAAATAAGAATGTAGGATGTTTTAGTATTGGACATAACTTAAAGGTCAGCAATCTATTGTTGAGCAGCTTGCAGAACTCTTATCACCCTTTGAAGTTGCCCTCTGAAGGTGTCTTTTCAATCAGTTTTTATTCTATTTTGTCCTGTCTTATAATTCCCTTGGTCCATTTTACACAGTGTTGCAGCCAGCAACATCAAAGTGTTTGATGTTATCTTAGAGAGATGGGTGGTTTTGACCAAAAGGATGAGGCCAGGTGTGGGTGGCTCTATGCATTAATTGTCACCAAGCAGGAAACATCCAGCGTCTGCCTCGCTCACAATATTGATCAGATGGACCACACTTTGCTTCAGCCCATAGCAGTATTGATCTTAATCAATATTTCATTTCATCTACCTGTCAAGTCTGAGACAAGCCCTAACCCTAGCAGCAACAAAGAGGTGAAGCTTGGATGTTAATTATGTGTCGATGTCGTTGTTTTTTTTTTATTGATTTGTGGAAACAGAAGGTGTGCGATTAACTCCATATAAATGTTGTTTTAGACCTGTTTCATTATGAGTTAGAAAAGTTGTTTTACTTCATGTCTTTGAGGAATTGTTCTATTAGTCTATGGAAATAAACCACTTGACACCTCTGTGAATGCGAGAGGGTTTCAATGGCTATCAATTCAGAATAGGAGTACAGCACTCAGGAACTCCAAAGTCAAGCAAATGCAGACAATAGTACTAACAAAACCATCACACATCAGCAAATGCACTTATACAGGAAATAATTTAGGTTAATTTTAGCTCCTTTGGAGAATATAAAGTGAGAGAAGAGAACCAAAGACTGCAGGAAGGGTTGAAATTGTAAGAGCCAAAAGGGAAAAACAAGCACAAGATGGATGGATGGTGCTGATGATCTAACCCACTCCCTTACAGGTGCAAATCAATATCTTTCCAAGCTCCCTCTGACCTTCACCTTTAAGTCAGCCCTCAAAGAACACAGCAAGTGGAGAGAAAGAGACAATGAAGGTGGGAAAAAGAGAGATAAGTGAAGGACCATCTCACGCTGTCAGCTGCCTCTATTCAAGTGCCTTAGGGCCCCTTAGCTTTTCCAATGGGAGAATGGAAATGCTGACATTGAAAAAGTGTCAAACAACATTTTGTGTTTTAGGGTGGGAACAAGAAGGAGGACAGAATGGTACGAGGGAAAAAACAAACAGCCACTGGAATTAAACTAAAATATCAGAAAAAAAAAAAAAAAAAAAAGAATAACTGAAAATGTGACTTTTCCTTTCAAGGATAAGTGTGGTGCTGTTCAGTCCTTTTGTTCTTCTCAACAAGTCCCTGGAAATGTTCAAAACCAACACTAAATCAATATTGGGAAAAATCATTGTCTGTGTAGCCAGTGGCTAATGTAGATATTCCTCTCTGAACCAGAACCCCATTGTTGTCCAGGATTATTGTTGCTGACATGTTTCTTTGTTACAATGGACATTGTCACTGCAGTTTATTTTGAGTCAATCCCACAGACACTGCAGAAATACTCAGTTGATCTGAGGCTGAAAATAGTCCAAAACACATTGTTTAGTCCTGTTTGACTAAGCTTTGTTCAAAACTACAGTGCCCAGCTGAAATTATTTAGCCTTTTGAAACCACAAATGTGACCTATGAGATTTTAAGGCTTCAGTAAGAATGTATTTGTTTTAAGCCGAGGTCCTCAAGCCTCTCTACAGGTAGGGAAATCCGATAGTATTGAGATATGGACTGAAGGCCATTTTACAGTTTGAAGAAAGTTGACAGTTGTGAGATATATTGGGAAATCTCTGGTCATCAATCACAAACTGGGGTTTTTAATTTCACTGCTACACTAACAGCCGATTTAGAGCCACGGTGGCCAAAGCCAGGCTGCATCAAAATTCTGACACTGTCAAAAATTAAGACCCGCGGCCCACAACATGATTCTTGCTGTGACCTATTCCGAATCCAACATGAATTGAGGTACAGTGTCCTGGTGGACGAACCTAATGCTACTTTGGAAAGCATAGTTTCCCTGGCCATAACTGACTTCAAAACTTGCATTTTCTTTAAAATGCCAGCGCTATGACCAAACCTCATATGTTGCTTTGCAATGTTTTGAGATATAACTAACATTGTATTTTTTTTCCCTTTTTGTATCATAACACTACATCACCTGACAGGCCACAGAGTGGATATTCTATGGTCTGACCAAAACCTCCCACCAATGTTGATGCCTACAGGCCCCTTTTCATGTATTGTGGGTTGGGGTCTTTTAATGTGATTCTTTGATGATTGACAATACAGAATAACACCAGCCTCATACTTGTAGTTTCAGTATTAAAAGTGGAGGTGCCAAAAAAACACATTATTTAGGTTTCTTTATGACCAAGAGTCACTGTTTAAGACTCACCACTTGGATCCAACAACATAATTAGGATTAATCAACATTTGTGTTGAAGCTGAAATTCTACAGTTTGACTCAGGCTGCTCAGCCTCCCTAGATTATGAAGAGGGAAATGACTGGGACAGACGGACAGTAGCACAGTGTAGTGTTTTTACAACAGGCAATATGATAGGCCTAATGTTCAAGCTCTCTACCCTCTAGTGATAACTGAGATATAATTACTGTAACATTTCCTGAATTCATTTGGGCATAAATAACAATCAAACCACTGATAACCGCTGGGACAATAATGAGTGCAGATTAGATGATACAAAAGCAAAAGCTCCATCCCAGGAATTTAACTCCAGCAGCTTTAATTACTCTTTTTTTTTTATTTTATTTTTTTTACAAATGCAGCACTAGCTCTGCTAGGAGAACCATTTTATATAAGTATTTGACTATAGTAAAAAGCCTGTTGCATTCAATGTGATTGGACATGATGAAACTATGAGCTGCATCTCAATATGTTGCTGTTTTAAAGCACATTAGTCCCAAGTAGTGTTGTTGTTGAGGAAGCCTCGCAATGTCGTGCTTTCCTGATTATCTCTCTCTCTGTGTTGCTTGTATTTCCCTTTATCTACATCGATCTAGTGTCTCTCATAATCCTGGTAATTGACCCTGAATTATAGATTTACAACAGTATTTACACCATGCACCTATACCCTAGGCTCTCATATCTTCCCTCCCTCATTCTCCCTCTCTCGCATTTTTTGTTTCTGCCCTTCTGGATCCTGCAAAAATCTTAGAATTTGTATTTTCTCTGGCACTGATCTATCCAGCAATGCCTTTTGGTTATGGGAATGAGATCAACTTATCTGATTTCTATGTTTCCCTCCTCTTTCAGCTCCAGCAGAGTTTGTTCAACCTCCGCAGTCTATCGCCCGGCCCGTCGGCACCACCGCCATCTTCACCTGCCAAGCTCAGGGCGAGCCTGAACCACAGCTCACCTGGCTGAAGAACGGGCAGATCCTGGAGCCCGGGGGACACGTCAAACTCAGGAACAACAACAGGTAAAAAAAAAAAAAGACTTTGTATTCATGTGTAAATTTATTCATACTGGAATACACACAGATTCTTGAGGGTGAGGAAAAAGGCACACCAAAAAGGCAAAAAAAATAGCCCTGTAGTACCAGAAGGTGTAGTGTTGTTAAAAGAGCCCTGTTTGGTTCACAATGAGTGTTACTAAGCAAAACTCTTTGTATGCTGGAGGACAGACAAGTCCATCTTCATCCATATAAAACACCACTTGGACCACTTATCTTCTGGTAGAACCGACATGGGAGCTGATCACAATCATTCATAAAAGCTTAATAACATGTTGATGATGGCTTACATGAAAATGTAAAACCAACAAGTACTGATTATAACAGCAGTATTACCAAATAGAAGACATCCTGGCAACTCAAAAGTTGTTCTTAATAACTATTTATATCTGATCTTCAAACAATACTGAATCCAGTATTAAATTCTATATCCAAAGTTTATAAATTCTTAGTAAAGGATGACTTATCTGAAAGTCATCATCATTTACCTTTAATCTGAAAATATCTGAGAGCCCTCATGGAGGTCCTTACATAATGCAAACACGGTCATTAACACCAGCCAGATTTCCTCACCAACCATCTCGCTGTATACTTACAAAGTTGGACACAGCTCACAGAAGTAATATGGCCGTCAGTATTAATCACTGCTGCCATGATCTGATCATTGGCATCATCAAATGTTAAATTTCTCTTGCGTTTCTGTTGCTTCTCACACTGCAGCTGCTGGAATTAATGCCTGCCAAGACGTGAGCCTCAATTTATTTGTGCCTTTTGTATGTGAGCAGCGTGTTGACTAACTGTTGGATGCTTTCCCATGGCAGTCCCCAGGAATGTCATGAGGAGGAGGAACCAGCTCTGTTAGATACGCTCAGCACCTCACAGTGTAAAGGCCACATGTTGCAGCAACTGTTCTGGAGTTACAGGACTGTACGTTGCATTGCAGAGATATCTTGGAGATAATTTATATTTTATTTGTATATATAATATATTAATCACATCTTCACACTTCTTTGGGTTTATTGTCATATGACCTTAATAACCTTTTCGTAATGTTTTTGACCCAAGCATTAACTTAAGGTTGAGGGACGAGTTGATGAATGTAAACTTTTAATATCTCAGAGATGAGTTTTACAAAGTAATAGCTGATAACGCTACATGGCCGAGGATCTTGTGTTCTTCTGTTTCTCTGCTGATGGTTTCTGTCAGGGTATCGCTTGTGGATATAAAGAAGTTTCACTGCTGTGTGGCTAATTGTAAACTGCTGTACTCCATCCAGCAAATGTGTTTTTGAGTAAATTCTGTCATGCATTACTACACACGCAAAGTTCAATTTTGCAAGTTGACCCTGACAGCCAGCCGTCCGTGTATGTTATTATTATTCATAAAAAATAACTGAATATATGAAATATGTTCCCAAAAAAATCAATACTTGCACTCCATCGCAGTGAGTGAAGGGAGCAGACACCTCCATTGCTCACAAACACTGCTCCACTCCCACCTGCCTCCACCAGTCTATATTAGTCAGGGAGATGGAATGAGGGACTAACAAAGTAGAAAAGGAGAGAAGAAGAAATAAATGAGAGGCCAGACTTAGAAAAAAAAAAAGTTGAAAAATGAACGGCTGGTCAAAAGAGAAATGATGAGTCGGCGGGAAGCATAAATGAATTGTGAGAGGGAAAGATAGAACGGGTATTTGGAGCATCACAGCATTTCCACTTGCCACCATTACTGTATGACCTGCTATAATATGAATCTCATGCATCACAAACCCCGCTCTGTGATTGGTTAAGGAGTCATGCCTCAACTTGAGATCTACCATTAGCTAATTAGCTCATAAACTCAGCTAGTTGACCAGGAAATGCAGTCAGCCATTTAGAGAATAAAGCAGCTTGATGTGCATCTTAAGAATTTGCTCTGTGTAGCTGAACTGTTCACTGAGTCGATAGAACATATTATAATATCGCTCATTATCACACGCTGTAGTATAATAGTATAAATAATCTGAAGCAGTCCAATGCAGATATAATCCTATCTCATACAGTTTATATACAACTGTCTTTTTGCAGATATTTAAGGATACACAATGTAAAAAAAAAAAAAAATCAAATAAGTTTCACTATCCACAAATATGGTGAAAATCAGCAAGCGTTTTTGCTCAGTTTGTAAATCGGAATTGTTTTCTGGATCAGCTAATGAATTTATGGGCTAATATTTTCAGCTTGCAACATTTTTGTCCAATCAAGAAAATGTGATATACAACATACTTATGTCTTACAGATTATGAGTGTTGTCAGACCGACATAACACTGAACTCGATCAGTAGACACCAGCATTTGTGTCCTATACGTCTCTCCTGCTAAAACAAACAGTAAAGGTTCAGAGAAAATTGTAGTTTGGATTAAATATTAAAAAAGTAAATGTCAGTTTAAAGCCTTCGATGTATTTGTGTTATCAATATTTAACCAAAACCTCAGTCTTTTGTTGAGCATAACCCAGTGCTTTTATTTGCCTGAACATTACATAAATCATGCTTTAGTTGCAGTGATGAGGTGTCCTGAAGAAAATTAATTAAATAAATTGACAGTGAATATTTTCTGGATTTGTTCAGAATGAGCATTTCACATGGCCCGTTTTCAGATTCATACAATGTAATTTATCTACAGAATGAGTAAACATTCATAAAGTCTGGTGGAATTACATGTCCTACTAAATTATAAACAAATGTCTGACAGATAATTCAGTATGAGATTATAATGATTTAGGTGATGTTTTTGTCCAGTAGTCCATTAAATTTCTTACATATCATGAACTGTATATACATTGGAGAGGGCAGGGGGAAAACTACATGTTGTCTTTCTCCCAAGTTAAAGCAATCCTATATATTTTAGTTGCACATGTTGGAAAATTCATAATGAGATGAGTTTTACCTGGAGCCCAAAAAGCCAGTGGTGTGTATCTTGTGCAGTGGAGGTTCTGAAAGGAAGGAATATTATCAGGAATCAGGCACAACTTACCTCCTGAACCAAGCCAAAACAAAAGTAATGATGTGCAAATGAATTCAAGAGCTCGAGGCAGCCCAATTATTCTGTTCTTATATATATCTGTATATATATATATATATATATATATCTACCTACCTATCTATCTACCTACCTATCTATCTATCTATCTATCTATCTATCTATCTATCTATCTATCTATCTATCTATCTATCTATCTATCTATCTATCTATCTATCTATCTATCTATCTATCTATCTATCTATCTATCTATCTATCTATCTATCTATCTATCTATCTATATAGATATAGATATAGATATATGCTATCTATATAGATAGATAGATAGATATCTATATAGATATATATCTATCTATCTATCTATCTATCTATCTATCTATCTATCTATCTATCTATCTATCTATCTATCTATCTATCTATCTATCTATCTATCTATCTATCTATCTATCTATCTATCTATCTATCTATATAGATATAGATATATGCTATCTATATAGATAGCTAGATAGATATCTATATAGATATAGATATATATATATCTATCTATATAGATAGATATCTATATAGATATAGATATAGATATATCTATCTATATAGATAGCTAGATAGATATCTATATAGATATAGATATAGATATATCTATATCTATATCTAAAACAATATCTGATAGGGAAGCCTGGATATACAGTGAAGCATACCTAGCAATGAGAATTGAATTGTGTGGTTTTTACTATTGTGTGTATGTAATTGTATAAAGATACACACACGCACACAGGTTTCTCAACTTAGCTATCTCTCATGACGATAACCTTCAAGAGCAAATCAGACAATGGATGGAAGGCGAATCGATTGTACATTTCATTCACACACGCATGCACACACATTAATCAAAAAGCAAGTGAGTCCATATGTGCACAAATATCCCCGTGGTGCATGCCATCATTCATTTTGTGCACACGCATAATCAAACATGAAAATTTACAAGTGCGTTGCCGTTTACCCCTCAACCGCACATACACTTTACACACCAAACACACACGGAGAAGACAAAGCTGCCTGGAAAGCTGTATAAGATGCAATGATGTCAGATAAGAGCTGATTGGCTGCTTCTGTAAACAGGCATTACTGCTCATGGTGAAGCTGTGTGTGTGCTCTCTGTGTCACATCTCAACAAATCTTGATACACACACCTCCACACGTACTCAGACACACACACACACTGCAAGCGTTATTGTTAGCCCATTCATTACCAGCCTTTGCTGACCAGGCTCCTGTAAAACATGCTATCGAGGCTGTTTGAAGCCTCTCTGAGAGCTGTTGCTAATAATGTATAAGGACTCGCCTCTTTCTTAAGTCTCTAAAGCTGGCATGTGTGATCATGCAACATATACAAACTGTGATCTCACATCAGACAGTCTAATAATCACGAGGTTGAAAGCCAGCCTGTATTGTTTGTAAAGGGATACTGTAGCTGATGATGACAAGAATTGAATTCCCTCATGATGAATAAAACTCATTAAAAGTAAATCATCTAGATAAACTTAGGATCCTTTTGCATGTGTCTGCAAACAATTTAAGTTCTATAGTAAATAGAAGAGCACGTTTCAAGTGTGTGTGAGCGCCGTGGTGTGTTTTCTAATTAATGGCCAACTTCTGAAGGAACAGGCTACCACACAAACCTGGACATTTCATAGCAGAATCCTTTCAAAGGGTTTTTTCTTTTTTCTTCTCTTTTCTTTTTCCCACTTTCTTTCACCAAGACCTGCCTTTCTTGTTTGCGGCCCCTCTCTGTGCCCCACATCCCCCTTCCTGCCCCCATTACGGAGAGCTGGGGCCTGGGCATTGGCCTTGAACTCTGACCCCGCCTGTAATCAGTCATATCCCTGGGCCCTTCCCTCCTCTCAGGCCACAGACAGCTCATCGCTCCTCCCCTCCCCCTTCCCCACCTCTTCCTCCTGTTCTCTCTTTGTCCCCATATTTTTCCCCTTTCCCTCTTGTTGAATCGAGAATGGCCGCGCTGGCTTTTGGTGGGGTGCTGCTCAGAGACAACAGAGAGTAAACATAGTCTCAGCAGCTGAACAACAGAGCCAAAGCCCCTCTGTCAGTCATTCCTCTGGCCCACAGCCTTATCCGTCAATCAGTGAAATTACCTTGAACTGATGAGTAAATGATGGTGTCAGCCTGTCAGGATGGGACAGCTCAGTTTTGGAGCTCATGTAAGACAAGTAAACAGCCCAAATTCAGGCAATATACCTCCCTTATCCTTTCTTCTCTGCCATTCAGACTTTGCTTTTTTCCTCACACATTGTATGGGTCGTTGTCCTGTTGTTGCGTGTTAATGCAGATTGATCTATCTTAAGTCTCAGACGTCTCTTGAACTGTGACTTTTTGTAATCTTCTTGATGGAGAATCTTGCTCATTAAATGAGAAAAAGTTTAATCTGTAAAACATCTGACAAAGGACTTTATAACTGCAGCATTCCACTACGCACAGTACTGTATAGTTCCATGAAATATGAAAAATTACTTGACAAGCTTTTGGATTGTCCTGAATACATGTTTTCTCTTTTCCTCTCAACTTTTGATTAATGGAACAAAATTGTGATTCAACTGGTAATCCAAGTCTTCCAAACATCCAAAATCCGTCAGCTCTTTCCTGAGTATTATCCTAGAACAAGAGGAATGGGTTCACATTTCCAGCTGCAGCAACAGCTAACAAAAGAGTAACAAACAAATTTACTATTCACTTTATTTACCAAATGATTTACCAAAAAAGTCTGTTCAGGATGATGAAGAAGGTGAACCAAAACACAGAATCTTGTGGAGTACTAGATAAAGAAGCCGTCCTGGAAGTCGTAAAGAGTGTCTTGACAGCAGGTGTGGACTTTCATAAGCTCCTCATCAGCAGGATCAGTCCTTGGATATTGGACATGCACAGTATATGTGTGTGTTCATGCATGTGCATGTGAATGTGCATGTCACGTGGTGTGAAGCTACTGTACCTTCTTAAACAAGCAACTTCTTGTGAAATTTCCCGGCCTTCCCTTCACACAGTCAGGGGACCCATCCAGCCCCAGTGGCACTGAGCAGTGCATCCCAGGGGGCCTCTTTGCTGCGTCTGTGGCGTCTGGTCGGGCCGCCTGTCTGCAAACACTCCATCCATCGCTGATATGAAAGGCTGTCAGAAATGTGATGGTTGAGTAGCGAGCTGAGGGCTGGTGACTGCTGCCACCTCAGGGGTCAGAGGTGAGATTGGCTCAGAGAGGGTGAAATACGGAAGGCCTCTTTGACCCGATAATTATCCAGATTGAATCCACCTGGCAGACCGGAGAAAATAATGACTCCTCCGCCTCGCAGCCCATTGTGACCCAGATTAGAGACATACAGTAACTGAATTCCAGAACATAAATTTTGAAAAGGAAATAGAATGATCGAATTCTCCATCCTACCTGCTGACCCAGAAGAGCACTGCCGCTGTCCTTACAAATCCATCCTTGCAAACCATGCAGAGGCTGGTGTGAGGTCAATGCTGTTGAGACCTGAAATGCCACTTTCCTCATGTCCCATTTCACAAGTTCGCAAGGTGACCAATAAAAATGCATGTACCAGCTGACATGCTTTTCAATAAATTGCTTGCTTTTCCTCAATGGATTGGGAAGGCTTTTCTTAATAAATTTTGATTTAATACACCGAGCATGCCTCCTGTCCATCAAACAGAGATGACATTCTGCTCGACAGGCTCTTACAAACTGCAGGTGACAGATTAGCGGGATCCTGCAGGATGTATTGAACTCCTGTTCCATTCAATTCTCCTGTTTAATCCTGAGGCACAGCATGAGAAACAGAAGCCAAACACTTTTTGAAGCTTTGTTTGAAAAAGGCTTCTGATCTCTTGAAATGTCATGACTGAGGGCTACACCATCTTGAAGCAGATGAAGTGGACAAAGCTGTTATTCAAGCCATTCCATATTCCCAAGTTATTTGTTAGTTGTGTTGTTGACAGATTCCTCCAGCACATATTATGTCTTAAATACAACAGAAATGGCCTTGGCATGAAAAAGGCATGCAGCTGTGTTTTACACCACAGGGCCTCATCTCCATAGTATTAAATGTTTTATTTCTCTGTTTGCCTTAGGACGATTAAAATGTGAGGAGTATATTATTTATTCTCTAGTCTAGAAACACCTATTCAATGTGCACACACACACACACACACACACACACACACACACACACACACACACACACACACACACACACACACACACACACACACACACACACACACACACACACACACACAGAGCCCCCTTATATTTCTTCAGAAGACAGGTCAGGTGGGACAGAAGAGAAAGAGGTAGAGATCGAATGATGAGGACAAAGAGCAGAGTGGCAGAGGTACGAGTGTGTGTGTGTGTGTGTGTGTGTGTGTGTGTGTGTGTGTGTGTGTGTGTGTGTGTGTGTGTGTGTGTGTGTGTGTGTGTGTGTGTGTGCGCGCGCGCGCGCGTGTGTGTGTGTGTGTGTGTGTGTGTGTGTGTGTGCCCATAGGTATGTGAAGTGCGAAGGTGTGGAAAGATGATAGGTTTTACTGATGTAGGCAAATTAAAAAATTTTGAAACACTGAAACAGATTTATCGACTCACGCAGGACTCCTAGCAGAAGACGAATCAGTTTGATAGCATGTGCTCTGCATGAGTGAGGATCTTCTATACATGCCGCTGCCGTCTGTCGTATGTGATGTGTGGCTCAAATCTCTTTGCTCTCACACAGCTGAACACTGTGCGCTCCTAATGTCACATTCTTCCTTTGTGCCGTATGCACCTCTTATCTGAGCAATGAAGTAACTACATGAAGTGCACTTCTTCAAGCACATGGCACTTTACTTCTGGAGACAATGTCCGCTTCTCTCATCCCGAACGGTGGAGGCAGATGGCTGCCCACCTCTGCATCTGCTTCTGTTGAAGGTTTGCTAGCTGTTAGAAGTGATTTTTGTATTCCCTGCTGTCACTCGTGTCAGTTCTTGAATTGCTGGGTTTCTCTCTATGATACTGCAAGATCTCAACTTTACTATGTAAAATGCGCTGAGCTGATTTACAATATGCTGTTATTGTGTCCTGTACAAATGGAGGTCTAAAGGCTGCAGTCGCAAGTTACTTTACAAACGATAAGATTCTATATTCAAATGTGATGCTTGACTTGCAGTGGATAGAAAAATTCAATCAAGGAGTAAATATTTGTAATTTTGTCAGCATAATATTTCATAAAATAGTAAAACATTTTTCAGCCCATAAAGGGTACATGTGGTATTTCCCCCCCCCCCCAATTTAAGACAGTAAAGACCATCTCTGCCTACAGATTTTATTGTTGTGCAAGTTATCCATACGTTTTTTTTAAACATGCAATCTATTTTATAACAAAATAGTTGTACAACACAGTGCAGGAAGACAATTGTTGATTTATATACCCTTCAAATATCATAGCCACTATTGGCCAACCACCATGATGATAGTTGCAGTTATTGAAGTCCTTGTTCTGTTATTGTGCTGCCTTGGTGCCTGTATGCTCTGTCAAGGTGCTTTATAGTTATTCACTGAAATAATTCTTACAGCACAAGCTAAGCAGGGAATGACATAGGAGACCATTTTCACTTGTTTATCACAAGGTGCAGGTATATTGTGTTACTAGTAACACGGGCAGTTTAAAGGAGAAAGAAAAACGGTGACGCCATGAGCACTACTTTAACATGACGACTACAGTTTTTATGTTTCACATCTGTGCCAGAGAAACTAAACTAAAAACTAAACTCCCACTTCCTTTACTTCCACCTCTTCTGTCCTCCTGCTCTCACAGTACCCTGACGATATATGGCATCAGCCAGGATGATGAAGCCATCTACCAGTGTATCGCTGAAAACAGCGCTGGTTCCACACAGGCCAGTGCCCGCCTCACAGTGCTGTGGGCTGATGGGCTGCCTGGTGTGCCCACCCACGTGCAGGCCGAGGCGCTTTCACCCACCACCACCCAGGTGTCCTGGAGGGAGCCCGATCAGAACATTCAGGACATCATCGGTTATGTGCTCCACATCCGCAGGACTTCAGGTAGGGCAGCACTGAAGAGCAAAGAATAAGTTACAATGAAATAAGGTTCTAAAATATGTAATAGATGAGAAATTGTCAAAGGGCATGTTAGGTGAGATGAGGGGAAGCAAATAAAACCAAATGCCTCTTAACTGAGATTAGAATGAATTCATTCTCTCATTAACAAATCCTACAAGATACCAAAAGATGTTTTCAACAACAACAAAATATATATGGCTGCAGCTAAATATTCATATGCTGCAGGTGTTAGATATGAAACCAAACCAGAGCAAAAGAGGGAGCATTTATGTAAATATACTATGTACATTATTTAATAACGTAAATGTGAGGTATTATAGAAATGAAGACGGCACTGACATTGACAACGAAGGTCCCATTTCACAAAAGTGATTTACAAAGGACTCTTTACGCACGTCGCAAATGGTTTATCATTCACAGTCCTACACTCTTCTGGCAGGCTCATAATGGTGTTTAGTTGGATTTGCTAAAGGCATCAAATTTGGGAGGAAAATATAATATTAAAACAATTATATGTTGGAAGTCGCATCTTTCATGTTGCAAATTTAATGAAACGAGCTCCAGACTGATAGAACACAACAATCCTGTCCACACTCTTAGTTGCAGAGAAACTGTGATGAATACACTGTTTTAGTATTTGACATTACATTTACTCTACATTCATTTGGCAGATGCTTTTGTCCAAAAGTTATTCCACAATCACAATCAAACTCTGTAAGAACAAGACGTAGATGTCAACTAACATTGGAAATGCATCCCTCACAAGGAGCTGCAAAAGTGTGTTCAGTGCTACGGAGCAAGTCTCCACTGTACAGATGAATATCCATCCTTCCATTATCTATACAGGGTCACAGAGGGGCTGGAGCCCAGATGAAGATAATGATAACTAAATGACTGAATTTCAGATTATTTTGTTCAGACTGATGAAGACTGTTGGTATGATGCACGTGTGCATGCTTGTTTACGCTTGTTTATGAGTTTCTTTCCAGCTTTGGGCAAGTGTATGTGTGTGTTTTTGTGTGTGCAGTGTTTTAGTAGCGCTAGCTGGTGTTCTCCTTCGCTGTTCTATTGGATGGATAATGAAAGGCCCTGGGGGCCAACCAATAGGATCTGCTGTAATTATCCTTACAAAATGGCTTGGCCCAATGGATTGAGGGCTGAGGGTAGATAGTGGTTATGGTTGGGTGTGTCTGAATTAAAAGCAATAAAATGCTTTAACAGGTCCTGTATAACTCCCCCCGTTTACCCCCCTCCCCTGCCCCATTTCCTCACTCCGCCCCTGTAATTCACGCAACCATTGTTATTCAAGCTTCCAGGGCCAAACGAGATTAGCTATTACTATTATGGAGCCGCTTTGATAAAACCCCTGAAATGGGCAATAACCAAAAATGATTAAAGAAATAGACTGCATTTATTGTCTTCTCTCTTCATGATATTTTCCATCATTGTAATGCCGGCCCTTCCTCTCACCCATGTTTTCCCGTCAATTTTTTTTTTAACCCCTGCCTCCTTTTTCTGTCGCTTCTACTCTTCTTCCTCCATCGTTCTTCCTTCAGACCCAGTGGAGATGGAGTATGAGGAGGCCGTCAGTAAGGTCACGCTGCAGCAGATCATCCGGGACTTGGAGCCCTCCACCAGTTACACCTTCTACGTCAAGGCCTACACATCCCACGGAGCCAGCAAACCATCAGACAGTGTCACCGAGAGCACTCTTGGCGAGGGTGAGTTGAGAGCAGAACCCACACAGTCTCTTACAAAGCACATCTCTCACCAGTAAAAGACAAGCATCAAGATTTGTAGCTGTGTGTGAGTGGGAAAATTTTGAGCTTGTAAATTACAGAGCATCCATAAAACCCTGAGACCAATTACCCTGCCAGTACTGCTTTAATACCTAAGTGAGAGGTTGTTTTTGATTATTGTGATCCAAAAGGCTTTTGTGGCAGTAGAAATTGACGCAATTTGAAGATTTTTTTTAATTTAGTTTTTTTAAGCTTCTACCTAATAACGATTAATATAAAAAAAAAGAGTCGTATGGAATCACTTCCTGTGATAGCAAGCACACTGCACATTACAGGAATATTTTAGGTCTCATCTTTTTTAGGCTCAAAGTCACAAAAACATTCCCGACCCATAAATCTATAAATAAACCCATACATCTGTTAGCTAGCATGTTGTTTGTTTGGCCGATGAGAGGAAACGTTCCCTTTTCTGTGCATATCACCGTTTTAATCCACAGTCCAAAGATACAAAATAAACCGTGCTGATACATCATGTTGTTGTGCCGCGTTGGTTGACGCTCTGTATTGTGTTGCAGTGCCAGCTCCCCCCTCCCTCTACACAAAGGTGGTGAACAGCAGTGTTGTACAAGCAACATGGGAATCTTCCTCCAAGATGGGCCAGCATCACGGCTTCAGGCTGTATTACAGAAGAGCTCACACACCACTGTTCACTGGTCCCATCACCTTCCCCCACAACGTCACCCAGTACAACATCACTCAGCTCGGTGAGATGTAATTTCGAATTGATTGTGTCATTGCAAACCTGTGTTTTATCTTAACTGGATGGGTTGTTTCGCTAATCTATATGGGCGTTGTAATTGTCCTTAAAGAAAACATGATTACACGTCTCAGAATCCATCCCAGGGCCTGTGATGAAAATGAACCCAGGACTAAAACACTCCTACTTCAGAGAAGAGTTACCTATGGAGAGTATACACTTGATTTTAGAAAGAATAAATATCAGCAAAACAGGAGTACTCTCATAGGTTTAGACAGTTGCCAAAATATATTTTCCTAGGGCTAAAAGTAGGAACAAATCTGTATCACAGGTGAACTAAGAATGCTTAATAAACTGGTCTTGCTTTTATTTCTTTATTTTCTTCTGTCCAGATTCCTCACTGGTCTATGAGATAAAGCTACTTGCGTACAACCAACACGGAGATGGAAATGCAACCGTGCGATTTGTTTCACTTCGGGAGGCGGTGGAGAAATCTGGTGATTGTTTGACACAACCATTGGCTGTCCCACATCACTCCTCGCTGAGTTTGACATGACATCTCTTGTTTTGTTCAGGTTGAGCGTTGATGCCGCAAGCAGACATATACAGTCCATGCACTTCTCCCTGACCTGTGACTTTGATGTGCGCTTTATCTCCTCAGTGTTGGACGGCCCGTGCGACTGTGTGAAAGATGAACAGAGCAAAACATCCACCACAGGCATCATAATTGGTATTCACATCGGAGTTACCTGCATCATCTTCTGTGTGCTCTTCCTCGTCTTCAGCTACCGCGGCAGGTCAGTACATCTGTGACGCCAACAAATGGAACTATTGGAAAAGACTTGCCAATAATTGTCATCAGAGGTTAAGGTCTCATCATGTGTAAACAGCAAAGTGTATTATGTGTGGGTTTGTGTAATCCCCAGGTTAATGATGTGTAAGACGGTTCAGGACACCCCCCAAGCGGGGCACAGCGCCGTGCTGGAATCCTCTTCCTCTTCCCAGGGGATCTCCGGGCTCAACGGGGCTGCCAGGAGAGAGATGGAGGTAAATGGCAGCGCAGCGGGGAAGAAAGTGGTCGACAGCAACGAACTCGAGAGACTTTTCACTCAACCCAACACACAAGATACATGCATGGTGAGTTTTCATAGTGGGGGAGCTGTTTCGTACGTGACACATTTTTACACAATCAATAGGGTTTAAGCAAATCAACAATTTATTACATTTATAACAATAGACATCCGTTCTGTCAGTGGAGAGAAAACTACTACATAAACTGACCACAGAAAACATCCAGCACACCTTACAACTCAAATTTTCTGGTCTAAGTTTGACCTATTACACTTGCCATAGTTGTGCACAATCACTGTGATATTTCCTGTCTCTATTTGGTACAAAGGCTGAAATGTTCAAATGAATTAACTAAACATACTCTATCTAACTGTTTAATTATGATTGTTTGTGTGTTTTTAGTCCGACTCCTTCACGCTGAACGACACTCAGCTATCTACGATACCACTGGACGAGTTCGCGGTGGAGAGAGAGACGCAGTTCCAGGAGCCTCCTGCAGCGGCGGCGGCGGCTCCACAGGACCAAGGCTAATCATGTATGAAGGCCAATTCACACGACACGACGGTGTCCACTTAGACTCTTCTCTCACTCAGGTTGACAAGTGTTTCTTCACAAAGTAGTTTTTCCTTTTGTGCAAAGATTTTTTTTTTATTGGTAAGTTAAGAAGTTCTGGAGGATCTAGGACTGTATATCAAAGTGTTTTTGGCCGCGGCTGTTTCCAGCTCGGCCGGCCACCGAAATGTTTTTGGTCTTTTATTAATTTTCTGGTGTTGGGCAGCACAGAGAATAGAGGCCCCAGAATGTCCTTGTTATACAATGACTTTATTTTTAAGTTTATAAATATATATATATATACATATATATCTTTATCACCTATATGTCAAAGCGGTTATAAGTTATTGGTCTTATCTCTACTTTTCTGTGGCTGTCAGAGACTCCCACAGCCTGCTCTCACCTACCAATGATTCCACCTTCTTGCTCACAGAAGACCTCAGCCTTCTTCCAGGGATTCGATATATTCTGTCTCAGGACTTTGTTTCAGTGATATCAACATTTTTTATGAGTTTTCGGCCTTCATACAGGCGCTGGACTTGGCTGTGTGAACCTCGCCATTTAACAAAAACCTACCTCAGCCGGAATGAATGTGTTGCGGGAAGCTCTTAGGGACTTTACCTTCCGCTGTGCTCACAGTTACTTTACATGTGGAGGAACTGATTGGTCCGAAAATTACAAGATCAGGTGCCGCTCTACCTCAGATGTCAAGAATCTCCTCTTCTCCTGCTTGTTGAAGTAAAACGAAAAAAATGAGTATCCAACATAAAGCACTTCCAAATGCTGAAATTAATGTTCTACCTCAAGATAACAATGTTAATGTTGTCACTGTTGTTGTTGTTGTTTGTTTGTCAATTTATTGCATAATAAGAACCCCTCCTTTCCCCCTTTGTGAAGTCCTGGCTTCCCTCTGTTGATGAATAAGGTGTTTGTACTGTAGATACAATGTCAGTACCTCATGCAAGCTGACAGATTGATAACATGTTGTTTGATTTACAGTATGTTGGAAATATGTATAATTTATGTTGTTCCATTGTCAGTTTTTCTTTTTTGATTTTATTTTATTTTAAGGATCATAATATTATTTTTTCTACATGTAGTTGCCTCAGTTGAATGACATGACTTCTAGAGATACACTGCATCACTAATGATATCTTCAGGACTATTCACAGTGACTGAGAAGTGATATGTAATTTACAATTGGACAAAGAAAAACAATATTATATACAGGCACCAGAGATGTATCTGAAATTGGCGCTATGATTGAATTCTGTGCATTTGTGTGTTTGTGTGCAGACGTTTTGTTGACTGAATGGATGCTTTCATACACATATGATGTATGTTTAAAAAAGTGAAAATTAAGCACAAATCTTAACAAAATGTCCCAAAACATTATTCTACTATTCTTGGTGTAGTGACCGTAAATAGTTTTACATTTTGGAAAATATCTTTGTTGGTTTCTGTCTTAGATGAGAAGATCAAAATCTCTCGTGTCTTTGACATTAAAGCCGGGTGGCAATGAGCCTAGTTTAACATGTTACAACACATAACTTCCCCTGAAATCACTAATTGTCATGTTTCCATTATTGTTTGTGTACAGATCAAACAAACAAGACTCCCTTTTTTGCTTTAAGCATTAATATTCAACAGAAAGATATCAGTCTTATTGATCGTCTCATCTGACTTTATACCAGAAAGTAGAAAAAACATTTTCCAAAATGTTCAACTATTACTGCTAAAACACAGATATGAGAATGATATTGATCTGAAAGAAAACAAATAAGCTATGTCCCAAAATGTCAAATTATTCCTTTCATTTAAATTGAGGGCAGTGTATCTCTGAACTTTTATGAATATTTGTTGCTGCAGTAGTTGTTTTGTTTTCACATCACATTACCTGCCTCCTTTTTAAATGAAGCAGTAGCCTTTTACTTTTCTGGTGCCCGGTGGACGCGACAGTTGCTGATCATACTTGTCTACTGTTACTCTTCCCAAAACCACAACTGCTGCTCAGCCTTCTCCCTCCTGTCAACACTGATCCGTTCAAGTGCTTCAGGTACACCCTGCTTGTGATATCGGTGGATGCTTACGACCACGCAGAGAGCTGACTGAGGGAGATACACGGTTGTTGGTTGGCTAACTATCACAGGGCTTCTCCCTCCGGCTCTCTGCTCGGTGCCATCACACACCGTAACAGGACTTTGCTTTTATCCACTACGGTTACCTACCTCATCCCTGTTCTCGGCCTTTCTCTCAGGTCTTAATGAAGGAAAACATGCGGAGTGCGAACAATGAAGTAGAGGAAAACACACACATTTATAAAATTATAGACGTGTAGATATTGTCTCATGCTGGACAGACACAGTTGACAGACACACAAACAAACAGGTGGAGGGAGAACTCTTTAGGACCTTTATGTTGTGCACTAACTATTTAGACGGTTCAAGTTAATGCTTAATTTCTAGTCGATGTGAATGTGTAACTTTAGATTTTTTTTCTTCATATCAGAAGCTTTTAACTTTTATTTTTTTTCTCACTGGTGTGTTACTTTTTGTCTTCGTGGAAGGTTTGTCTGTGAATAAAGTAATTTGAGAAAAAAGTGGGTGGCACTTACAACTCCAACACGCACACGATTCCACACGATTGGTGTATTGATTTCCTGGCTGACACTTTACCGCGTTCTGATTGTGTTCATGAGAAACCGAGAAAGGAACAAAACAGCTTCCGAATCAGAATTCAGAGTTGTTGAAACCACTTTGTAAAAATGAGTATGGAATCGTCAACTTTTTCAAAACAGCATTTGAACTGGTAATTTGTCCAAGACACCGTAGAGTCGACCTTCACTCACTCCGTTTATTTGTCATGTCTCTGCTGCCTGGAGTGAGGAGCTAATATTAAAGTAAGATGATGCATTTCAAGTGGGAAAACACCTTTAACTTTATGCACAGCTCAAATCCAAAAGGTTGTGAGGCATTACTCCTCAGACAGGTTTGTGTAATCTGTTTACTGACGGGTCAGTTGGGCTGAACAGTCTGTCAGCTAACTTTACAGGAGCCACACGGCTTCTACGCATGTACGCATGTTTTCAAAATGCAGAATTGGCTTATTTTGGCGCCACATACAGAATCATATCTTCTGATCGTCCACGACATTCCACGTGAGAGTTGTACGTGTCCCCACAGCAGATAACCAACTGTCATTTTAATGAGTTATGCAAACCAATTTCCTTTTTACCTATCATCTTAGGAACTATAATTTTATGCCTTTTAAATTTATTTGTATATGCTTGTTTCTCTGCAGATGTTCTCCTTGCATCTATTTCTTGTATTTAATTGTCACTTTGGTGTTAATATCATGTTGCAAGTGTTGGAAAAAAAAAATAATGGTTATTGTCAAAATAGCAGAACAAATGCCCGACCTAAATGTCTCCTCTGTGTATATTTTTGAACCAGCGATGTGATAGTTTCTCCCGAGGGCTGCTGCAGCCTTAATCAGGGTTTTTACCTCTGTTGAGAGTAATTTCACAAAGAATACAAGTGGTGTCTTTTTCTTCCTTAATTCCTTCCTCTGTCCCTCGGTGTAATTTAAGGTTAATCTCCTTCTGCAGGAAATTGCCCACATCTCGCCCGTGGATTTGACAGGCTTTATCGCCATACTGTTTGACCTGATTCACGGGAAATGTGGTGCAGTGACGATCATGTTTACATTATTAGACTTCAATAGGTCAGGTTGTCATATTGCTGTATAATATTTGAACTTGTGTGATGTAATGGGGTGCTCAAAGCTGTCCTCACTGACTGACTGGTGCTGTTTGCTCCATCAGAGGGGACCACATGATTTATTCGCCGACAGTCAGTGAAAAAGAGGCCTTTGTCTGACATATTTGACAGTCTTGGGAAGTGCTCTATCACCAAACACTGCTCCTGTCAGTTAGCCAGCCTCCTTTGTTCCTCGTTCAAGAATCCTGACCTTTGGTCGAGGAGAGTGTGTGCTCAGGGACTCTCTGATTGGTGACTGGTGTTATATATTTCTCCACCAGCCACACTGTTGGCTTTCTGGACTTGAATTTCCTCCTTAAATTCAGCTTTGTGCCCAGTTCAGATTTGCTGTAAGAGATGCTCTCTTTGTTGGTCATTTGTTGGTAGAACAGTGAGTACTGAACTGCATCATTTGTCCTCCGACCATTTCTCAGAAAACACTTAATCTGCTTCCTTTGTGTTCCCAGGGTGATGAAAACGAGGATGTTCATAAACACCAGGTTCCAATTTCTGTGGAAAAATAATCACAAAGAACATTTTAAAAGCTTTTAAAATATGAGAATTGGCTGCTTTTCTTCATATTATAGGATGATATACTGAATATTTTAGACTCAGACAAAAGTGGCAAGTTTGATTGAACCTTTTGGAAATTTTTTACTGTGAACATTTATTTTTTACAATTTTCTGACAATTCATAGACCAAAAAAAAAAATCAATCATTTCATTAAGAAAACAACAGGAAGATTAATCTTAGATAAGAATAACTGTTAGCTGCAGCTGTAATTCTTTAAGACCTCTTCCAGCACCCTCAGGTTCTCATTAAGAGGGCATCCTGGACTGGGCATGTGCAGGGTTTGTTTCACTGTATTAAGGGGTCAGTATACAGCGCTAACTGACTACACATCGCTTCGTGCTGTTCTCTCGCCTATTATGCATTTATTAAACACAGGTAACCCGATCAAGTCAGAAGGACAAGAGAGGCCTAGTCTGTCTTGATTGACATTGCTATTGCTGTATTATGTTTGTTATGGATCTCAGTTACTGTGGTTGATCTCAGCGGCTCTGACTTTCAAGAGACCTGAAATATTCAGGTTTTTCTAAAAGCCCACACCACATGCAACTAGCCCCTTCTTGAAATGTCCTTTACATGATGTGGTACTGATCATTGTGGCACCAAATGACCATCTGGTATGATTGTGAATTGATTACATTGCCAATGCATTTATCTATGGTGTTCTGCTCTGAGACCCCGATGACTGTTGATGTCAAATAATGCAGAGTTTCAAGGTTTTTCAAGTAATTTATACTCTTGTCAAATGGTGACTTAATGTAATTGTTCTTTAATGTTTGAGATCAGTATTATATTTACATACTTCTGTCAAGAAAGCCAATTGAATCCAGTATATTTAAAGGTAGTAGGCAGAGAGAGAAGCCTGCACTAGATCTGCATGAGAAATGAAAAGCTGACGTGTTATTTTAGCGCCACTGAAAAGTGTTAGTTAATCCTTATTGGAGTTGTGATGGTAACACTGTGATATTTAGCCAAATAATGGCAAAATAATGTTGTGATCTCAATATAGTACTATTGATGGTCCTGTCTCACATTGTCAGTCAATCTGTTTTGATGGTATGTATTGATGAAAATAGGTTGAGTGACCTTTTCTGGCTTGCCCTCGCTGACGCCTGCTGATCACCTCATCCTCATCCTGTTCCCACCAGTCATCTTCACATGAGTGACTCAGGGTGAGGTCCTGTCAGTCCTGTTACCTTTAAAGTGACAAGTAGTCTTCATTTTCCTTCACAAACCATCTTCGCTTGAGGAGAATGTCTGTTTTGTATCGATGTTGTCACTACGATCTAAAGCCACTCAGTCATCCTTTATCTGACCACTTAAATACGATAAGAGCTCCTAGGTAGAATCTGCTCTGCAGGTGTGACCGGCCCCCGCACCTGTCCTGTAAGTTTAGTGTCAAACATTCAAGTCAATAACAGCTTCTCAGTCAAAGCACCATTGTTTAAGTCTCCTTCCAGAGACCAGCATTGTGAAAATGTTCACATATTGAGCATCACATAGCAGCTTACATTTTACAGCACTGCAGGCAAAAAAGTTTCTGGTCTTAAAAGGAAAATTATGTCAATATGTTGCCTACATATTAAACCATGTAGGCGTTACAATATTTGACCTGTTCTCGCCCAGTGTCGCTGGTTTGCATCAAGAATCTTACTCCTATGCATGAAATTGAAGATGAGAGATTAGTTTTAATCGTTAAAGCTGCAAACTGAACTTTTTTTTTTTATTGATTATAGGATTCAAACTTTTCACATCGAACCACCACCTCCTGTGGTGGGAGGTGGTTGGAAATTAGAAACTGAAAAACTTAAACTGCACAATTGAGTGACGTTTATTCTTTATAGGGCTCGAAGCTCCTTAAGCCCTAAGAAACAATCAAAAATAAAGTTCAGTCTTAAAACATCCATTGTTATTAATTAAGAGTTTGATGGTCAAAAAACAATAAACTAATCTGCTTCATCAAGATAAAATTGAATGACAGCTGCCTGGCAAATTAACTTTTCAACCATCATCAGATTTGGATCCACCAGTCAGGATTCGCTGCATCCTGATTGATGGATTCATACTGTATTTAATACACGTTGATAAATAACTACAAATTACCTAAAGAACATGATAGAAACCTGCTGTATTTGCTGATGTGCACACAGGACATCACCTCAAGCACAACAGTCGGGTCCTAATGTAGTTGTTGAACATCAGATGTTAGATAAAAGATTGGTATCTTCTTACAGTTTGCTGTCGGTTTGCGTCGCAGCGTCTGTTTATTTGCTTTAGTAGTGAATGAATTGGTGTCTTCTCTCGCAGTTGATGGTCTAAATCTCAGTAGAAAATATGACCTCGACAACAAATAAGCAAGAGAAGGGGAAAAACTGTCTGCTGGTTTATTCTCACTTCAGCGGTTACTTTTACTGGTACAAGGAAAACTTCTATTTAATCTATGCAGATTTATTTTTTCTAACTCCTGCAGGGTTCAAATGTGGTGCCGACCTGAAGCCAAAAACATTACACGTTGCCAGTTGCGTCAACTGTCTTACCTGCGTTTGATTAACCGATTGACCATTCGAATAAAGGGAGCACAAATCCTTAAATTTAGCTCATGATCACGCATCATCACGTCTGTTTTCCTTCCCATCTGTCGTATTATGTGTCTGTCTGCTGAGGTCACTGCCGATATCTGCATTTCTCCCACAGTTTGATTCAGGTTAACACAAGATGATTTTAATAAGTGTTCTCAGTGTATCGTCACGGTTTCAACAAAGTTTTGTCTCTACACTCTCTGTAGACCCAGATCTCACAACTAAATTATAAATCTGTATACATATCCACATATACTGTATGTACTGTATGTATGTATGTATATGTGTAAAAAGGCAAAATAGACCATTTTCTGTGGTTTGTATTGTTTTAGGGTTCATTGTGCAACACTGATTGAAGAAAAGAAAACAATAACAGTGATAATAAACTAGCTCTAGTAAAGTAAATCCAGAGTTGGGCTTTATTCTGTGTGTGTGTGTGTGTGTGTGTGTGTGTGTGTGTGTGTGTGTGTGTGTGTGTGTGTGTGTGTGTGTGTGTGTGTGTGTGTGTGTGTGTGTGTGTGTGTACCTGGTGGATAAGAAGCATAATTTACTGCACAGATGTGTGCTTGCTTGCTTCCTGTAATCCTCCGAGATGCAGCAGATCAATCAGATGCAGGCTTGTGCTCTCCCTCCCGTCTTCACCGCTCTGTTCTCCTGTTCAGCACATTAACTCGTGGCCTCCTGGCCAGACAAAGAGTATTGAGCACAAGGCCCAGAGCTCCTGTTCAATGAAGGTTGGTGCCAGACTTCTAATCACTGTGAATCCCAATGCATGACTACACTTCGAGACAAAGGCAGAGTCCAATATGAATCAACCTCCGCTTTCCCTGTCTCTCGCTTTGGTTTTCTCTCTCTCTCTCTTGGGTAAGACACCAAAGGGGGATTCCAGTTTGTTAGGTTTTTTGTTGTTGTTGTTGTTGTTGTTTTTTTGCCATCACTCCTGTTGCCACTGATATTTCTGTGCTGATGAATGCAGCAACATCCCGATAAAATAAGTGCAGTGAGGCAAGAAACATGATCAGTCGGATTATATCGCACAGTATTTCTCAGCAGAAGGAGCAGGTGTTATTGGAGTTGATTAAAATTTCAGTCTCACCTCAATTTCTGAGCACTTGCAGAACTTTTCACCCATTACTTTAACCTCTGCGACGGCAATAGCAAATCCTGGAGGTGTTATGTTTTCAAGTTGTCCGTCCGTCTATATGTTGTCCGTCTTATTTTCTTGAACACTATATCTTAAGAAGAACACCGTAAATTCCTTCAAATTTGGCACAAATGTCCATTTGGTCCCCAGGACGAACTAGCTTGATTTTTGTGGTCTAAGGTAAAGATGACGATGACTACACCTGTGATAGGAACGTCTGGAGGGAATTTCTTTCAATTTGGCACAAACTAGACTCAACAATGAATTAATTAGATTGTAATGGTCAAAGGTCTCTGTTAACTAATGTCTGTCCCATTTTTTGAGTATGATATCTCTGAAAGACCTTGAGGGAATTTCATCAAATTTTGGCCAAACATTAACTTGGACTCAAGGATAAACTGATTACATTTTGTTTTTCAGGGTCCCTGTTACCTCATTTTTGTCCCATTCTTCGGAATGCGAAGCTGTAACTTAAACAAAAAGCAATATTGTGGGCCACATTTCATATTTGGTTGGATTGGTGACACTAATCTTTGGTGTCCACCTTGAAACTGTGGTGATTGTACAGATCAGATGATGTCGGGTTGAAGATGTCTGTGAAGCATTCATGTTTTAGAATTTATAGCTTCTTAGCAGCTGCATTCATTTTTGAAGCTTTGTCTACTGTCACTGCTGCAACCTTGTGTTGTGTCAGAATCAGCTTTATTGGCAAAGGATGTAAACTATTAAGGATTCCTCCCAAGTCTTCACTACATATAATATCTGGACAAACAAAGATCTGTTTAGCGGAGGTGTACAACCGCAAGCTGGTGACTCCAGTTGTTACTAATTTTGAGAGGTAACGTTTTTTCTTGATCTTGCAGTTTGGCTCTGACTGATTTTATTTACAGTTGAGCAGTTGTCCTGTGCAATAAGAGCTTATTACCAGCTTTTCAGGTGTGCTCACTTTTAGTTTTACCTCCCACCTAAGTGGTTTACATAAGCTCACCATTATGTAAACCATTACATAATAATATTGGCCTCTTTACAACCTGTTTGACTATCTGGATGTTTGTTTTTTGCCTAGGACTTCTTTTACTGGTCTCACTCTTTGAGGTTGTCATGATGAATATAAATGATGGCCAGGGACAGTAAATTAATCGTTTATCCACTATTACAAATTTGCCTCAAGGGGCTTTGCAACCTGCACATCCTTTTAGACAGGTGATTCAGATGTGAACAAAAAGAGGAGGGATCACATTTCCCTTCAAATTGAAATGCTGATCTGTGAGAAGAACTTTATCTGATTTAATGAGCTGCTGGCTGCTAAATTTCTGTAGATGTCTGGAGGCAGTTCTTTTGTTAGGTGGTTAAAAAAGTGAGCTTTCCAAATACTGGCTTCACTGTGTTATTCACAACAGACTTCTGTGCTGTATGCTAAAGTTTTCTCTCCCTTCCTAATAGCTGCTGTGCATGTGTGTAACCATGTGTCTGTAAATATGTGTTATTGCGTGGGATGGGTGGTCTGTGTGTGTGTGCGTGTGTGTGTGTGTGTGTGTGTAGTGTTGCAGTGTTGCAGTGGAAGAGGCAGACTGTTTGTAATCACTATAGCAACTTTCTTTTTGATTTGTGGGCTTTAATAGAAAGACAACAGCAGAGTAGTTTTCCACAAGCAGCCTTTCTTTCTCTCCCTCTTAATGGTCACACACACACACACACACACAAACACACACACACACACGCGCACACACACACACACGCACACGCACACACACACACACACACACACACACACACACACACACACACACAAACACAACAGTCCAGACTGGCCGTGTAAAGCAGTGAAACTTTATCCCCGGCTGGACCACCTCAACTGGGCCCCGGCTCCTCCTGACCCCACAGCATTTAAAGTGAGCTGAGAAAGGGGACCTCAGTTTCCCAGAAAGCCCAGAGGAGGATAAGGGGGGGTGCAGCTGTCTTCTGGCTCCTCACACCGCATGCCTTTTAGTGGCTCAAAGGGAGCAGCCGAGAGAGAGGGAGGCCAGAGGTCACACCAGCCAACTTTCATACCCGCCTACCTCTGATGTTCCCATTTTTTTCTCCTGTTTTTCCCTCTTCTTTTTTTACTGTTTCCAGATTTCCCAGCCGTAACACACTTCCCAGGTGACATCCCTCCTCTCACGTCGCAAATAATCAAAACCATCTTGTCAGCTCCTGTTTCCTTTTTAAATGCGATCCTCCATGTGTGTATGTGTGTGTGTTTGTAAGCATGGCCTCTACTTAATAAATACTCTGATTCAAATAAAAGTTTCACAATCAAATTTATAGTGAGGGACTTTTATATATAAATGAATGTCTTTTACTTTTAAGGCGGGAGCTTTTTTTTTTGTTCTTCACCAACTCCTGATGGAAATATACCATAATGGACTGATTCTGTCCATGATGAGCAATACTGCTGTGCATTGAGTTATCAGATGTTTTGATATTGTGTTTTTTTTCTTTGATGTCAGCAGTGATATTGGACCAGAGGCGTGAAGTTGCTGACCTTGAAAATAAAACAACTTGGCTAAAAGACACAGAAAAATAAGAAGTTGAGGGAAACTGCAGTCTGGTGATATTTCTGTTCATCATGACGAGTTCATGACCATGAATACACTATAAAATTATAGCATCTTAAAGTCAGTATTTGTTATGGAGAATGGCCCATTTTAGTATTTCAGATTTCCAGATTTTAGTGGCTCAGGTGGTAGAACAGGTTGCCCACTAATCGCAAGACTAGTGGTGCAACACCCGGCTCCTGCTGTCCACATGCCATAGCGTCCTTGGACAAGTTGCACCTCGAATAGCAGCTCCATCACCACGAGAGTGAGAGTGGACAAATGAGAGGCAAAAATTGTAAAACCCTTTGTAAACCGTGAGGGTATTATGGCACCATATAAGTGCATCCCATTTGCCCAATCTGACGACTTTATGTACTGTTGAACACTTGAATTCATGGCGACGCATCGGCCTGGAGAGCCCCAACAGTAATAGGTGTCCTTGAACAAGAAACTGAGCCCCAGCTGCTCCTCATTGTCAGACCAGCATCTCGTACGTGGTGGCCTCCCACAAGTGCTGCAAATGAGAGGCAAATTGTTAAGTGCTTTGGATGAAAGTGCTATAATAATGCAGTCCATATTTTATAAGATGTCTTGTATGGAAAATCTGCAAATAAATTGCCTGTTGTATAATGTGCATACGGTGACCGTGCTCTTGTGAGTGTGTTGGGGCGAAGGCCTGTGTGGTAGTAAAAGACAATATCATTTCTGCCACTTCTCTGTTGCCTGTGGCTCCAGTTTAAGATGGAGTGTCATGTGGTGGAGGATGACTGATGGAGAATGTGGGCATTAACATGCTGAGGCCACAGGAGACGTGGCACTGAAAGCATTAATGGAGTGACTGTTTCTGAGAAAAGGAGGGCTGATGTGATTGCAATGTGTGTCGGGGGAATCGTTCTGCAGCAGCTGACCATGCAGGCTGTACAGCTGACCTTATAATACATTTATATGTATTTGAGAGATAAATCGGGTGGCCTTTTCTTTTGGCAGTAACTGTAGAGCTCGCACACACAGATATGTAGTCATCATCTATGACAATGTTCTCTTCATTTATCACTCAATCGCACATACATGCACACACTCAGTCTGTGAGCGACTACTCACCGGTTAAAACGTACAACGTAACCAAGCGCCCTCAAGAAAGAGAAGGAGGAGGTGGGTAACGTGTGGGGGAGGGGGAGCGGCAGAGATATCGCATCCCCTGTGTGCACAGCGGCAGTGATGTGTGGAGCAGGACAAAGACAGGATGGAGGGTGGGACAAAGGGAGCAAGGGAAGGCGGCTAGAGGCAGCTCTAAGAAAGACAATCGAAGGATGCTGGAGGTGGCAGTGCGTGGCAATAGGTGTGTAAAACCAAACGGGGAGGGAAAGATGAGATGTGCTGCTTTGAAGTTTAAATGACAAAACACCAATGTTCCCACCTCAAGCAAGTATCAAGCTGTGCAGATGCATGGATTCCAGCTATTTTGCTGGTGTTTTTGTAGAGATGAACAAATGAGTTGCGTGATGTGGATTTCCCCTGCCATCATTCTTTATGTTTGAACACCTTGAATTGTGGGATGTTCCCTCAATTAAGTGTGTTACATTGAACAATGTACAGAATTGTCTCAAAGATACACGCGAGAGCCCTGAAGCAGAGGCTGATTTCATAGTCTGTGTTGAAAGTAGTTCCAGTGAAGACTGTTTACACTCAGGTGTGTCTTTTATTCAGAATAACTGAGTTTCTGGAGAGACCCAACGCTGTTGAATCTTTAGCCATGCAAGCAGCATGGGTCACAAGTTTTCAGTGTCATTCTTTGGTCAGTTCATTATCAGTGAAAGCTCATTCATGTCCCACAGAGGATGAATCCCACCGACTTTGTGGTTTCGACTGAAATGTCTCAATAACTACTGGATGGATTGCCATGAAATTTGGTAGAGACGAGTACCACAAAACAAATTATCAACGGCAGCTGTAGTCTGTGTTCAATTCTGCAACTTACTGCTGTAAAAATTATAACAGTCTAAAGATGATACCTGCTCCTGTTATTGTGAGCATGTTAGCATTTAGCTCAAAGTACCATTATGCCTCTATTTTAGCCTTACAGAGATGCTCACATAGCTGCAGACTTTTAATGCTGCGTTCAAATGGGACTCATGATCATGTGGTTACAACGTGGGAAGTCCTGTGTACCGTATGCATGTCACTCAAGTGGTTAAGTCACAAGAACATTGTTGCTAGGCAATGACAACACGGACAGCGTCGCCACAGAATAATGTAATGTAATGCAGGAAATTTAAAGGCACTGAGGGGACAGATGAGGCTGTTGGGAAGATTAGCATTTTCCTGTTATGTAAGTTATAAAGAAAAAATAAAAATAAAATATATTTTCTCAACATCCAACGAAAAATTTACTTTAATGGCCAGCACGTCAGTAAACACGTCACAGCTTGTGAATTTTGGGCATAACGAATGTTTGTATTTCCGATGTCGTGAATACCACAAGAGGGCGCTGTTCATATGTACTCTTCTCGTGTGCACATTGAATATGAACCCAGTTGAACGCAGCATTAGTTTCATCTAAAGGCTGGTGCAAGATTTTGATCAGTGAAAGCGACACTCTACATGTGATTGGTTGATACATTATTGGATGGTCAAGGTGGGTTAGGGTCGATTGACTGTGAAACCCCGAGGGTTCATCCTTTCTTCTGATCAAATCCCACAAAAACCTTGTTTAAACGTTGTAGGCAGAAAAAGCATGTGCATAAGTGAGAAAATATCATAACAATTATATTTTTTGTAATTTAGGTGAACTTTCGTGGAGAAAAGAAAAGGATGGTGGAAGGTGAAGCGGAGCTTTACAATCACTACAGTTTATATTTCTGGTCACTCACTCGTCTTCAGTGTGTTTTCCTCCTCTCCTGTTCTGCACTTTGTCTTGCTGCCTGTTGTCCTGGCCTGTCTCTCTTCATTACCACAAGCCCTCCCCTATTTCTAATCCATACTCAGGAAAAAAGCTACTCAAGGACTGTGGTCTGTTAACGGCGCTTTGTTCCAACACTTACATCTGGCCTTGAGGAAATGTTGTTTAACAAGAAATGAAATGAAAAACGGATAGCTTTCATTGTCTCTTGATTGACCCAAACATTTTGCATATTGACTTGTCAGGGTCTAATTGCGCTGCTTCGTGCCAAGGTCGGGTTCCTGTTTCATTGCCCTGAACAAAGTACAGTAGTTGGAGACAGAGGGAAGCAGTAAATGCAGCAATATGTTTTTATCAATCAATGAAGGAAACATGGAAGAGCAGACTCCACCTGCGCACCAATCTAACCGGTATTTCTCTCCTTTTCTCTCCCCACCTCTCGCTATCTGTTTAATCACACCGAGCCATATGGATGCACAGTGTGTTGTATTAATTAGACCCCAGGGCGTGGCCACACACCAGGGACAGCAGTGACTCTGGCAGTTGCTATGCCGGGAGTAGAAATCTATCTCCCAGGATAAAATGGGAGGATGGAGATATGGTAGGTGGGCTGAGGATAGGTCAAACGCAGTAGCAGTGTTGGTATAATGGAGGTGTGTGTTTTCAAAGAGCACCAGATCTGGCCTCAGAATAAACAACAGCTGGCAGGGCGCATCAAAGCGGAAAGTCCAGAGTCTCACTGATGTTGAATGAACTGTAAATTAAGATGGAATATCATGTGATTTTTATTCAAATTAGGTTGAAGCTTAAGTCCAAGTCAATTCATTTTTGGTCTAAGTATGGCTACTAATAGGATCATATTACTTTCAATCAATCAAATTCATTATGTGCTATTATAGTACAGTCACTGTCAGCACTGTGCTTCTAGCTTTTAATAACGAGAACAAGTGGCTTTAAATTTTCTTGTTTTTGGACAGTTTTTGTTTCTTCTTGATCTTGTGTCAAAACGTTTTTGGTGGGCTTTATTTTAGAAGTCCCTGGATATCTTGTAAAATATCTCAGTAAATAGCTGAAGTTTCCTGGATGTCATTTTTGAATAATCACAACATTTTAGTTCAATTGGCACACTTTCTATTAATTCCAATTGTAAACTTCCTTTACCCAAACTAATTGGCTTTTAGTCAGTGCACGGTAGGTCAGAAAAACACACATGCATTTAAAATGTTTTATTTCTTATCAGTTTTTGAACAAATTTATTGTTGTAGTCATTACAATTGTAATTGTTCTATGTGGAAATTCCTCCCATTTTTAGACTCTGTACCTGCTTATCGTCTAATTTTATGATTCGTTTGTAAACTTAAACAGATGAAAGTCTACTTTCTACACTCAGAACGTTTCCTCTTACAATGAGTACCAAAGTAAACTGTTATTTTCAGGAAACTGGAGTGAGATGATAAGCCCTGTTTGGTGTTTGGTTACCGAGTGTTGTTGAATGTTAAAAATTAACACGGGAAGAACTCTTTATATCATTAACATTCACATTTAGAAAAGTCAACACCCGCTAGTGTGATAAATAAATAAATAAAACAAGAGCATCTCCCCCGATGTCCTCATGCACATGTACCTGATCTGCTGCCGTTATGTACATGTTTCTTCTTAAAGATAAACAGGTCAGACTTTTCAGTCTATTGTTGAAGAGTCGATTTCTTTCTTAAGAATGTGGGTTCAATTTGTTCGCTACAGATTATATAAGTTTGGCTGGCTGAGCCTAGGAGGGGTTAAAAAGTGAATTTACCAGGGAATAAATAAGGCGTGGGTGGTTGGATATTTGTGAGAGTGTGTGGAGCAGAAAATGAGAGGAAGAGGACCAAAGTCTCATCCATCCCTCATCAGCCCACTGACAGTTAACAGCACTGACTGCAGACAAAAGGAATAAAAGTTTACATATCCAGCTATGCGCATATAGAAAGAAAGAAAGAAAGAAAGAAAGAAAGAAAGAAAGAAAGAAAGAAAGAAAGAAAGAAAGAAAGAAAGAAAGAAAGAAAGAAAGAAAGAAAGAAAGAAAGAAAGAAAGAAAGAAAGAAAGAACGATGGCAGCAGTGTCTAAAGAAACTGATCCTACTCCTTGTGTAGAGCGATCTTCTGTATTTGCCCGAAGTCTTTAATGTTTTAAATTCCTGAGTCTCACACGTTGCTCCCGCTGGGGGTCCCCAGACCTGGGTGGGCATCAGGGCCAGTGGCTTGGCTGGCTAGGTGGACCGCTTGAACTAGGGGGCCAACTCAGGGAGCAGTGAAGGGGAGGGGGTCTTAATGGGGAGCTAGTGGGGGTGAAGTCGGCTTAAGGGGTCGTGGGGAATGGGGCAGATACAGGTCAGTGTTTGCCCAGCTGTCCCCTGGGCAGTTGAAAAGGAAGTTCCTGACAGAGCTGGTTTGGTTGGTTTTTAAGATGGGTGTGATGTGTTATTCAGGAGTATTATTTTTATTTAATCTTATTTTGCCACATGTGGCTAAACACAGCCAGGGAGTGATTTAAGTCCTGTGTATTGTAGCTGTGTTTCCTGGTGTTTTTAAAGCCACAAGAACCAGAGGAAAGTCAGAAACACAACACTGACATTCTCTATTATCACCTTGTAACTTGGTCTCACTGGACAACTTGTTAGCAAACAGTTTCTCAGTTACACATCCCACGGATACAGATCAATATTATCATTCATTTGGAGTCATGTTTCTGACACCTGGCAACCATTGGCTGTTTTGGTCTCCTGCAGCTCCTGTTTAAAATATTTGACCAGCGAGTTGCCGAGTAGCTGTTAGCTTTTGGTTACCAGGCAGACAGCAGGCAGTCAGAGTTTAGAAGGTTTTTCTTTGTTGAAAACTGCTCTCTGCTTTGTCTGGAAATGTCGCCGAAGAGAATAAAGACTTTAAATCAAAACAAGGAAACTGAAACTGAGCTGAAAGATGTTAAAATGTCCCCTGAGAGATCAGTGGAGCTGCAGAGTTGGATGATAACTCTTTGTGGGTTTGACACAGTGAACACAGTGGCACATTTAACAACTTAATAGCCAGACATTTTTCACAGGAGTTGGTGAAGACCAAAAATAGAGCTAAAAGAGGGCTCAAACATGACTTCAAATCAATGGTAATACTCCTCTATAATCAGGTAACTGTTTACTGATAATACACAAACAACTATATTTCATTTCATGCGACTTTATACTGGAATAATTTTTTTTTGATCTTACAGCTGAAGTTGCTCGTTACTGAGCAGATTTTGCAGCACAAACCTATTATGTCCTCAGGAAATTAGATGTATCATTATAGTTTAAGATAGATATAAAGTAGTTAACAACAATGCTTGTTTGTGATGATGTTATGTACAGTTTACATGCTCAAATAATTAAAGGTCAAAGGTCCACCTACTAGCTTTGTAGGTGTAGATCTTTTACTTGGTTAGAATGATATCCAAATTGATGGCAAGTTGTTGTTTTTTTACATCAAGTGGCCAAAGCAAAATTAAATCTGTTTATTCATGTGTCTCATTTCATCTCTTGTACACCTTAAGTTGCAGCTCATGTAATGTAGTAAGATTCATTATTTGTGTGTAAAAATAATTTCTGGATGCTTTTTTGCTTGAATGCAGTCACATCCGGTATAATCATGTAAAGAAGACATCTGTTGTTTAACTGCTTGTCCTTTGACTTAATATGTGGCTTTGTTAAGTCCGTTGCTCTAGTACTCTTCTTCTCCTCCCAAACATCTGCAGTCACTATTACCCTGCCAAACCTGACCTCCATTATTCACCTGCCCTCCCTCCCTCTTAGAAGTCCCATGAGAATTAATTTCCACTGCTTAACCTGCTTTACAAAATCCTGTGGAACAAGCATTTAGATCCTTAAAACTGCATCAAACATCACCACATTTATTGAATTTGTTATACTTTGCAATATTCTGATCTAAAATTTGGTTTGTATATTTAAAGCAGTTGAACCTGAGATTAAGTTCACACAGCTTCAATACCTTTTTCCCATTGATTTGTTTAGTATGTACTTCAGAAGTAGAAGGTAAAGCATCTGAACTCATAACTCTTTTTAATCCGCTTCTGTCAAAGAGCAGCCTTGAAAAAAAACAAAAAAAACAAGAGGCAAACAATAATATTCATGTAGACAAGGTCTGTGATTGAAGCTCCAGGACCAGAAACATAACAATATGAAGCTGCTGAGCTTTTTTTTGATTGACAACGGAAGCATAAATACGAGATGGCCTGAGGGTCCACTTTAATCCTGATGTCATTCACCAAGATTGGATCATGTGGAATGATTGCTCGCATATTGCATCATCACCCACAGGATGAAGGATAGTCGTCCTAATGGATAGACCCACCCTTGTATGGAAACACGGAGCCCATTTCCAACCTTCATGTGATCAAGAGTCAGATTTAGGTGGAGAGATGAGTGGCTGGGTGCACAGAGGTGCAGGTCAGTGTGGCCGCTGGTTTGTCTTATCAAATCAGTGGGCTGGTGCGGAGGCGAGGTGAAGGTCAGGGTGGCTGCCGCTGCTGCTGGTACCCCAACCCCCTGTCCACCAACACCACCACCATGTTCCTCTGGTCAATGTCCTTCTTTACCATCGACAGCTCACTCAATAACCATTACTCTCAATTGGACATGAAGAGGGTGGACCTCGCTGGACCGCTAATCGCACGATCAATAGGTGACCATAGAATACCAGTGAGCTCACCAGAGCGATCTATTAGTATAAAGAGCGTAACGCTAACTGAATCACAGCACATAATGATATCAAGAGGGCAGAGAAAGAGCACAACAATAACACTCATTTCTGAAAACTGATCAAGTGCTTAAAAACCTTTTTTTTCAAGAAACCATTTTTCTGGCTCCGTCTCATTGAGGATAATTTCACCTGACTGGCCTTTGTCCTATTATTGCAGGCATTACATAAACCATTCCTTCCTTTGTTGTCTCTGCCTATAGGCACAACGCTATTGGTCTGCATGGTTGGTAATGTATGGATGATGAAACACACACACACTCATACTCACACAATGTGAAACACCAAAATCTTCTCAATGCACAGGAAAGAAAAGCATTGCCACCTGATGGTCAGAGAGAGGCACTGCACCTCAAACATTCCCCATAATGCAGGGGTGTCAAACTCATTTTAGTTAAGGGGCCACATACTGCCCACTTTCACCTCAAGTGGGCCAGACCAGTAAATTCATAGCATAATAACGCATTCATAACGACAATATTTCTCTATGTTTAAATCATTGGTGAAGGTTTTTGGATGATAAACCCTGTTTTAAGGTCTTTCTACAATAAACTAGAAACATAAAGACCGAAAACTCAGACATCAGCCCACTGTTTATCTGCCCCGGCTCTCCTCTGCAGATTCCCTAGCAGCAAGCGCTGCTGCCTCCGGAGCAGAAATCGCATTTACGCTGTTTTTGAAGCAATTACTGGATCGATTAAAAAAAAAATTACAAAATGTTTGTACTCATAAACCTCCATATTCTTATAGAAATGGAATTTATGTCTTTCTGTAATTTTCACACTTAGCAAAGTCATCCGGCAGGCCGAGCTGGACCCCCTGGCGGGCCGGATCCGGCCCGCGGGCCGTATGTTTGACACCCCTGCCATAATGAACACCTTTATCATGTTATTTTGAATTTTAGAACAAGCATATACAATAACATGTGCCATATTACATGTATATAAATATAAATGTGTTACAAGCTGTTACTACAATATCCACAGCTGCTGTGATGGAAATAGAGACTGTATTTTATGTATTCATTGTTCCAATCAATAGTTGTTCAATATGAAAAAAACTTACACTATTTGTCTGCAGTGAAGTATTTTTTCTTTTTAATATAATCAATAAATGGATCCCTAATCTTAACAAATTTACAATATGAGTCCAGCGAGAAAAACCTAAAGAAGTAGGTGACGTAGATTACTACTTTCTCGAGTAAAACTTTTAGCTCCAAGCAAACAGAGACTGCTGAGTCTCATGTGACAGATTTTATAGCTTCAGAGAACAATTCAAAGCAGCACCACAGTCTGAAATGGTTGTTTCCCAATAATTGTAACAGCTCAAAAAACATTCTTACTTTGTACCTTTAGCCCTCCAAGACTTTTCCTAATTCTAAGAGATTTTGCTTACAGCCATGAAGCGTAAACAAAAATAGTGGAATATCTGTATCTGTAATCGTTGTTGACAGTTCTTAATGCACTTTTTATGCAGCATTATCTGAATATAAAAAAAAAAAAAACGTGTCTTGGAGTTTCTGGACTGTAATTGATCCTAAAAAATATTATAACACCACTACATAGGATAACATATTTTACAGGTTTTTTTGTATGTGCATGAATTAAAAAATTTCTATATGCACAACCCATCCACCTATTTCTGTATACAACCCCGTGTATTGAATGTTTTCAATATTTACTCAATACATTTACTCAGTCAAGTTCAAATGTAAATTTCTACACACTTGGTTTAATGTAGTCTGAAGAAAACCTAACATGTATTCAAACAGTTACTCATTAAAACATCCTGCAGTCATGAAACCACATTATCATTCATGTGAAGTAGTGTTTCTGGTCTCCTACTGAATGTGAGTCCAATATTAACTATCTTTTAGCTCCATCTTTGGTCTCTACAAACTCCTGAGGGAAATCTCTCTATGTCTGCCATTTAGCGATCAGCAGGTAGATTACAGTGGTGTTTTCAGAGCTTTGTGAGGTGCCGTCTGTCTGCTGCAGCTGAAACACTTTGAGAGAATGAACCAAAACAATAAAGTTACAGACTGAACACATAAACAATGAGCTGAAAGCTAGAAAAAGGCATATGTAGCCCCTGAATTGTTTTCACCTCATGATTTGTGTTACTTTATTACAAACATGTAATCAAATTTAAGCAGAGAAAAGAGTTAAGTTTTTCATTCTTATTATTCTTTTTACAAATAAATCAGTAGCATCTGTTTGACCTCAAACATAAAGGGAGTATAGCTTCTCTAAACATAGTGTATGATCTACATTATTTGTCTTCTGTCTTTATTTTTTCCACTCGGTGTAGTATAGCATGCGATGGAATAATCTCCCCACGCAGTCAAGACACGTAATCCTTCGGGTGTTGTGTTTGTGTGTATGCATGTGTCCCTGTGTGAGTGTGTGTGTACTGAACCCCAGAGGAAGGGAGCATCCAGGTCGTCAGGCCAGTGATTGAATGTCTTGCTGAGTATTGCTGACGAGGGTGCAGTTTCTTTACTTTGTCAATACAAACAGACCTGTATCTCACTGACTAGATGGACAGCATATGTACGCACACACACGCACACGCACACACACACACACACACACGCACGCACGCACGCACGCACACACACACACACACACACACACACACACACACACACACACACACACATGGTCCAACTGCCACCTGGTGCTGCATATTGCTGTGTACAGTGAACCAAGTAGCAATAAGGCTGTCAGAGAGACACACGCTTTCTCTTGGCGGTGCATATGTCTTTGTCACAACTTTTAATACCCCTCCAGCTTCCTCTTCTGCTTGTAGTTTGCGGTGTCTCACCAGGGCTTTAAGGGGATCAGTTTGGACGTATGTCCAGAAGCTCCTGCATCCAATCAATATCTGGGGATTTGTCAACACTCCCCGGAGAAGCTGCATTGGCATCCCCCAGCCCCCATTCTACATCCACTGACTTAACCCCTCCACCTGTAACCTGTAGAGAAATGCTTCAGAGCTTCACCTTCACCATAAACCGACTGCGTGTTGTTATCGATATTGTGCAAATGAAGTTTAGAACAACACTACAACGTTGGTTTGGTGGGCCACAACAGTGATTTCATATTGTGGCGTGGCTCATATTTCCGGATTTACTGCCTCATTGTTTGATCTTGCTCTTGTGATGTTTTGGATTCATCATCATCGTTCATGTGAAATGATGCAATCACGATCCTTTTCTATCCTTTTGGCCCAGGAAACACCGGCTACATGGTGGCCGTGAACGTCTTGATTTTAATTTGGCCGCTCATATTAACAGGTCAGAGCAACCACACATGCAGCCTCCATGAGACACGCATCTCACGTGTGAGTAATGCTTCGCGGTGCCAGCACGTCATTTAGAGAATAGATGGGAAACCTATTTTTCACACGCTGCGTGTGGTTCCGAGCTAAAAGAGACAGGGAAAAGATCGTAGTGTATTGTCATAGCAGAAACACAGTGTACGCTCTAATTATATCATGGCAATAACAGGTGAAGGGAAGCGTTATTTTGGTGCTCTTTCTTTCTCTTTGTCTCTCCTCTGTGTCGCTGTGAATCTCTGAACAAGCTGAATAAAAATCACGTGCCTGCTTTTTGGTTACGATTCTTCACGTGTCAGACCTCAAACGCTGATGACTATTATTCAAGGGAAAGCTAAAGTAGGTGAGCTAAACAAGACTCACTGAGCCAGAAACAGTAGGAGAGTGAGCGGGACAAGCTATCATTAACTACTGATTTTCATCGCCGATGGTCGTTGTTTTACAATGAAGACAACAACTCCTAAGATCCCACACTACTTTACAATGTCATCGAACTCTATCGTTTTTCATTGTTTTGAATTAAACCCCATGTGGCAGAAATGACAGACTGCATTTAATCAGCCCAGAATCACACCAAAGCATGTACTACACCCGTCAGCCAACCAGAGGACACCGTGTCAGTGTCACGTTTTGCCTCGCCTCCGTGTGAAAAGTACACGTATAACCAGGGTTGAAGAAGGAGGCATTGACAAAAGTGTTGAAGTCCAAGTAGGAAGGTGGTCAGATGGCTCAAATCCAGGACTTTAACATTGGACACGGAGTTCAAGTCTGTGAAGAGCGATGTGGATTTCTTTAGAGAAATCTTTTCCCAATCAAATAGATTTTGTGCCAAACCCTGATAAGTTGGTTTAATTAAATGTTTACCTTTATTTAACTATCTATAGCATTCACACTGTTTTATCCTTTTTTATGACTTACAACCCTGAAAGTACGAGACTAATTTCCACATATTTGACTTACATACTTTTCCGTTTATTTGTATTTATTGTATTGTGAGGCAGAAAAGCTCACATCAGCCGAACATTTTTCATAATGTAAATTGTGTGTGGATCTCTCTTGCGAAAAAGGAGATAATATCAATGAGAATATCTGTTTAAATGAGGATGAAATAGATAAATAAATACAATTCAGAAGGAAAGAAGCAGGAAATATAAATGATCATCTCTCTAGCTGTCATACTGATGGTTGTAGTTGTTTCCAGTTTGTCCAGTCTAGATGATCTGCTGCCGTTTTCCACTGGGAGGGAGTCCCCTGCTGCACCCTATGAATCTGTCGCAGCGGGGGACGTTTGAGGTCAGTATGGGTGTCACCTTTTTCCACATCCACATACAGTATGCACCTCCCCTCTCTCTCCCTGTCACACACTTGTTTGGCAATACAGTCACACAAAACCCCCTTTTAATTCCTCTGCTGGCCCCTAAAAAAGTCAGCTGCCTTTAAATGACAGCATACACAAACATTTATGCACAAATGCAATTAAGCGTACAGTACATAGTTGTGTGTAGTTGGGAGGGCTGATATACGGACTGAATCTCAATAATGACCACATGAATATGTTGAAATGAGCTAGGAAAAGCAATTGTTCCTCCCCGTACATCAGTTACCATCACATTGAAGGTCCTCAACCTTTATTCAATTATCAGAACTATCTCTTATAATTTACATACACACACAGACAGATCTTGAATAATTCATCATGCATTACATTGGCAGCACTGTTCACATGGAGATGAGAGGGAAGAAATTCAAAGCTTGCCGATTCTACTTGTTAATTCTCGGTGTGCATAATTGCGGATGCTTCTGCAATGAGAACAAAGAGCAGCAGGTCCTGCATCCACATTCAAATGCCCAAAGCATTTTTATTTTCCACCAAAAATGCTGAAGGGTTTAAGTCATTTGTAAACAAATAACCCAATAGCAAACTGTATGGGTAATTGTAGAGTGATCATCTTGTAGTCACAAATATTAGAAAAGATTAATTTATCTCTGGAGGACTGTGTCTACTCCCTCAAAGCTCAAATTTGAATTTTCTTTTATCTCAGTTTTTATTTTTCCCTTCGTATGCAGCTTCTTTTGTTTCTCTCCTTCTCATCAAATGCAATTAAAGAAATTTGTGGACAATTTTGCATTTGCATATAGAAGTCACATAGGGGTGGGTTTGTTGTCCACTGATTTAGATCACATCGCTGTTCCACAGGGCTGAGCACAGTCAGATATTTACAATATCCCACCGTCCTCCAGCCTGACAGCTTTAATATGGGAAATGTGCGGATGTTTGCCACCCCTGTTTTTTTCGAATTTGCATTTCAATAACTGAGGAGTCACATGTAGTTTTGGGAGAGATAAGGCCTGTCAAACACATGGCAATAACACTGAACGAGGGAGTCTTCTGGTATTTCACTCAGGTTGTGAACCAAGAAACTTATGTATGCAGTTTAGGTTTTGCAGCTGGAGACACATCCACCGATTGTCTGCTGCTGCTCAGTATGTATGAGTATTCATAATTACAACATCTTCAATTAGTCACCAATGCTTCACGGTCAGGTTGAACATTGACTCAAATATGCCTGAGGAATTATACGTGTGTGTGTTTTTGTGAGAGCACCAGTATGCCCTCTGTAAGGTGTTGTGATCTCCATTGTTCCATCCCTCCATCCTGACCACCTCCTTCACTGACAGCTGGAAGGAAACTGATAAAGGTGTTTTTACAGAGCAAAGCTCCTCCCTGTTTTAAAATAAAACAATACCATTTTGTTTTTTAAAAATATTGCCGTTGCAAAACTAAGTATAAATGTAATTTATAGGGAACGGGGTGTCCGAGGCCTCCAAAGAGATAAATTAGGATTTATTTGTCCACTCTCACAAGGTCACCTCCGTAATTAAAAATGTAAAGTGCTTGTGTGGAGAACTGAGAGAAGCACACGATGTTGGAGGAGCAGAGGGAGGCGTTGCAGTCAGGTTGTTATTGTCTGTCGAAGGTCTGCTGAAGGTCAAAGCATGGCTGAGCAACAGATCTGGTCTCCTTCGTTCCTCTCCCTCCCTCCTTTCATCCCTCCCTTCCCCCCACCTCAGAGTAATGTCATTCAGTCTCCTGCGTCCCCGCCGACGGACTAGCTGTCCCCTCCTGACTTCCATCAAATGACCGGGCTGCTGCCTGTGAACAGGACACCGCTCGGATCAATTCACCTTCTGCCCTTCATCTGAACCACTGAGGCACTAATCAAAGAAGAGGAGGAGTTTCATCATCAAGCACTGTACAGAATCGGTGATATTTTATGAGGCACTCGGCTTCCCCCAAGTGCCATTTATCAAATAAAAGCATTGGAGAATTTAATTTGACTTCTCAGAATATGAAACACAAATATTGCAGTCTTTCTTAATGGGGTGTCGGGGATATTCTTCAATGTATGCTGCTTTAATAGTGCGCCAGGGACCAATTACACTGTCACTGTCACAGCCCATCATTCATTCATCATTTCTCCGTCACTTCAAATTTGTTCTTACTCTCTTAGGACCTCAGTAAAGATGGAGACCAGTGTCACTTTATAGTCTCGTTCTCTTTCAAATAACATTTTTCTATCTGTAAAACTGATCAACTTTAATCTCATATGAAATAATCCTAGCTGTGTATGTACAGTGTAAAAAATCTTTAGTCCAAATGGTTTCTTCAAGGCCAGCAAAGGTTACTCTATCAGTCTCTAAGGTAATAAAGGAGGATCTTACAAAGTGTGGCCTCTGACAATTGGAAATCCATCATGATTAATTGATCAGCACAGTCCGGGGAATATAACCTTGTCGTAAAATCAATTAGCCCGGACCAGAGAAGGACAGGAATTGACCATCTAATTTTGGCCCCTCATCTGCTGAGTTGCAAAATCCACAGAAAAACAATTAGAAAAATGAAAAGCCAACAAAACAAAGGCAAAGATTAATCACGCTTTGAATGTCCATAACTATGCGTAATGGCAGGTCGGTCAGGATGCGCCTTAAGTAATCATGGTCCTCGACTGCCTGACAAATGCTCCTGTGATGATGGACTGATTTATCTTTCTCAAATCTGGCAGGAATTCTCCTTTAATGTTTTTACTGAGAGGAGGATCGATCTGAGGTGCTTCTGCTGATGGATGGACAGATGGCCTGAAGAACTGGGGCAAAAAGTTGGGACCACAGAGAACGTGGAAGAGACTGGAAAGAAATGACAAGCAAAGAGAGGCGGAGACAAAGATATATGAAAAGTGAAGAGAAAGGAAATGAGAGACATAAAAATGATTTGTTTGTATGTTGTTGTGTTGGTGTTTATGTGGAAACTGCGAGCTGGAACCTTAATAGAAGGATATTAAAGAATGTTTCAGAAAAATAAATCTGTAAATCAGTGCCAGTGAAAAGATATCACAGCAAATAGACAAAGTCAACAGTTCGACTTACAGCTGACAGACAATTTAATGAAGAGAAAATGTGTCTGTGGGAGGTTGAGGTGGGACATAAGAAGAGTGGACGACTAATTCATGCAAGGCGGTTTTTATCTGGACAGGACATTTCATTATGGGAAACCTGATGTGTACTACAATAAATACAATAACATGTACAAATCTGCACAGTAAAACATTGCTCAAACATTGCACACTAATACTGAACAGAAATAATGAGCAGGGCTATCGCTTCACTCTGTACGGCTTAACTTCAACATGAACTGCAACCCACCCACTCACAGTCATTACAGAACGACACATAATCATTTCTACAGCTAACTATGAGTGCACATCACTTAACCACGTAACCCCTAATTGGCGTTAGCGTGCGATTGGCATTAGCATTCGGCTAGCGAACTTTTTGCCAATACATATCAATTCTTACCTGAACATACTGAACACATGAATATACACTTAAAGCACATAACTGTGTATCACCTGTAAGATATTCACAGTGAAACTCTGATCACTTTGTCCTGCCTATCGACTCTCTCTCACCCACCAGGCACGTGCGTTACAGCCACGCCCACAACAAGGGCTCTGATTGGCTGATTCTTTCAGTCCGTAAAGTCCTTCAACACAACACTGGAGCAGGAGATGTTTCTGTTGCACTCACTGTGTTATCTTGGTTCCTGTTTGTTTCAGGTGTTATTCAGCTGTTCCTGTAACCTGCCTGTCTTAATTGTTCATCTGACAACCAGCCATCCTGCCTGTAAGCTTTATTTTCCTTCTTTTTTTTCTTCTTTTTTTTTAAACTGCTGGTGCTGTCGTACTTTCCTGGTCTACTGCTGCAAACTGTGTTCCAGATAATGTACTTCCCTTAGGACACTTGCATTGCTGTTTTTGCATTTCAGTCAATGACAACAGCTGTTTTTCATGATAGGCATGGTTGTTTTTATGCCTTTTTAGATGGAGAAAACACATAGAGAGAGAAAGGAAAGACTGGAAAGAGATCTGTCAACACTGAACATACAGAACAAAGATGATAAACGCCCTAAAAATATGAGACATTCCAAATTACTCACTTCCATTAATACACAAACATACACTGTTACATGTTAGTGCGCTAACTTGTGTAGTACCTGAATGTCGACAGGGTGGTGTTGTGTAAAACCGCTCACTGCCGTTCTGCCGTTGACGGAATAAACCGAAGCATTTGAATGCATCACCTGCCAACATATCTGCCAGCTTTACACATTTTACAGAGACATTAACGTGTTTTCTTGACCTCTGTTTAACACACACACACACACATCCTAATGGCTTCCGTCCAACAGCAGTATGGTGGTACTATGTGAAAAATTAACACAGTGGACGTGTACAACTTGTATTTGTATAGTGCGGTGTTTCACAACAGTTGCAGCTTCCTCAGCGGCCGAGTTTGAAAATACTTCATGTCGGTGGTCCCTCTCTGTCCGCTGTGTGGCCAAGATGGCGACTGTTGTGTGTGGAAAGTTTCCTTTGTTTCACACTCAATATTCGGAACACTTTGAGTGCATTAACCGGGTACTTTCTATACTTGACAGTGTCAACGCACTTATGCACTCAAAATAGTGTAAAGCAATCGCGATAGAGACGTTTGTTCCTCTTCTATCCCCTTACATGACGGGTTGCTTGTTGTTAAATATAGCGTTTTGTTTGGCTCATGAACCCGACACAAGAAAAACAAGGAGACCTGACGGTAGTTAGTTAGAGGTTTTCACTAGGTTGAATGGTGCTCACGGCTCATCACATGGACAGTGGTAACTGCCGTTCTGTGCCCGAGCTAGAGTCCCCAACCCAGTACCACCGCTGGGCCTGATGTGAACAGCTGTATGTTCTGTACTCACCTGCTGCAAGTTCAGTAAAGTTCCAAACGGAAGATTCCTTGTCGTGTGAAGTAATTTCCACCCAACGCGACAATAGCAAGTGTAAGTTCTCAAGTATGCCATTCAGAACACAGCATGTGATAAAACACCCCCATCAGATGGGAACATGAACACTTAAACTATCAACTTCACCGGTGCTCCTTGCTTCTGTTAAAGGTGTTCAGGACAAGTGAATTGTTATCACACGCTTCACAGTGAAGTGGCTGCACTGAAGGAATCATTAACTTTTAGCAGCAGAGCTCGTCATTGGTGACTGAGTGCTGTTTCTGATCAGCCATGAGATCTGAAGTCAGTGTTACCTGCTCTTGAAAAGCCTTTTCAGACACTCTCAGACGCAGTCGTGATGTCATAACGGTTTGAAAGCTATAATTTCATACACGGTGATTTTATCAGCAGAGGTCTGGACAGAACTGAGTGTAACAGCTTGGACCACCAGACTGTTTGTATTACTGACCTGAAGACACTGAAACTACACTGAACATTACAGCAGTATGAGCACTAATTTGACTTCTAAACTTGAAATTAATTGAACTCAAAAATGTAAAACAGCAGAGGGATTTGTCCATTTACCATCAAATTATACTGTTCAGTGCTCGGCAGAGAATTAAAAAGAAAGAAATGCTTAATGACCGTGCAATCTTTTTGAGGGAATTGAAATATTTTCAGAAGTAGCCTATTAATAATGTATTCTGCTCATAATTTTTGTCAGTGGTACTTAGGATCAGATTGAAACCACAATTTAAGGGATCACCCACTCTTTATCCAAAATACAGTCGTAAAACATCAATCACAACCTAACTGGTTCGTCTGCGCAGGTCAGGAATGTAAATATATTTATTATTTAATATATCTTTAAATGTACAACTTTAAAATTTGAGTTTGATAAATTAAACTTAATCATTGTAATTTTAAATGCTCAGTGGAACAGTAAGGTTAATTTCACAGCAGATTTTAAGGCAAATCATTTTTCTTCTAGTATGTTCAACTTAAGCCTGCAGGTCATTAGCATAAGAGGTCATCTCACTGGACTTCAGTTCTACTCCTGACGTAGTCAGATTGTTATTGTACATCAGCTAGCTGCTACAGGACGTCTCCCTCCACCCGCAAAGGAATCTTTCCTGGAAGCAAGAACCTCCAAAGCAGCACTGCATTGCTATTTAAATGTCCTACTGATGAAGGAAAAAGAGGTGGATTGACTTCATGAAGATCTAAAGGAGACATTCAGATTAACACCAACAGCCGCGTCTGCAGGGACCATTTCACGGCGGATAGTTTCACCAACTTCCACCGGAGACGGACGGAGTTCACGGACACACCGCTCCTCCTGCAGCGCCGAGCCGAGCCGAGCTTCACCCTCCTGGCCGTTCATCTCCCGGCCGCCGGCCGACTGTCCGCCCGCCGCCGGTTCACCACTCAGCTTAAGTTCTGTGTGCTTGTTATAATTATACTAGATAACTTTTCCACAGTAACTCTGCTACATTTAGTCCGCGGTGCAAACCGCTAACATGATTTTATTCGGTGTAGAATAACTTTATTTTGGTGAAATGGGAGCTAATGTGCTAATTAGCTTCTATTGAGCTCGTAGCTTCTTTTTTTATGCGTCTCAATCGAGGAGGTGGAGGAGGAAGGGGAGGAGGAGGAAGAGGAGAAGGAGGGACATCAGTGAAAGAGAAAGATTTTCGGCTCAATCTGAGCAGGTTCAAAGTTTGAATTGACGTGATGTAATGAATCTGCTGTCTCTGGTGTCCAGTTTGACTCCTGTGTTACAGCTCAGGGGGACAAGCTTCATTTATATGCATCTGTATGTTTCACTCATTGGACAAATAAATTCTGATTGTATTGTGTTTTCCCAAAGCAGGCTGCTCCGTCCACCAGAGACAGAGTACCAGTGGGACATCATGCATAAAGTCACCGAGAGGTTGGATGTCAGACGGACCACTTAGTGGGGAAAAGAACTGCAGCCACAGGACTGTCATACAGAGCACTGAACACCTTACAGCGAGTAGGCGGAGCTTCAGCTCCTTCAGGACACGCCCCCCCCCAGTCTCAGAGCAGAGAAGACTGATGATTTTCTCACAATTTCAAACCCTAATTTAACAAACTTTTCGGTGTTTCTTTTCATTCAAATTTGGATGGGTAGTTAACAACCCATACTTCTGTGGTGTGATGAACTTAAAACTCATTTTCATTTCTACTTTACAGCATCTTTAAGACAATCAGAACAACTTTGAAGTTGATTTTGTGTTACACTGAGCCCCTGAAATTATAGACTAGTAGAGCTGGAGTTTACCTTGTCTTGTTATTTTAATCTATTTTATTCTTTGGGGTTTAATCCAAGAGAGCATCACAATGTGACTGCATGAACCTGGCCTTCACAATTGACTTTTTTCAACTCAGTTTTCAGTTGTTTTAACGAGCCAATCAAATCAATCAACCAGAAAGAAATTTAAAAGAACTGGTTACAAGAACTGTGATAACACGAGCTGAACAAGATGTCTGCCATCAAGCAGTATACACATAACTAAATGTTTAATTAATGGACCCAATAAAGCATTAATGAGGCATTTGTTCTAATTTTTCTTGATACAAACAGCTTTGATATGACTCATTTGACTTCTACTCATTGTTTGATCAAAAAGACAAACTTATCACTCAAAGTGGGGATCTCTCTCTGTTAAAGGAGGGTTCAGACACAACAAAAGAGGAACGAAGAGGCCAGAGGGCAGCGACAGTGTGGAGAGGTGAACACGGGGAAGAAGGAGCTTCTATGAAGGAGATAAAACGAGGAGGGAATGGGGGTCAGAGGGGTGACAGTAAGTGAGAATTAGAGGTTGTGGATGTTTGAGGCCCATGTCCACACCGCATTCAGGTCAGACTTCTGTTTGCACGGCTACAGGGCATTCAATCAGTCCTTATAATGCTTGGCTGATCCACAGGCACGGGAAAAAAAATGAAAAGCTTTGAAAGTAATCTCCAAGATAATAGACTTCTGCTCTGTCCAGAGGTGAATCATTGCTGTGCTGGTCCGGGCAGACCAGAAGAGAGACATTTTCCTTCTTCATCTACTAGAGACGGGGCCACTTGCAACTTAACCTCATCCATTATCAAGACTAGCCCAGAGCAGAGCGGTCCAAGGGCCTCAATCTCTGTCTCCATGATATTACTGCCAGTCTGTACTTCATCCATTCTCTCTCCTCCACACTGTGTCTCTGTGTCGCACAGCAAAGATAGATGGGGAGACTATGAGAGAGGGTCACCCACTCTCTTATGAGAGTTCATTATTTTACACAGCATTGGAGGAAGAGACACAGTGAGGTGTTCGCCGGGAATCCCTTCCACAGTCGGGATTTTCTCTGAGCTGTAAATCGGGGCAGAAGGGATGCTGGTCCAAAAAATGCAGGTCAAGAGTGTCAGACACAAAACACAACACGGTATTCATTGCAGGCAGACACCTCCACAATGGCAGAGAGGAAAGAGAAGTGTACTTTAATGTACCAGCAACTGTTCTAGTGTTATGGAAATGCTCATTTAAAAAGGTGAATTGTAGGTTTTGTGTCGCTAGTGGTGGAGCTTTCTTGTCTTCGCTGACATTCACTTAAACTAAGCAGGAGCGAAGCTGATCTCTCCCTGTGTGTGTGTGTGTGTGTGTGTGTGTGTGTGTGTGTGTGTGTGTGTGTGTGTGTGTGTGTGTGTGTGTGTGTGTGTGTGTGTGTGTGTGTGTGTGAGATGAGTGTTACAGCGTGCATATCTGCGAGGAAATTGTGAGTTGGTGAATGTGCACAGACCGTTGTTTGTCCCCTATCGGTATGCCGCCAATTGTCATACTGGAAGCTGCTCATTCAAACCGACAACAAAAGGCTCTTTCCCAAATGTTCCCTCTTTGCAGATACACTGCTTTCCTCTTGAATGAAGCAAAGCCAGTAGTGCAGAGACAAAGCGTGGATAAACGGGGGAACACAAAAAAGGATTTATCAACTCATGTAAGCAGAACTATCTCAAGAGGTGTGAAGAAAGAGTGAGATCCAGAGAGAGGTAGGGGGGTGTATGGGAAGAAAGAGCGCCACTGTAAGGAGAGAGGGGAAATGTTCCCATAGTCGCTGTCGTTATTCTTCCCACCCGGACGGTTATTATGGTTTGGAGAGGAGTTCTGGCTGCATCCCGTGTGGTCGCTGCTACAGTGTGACCCAGTCCAGATGGCCTCTTCTCTTTCCCCTCTGTGTCTGCAACACACTGCTGGAACGGTGACAGACGTGCAGCATAGCTAACAGCCCTCAGGGAGGATAGAAAGACAGACGAGAAGTGTTTCAAATCAGCAAACAGCCACGGACACGTTACAGGAAAAGCCCAAATAAATAAAAAAGGAATCCTGAAATTTACACAAGTGGGTGCAGAAACTGTTTGAGGATGAAAGTGAAATGAAATATTCTGTGGCCTTCAAAGTCACCAGAACTCAACCCAACTGAACTGCTTTCAACCAGCATGTTAAACATAACTCTCCACCACCACAAATGATGATGTTCATCCCTCCAGTGCAGCTCAAGAGACCTGTAGGATCAATGTCAAGGAGCACTGACGTCACATGATCCCTGATCTAGATGACTGAAAACATATCCAGACTGTTACTTCAAAGATTTGTTGCCTCAAGAAAGTTTGTTCCCTTTTTTTTCTAAGATAAGCGCATGCGTCAGGTAGTCCACACAAAAGCTGTGTTTCAAATGGTGTACTTACATACAGACACTCACTTTTTTGAGTGCATCAATGCGTTCACGCTGACAAGTACAAGACACATGCAGTGTGCTTTAAGTGTCCAGGTGATGCACTCAAAACAGTCCAAAAACTGAGTGTGAAACGCTGGACACTTTTTACCCTCAACAGTCACCATTTTAGTTGCATAGCAGAAAGGGAGGCATCACAGATGTAAAGAATTTTCAAATTAAGGCATCTAAGGAAACTGCACCTGTTGCAGAACACCTTTTTCACAAAGTACCACCATCCTGCTGCTGGACAGAAGCATAAGAAGTGTGTTTATTGTGTGCATTAAACAGAGGGCACGAAAACACGAAAAATAAATCAAGCTGCAGATATGTTGGCAGCTGATGCATTCAAATGCTTCGGTTACTTCACGTAATTGCAGAACGACAGTGTGCAGTTTGATACGACACTACCTGCTACTACTACAACTGCTACGGTCAACATTTAACTACTACACAAGTACGAGTGCCAACATTTAAGAGTACTATATGTGAGTATACTCAGAGGTCGACTGTTTGTGGATACGTTTCTGATGGTTGGGTTCAATTAGATTCTAGAAATGAAAGGAAACTGAGCCAAGCATAAGAGGAGCCTTGGAAAAATTATCTTTTGAAACCCCAGATGATCAAACATTTATGGATGAGGGACAAGTTTAAGATAAATCCTGAATTACTGAGTAGAGAAACATAATTAATGCACATGCTTTTCATACAGGGCTCAAAAATTTGATGCATGAATCATTTCATAAGTCAAAAATATGGAGCAGACAGTGGTGGAACGTAACTCAAGTACGGCACTTGAGTACAAATTTGAGGTGCTTGTATCTTTTGAGTATTTTCATTTTATTATACGTAGGAAAATATTGTCCTTGTTTCTCCACTACATTTGCCTGTTACTTTTAGGATTACAGTTTTTCGCACCCTTTCTGTCCAGTGAAAACCATGTTTTCTCCAAATTTGGTGACTTAAAATTTTTCTAATAAACTGAAGGACTAAGTGTTCTTTTCCATTACTTGAGAAAAATTTGGATTCGCTGGAAAATGCATTGTTTTTCTGAGCTTGTTTATGTTTTAGAGATACATGGTTCTTACAGAGCAGAAACGATACAAACATATGATGATCTTATGGAGAATGATGCATTACTGTAGATTAAACTAACCAACATTATATACATGGTTACATTCAGCACAACCTTAAATAACTTCAGCGATAAAATGCACTTTAATTCAACAGTAATGTTCATCTAAAAACATCATATATAAACGTAAAACATTATCAAAGGGAGCATTTACTGCACAGTGAATACTTTCCCTTTTGATACTTAAAGAGCATTTTTCTGATTATATTATATTACATTATACATATATTTATATATTTTTACTGAAGGTTTTGAATGCTTTTTCACAGTGTGGTATTAGTACCATTAGAACACTTTATCCACCGCCAGGAGCAGAAAAGCTGATCTGTCCTACTGCAACACTTTATGTTGGATTTTCCCATCATTAAGTGTTGCAGTGTCCATCGTTCACTTCCGTTGTTAATGTACAGATTTACACCCACAGCTTGTTCCTCTCCCACAACTCCACACTTTTGTTTAAAGGAATGCCACCCAGATCTCGTTTAGCCTGAAATCATCAAGATGACAGAGAGCTTCATCATTACAGTCCCTGGCTGACTAACCGTGAACCTCTTTCTGCCACCTGCTCCTCTCCTCAAACTCCTCACAGCTCCACCGGGGCACCCATTCAGTCTATCTAACCCCCGAACACCTTTCTCCTCCAACAGACCATCTTCTGCCCTGCAAGTCCCCACTCATCTGTTATCACTGACAGACAGGCACCACACTTCAGTACTCAGCTTGTAACAAGCTCCTAATAACATATGGGATCTCCTCAGTCCCTCAGACACCCTTGTGCTCTGTGGTCACTTTTAACGGCCACACTTCATGTGGATATTCTTCATGTGGATATTTCACAGGAAACATACTTTTTCCATTTGCTAATGCTTCACAGTTTGCTCTCCAGCGAGCGTCCCTTCTACACTCATCCATCTCTCTTGGCTAGCCACATCTCTTTTATACTTAACAGTGCAAACTTTACACATCATTTTATAAATGTGTTGTACAGTGAGTGATTATCAACACTGTGAAATCATCTTTCAGAGAGCGTAAAACAGGGGTTCAACGAGGTTTTGTCCTCGGCCCCCTTCTCTTCACTTCATAAATATGTATGAGCTCAATCATGTTATGGTGAAGCTGTTTCCTTAACTTTAACAAAGTCATTTTAACCCTGTGTTTCCCCAAATGTATCCAAGTGGCTATATGCATATGCAAATCCTAACCCAGTGTCACCTCATTAAAGAGCAGAATAATGGTTTTGAAAGGATAAAATCAGAAAATGCTTCCATGTTTTAGTCTTTTAATTATGAGGATCCTGATGATTGTGGTGCAAGTTTTCAGATGTACAGTATGCTGATAATGCTGTCAAATATGAATATGAATGAATATGAATTTCCTTCCAGCTGCCACAGCACCAACAGCCCACAGCAGCTGGTTTAAAAAACAAAACCTGTCAAACATCGAGCCATGGCTAAGAAGACAGAATCTGGAGGTGAGTTACTACTAAAGTTTTGTTGTTTGTCTCATATAAATATTTACGGGAACTTGTCGCAGTAGCTTGAAATATCCTGTTTGAGATTACTGCTACAAACTCAGGTTAAAATTTACACACAGGTGGAGGGGAGAGTGAAACGCAATCAATACAAATGTAGGTTATTTTTTATACATCCGCTGACCTTTTCCTGACATGAAGATGCTGTTTCAAATAAGATTACTGTGTTTTGGGTTTGTTTGAGTTTCTTGGTCATCAGCTTTTGTGTATTTCTGCTCAATATTCCCTCACTGTTGCTTTCACAATGTCAAGACTTCTCTGTTTTCACAACTTCAAGATTTGAAATTGGGAGACTTCAGATCCAGTTGGTAACATTTGGATTGTGTCTTTTGAACCCTTCCCACCCTTTAGGGCAGATAATCATTTCAGACCGTCGGTGATTATGGAACATCCCCACGCTTGTCAGGATGGAAGAATTGGAAAAAGTAGACCCAATTACCCTCCAGTGTGGGGCCAGCATTACAAATTAGCCATTTTCACCAATACCCTTCTTTCCCCAACAAGATATAGTGAGTTTCATAGAATTATTTAAGCGTTCAGCCCACAAATTTAGACAACAGTCAGCTGTTTTTAGTGAAAAAGCTCCAAAAGCCAACACACACAATCTGCTCATCTCCAGGGGTAAATATTTTATTTCATTTCTGTTTTGTATTTTTGACATTGCGGTTTTTCTAAAGGTCCATCAATACAGTAACTTAAGCTGTATTGTATGACATTTGTCCATGCCATATACTTGTCCCTATCAAAAACAATGTATGATAAAAAAATGGATTTCATGTCAACATGTCCAAAATATTGTTTCCCAGTTCTTTCTTCTGATTTATATTACAGCTCACTTCTTATGCCCAGGACTGTCTGCACTCCATACACACACACACACACACACCTTTTGATACATTGAGTTGTTGTCACTTCAGATGTAGAAAAAACTTCACTGTACGCATGTGCTGGCGTGTGTTTTGCACTCTGTTCTTCTCTCTTCTTGTCTCTGTTAAACATATGACTGCTAAAAGGACCTCGTATGCCATCAAGCTAAAGCAGAAGACAATGAGGAAAAACAAATCTGCCACATAAGGTGTAATTGGGTAATTAGGAAAAGCGAGATGAGACATTTAGTGTTCCTGCTGGGAGGAGAATTGCCCATTACCCGGTGATTTTCTCAAGCATGACTATTACTTATGGTATGTAAAGGCTCTATGCTACAGTGACCAGTTAATTGCATCCATTACTCAGGACTGGATGGCAAGTTCACACCTGGGGAGACACACACACAGAAGAACACACTCATGTTTGCACTCACGTGAACACACCCACGCACACAGGAGTAAACAGTCTACATGTGTCTACACTTGGAAGTGGCTGCCACGAGTCATTTCTCATTTCCTACAGCTTCACAGACTGATTATCACAGCTATTTTAATAAAGAAAGATTGATTCCAGGAGCTGACAGAGAAATGTTGTTGAATTTCTAAAGAGGCAAAGGCATTTCCTCCCTAGAAAACATTTCCACTCATAGGTTATGCCAGCTCTGACCTTTAAAGTCATCTATCCTGACCTTTAAAAGCCATCACGTTAAATGTGGATGTGGTCAAACAGAACAGCTGGCTGAGCGCATTCACTCACCACAACCTTTTGCTTTCATCAGAGCTCCGTGTTTGAGCTCTGCTGGGAGTGAAATGATCTTTCTGGGTTTTTTTTTTGCTTTTTTGCTTGACTGATGGACTTCATAAACTGTCATTAGTCATATCAGATGGTGTTGATGAGAAGCTTTGGTGAAAATACACTGCCAAATAGTGACATCTACTGGAACAGGAAGGTGTGACATGATGGTTTGGAGTTGTTTTCGGTGTAACTTCACTTGAAAACTATGAGGTCCAGAAAAATCTTATCTTTATTTACAGGCGATGAGGCAAAGTGGTAAATAAGATACAAGGCCTAAAATATCTGTTGCTGAGATAAACACTCGAAGAAGCAGCTCAACCTCAACAGATCTGTGTTAGTGGTCTTGAAACTGGGGAAATATCCTGCCTTCACTTTTCTAAGTAACGCTCTCATCAGAAAGTAAAATGCTTAAAAAAAATGTAATCCTCAAATTTTGGCGCAAAGATTTACTGTTTGTTAGAAACCACTTTTACCGCATTTTAAAAAACATGGACTTGTTTTATTATTTATTTATTTATTTACTTTGCATGATATCAGTAACATATTGTGATCCAATTTCTAGATTTATAGTGAGAGTCTCATCCATGCATTTTATTACTACATCAAAATAAATAAACCTCACGGCTGTCTTGTAGCTTTAAAGGTACTTTGTTCCATAAAAACAGCGGAGATTGAACCCACATGCTGATGATGTCTAATTAATTATGCTTTTAGACTGTCCCAGTGTTCTCTTTCTCCAACAGATTGAACTCCAGACCTATTTCTCTGTCCATTTACTTGTGGCCACAATACAAACTGATAAGCAAAGAATTAAACCTGATCCGTTTGACTGATACTTTTTGGTGTCGGGATCAAAGCCAGTCGCCACTAGAGCGCAGCAGAGTCACCTTGAAGGAAACTTTGAACAAACAACCTGCAAAGGTTATTTACACAGCTTGTGCTGGACATAATAACCTGCACAAAGACAAACAAGCCGAGAACTGCAGCAAGATTTCAACAGAAATATTTGGCTTTTGGAGACAAAGAGACTGCCTGAACACAAACACACAAAGAGATTGACAATTCATTCTGATTGTTAAAGAATCTAGAAAATGTAATTGCATTAAAGACGTTTTAATGTAAGGTTTAGGGTAAGGTCAGGTTTTGGATTATGGTGAGAGTAAGTCTCCAGGAAATGAATGTAAGTCAATGTAATGACCTCTGAAGTAATGGAAACACTACGACAAGGTGTGTGTGTGTGTGTGTGTGTGTGTGTGTGTGTGTGTGTGTGTGTGTGTGTGTGTGTGTGTGTGTGTGTGTGTGTGTGTGTTGGAGCATTTAGTGTCAATGTCTTTCCCAGCCTCTGGGTTTCCTGCTTGCAGAGAATAAATGTCTGCAGAGGAAAGCGTCTCGTGTTTGTCTCTAAATGGACAGGTCTTGAACTTTTGAATGAATTGTGAAAGTTAAGATTATAAACACAGAGACATGGATTAATTAATTTCTACTGTAAGTGCACATCAGATGCAAATCAATCCTCATTAAACTCAATTCTGTAAACATCAGTGACTTTGTTTTAATAATTAAAAAACACTTCAAAATCCAATCATTTAGGCTTGAAATAAACATTATAGCGTACTAAAATTGAAATAATATTTCAGAACTTTTACAATGAATGAACTGCTAGAAATTATTTATATAGATGGGTGAACAACTAATAGGGTGACTAGAGGATAACTACATGTTTTTGGTTTTGGGTTTCTTTTTTGGCTCGGTGACATAAACATGGACGATTTTGTGAAAGAGATGGAAATTAGGCCTCATCCTGTCACGTCATAGTTTTAAAATGTTGTCCTACGTGCCAAAATGCATAAATAAATCGGACATACAACTGATTGCCTCACATTTGTGTCACACATGTAGATGACAAACAAGAAAGTACGCTATCAAATCTGAGTTTAAAAGTTTTGTCTGCATGAAGGACATGTGGCTTTGTGTGAACTTTTCTTCCATAAAATCAAAGACTTGAGATAATGTATATAAAATGATAAAACTGTATTGAGATCACTTTTTGTTAGAACATTTAAAAAAACACAGCGTCTCCATGTAGTAGCCAAGACTGTCAGAGTAAAAACAGATGTTCATTCAAAGAGGATATAACGACAGACTTTATCTCGGCAGCCTGTTGTTTTAAATTGATGATTAGCACTTTGCTACAGTATGTAACACCTAGATAATCTTTCATGTATGGTCATGCAGATCAGCATGCCAATATTATTGCCTACAATTTTCCAAAGTACCTTAACTCAAAGCAGGTTTGACACAGTAATTACAGGCAGAAAATCGTGTGACATAACTGTTTTATCAGAGTAGACTATGCCCCGACTTCCACAGATGAAAGCGGAGCACGACAGACTTAAACATTACTGCGTCTAAATAGTATCTGAAGCTACTTTTGGAAACTCAAACAGCCTAAAACTGAGTTTTTGTTTGTGTTGTGAAAGTGAATATTAATCACGGTCCAGTGGGGAGTATCGTTTTTCCACTGTAACCACGGCGGGTTTGATAAGCGGTCCGGCTGATGAGGGAAGGAACTGAAGGAGCTCCCAGACAGTGATGTCATACATTTCAGGAAAACATCAGCACCAGAGGCGGTTGCACAATATTTTTCCCACTGAGGTGTAGCTGGTTGTTTCGTGTGGCACTGGCATCTCATTCTTCTGTAATTTCCCAGTGAGGTTTTTTTTTTAAATAATTCATCTAGTTATAAAAGAATAGCTTCCTGTGACCATTCATGTTTCACTATTTTATCATCTACCCATCTACTAAAGTCCATTTAACATATCATTATTACTTTTAACTACCTGTAGGTGATAAACTTCCAGCATAGAAGAAACTGAAGTTAGACTTTGATTGACTGGGATTTCTATCATCAGCTGAACTAGTTATTTGAAGTGTCACTGTATTGGCATTGGTTTGATTTTTATCTCGACATGACTCATGTTTCTGTAATATTTTCATTAAGCATACATTTTACAACACTGTTAGTTCGTGAACTTTCTTAACTGAATTTTTAATATGGCATGATATCATAGTAAAAGTCATCTCAGGACTCTTGTAAGATCAAGAACTCAGAATTTAGAGACAGAATTCCTCCTTGAGTAGGCACCACAGTGGGGATGGAAAAACTCCCTTTTCACAGCCTGATGACATAAATACATGAAGTCTGTCTTTGACGCGACAGTTTCTGCTTCCAAGAACATTTCTGAGACGGTGCTGGTGGGTTCGATTGGCATAAACGGCCAAAGTCAAAGTAAAGGTTCACAGGATAACTCTGTAGTTTCAGCACATGGAGCATTTACACAGCTCTGGCTCCGTCCTTTTCCGTCTGCTGTCGTTCTTGGCTGGAACATGAACAAACTGTTTTCTCTCTTACAACCTGCAACAGTTTTCCTCATTATGCAACACAGAAATCCTGTCCAGTATAATTATTGCTCTTTAATGATGATGAGCTCTGTGACTACTGGGCTCAGTTTTCGTTCCTCCCAGCGATGAGTCAGGTTATTGTAACTAGCAAGCTGGTATGTGTGGGTCAGTTACTGTAAGAGTTGAACTCAGTGTCTTACAGCTCTGCAGCTGTTATCTGTTCGGATTACCTTGTTTTAAAAACTGGAAATTATTTTACATGAACCTCACTGTAGTGTGAACTCGATGCTTCCCTGCTTTTTGCACAATTTATGCAGCAACACTAAAATGCTGTAATGGAACAAATATCTACACACGACCAATACATTAATTAAGCCTGTTGCCAGTGAGAGTAATTAGAAAAACCTTGATGACACATGCTTATGTCCTCGGCTTTGCTGTAGCCTGCTCTGGTGCTCTTGTTACAGCTATAAAGCAGAGGATTAAGGGTGGAATAGCAGTGAAATAAAAGGCGTCACAACCCTCATAAAATAACTCATTTCATGATCAGAATTTGATGCATTCAGTCTGATATTATTTGGAAAATCATAGAGCATGGCCAGGAGGCATTCATTTGGCCTATGAGGAAATGTCTCACCAGACAAAAACTCTGCATGTTGTGAAGTACAGAGAGATTTATCTGGCAGTGGCAGGCTTATTGAGCATCGGGCCAATTTGTTTGGCTAGAGCTTTAAAAGTAACACATTTTTCATTTCTCACTATAAAGTTCAAGTCTCACTATAGGTTTCACTTTTCACTTAACTGGAGCAACTTTTTTACCTTGACCATACAAATGTCAGTTTTAACTTTGCTTCTAGCCACAAATCCTCCCGTCTAACAGAATCTCTGACAACAAAGAAGATTAAAAACTGAATCTCAACCACAACTGAATAAAAACTGGTTTTCCGATCATTGTTTTTCACTTTTAACACATGCAGTCACAGCCAAGTGAGATTTAACCAACAAAACGTGGTTCATGCAGAGACAGCAGAAAAGGTATTGTATTTTAATACTAATAATAGTATAATAATTTAAGTGTTTATGCATAAACCAAGAAAAAAGGTAAGTGAGACAAAGAGATGAAAAGCTGCACAGATAATAATTCTGAGAGTTTTCAGATTGTGAGTCATGGAGGGCATTATCTGTCTTTCTTCCTGGATGGTAAAAAACAGTCTGATGAGTGAGCCATGTGATCGGGGAATCGTTGTGCAAGTGTGGTCTGGTTTTATACAACTTCCTCTTTTCTGTTGTTAAGATACAGCTGAACCCAACCAGACTTTTAATAACTTAAACCTCATGAAAACTTGTGATCTGCTCTGTTTCTTCCAGCTGTTCAGCTTCCTGTCTCTTATGTGTCTTGGGACAGAAAGCATGAATAAATGATTATCTTCATATAAAAGTTTTCCTTCTTGATGCAGATCAAAGTCTGTAATTCTCCCTATTGTTATTCCACATGACTTTTACCATGTGTAAAGAAAATAAACCCAGTGTCCTTGAATATGTGTCCTTATTCATGTCAAAGATCAGCTGGGGACTCTATTTTTTTTTATATATAGTTTGTCTATCAGTACTTTGCACTTTACCCACCTGTCTGTGGCTCTTAGACCCAAACGCATTGGTTCCCAATTCAGGGTGTAATTCTCAAGCCCAAAATGTTAAGCATTAGATAATAAAACATATTTTTCAAAAGGTTAATTTTTCTTTTGGCAGTTTTAGTTATTAATGGATATTACAAACAGGAGTAAATAAATAGTAAATACTCTGATGTGCTGGGTACAGTGTATTGAAAGATTTACGTCACAAATGTTTATTTTTCTGGCCACATTAGATTAAATTATATTTTTTTTTGGGGGGGGGGGGCACATCCCTCAATTTCATTAGAATATCAAAACACAGACACACAACATATCAACAACTCTGACCACAGAAATACTTCAAGTACTAAGACACAATGCACACATTTAAAGAAGAGCACCTTAGAGAGGGGCAATGGAGGAGTCCAAGTGTCTAAGGAATAGATGTTCTTGGACGTCTTGGCAGCAAGATGTGTCCTGTAGCACTGACCACGGTTTAGCTTCTTAAATCTGGACATCAGTGGACTCGAAGGTTCATATGTGACCCAGTTTCTTCCTCCTCACCTTCTGCTCCCAGAGACCTCATCTGGCTCATTGGCCTTCTGAATCGTTTGCTGGCCACATTCATGACCCGTCTGACCACTTTTCATCTGTCCTGTCACACTGTGTCATTCCCTGCCAGTCCAGCAGAAGTCCTGAGTCAGCAGACTTTACCTGGCAGCACACCTGCCTCTCATTTCAGCCACTTAGTATAAACACACCTCCCTGCACTCTGTTCCTCTGTCTGTTGTGTTGCAGTCATTGTTCTTTCTTTGTGTTTTGCTGCTCATGTTTTTGGATTTGTTTTCAACTGCTGACCATGTTGCTTACCTCTGATTTGAATCATGTAAACCTCATTTTATTCTAGTCTGTTGTTAAGTCTTGGTAAGTTCAAATGTCACTTAACAGAAACATTATAATGCAAAGCACAAAACAAAACGAGCAACTTCAACATTATTTAGTCATTGGTGAGCAGTGAGCGTCGGGGACAAAGTCAGATTTGTAAAATGTGTTCAACACACCAGTTTGAGGTTTTTAAAAAGGTGCAAGATGAGATTTCCTGAACTAACACAGATGTGTTTGCTATGAAACTGAGATGTGACTTAAGACATTACAAAGAGTCCCTGCAGAGTAAATTTAGAGTTACAATAAGTGACAAAAAGGGTTTTCCAGGAAAAATGTTCTGCTTTTCCTGTCCTAAGTCAAACCTCCTCCTCTTCCAGACCTTTAGCACCGAGGGTCTCCAGAGGTCCACGAGAGAAATGGATGGCCTTGCAGAGCACATATCATCCATCTTCCAGGTCAGCCCCACATGTTTCCAATCTACCCTTAATTCTGCATGTCTTCATGCTTTAGAGAGCTGGAGCCAGCTAGAAAACATGAAGGAGGTACCATAACCTTTGGTTGTGCTCTCTATAATGTGTCAGCAGAAAAACACGTGCTCTCCCTCTGCTTGTATCCACATTAACGTGTCTTTACAGTCGTGTAAGTGGAAATACGTTTGCACTTTGGTCATGTGTGGTAATGATAGGCTGGTCCTAACATCATGCAGGTGTTCACTCTCTCCTGCTTCTCACTGTGACAGAGAATCATTTACTGTATCTATCATCAGAGATATGTTAATTGTTTTTGCAAAGATGCCAATTCTGTAAGATAAACATGCTTTTTCTATTTGAAAACCCAGCTGTAAGTGGGTCATTAATGGGGGTTAAAGAGCTGCATGAAACAGAGATTTCATAATCACTTGCAGTATTTGTGTTTTCTAATATTAGTCTGCTTCACAAGTAACTTCAGGCCTACGTTTCTGGAGGTTTTTTAGGTGAAGTAAGACTCACTTTGTCAGTGAGAGACTATGTTTGCTGCTGTCAGAGTCTTGTTGTCCAACATTTGTGGGGGTCATTACAGTAAACTAAAGTATTCCAGTGAAGAAAGCTGTCACCGTGCTTTTACCTTTACTCACAACCTGGAAATAGTTTTGATGTTTTTGTAGAGACCCGTTTCATCTCTGATCATAAATTTAAATCTTTACAACCTGCAGGCAAACATGTTTACCCACAACACCTGTTCTCACTTCAGTAAAATACAGCCTGAAATATTTTAATCATCAGATGTGGAGGAATCTGTCAACCATCAGCCTGTTTGTGTTGCTGATTCCCTCTGTGGTTTATCCACTCACACTTTAAATGAGCATCTCTCTCCCGGACACAAAGTGCCCATCTTCAATAACATTTCCGCTTTTGAAACATAAACACAACCATTTATGTTTTTATTGTCTTGAGCAATGTTGCCCAGACTAATAGTAACACATTACAGAGAAACGTTATGTTGTTAACCTTTAGAGTTACTTTGATTCAGATCACACCCTGAGATGATAAGTCTTGACATTGTCAGTTTTATACGGTGACACTGAGGTGCAAAACACAACAAAAAAAATAAAACGTGACAACAAAACCGAGCAGTCCTAAAGTGCAAAACACGTACATATAAAAACAAAACGCAAAAACACCCCAAAAACCTGTGGCCCTGAGGTGCAAAACACAAAAAGAAAAAGAAAACACGAACACAGAAATAAGCAGCCCTGAAGTGTGAAACACAAATACAAAAAGAAAAAAACACGACAACGCAAAGTACAAATCATGTCATGTTTTTTTCTTTTTGTTTTTGTGATTTTCACTTCAGGACTGTGTGTTTTTTTTGTTGCGTTTTCTTTTTGTTGTTGTGTCTTGCACCTCAGTGCCACCGTATATTTCACTATTATCTGTGAAACAAATGTCAATTAATGAAGAAATATAACAGACAGATTATTGATTATTGATTTATGAAAATAATTATTAGTTTGCAGTTAAAACATTTCTTTTTCCCAATCTTAATATTTTCATGCCTATTTGTACACTGAAAGAGGATTTCTGTATTTGCTCCTCCTCTTCATCGGCCGTAAGGTGATCCCTGAAGATAGAAAATAGAAAACACAAACTGGGACTTTGAATGATGCAAACTCAGCCCTTTACTGAACTCTATAATGCAATTTAATGTGAAACGAGAACTGCGAATTTTGTGCAACTAAAATGCAAATGGGTGTGTGAGTATTGTTTTAAGACACACTTGAAAAAAGACTGCCGTCTGTGGAGAAGAGTATTTCAGTGTACTGGTGACTGCTGGTTGAACAGAGAAAGTCTTGTAGCTGAGACGGCGCTTGTGCCTCCTGAAATGTTTCTCCCGAGCAGACAGGACAGCGAGGAGACAGAGGTTAGGCAGAGAGCACCGGGGGGTTGCTGTTGATCCCTTTAATGACTCTTCCAGTGAAAATATGCAGAGCAGCTTCTGCTACTGTCATTAGGGGCCCGGCATCACTCAGAGGGAGAGAGAGAGAGAGACCCCACTCTACTTCCTTTACGTCTGGTCAGGAGAAAAAAAAACAGTGACTGGAGGATTTGAGGAAACTTCTACATCTCTGATGAGAACTGACAAGTTCTATTACAAGGAGAGTTTTTTCTAATTGAGGATGGAATTGGTTTGAATCGGAGGACACAAATCTGAAGCTTGACATCCCAACAATGACGGATTGTTGTTAAGATTAGATGGAGATTGTTGAGTCAATTAAGGAAATAAACCATAATAATGGAAACAATTTAAGTAACAAAACAGAAGTATTGTCATCCGAATAGTACACACTGTGCAGAATGGCCCCCTTCAGAATACTGCAAATTATATGATTGGATTACAATTATTGATGAATTAATGTGGGCATCACTTCAGTGATACAGCTACTTGATATTCTGTTGGGATCAATAAAGTCCATCCTGAGCTATAATAATATACCATGATGTATTTGTTGATTATATTTTGCATCCTTAATTTCAATCTGCCAAGTATCTATAACTTAAGTTATCACATGGAGTAAAAAGTACAATATTTGCCTCTGGATTGTTGTGTGGTTGAAGTACAAAGTTCCTTAAAAGTGTACTTAAATGTACAGGTTACTTTCCAACACCAGTTGAAAGGCTGGAAAAGTCTATTTTTAAAACCAGTTTTACGTCCTTAAAACACGGCAAATTATTGAGCTAAAAAAATGTATCTGTATTTGATGTAACGTTTAAACTAATGTTGCTCACGTCATGTATTTGGATAATAACAAAGTCAGTGTGTCAGGGTTAAAGAAATGAAAGAAGAGAAGAGCAACCCTGACACCCATGTATTCATCGTGTCTGAACTGAGCTCTTCTGGGATCTGGCTCCAGCTGCAAGAGTTGGATGTAATTGTAACTTTTGACTGCAGATGAAGGAGCTCAGCATTGTATGTTCTTGTTTCTGGTTTTATTGCCTCTCTGCTGAGATTGACTCCAGTTTGGTAATTAATGGTGTGTGAGATCAGGATGTTCAGAGCTCATGTAACAATGGTGTAGAGCTGCAACAAGAACCTACGTGTTTCTCATCATGAAAGACCGTAGCCTGTTAATGTGATGGTCAGGTGTTCCTGCACGTGATGAAACATCTCCCCTGTCAACCTCAAACACGGCAGGAATTCGGACGACCAAATGTACTTGTGTAATGAATTATTCTCAATGTACAGTTATAGGAGACAGTGTAGTCACAAAACCTTTAAACTGTTTGACAACTCAGCTCAATTGTATTCACTTAACATAGTGAAGTCCTTACAAAAGAACTATAAAACACTATAGAGAGGACGACTTATCATCTAAATAATGTGATTACTGCACCATGCAAGAACCTGCGTAGCACCAGTCTAAATGAGGACAGAACACAGTATTCAGACCTTTTGTAAAGTGAAAATAATAACATACAAACACACTTTATTAGTCTGCAATGTAAATCTTTCTATACTGTCGACTAAAAAGTACCTCAGTGATCAAAGGTAAATAAAAATGGCCCTTGTCTGTGTTGTGATATCATGAATATTTCAATATGAACTCATGTTTGTGAAAGTGCATCATATTTAATATATATAATGTTTTATATATAAAATCTGTATCTGAAAAATAACTAGCTGTTACATATATTTAGCGCTGTATGAAAACTGATATGCAGTGGTGTAGAAACATAAAGTATCAGTAAATGGAAAAACACAATTATTCCGAATACCTTCAAAATGACCCTTCTACGACTGCAGAACACTGCTTCAGATCAACAATAAACAGTTGAAAGTAAAACCACAAAATTAAAAAGTTTGTGAAACAACTTTCCATTTGTTTGCTATTAAATGAAGTAGGTTTTAAATGTCCAATGCAGATGTTTCTAGAGGTTGAGTGAATTACTTGTTGGCAGACAATCTTCTGCATGACTTCGTGCAGCTTGTTTATATCATGTTCAGATCAGCATCACTTTCATAAAACTCTTATTTGTTGTAATGCCACAGACTTTGCCCAGCATGCATCTCGGATGCAGTTGTGGATGTTGCTTGGCAGAGCGTGGACTGTGTCTTCTTCTGTTGCCTGGAAACCAAACTTTGTCTGTTTGTGTGTCTGTTCTCTCACTTCTCTCACTTTTCCTACCCTGACATCATTACCCACCACCTCTGTCCTCTTCGTTTCCAAAGACATAAAGTCCTTTGAGGACTTAAGAGAGTGCCATAAAGTTGTCTTCACTTAACTGCTTGTCGAAAGCTACCGTCTGCTCTGATGTGAAAAGAAGAGCTAGACATCTGGAGTCGGCCCAGTTCAGGTTGGTGGATAAATGTTTTGGAAAATCTATAATCTGTATTAATGTTAGTGATATTGATGCAGTTACTTTGCATTAGTTTTAGTTTTTCATGCTGGCTTGACCACATTGATGACAAATGCAGTGTTTTTCCAGCAGTTTTGCTATAAAAACAAACACCAAAATGAAGATGATGATGATGATTTCCACGGAGCATTGCTTCGACTCTTCTCTAACTGTCTCTGAACTTTACCACACTGACATTTATTTCCTCACACCAAACCACCCCTGCTGAGGAAAACACAGTAATTGGTGGAAGATGAAGTCAGGGTTCAGAGTTGTTGAACATGATTGTTTTTCCTCTGAGGACAACGTTGTCTCTATGCTTGGAAGCATCCATCCACTTAGAAGTGTTTGTATTTTGTGCAGTTGACCGAAGTTTGCCTTAGCTGCCCGTCATTGGTCGCTCACCTGGCCTGTGAACTGAGAGAAGACTGAGGTACAGACCAAGGTTACACTTTTCCCCTCATGGATGTTCTTTGCCTTGTAATTGACACAATGAGGTCAGCTAATAAACGTTGTGTGGAAAAACAACGCATACTGACGACTTTACAGGATCTCTAACAGACATGACTGACAATCCTCCACATCCTCCGTCTTTGTGACTGTCTGTACTTTAACTGGATTGAAGACAGAAAAAAAACATAATTTGTAGTGACGTTGATAAAGAGGTGGCACACTGAATCTCGTGTTTGTACAATGGCAATAAATATATTGTCTATTCTATCCTATTCTAATCACATTGAATCAAATGTGCATTGTGAAAGTTATTACTTGCAGTGTTAATTCTGCAGCTGCCTTCAATTCCAGAGCTTTACAGCATCTTCCAGTTTAATTTTTGTTCTTTCAGCCTTCAACTGTTTTCTTTCACTCTCACCCCTCTCATAACATTGGTTTTGGCCGCAATTTCCAGCTGTTCGAATCAGTCTGTACACTATGTGCTCAACACCAAACTCCAGACAAAGTTTGCAATTACCTGTAATATAGTGGAGCATTTAGCATCTAAGGAGCCAAATATTTTCCGCAGGAGTTTGTAGAAATCAAAGATGGAGGTGAAACAGAGTAAATATTGGACTTACATTTCCTGAAACAAAAAGGCTATATGAATGATAATGTTGCTCTGTAACTGCTGGACTCTATGCATCAACTGATATCAAATAAAATAGAAGAAAAATTGGAGAAATGTTTTTGTTAAAATCTGTCATTTTTACATATATTCATACCACTGGGAGTTGTACGAAATAATAAAACCTGTAGTTTTAGTTTCCATGATTGCAGACTTTAAGAATACCCTCTGATAGAATCATCTGCTCTGTTAATGTGCTCAAATCTGCTTCACATTGGACAGTTTTTAAAAAAAATAGCTCAAGCTCTACTTAAAGAAATATTTTTAAATGGTTTGCATTTTGATAAATTGTCTTACTTACACAAGAAGTTATTTGTATGTTATTTTCATTGCTGCAGATGTTTTTTCAACTCTTTTGCTCCGAGGTGCTTACACTGTATGTAGTATCAGGATCACTGGGTCGCTGCCATCAGTGTGCAGACTCTGCATGTAGGTAGGTAGGTAGGTATTTACTTTATTAATCCCCGAGGGGAAATTTTTTTCGCTACAGCAGCATACATACAGAAGCAATAAGACAATAATAGAAACAATAGAATAAAATAATAGAATAGAGTAGAATAATATAATAATAGAAAAGCAATAAAATAAAATAGCAGTAAATAGCAGTAAAAAAATATAAATATAAAATATAAAATGCACAGTATATACAGTACATTATATATCTATATATATTATATACAACAAACCAAGAAACACAGTCAACATATATATATATATATATATATATGTGTATATGTGTATATATCTATATATCTATATATAGATATAGATATATAGATATACACAGTACAGTATATATCTATATATATAATATACAAACAAACCAAGAAACACAGTCAACAGTGTTATTGTACTGTGATGGATTTTGCCAGAGGTGAGTTATTGTACAGTCTTATTGCAGTGGGCAGGAATGATCTCCTGTATCTGTCCTTGTGACAGCGGAGCTGGAGGAATCTTTTAGAGAAAGTGCTCCGCTGTCCCTGCAGCATCATGTAACATGATGAAAAAGAAACTTGCAGCCTGACAGCAGAGCAGAGGATAAATGGACACTTTGACTCAATCCGCATTGGTCTTTGACACCAGGTGGGGCATTTTTATCCACACCAGCATTTGTTACTTAGACCCCCCTCTTTCATGTGGAGTGCTATTTAATAGCCATTGGGTGTGAGATTATAAAGATAATAGTGTAATCAAATGACAGTGTGGCACCAAGCGGAGAGAGGAGGGAGGGTTGGGAGAGGCAGAGAGGTATAAAAGAGACGGTGAAGGAGTGAGTTGGACCAGAGTGAAGAACAGAGGCGGAGAGAAATGTGAGACAAAAATATTGAGGAAGAGAAACGAAAGACATTCTTATACTAAAACACAAAACCAGGAGAAAACAGGGATCGTGCACTCAAGAAGAAGGTAAGAAAAGAATAGATTATTACACAGATTAATGTCTCCTTCTCAAACTGCTAACTGATTTAGAGGTTCAAGTTAAAACGATGTCACAGAAAGAGAACCATTCATTCTAATTTCAGAGAATGATTTGTAATTTGGATAATGCGCTTTAAATTAGTCCTACTTCAGATTTGTGTTGTTAACATGCAACTCTGCTCATAATGTTCTCTTATTTATTTCATTCAACCCATCCTGCCAATCCTAAATAATGTAATAGTTATTCTCTTCAAATAAGAAAAAAGAACCTTAATTAACCTGCTATGTACAATTTTGTCAGGTTCTCTTTTTTTTATTTTAACTGTACAAATGCAAACGTTGTGTGTGTGGGAGGGGTGGGGGGGGGGGGTGTTTGGATTGAGTAGCCAGTGTTTCGACGAATGCAGAAATGTTTGAGTGTTCCCCTGATGAATGGTGATAGCTAACACAGATGTGTAATCTGAGAGGGGGGTTCTGTCCAGCCATGTTTTTTCACCTTAAAACCTCAAAGACAAAAAGCTTGGATCATATATTTAAAGGACCCGTTTTCATCCTGAATATAAACTATTGTTATATTGACGGTATCAGAGTTTAATACTGTAGGTCAGTTTAAGTCTTGTTAGGGCCTGAGCACCGATGGTGCGAAAGCCCGATTGTCCTTCAAGGAATTATTATTCCGCGTATAGCAATAGCATGTCATCAAAATTATGAAAAAAGTCACACTATAGCATGTCGTCCGAAATATGAAAAAAAAAAAAGTCATACTATAACATGTCGTCCGAAATTTGACGAAAAAGTCATTCTATAGCATGTCGTCCGAAATATGAAAAAAAAGTCATAGCATGTTGTCAAAATCATGAAAGAAAGTCCCAGTGTCCCAGGCACAATGGTGTAGTGGTTAGTGCTGGTGCCTTTTATTGAGAAGGTCATTGGTTTGATTCTTGCTGGACACATGCTTGTCAATTAAAAAATAAAAGTCATACTATAGAAAGTGAACTTTTCCCTTTTTTGGAAATTTTGAAAGTGAAATTTTCTCTTAGAAATGTGAAAAAAAGTCATACTAGGGTTAGGGTTAGGGTTAGCATGTCGTCCAAAAAGTGACCCAAAAATGACTTTTGGGTCGACATTCTATAGTAGTATTTTTTCTTTACGTCATGATAAAGGGGGGCTTGAAACCCAAAACTTCTTGTTGAGAGGCAACAGCACTAACCACTGCACCACCAATCTTCCCATAAATGTTCATTCAAATACAACCAATATTGCCACAGACATTCTTTGGATAGTAGATATACGTGTTTTCAAGGGGTCTGCAGTGATATTAAATATCTTCCTGTAATGTGTTGTGGATGCAAAAAAATTTCAATTTCTCCAAACGTTTCAACTTCACTAAAAGTTGAATCAGCATCAACAGGCCAAGGTGGAATCTGAACCATTAATATCAACCTTGGTGAAGTAGAATCTTTTACCTGTTGAGTTAACCAGACTGTCGGCTGAGTCACTGGAAGCTCTGAGTGAACTCCGTGAAACACTTTCTCCTGCTGCAACTCATTCTTCAGTGCTGAAGATAGCCAGCAGTCTACAACGCGGCTTCTGAACAGGAAATGACCTCACAAGGACGCAGGTTCAATCCCCACGCAAGGTAATCTATGTTTATCAAGTCCCCCTAAGAGTAGACAATATGGTTCACAGAGCGCGAGTCCCCCTAAAGGTAAGCCACACGGTTTGCTGGTTTTGAGTTTCCATTGTAAATGCAGTCATACCAATACCAAACACAAAAATATAAAACCCAATACAAAACAAAAACTCAAATAAAGGGTGTCTAAATCTTCTTGGATTTTTGTCAGAACTACCACAACTTTATCCCCCAAAAGCCCATAAATACATTTTAATGCTATAGTATGACTTTTTTTCATATTTCTGACAACATGCTATAGTATGACACACTGGTGCAGTGGTTAGAGCAGTTGCCTCAGTGAGAAGTAACTGGGTTCGATCCCCGCTTGAGGCATGCCAAGGCGATGCGGCTAAGTTTGATGTTTCAGCGTGACACAGGAAGTTGATGTTTAAGGTCAAACAATGCTCCAAACCTCACAAAACTTTGCACATGCGTCAGGCACCAAGTTTCATGAGTTTTTGAAGATGTTAAAGCCGCCAACAAAAGGCTTTTTTTTTTAAAAGAAGAATAAGGAACGAGATCGAGAATAAAATTAAAACTGCAAGCGTGAATATGCGGACCGTCGCGTGCTGCATGTCGGGGCGACGGGCAGCGTCCGAGGGCCCGCAGATCACTGCTTGCAGTTTTAATTTTAATATGTTATTTTCTCTTTGACTTAACTGCAGGAATGTGTGGTAAGTGTTGCACAATGGTAACGTGGAACATGTTTTACCTTTCTCTTCCCACCAAGAGTTTCTGCTGCTGGACCTAATCTTCTGTGGAGTTCCTTGTGAATCACACATTACCAGAGGTGAAAGTTCAGGGGTCAGAGTTTGAGAATGTTACTGAGGCTTCGCCTCCTCTTCGTGGGGATCACTGCAGTCACTGTTGTTACAGCTCAAGGTGGGTCTCTCTCAAAGATGTTGACATTGATGTCATTTGTGGTGAAAACCGCTGCACTCTCCCTACAAACATCTGAAAATGTATACACACGCTACTGTGTATTTCTGTGACCCTGTCTACATTTTCTTAATCAATTGGAAAAAGGTCAATAAAAAAATAAAAATCATTCTTGAGCTTTCAAAAAAAACAAAAACGTAATGGTTTTAAAAAACCCAACCACCACACTTCAGCAGTGTACTGTGTATTAAAGATTAACGTGACTGTACACATACATTGGCAATCATCAATGTTTGTTTGGGTAAACTCCGATTGACAGACATCAAATGCTGCTTTCAAGAAAGCAACATATGGAGTTAAAACTTAATCTAGTTGCCAAATATGAATGAATGAAACATGAATATATGCATATGGATATATTGTGTGCCATGAGTTTATATTTGCATTGTACACAAATCATGTGTGATGTGGTTAAAGCATTAGTCACACATTTTGATTTATGTGTTGCAGGATCATGGAGAAGAGACAACAAAGAGTCTAGTCCTGCTGTCTACCACCCTGAGGGTAACTTTTGTTCTAAAATTTTAAATCAAATATATTATATAAAATGTTTAAAGCCTGTTTGTTTAGTTATAAGTTACGGTAGATACAGTATGTTGAACACCGTTAGTATAAGCTGCTATTCAGGCCATGTTTGTTTCTGAACTCTTTATTTGTCTAGACAACTACGAGTGGACCACATGGTTCAATGTTGATCATCCTGGAGGCCGTGGAGACTACGAGCAGCTGGAAGCTATCCGCTTCTACTACCGTGCCCGAGTTTGTGAGACTCCACGGGCAATCGAAGCCAGAACCACTGAGTGGGTCCCGGCCCGTGAAACTGGGGAGACGGTCCACGCAGACCCAACCGTGGGCTTCTGGTGCCTCAATGAGGAGCAAGCTCCAGGGCGCAACTGCTCCAACTACGCAGTCCGTTTCCTCTGTCCCAAAGGTTTGATCATGAAACACCTTAAATATTCAGACCCCACAATCTGATCTCTTGAAAGAACTCCTTTTCATTACAAAGTTCAGGTGTTTTCTGGCAATACAAACAATGCAAATAATATTGAATAGTATTTGATTTCAAATTGATGGTTTGAATATCATTTATGCTTTTTAACCCAGCAGATGACAGTGTTCAGGGCACCTGGGGTCCATGGTCAGGCTGGAGTCCATGCCCCGCCCTCTGTGGTCAAGTGGGGGCACAACTTCGACATCGAAAATGCCAATCTCGCTCAATGTCTTGCAATGGACCTAAATTAGAAGGGAAAACATGCAATGGACCCGAGTGCCCAAAGACAGGTGAGACAGCTTTGGTTTACCTGAACAGACTCTTCTGCAATTGTCATTTGCAAAAAGCAATTGCCAACCTACGAGCCACTAAACTTTGTGTTTGTTTGATTGTACTCTTTAGATTGTCCCCTGCAGTGTGTGATGGGGAAAGTGAACGCTGATTGTGACGCATGTATGTGTGAAGAGCACATCCTGTTGGGTTCTGTGCGCAGTTCTGGCGGTCTCACTGCTGAAGGGGCTACCATCCTTTGTTCTGGCAAACTCCTTACCCTTACAGACCACAATGGACATTTCCGCATCCCTGGTATCTGTCCTGATGGCAACACAACCTTGACATTCAACCTGCAGGGTCATGCCTCCCTCAAAGTTGTTGTGCCCAAAAGTGCTGAACGGACATCAGTCCTCAGTGTCCAGCTGAAAAGAACCGGTACAGTAGATTTCATGAACATTGTCAACTATCGAGATAACATTTTGAGCCGCATATTTAGCGACAGGGCTGTTGTTAAGTAATGTGCTATTTCATTTCTAATGTTAGAGAAGCTTCATGTACTGAGCAACTCTGAGAGCAAGGTCAGGAGGGAGGGACAAAGTGCTGCCTTCTGCTGCAAAGTGACAGGAACCCCACAGCCAGACAAGTACCAATGGTAAGACTTCTTATATTGACATTTTAGTTTGCAATACACTGTAGAGTTCCATTGAGTCATTTAATGTGTTTTACTTTCAAAAGTACAGGATCATATTTGTCTTTTCTTGTGTGTGGACCAACAGGTTCCATAACAACAGTCTGATGGAGAAACAGTCTGACAGCACTTTGGTCCTAAAAGATGTGCATCCTGGGCAGGCTGGGGAGTACTACTGCAGAGCAAGTGGTCCATCTGGGGCTATTAAGACCAAACCAGCTACTCTCAAGATCTTAGGTGTGTCCTCAGTAAAGTGGTAAACACATGCTGAATACACAGTCATGACTTTTTGAGCACTATGTAATATTAGTAGTGTGTATTCTATATCATACTTTACTATGATCACTGTATGTTAAAACATTTCTATTTCTACGTCTCAAACACAGGTAGAATCGAGCATTCATGCAACCCCAAGCCTGAATCCCACCTCACCCGTCTTCCACATGACTGCTACCAAAACAGCACTGACTCTTTCTACTATGATGTGGGGAAGTGCCCCTCGAGTAGATGTGTTGGACAGCTGGACAATGGCATAAGGTGCAAAGACAAAGTGGCTTACTGCTGTGGCGTGGCACGGATGGAGGAGAGGCAGCTAAAATGCCAGGGCTACCAGCTGCCCACCATGGTGGTGATGGAGTGTGGCTGCCAGAAATGCGTGGACACCAAGGCCATTGTGCACGGTAGGGCCATTGCTGCAGACAATGGTGAGCCAATGAGGTTTGGCCACGTCTTTATGAATGGACTCAGAATCAGCCGCACAGGCTACAAAGGTACCTTCTCCATCCAGGTTCCTGCAGACACAGAGAGGCTGGTTCTCACTTTTGTGGACAACATGCAGAAATTTGTCAACACCACAAAGGTACTTCCATTTAACACCAAAGGAGGGGCTGTTTACCATGAGATCAAACTTCTAAGGAAGAAAGCTCCTGTGACCATCAGTTCAACTGAAACCAACACTCTGGAGCTTGGGGAGGTTGAGGGCCAGGAGGCAATGGTCCAAATTCAGATTCCTCCCCATTCCTTCTACAAGGAGAATGGAGAGGTTTTCACGGGCAACGTCAATGCTAGTGTCACGTTTCTCGACCCCAGGGACGTCTCCACAGCTGCTGCAGCTCAAAGTGATCTCAATTTTGTAGGGGAGGAAGGTGACACCCTGCCGCTGAGAACCTATGGCATGTTTTCAGTTGACTTCAGAGGTGAGGAAAACAATGAGCCCCTGAACGCGGGTGAAGTGAAGGTGTTCCTGGACTCGGCCCAGGTGAAAATGTCTGAGCACCTCAACACCATGAAGCTGTGGTCGCTAAACCCTGAAACTGGCCTGTGGGAGGAGGAGGGGAGTCTACAGGTGGAGAAGAAAAAACGAGGCAAAAGGGAGGAGAGAACCTTTTTGATTGGTAACATGGAGGTCAGAGAGCGGCGTCTCTTTAACTTGGACGTCCCAGAGAACCGCAGGTGTTATGTGAAAGTGAGGGCTTTCCGCAGTGATCGTTTCATGCCCAGTGAACAGGTTGAGGGAGTTGTGATTAGTCTTATAAACATGGAACCCACAGCTGGCTACTCCTCCAACCCACGTGCATGGGGCCGATTTGATAGTGTCGTCACTGGTTCTAATGGAGCCTGTCTTCCTGCCTTCTGCGATGAACAAAAATCTGATGCCTACTCTGCATACGTCATGGCCAACCTCGGAGGGGAGGAACTGGAGGCTGTCCATTCTTCTCCCAAACTCAATCCCAACCTTGTTGGAGTGCCTCAGCCTTACCTGGGTAAACTGAACTACAGACGGACTGACCATGAGGACCCCAGAGTGAAGAAGACAGCATTCAGTATCAATATGGCAAAACCAAGTGCCAACACAGCGGAGGAAGGCAACGGACCAGTGTACACATTTGAGAACTTAAGAGAATGTGAGGAGGCCCCATTCAGTGCAGCACATTTCCGCTTCTCAAGAGTGGAGGGAGACCGCTACGATTACAACACCGTGCCTTTCAACGAGGACGACCCAATGAGCTGGACAGAGGATTACCTGAGTTGGTGGCCCAAGCCCATGGAATACCGTGCCTGCTACGTCAAGATCAAAATCAACAGCCCACATGAGATCAATGTGCGGTCCCGCAACATGGGGGGCACCCATCCCAAGACCGTAGGCCAGCTGTACGGCCTCAGAGACACTCGTAGCATCCGCGACATGGACCAGGCAACTGTTTCAGCTGTGTGCTTAGAGTTCAAGTGCAGCGGGATGCTGTACGATCAGGAGCGTGTAGATCGTTCCTTGGTGAAGGTGATCCCACAAGGAAGCTGTAAGAGAGTTCAAGTCAACACAATGCTTCAGGAGTATCTGGTCAACCACCTGCCCTTGGCTGTCAACAATGACACCAACGAGTTCACCATGCTAGCTCCTCTTGACCCCCTGGGCCATAACTACGGAATTTATACAGTGACAGATCAGGATCCCCGCACAGCCAAAGAGATTGCACTCGGCCGCTGCTTTGATGGCACTTCTGATGGAACATCTCGGGTCATGAAGAGCAACGATGGCGTGGCGCTGACGTTCACCTGTGGAGAACGTGAGGTGACGCGTCAGAGTGTCTTCCAAGCCGTGCAGGGTTCTCAAAGCCAGACAACAACAAGTGTCGTGCGAGGAGAAGGCAGGCAGAACCGACGCCGGCAGAGGGCCAACGCTCCACGCAACAGTCGTAGACGTAGCACCAGAAATCCTGCAGGGAGACGTACAGAGGCCAAAAGTTAAACACTAAAGATCAAGGCGCCACATGGAGACCAAATGAATGCCTCCAGAGATGGGAATGGATGGGGATAACCTTATATTTTGATTTAAGCATTTTATATTGACTGTTTTTTTTATTTGAAATTAGGTGAATATGTAACTAAACAAAGCTAGCCCTAATCCTTGCATCTTCTCCCCAAACAATTTTTGTATCGTTTTTCTCTTTACACTTTCAACTTTACTGTGGTAAATATTGACTTGAAACTGTAAATAGAGTATTTATTACACATGGCCTTAAAAATAAGTGAGCTCTTTTATTCACTTCATTGATGTCGTAAACAAGAGAGGAAACACAGCTTGTCCTTTTGACCAGTGATTTATTAAATTAGATGCTTATAAAACACTGCAGATGCTAGATCTTCCACATTGTATGTATTCATTTGTCCATGTAACATTGAAACTGGTCAATTGCTAGAAAAGAAAAGAAGAAAGATGCCCCTTTCCACTAACTGTAGCCCATATGAAGACATGGTGGGGTGAAGCCCATAAGCCCCCGCTCCTCATCACACTTGATACAAGCCTGCAGAAGCAACGATTAAGAGACCAGTTGTAGCAAGTTAGTCCACTTGCCTGATCTGTACTTTTTCTGCATTAGTAGAAATCAAATTAGTAAATTACCTTGTTGTCATGCACAAAAAATACTTATATGCACTCTTTGCTCTGCATTTTCAAGAATATTCCAGAGATGTAACAAGAGAATGGCTGTGAGGATTTAAAGTCACATTTATTATACTTGTCTATCCCTTTTATCTTACAGTGAATGTCATGTGCTCTCTGTAAAATTACAACTACTACTTACAAGTTGCATCAGTCTCAGGTCACCCACAATGCAACCTTTTCCAGAGATAAAAGATGAATAATGTACTGAATAATTGATCTGCATTTGGCAACCAAAGTTATAGATACTATATACACTTTCCTGTAAGAGAACCATCCACAGGTAAGTGAGACCTATAATATATACATGACATTCTGGTTAAAGAATTTGCATAGAACCTTGTGTTTCTATGTCACTCCACATAAAACTGCAATACTGTATCTGCCATTTTGACAAGAGCAACATTTAATAAAAAATGAGCCCTGCAAAACTCAGACAACAGCAGTTAACAATGTATTCTTCATTGAAGCTGGGTCAACTTACAGATACCACAGGATTGTTTGTGTGTGTGTGTGTGTGTGTGTGTGTGTGTGTGTGTGTGTGCGTGTGTGTGTGTGTGCTGTGTGTGTGTGTGTGTGTGTGTGTGTGTGAGAGAGAGTCGAGGCTGAATGAGACAGAGAAAAGGCAATTCCATATGTATGAAAATAAAGAGTGGTGAGACTGGATGCTCCCTGGTATAGTCCCTCTGGTCATTGAAGCAAAATGAAGGGGGCAACACATAGTTCAGATTTTTCCAGGATGGCACTGGACAGCATGAAAAGGTACAGCTGCATTTCTGAGGGTTGGGAGGGGGAAAGGGCAGTGGTGATGGAGCCAGTGTCACATGAAGTCCTCATAGTCTTGGGTGTAGCCACCATCAAACTCTGCATAGTCAAGGTCGTCTCTCAGCTGTGCTTTCAAGCCACCTCCAGCTACCACCCCTTTCTTCTTTTTCTTTCCTTTGTTTTGCTGTAAAAGAAAATAAAAGTGAATAAAAAAAATTAAAAAAACACAAAAAAAGTATACATATTACAGACAAAAGATCATGCAACAAACTAAAGCCTTCAGCTGGTAAACTAACGTGTTATATATTGATTTCATTTGAGTATTGAAACCATATTAACAGACTTTTTAACACGTGATTTCTACTATGAACAGACATTGGGTGACTGACCTCAGTCAACAGCACCCCCTACTGAATATCAACTACTAATTCATCTATGAAAAATTTGAGGCATGTAGTCACTTACTTTTTCTTGTTTCTGTTTTTCACTAAGTAGGGCTGTCAGGGAATTACTGACTTTCTTTAAGTCCTCTACTTCCACTGTAAGGGGGAGAAGAAAAGCAAGTTATTGGTCAAGCCTGCACAAATTTAAATTATTACTAATAATAATGAAGTGTAATAATATTTTGCAGTAAAAGACTCTGTTCTTACATGAAATACAAAGTTCACGAAACAATGAATCCAAGAAACTTGAATAATGCACAGATTTTTCAAACTGGGTTATCTTCTCTTTCAGCAATTTTTCAAACTCTGTGAAGTCTTCTTTGGAAGAGGGACACATGGCATCAATCCCGGTGACACTGTTTGAAGTGCTGCTGACACCTGAAAAATAGATATTTTTAAAAAGTTTGAGGTCTCTTCTCAACACAGACTCACAGATGCAATTCTCCACTTTCATGTTGGTCCTCCAGTTTGTTGCTGTTGTTTATACAGCTGATCCAGTTCTTTAGTGTAACGCTAAGACATATTAGGTTACTGCAGAGATCCTATTATAAAGATAAAGTTGTCAAGATATTATGTGTAAGATATTACAGTCCAGAAATGCCAAAATAGGTCCAGGTCCTTTTGAAACACTGTCAGCATTACAGACATAACTGACAAGTTGAACTTGCAAATATTGAGAAGTCTAAAAAAATTAAATCCAGTTCATGGTTTATAGTTTTACATGCTTTGGGCTTAATAATTCATGCATGTTAAGATGATGTGGGAACAAAGTGGATTTTGTTGGAAAACATTTCCACATTTTTCTGAGGTGAGGTTCAGTATATTGTATCTACAGTATAAACCGTGGGATGTGTGTCTTCAAAAAGCAGAAGAAAACCAAGGGAGGCATCAAGCAAAGACTTCATCCAATTCAAGAACAAAATGTAACATTAAATATGAACACCATCATCTTAAAAACAAATGTATTAGCACAGCTTCAGGTATATAAAAAGTAGAGTTGTAGAATACTTCAATTTTTCCTATTAAAAAAAAAAAGGGAGTTAAAAAGTCAATAAAAAAGACCCAAGCTGATCTTGTATTACCAAAAGCATCTTTTGCTAGCTCCAAGTCGGCCTCTTCCTGTAATTTCTTCACCCTTAACTTCTCCTCAAGTTCTTCTTCGGGAGTGAGCTCTGTTTCCTCTGCCTGTAATAATAGATGGCAGAATTAAAACATTAGAGATGAAAGGACAGGAGGACAGTCTTGTGTATTCACTAGACGACAGTTAAAAGACTGTTGGAAAAATTACTCCGAGGCTTGGTTCAAAATCAAACACATCGGACATTTATTCTTGCAAGAGGGAGCAAATACATGCACCCTCAAAGAGAGGTGTCCAGCAAAAAGCCCACGTCACTCCTCCGTAGGGCAGCTTTCATACAGTGTGACAAACAGTTGACAATCACCCCCATTCCCTTTGTATCTGCTTTCGTATGATAATACCGAGTTGGTTGTAGGTCACAAGATAAGGACACAGGGGAGTCGTCAATTAGACGTGGAAAGTAAAACAAAAAAGGAATCACTTGCAAACAAGAGAGAAACCAAAAGAGACTTTCCAGAGCCACAATGCAAACAAGAGGAAGAGACAAATCTTTTCTTTCCATCAAAGACATACAAGGTTAAAAATAAAAATATTTTAAAACACACTCACATTCTCCTCCAACTCTCTCTCCATCTTCTCCTGTTGTTTTTGTTTTAGCCGGTTTTCTTTCTCTTTGATCTTTTCACTCAATTTTTTCTTTTCAGAAACCTTTGTCTCTGAAAATGTTAATAATGGAATAATAAAACATTAGAATTTGCTGGGGGGAAAAAAAACCCCACAGAGTTTAGCCAATAATTAAAATACAATATTCTTGAAAATCAAGCAGCATTTAAATACATACCTGTTTTCTTCATCTCTGCTTTTTTCTCCTCTTCATCCTCATCATCCCAGTTGTCCTGTAAATAAAAAAAAAAAGATGGAAGAATTGTCATTTCATTATGCAGGCTACTCAAGGAAACTGTAAAAGAAAAAACTGTTCACAATTAATCAATTAGTTGTTTATGCTACAAAATAGGCAGAAATATATTAAAATGCATCTTGTGGTTTCTCGGTGCCATGGGTAAAATCATCAACCGTCTTGTTTTGTCTGACCAACAGTCCAACACTTAAAGATATTCTGTTTACAATTACCAGGAAAAAAACAATAAATACAGTTTTATAAATTTAAAAACTATTAATCTATTATCAATATGGTTTGCCAATCAATTAATCAAACAATTACTAAATGCTCCAAATCTTGTCATAATACTTCAGTTACAATTCTGGTGTTCGTTCAGGCAGGTCTGGGGCAAAAAAAAAAAAAAAATCTATGGAAAAACACAAAATATACAGTCCATAAAAGTATGTGATGCTGGATGACCTGGATGAGCAATAACCTCATTTAGCTAAGTTTGGTTGAATCAAATTATATGATCTTATTTACTGTTCTACAAAACCGTGTCAAATAAATGAATCTGAGCAAGCTGTGGTTCAAGACAAAATTAGTTATCCAAGTTTTTGTATAACACATTTAAAAAGTCTAGATTTAATTCTTAACATGATTCATTGCTGAAAACATCAATCACATTCACATTTTGTGGGTAATTTTGCAAACATCTGTTGTTTTAGTAAAATATGAATGTGAATGTGAATAGAGCGATAATGATTGTATCTACCCCAGCCCAACTTCATTGCCTGAAGAAAATAGTGCTAGAAACTGACTCAAAAAACATAAAGATTTAGGTTATGTTTAGGTTAGTTTATTTAATATTATTTATCTTTATTTAACATTATTTATCTTATTTTATTGTATAGAATGTGCTTTTTTTTAATGCTGCTGTAACAAAAATTTCACTCCGAGATTAATAAAGTATCTATCTATTATCTATTAATCTATCTATCTATCTATTATATATTTATCTATTATATATTATCTATCTATCTATTATATATTATCTATCTATCTATCTATCTATCTATCTATCTATCTAAGTAAATCAAGGTTTGACAAACAGCCAGTGGTGCACTGCAGTCCAAAAATATCTATTGTTATTCATATGCGGTGAATTATATGCTTTACTTTTACTCAATAACTAAAAAGGCTTCCCCCCCAACAAACTTCTCTCCGATGCAAAATTCAACACATCACGAGCACATGAAGGTTAAACACTCAACTTACTCAAGCGAGCGTCGAAAAACACATTCACCATAAATACCACGAGAGCTCAACACGATGCTTTTTGGGATGACGCTTGAATTTCTATCGGGAAGTTACGAATTGTGTCACAGCAACGTTGAACCTGCTGAACCCTGAAGGAGAGCAGCAGCAGCAGGAGGACTTCACGTCTTCCGTGTGGGCACCATATGTGACAGGAGAGGGAACAATTGACGAGGCCTCCTCCAGCTCTTTCCACGGGTCCATTATCTGACGCTTCCTGGACAGAAACCATCCGTCTATCCGCCGAGCAGCAGCAGTTTTCTCCACCCCCCCCCTCCACCACGCTGCTGCCACACGTCTGATGTAAAGTCGGAAAGTTGTGGGCCTTCTTGGCCGAGTTGAGTCATCAAACCCAGATGATGGTGATTTCCTCTGACTGGAGGCTAAAGTCGGTTAGCGAGCTCACGCCGCCTCATGTTAAAGTGACCCGTAAATACTCCCCTTTATATCGGAACAAACTTCAGGCAGCGATCGGGAAAAGCCGTCTTCACCACCCCTATATATATATATATATACACACATATCATTTAAGTTTAACAGCACTTTATCGTCGAGGTTACTCAACATTTCAGATCTTTTTTTTTTCCCCCAGACGCCACGCTAGCAGCTCCGTTAGCCGAGTGGCCCGGAAAGAGATTAGCTTCAAGCTAACGTTATCAAAAAAAAAAAAAAAAAAAAAAAAAAAAAGCCCCGTCGTGGGTTTATGTCGCTAAACGTGACCTCTCGAGGTGCAAAACAAACAAACAACAGCGACCGCGAATAACACTTAATCCACACCCGTCAGCTGGCACGCTTGGTGACCGCGGAGAGCCGGAGCGGGCTGCCCGGTGGAGCCACATGAGTTAGCATCGAGCTAACAGGGTCTCGGAGGCTGACAGGCAGCCAGATGTCGAGGTGAAAGCGTGGCTTTCAAAAAAATAAAGAGGTGAATCAAACCCCCCGCTTCCTCCACACGGTACTAGTCTCCGTCGCGATGATTTATTTACCTTAACATCTTCTTCTTCGTCCTCGCCTTCCCACTTGTCCTGCGCTGCCGCCTTTGTAATCGGCTCCTCCGCGTCGAAGTTGTCAGCGTCTGTAAAAACGACAACATGAAACTCGTTAAGGCCGATCGACATCTAAAAAAAAAAAACCTCTGAGTCCGACAATAACAAGAGAGCCGGGCTCTCTCCTTCCCCCACCCCCCAAAACAAACAAACAAACAAACAAACAGTGCGACTTGGTCGATCGTGTACAGACAGGATCCTTCCCAACTTAAGTTGCTCACCCCAGTCCGCCATGTTGGCCGTGTCGGTAGTGTTTGACAGGCTCGCCAGTGAAGTCGGTGCTGCAGCCCGTCGGCCACGTTCAGACGCTGCTCCCACCTGCTGGACGTCACGGAGCTTTATCTGAGGCCCGAGACGTGACACGGTTCAAACAAGCGATCATGAGGGCGGTGAGAGTTTGCAGCACTCCGTTCATGCTTATTTTTAAATTGATGGGTCACAATTTTTAAGATAACACACATAAAAAAAAAAAAACTGAGTTTGACTGACGATTAGTGATGATCTTGACTTACTTTCTCATAATGCTGAATCATTTTTGATAGAGTGAACATAACAGTAATATTTAATTAATCGTCTCAATATTAAAGTAGTTTGTTAATTATTTGGTTGAAAGAAGGTCACTATAATATTTATACTTTTCTTCTTGCTAACAAGCCTATATCCCCACATAGGGAGGCTAATCATATAAATATTATACCACACACAAACTTGCACTACACGTGACATAATACCTTTTTTTTTTTTTACCAGAAACAATTAAGAAGAATTACCCTGAGCTAAATAATAAAAAAAAAGTTTAATGTTAATATTTTTATTTCCTTTATTCGTGAACAACAGGTAATAACTGATGGAAAGAAAAGATGTGTCTCTTCCTCTTGTTTGCATTGTGGCTCCGGAAAGTCTCTTTTGTTTTCTCTCTTATTTGCAAGTGATCCCTTTTTGTTTTACTTTCCACATTTAATTGACGACTCCCCTGTGTCCTTATCTTGTAACTCAGTATTACCATACGAAAGCAGATACAAAGGAAATGGGGGTGATTGTCAATTGTTTGTCAACTGTATAAAAGCTGCCCTACGGAGGAGTGATGGGAAGCACTGCTGAACACCTCTCTTTGAGGGTGCATGTATTTGCTCCTTGAAGAAATTTCCCCTCGGGATTAATAAAGTGTATAAAATCAACAACAAACAAAAAAAAAAATCAAAAATCCTTCTTGATTTTGAACCAAGCCTCTGAGTAATTTTTCTAACAATAACACATGAATAGCTATGATCTAGTGAATACACTAGAAACACAGAGACAAGACAATGTGTGGAGTTGTGAAAAAGTGAGTTGGTGTACAGGGCTGGATTCAAGGGGAAAACCCCTGAAATAAAGAGTCACTCAGTAGCAGATTGGTTCATTTTAATAATTAAGGTCCATATTAATCACACTGGAAAGTGTGCACAACAATACAAAACGCACAGCAACAACAGACTGAAGTTGATCATTACTAATATAATCAGGTGTTATTGAGCAATATTTCACTGTTATGTGATCAAGAAAACTCATGATAGATATATAAATGTGGCAAACATTGCAGCTCTATCAAAGATCATATAATTTTTACCTCTTCATATATAACTTTGTAGGTTTGCAACAGAATTGTCTCATGATAATTGTATAATAACAATATTTAGACATTCATCTGTTTGGGTTGATTATCTGGGTATGGCTTCACATCCCTGAGAAGGATACAGCAGCACAGTAGGGGTTCATATATTTTTTTTATAAAAATAAACAAGTTCAGTAATGACAACAATTCTGTGGTTATTAAATAGACTTGCTGGTTAGAATAAACCCTTTTTTTTTACTCTTGAATTAAACTATTGATTTGGTTCCTTCAGTGCTTAATGTCAAAGTGATCATTGCCCAAAATAAATGACTATGTCATCAAATATAGTATATAGAAATCATGAAGTGCTGCTTATTTCAAAGTGGTATTGCACAGATAAATGAAATCATTTTGGTTATGTGGATGAGGAAGTCTCCTGATCCAGCTGGGGTGAGTGGGGTCATGAGCCGGGGCACAGCAGGTCAGTCAGCAGCATCAGCAGTCCCAATATGAGACACACTGGACTGTGGCTCAGCGCCAGCCCCAGTGACCTCCCTGCAGGAACACAGTGAAACCAGTACAAATGTAGAGTCATGCAAAATCTGATTCTTCTTTGTATATCATCACAAAAAAAACACAGTAAAACAAATGACAATGAGCTGACAACAAGCACTGCACAAGCACCGAGAGTGATCATGCAAACTGTAAGTGGCAAATTGGAATTACTGTTAATTATTTCTGTTTCTTTTTCAAAATAAAAAATGATGAAGGCCGAGTCAGCATATAAGATGTTTACGATCAGGCTAAAAGCAAGTGTTTTACTCAAAGAAAGAAAAAACTCACAAGCTCCACAGTCTCTGAACCAGAAATATCCAACTCTGTGATAAGTGAATTAAAGCACGCGTTTTGCCCTGCATCCCAGTGCCACACTGCATACTATAACTCCTCTAAGGTTTTAAGGATAAATTGTAATTATGCTTTAAAATTTAGATCAAAACCCCTATTTGTATAATCTGAACAGAATTGGCTTTGGAAGCTTCGCGAGGTACAATGAGACCAAAGTGCTGAAATCATCAAATAGACAGCACCAACTGTCACCAGGATTGTCTCATTTTGCTTTGAACAAAGACTCGTGTCGTCAAGACTAATTTGCCATCGTAAAAATATTTAACATTAAAAAGTCCTGACAACAGGGAATTGCAAATACAGTCCAAAAAGACATTATACATCCTTAATTTGCCTGATTTGATTATGTTGCTGGTGTACAAAGGAAATGGAGAAGCTACATGCAGCTGATAAAAAAAATGAAACAAATTGCAGCTGCTGGAGAGACAGCGCCGGATGATCTGACAACAAAAGGAAATGAATATACTAGATGTTTAGAAACAAATTTAGCTTTTTCTTTATGAAGTTTATTTTGGAATTAGCTTTCTAAAGTCATAGTTGATGTGGTGTCTGTCGGTGCACATCTTGTGTATTTATCTGTGAAGCAAACATGAACGTATTTGTTATTGTGTGCTTATTATGAGGATATTGATATATAACATAATGCAGGTTATGGTGTTTGCATTGAAGTGGGACACGACTTTGGATGGAGCTTCGGTAGAGGTTCACCAGATAAACTAATTCATGTATAAACCAAGTACAGTTTTGAGAAGGACCCTTCTTTATAATTATCAGTGAAAAACAAGAGTTTGAAAGGTTTCTGTGGTCTACCTCTGAAGTCGACATGCCTGTCCTCCCAGGGTGTCAGCACCATAGAGATAGCTGTCCTCTGAACATCTGACAGAGCAGAGCGCTGGTCCTCAGTCACTGCAACAGCCTGCTCGTAGGAGAACATGCTGATCTGTCTCTGGTGAAATGTCACCTTGAGAAAATGAAAACACAAACAGTAAATCAGACGAACAGAGAAACAGATTAAAGAAATGGAAAAAGACAGGTCAAGATGAATGCAGGAACAGGAGCACCAGCTGAAATATTTTTGATCCCTGTTTATTAGAAAAATTACTCAGGCTTGGTTCAAAATCAAACATATCGGACATTTTGTTCTTGCAAGAAGGAGCAAATACATGCACCCTCAAAAAGAGGTGTCCAGCATTGCTTCCAGATCTCAGCTTTTATACAGTGTGACAAACAGCTGACAGTTACCCCCATTCCCTTTGTATCTGCTTCCGTATGGTAATTCACAAGATAAGGACACAGAGGAGTCGTCAATTAGATGCGGAAAGTAAAACAAAAAGGAATCACTTGCAAATAAGACAGACAACAAAAGAGACTTTTCAGAGCCTGCTTGACAAGAGACTTTCCAGAGCCACAATGCAAACAAGAGGAAGAGACAAATCTTTTTTTCCATCACTGTCGAAGAAAGTTTTAAGGTCTGAATCGCATGAGCACATTTGTCTTGTTGCTTTAATTGAATGAGGACTTACAGCAAACTTTTCTGGTGGTATCATTGAGATAGCCATCGGTGTGATTCCTTCAATTTGTTCTTTCACCAAAGATGACATGGCCATGTCTGGGAGACCGGCTGTAAACCAAGCAAAGAGTTTCATTGTGAGTGAAGTAGCCCAAAGGTCCAAAACACCAGGATTTATCAGGAAGAGAGTGGCAGAATACTTTTAGAGGAAAACAAAATGGCTTTGATTTACATTTGTGAACACACATAGTGTTGACTGAGCAACAAAAATACTATATTTATCCCAGATATCAAACCAGATGTTCAATTAACTCTAATGAGAATTGAGAATTTGTATCATTAGCTGCATGGCAATTAGCTCCAGAATGAATACTAGTTGACATCGTATTAGTAAAAGACACACAGTGAACAAACTGATTACCTGCCAGGACTCCGATCTCAATGAACACATCGGTCCCCCATGAACTCATGTGTCCAAAAGCAAGTCTGTTGGTCAGCAGCTCAACTAGGGCCAGCAGCTGCTCCTCTGAGCAGGACAACCTCAGCTGACCCAGCCAGAGCACCGCCTTACTGCAGCCACCAGGGGGAGACACAGTAGAAGCAGACTGTAAATTTGTGTTTCCATCTGAGCTGGAAAAGAGGCATCTCTTAAAGTGTCTGTGGTTATTTTGCTCACCTGAACTCCACAGCGTTGAAATAGTTCATGTCTGTGGTTTTAGCTCCACACACAATGTAACCCAGAGCCACCAGCGTGCTGGAGTCCAGCTGACTCGAACTCTGCTTGGTGGAGTTTAACACGGTGGAGAACAGAGCAGCCAGCTACGATGAAAACAAGAGTTATGATGGAGGAAGGCTCTTTGAACACACTCACCTCACTAGGAACAACTGGCTGAAACAGATGCAGTCTAATACAACAGCTAAGTGAAAAGTCATACTTTCATAGGTTATATTCTTTATTGTTGTGAAAGTGTTTTGATTCAATTTAATAATCATATTCAAAGGTTCACTTTGTTGTGCTGTTCGATTATAATGGCTTATATTCTCACTGGGATGGATAAAAGCACACATCGGTAAAGCCTTTTTAGTCTAATATTTATATGGTAAAACAAAAAATGTAACAAAGCCAGATTCTTGTCTTCAGTTAATTTCGACAAAACATGTTCAATAGTTAAGATGCTCAGTAAATGTGCATCAAACGCAACTACCTGTCTGGTGTTCCAGGCACTGGTCGCACCCATAGCAGCGATGCTCCTCCGCTCAGTCAGTCGGAGGGAACTCAGCTCCTCTGGTGACATCTCTGTCGCTATTCCACCCAGCTGAGAGATCACAGACTGGGAGAAGGAGGAGATCGGGCCGTATACCTTCATACATACAGGTTATTCCACAGAGAAGACAGAGAGGACACACAGTGTTAAGACCTGAACTGAGGAGGGGAAACTATCTAGCTTCAAATTAAACAGATCGGAGAGGTTGTTCAATGGACTGAAGTAGGCTACAAATGAATGTCACCTTTTTGACTCTCTGGAGCACCGCGCTGCGTTGGTAGGTTGCGAGGAACGGGTCATGACCCATCAGCTCCAGACAGTTGGAGAAGGCAGATGAAGACATGCTGGTCAGGCTGCTGGGGGTCCAGGTGGACGGAGCTGTTGTGTGCAGAATCTCACAGGTAGGAACCATTGGAGTCGCTGGCGGGGGACACACACACAAATATGTGATCAGGGCATGTTGAAATACAGCAGGGGTTAGCGATTAGGCTCTGTTATGGGCCAGTGTTTCAGTACGATGTTCCAAGGATTGTAGGAACCAATGTGATGCTCACGTGACAGAGGATTTATTTTGAGGAAGCCCAGGAAAAACTGCAGGACAAACTGCTGCTTTTGAAAAAACTTCTTGGTCTCATTCTCGTCTGAGCAGTGGATCCCTACGAGCCCGTGCTCCCACTGACGCTGGCTCATGAACAGCTTCTCTATGCGGCCCACGGTCATCAGCGCCTGTGGGAACACAAACAAATGGTTTACAGGAAAACAGGAACCTCACCACCTGATCCTGACACCTTGTGGAGATGTGACACCTGAGGGATATCTTTACAGCCTCTGTTGCCTAACCTGCCACAGGATCAAGTTCCAATCACAAAGCCCCACTGTCGATCTCTGGACACTGAATGAATCTGTTCCAGGAATAACTGTTATATTTTTATTAATACGAGAAGCAATTCAGATTTAATACCAAATGGTTGAAACACAGCAATAAACTCACGAAGGAAATCTCCTGCAGTTTGTTCTTCGGCAGGAAGAAGAGAAAGCGATCCACCTGACTGAGTGTTGTCCGGTTCCAGTTCTGGACCGGCCTGTGAGGAAACACAAGAACACTTCATCATATTTCCACAGTTTCCAAAATCTGTGAATGTTTAATAGGTGTGTGACACAAAAGATTTGATCTGTTTGTGTGTCATTAGCTTAACCACATTAAATTAGTCTATTCTTACTTGGGTGAAGATTAAATCACATTTACAGTATGAACAATTAATGCAAAAAAAATCTGTTAACTCCAAAATGTTCATACATATTTTTTGTTTCCATTGTGACTGTATTAATTGTTATTTGTCATTTAAACCCCAGACCAATTGTTTTAAGCATTTTTTTTAAATTCATTTTATAATATTTTCAATATTTGTATTATGCATATTTTTATCATTCAAATTTACTCATTTCATATTTTTATAATCTAAATTACAAATAATTTACAAATCACAGATATGCCTGGTTATACTACTTAGGTTGAAGAGAGTTTGTGATAACGTTACCCGAAGGCGGCCGGTTCCTGCAGGATCCGAGCCACAAGTTCGATCTTGCTGCTGGAGTAGCAGAGCCCCCTGAGGAAATCTAGATTTTCAGTGAAGAATCTACGGTCCACCTGAACGAAAACCTCGTCCAGCACAAACGGTGCCATGATGCCCAGAGAGCGAAACTCCTCCTCAGTAAACACTCCTGTGTACATGTCCTGCAGAGATCGAGCCCACAAAACACTCATCACACAGCAAACATGGCAAACACCTCCACCTCCACACCACTGAACAATCATACAGTGGCAAGAAATTGTATGTTTGAACCCTTTGGACTTAAGTCATTTTCTACATTCATTGGTCTTATATGTGAAATGATCTGCAGTTAAAGGTAAAGACAAACACAATGTGCTTGAGCTAAAAAAAACAAAAACCATTATAATCGTGTGTCTTTATTGAACACACCAATGAAACATTCACGGTGTTGGTGGAAGTAAGTGAACCCTTTGATTTAATACCTCGTGGACCCTATTTTAGGCCTACGGTGCAGCTGTAGTTCAGAACTGCTCAATATTAACGTGTTTTCATTCTTTTGACAGAGCAGCTTCAGCTCAGTCGTATTCATACGATTGCCAGGATGACTCTTCTTAAATGCTCCTGTAATATCTGTTCTGAGTTTAAATCTGAGGATTCATTTACACCTTTGAGATTATGTTTTATTATTGGGGAGAGTACTAAGTTTTACAGTTTGTCCAACCAAGTACTGATGAACCTTTAAACCTTTTTGTTATTACGTTGTTATTACGTCATGATCATAAGTGCTCTTAGATTTGTTTTGGCGAGGAATAGTCCACATTAGCAGATTTATAGTGTTTGTTCAACAGTAACCTAAATGAGATGTTGACAGTATTTTAAGACAAATCTAAACATCAATGCAGATTTTTACAAATGTATTTTTTCTTACTTGCCACTGTAAATTGTGGATTTACATTCTCTTGTTTCTCTGCCTTTTAACTTTAAATTAGAAAAGGGAAGTACAGCTGTATTTACCATCCTCTGCACCATTTTGTCCACCAGCAGGTGCTGCTTCACTCTTGACAACAAGAGAAAGTGACGAGGGTCCTCAACAATCATCTTCCTCAGAGTGTCCATCATACTTACAGAAAACTTCTTGATGGTGCTCACCCTGCAGACAATGACGCGAACACAAAGCAGCAAGTTAGAAAGAATATTTTTCATCATATAGTCAACAAATTTAGTAAAACTGGGTAAGTCAATTTCTTAGCCAAGTCTGACTTATACATATTCTATTTCCAAATCCAGAGAGCAGACGCTTTACCTACAATAGTATTTTTCTTCTTGAAAATAGAAGAAACATTTCTTGCCTGTTTTTTTTTTTTTTTTTTAATTTTTTTTTTTAAACAAAGCAATGTGACTCCAAAAGGAACACAATTGTACATTTTTCAGAAAAGATCTTTGACATTTAATTTTCTAATTAACTTACAGAAAGAGGATAATTTCCCTGCAGTCATTCTGAATGTATAGCTTTTGACTTACGTCATGGACAGAGCGATCTCAACTCCAAGATCTTCAAGCAGTTCAGAGAAGAACTCAAACTGATACAGCTCTTCGATCACACACTTTTTCTGTCCAGAAGAACACAGAAGACAAATGACAGTGGTCATCTAGATCTATAAATTACTTCCTGAAAATCTAGAATTGCCACAATGTGGTTGTTTGTTTTCACCAGCTAGTCAAGTTTTAGTTTACATCCATATCTTTCCAGAATTATATAAGATCTGTAGTGAAGACTTTGAAGGATGTTGGCCAATAAAGCTGACTCTGAACAAAGTTGGAGCCATAACAGCAGATGAAGCTACAAATGTTAAAATATGGATGCTTCAAATCCATCTTCACCCTGACAGCACACAAGATCTATACATTCACCAAGGTTTGTGGTGATAAGTGTCACCAATTCAGCATCCAACAAAATGTGAAATTTGGTCAAAATCTGAATTTTTTTTTTCTGTGTTCAATAATGACCAGAAAAGTATTTTTTGAAGTTGACCCTTGACCTTTTGGATATAAAATGTTATCACGTCACCATTTTATCCTCTTAGACATTTGTGTGAGATTGTGTCATGATTCGTGCATGTATTCTGGAGTTATGGCCCTGAGCGTGTCACAGTGACCTTTGACCTCTGGCCTCTAAATCTAATCATATTATTCTTGAGTCCAACTAACCATTTGTGCTTAATTCAAAGAAATCCCATCCAGGCCTTCCTGAGATCATGCATTCACAAGAATGGGAAAGATGAACGGACAATCTAAACATAATTCCTCCAGTCACAGCTGGTGTGGAGGCGTATAAACCTTTAATGAAGTCAGACATCTTATACATCAGTCACACAGTTACGTTTACCAATGAGGTGTGAAGAAGTCCAGGCTGCCGTCTGAGGAAGGCCAAGATGTCTCTAACTGAAGAAGGCGATGACCCTGCCTGAAAGCGCTTTCGTAAGACCTCGCAGCTCACACCTTGACCGAGTGTTCCCAGACTTCTGCTTACACAAGAGAAGAGTGTCAATAAATGCACAAAGTTTATTTGTGGAGCTGCAAAATAACGCAAAAAGAAACGAAACGGTTAAAGGGACGGAGCAAATTAGAGCATCTGTCAAAAAGGTGTTTATCACGGAACTAAATTATACTTACAGAAAATCTTGTTTGATTAGATTTGGGTTCCTACCAAGCACCTCTTTGAAAATTGCTTTTGCCTGTGGAAGAAAATGGAACAATTTTGTGTTATGAAGTCGTAACACGTAGACAGTGATCTGTTATCAAGATAATTATGGTCTGTGTGGTTTGTAGTTACAGGCCATCCATTCACAGTGTCAGTGATGATGACGTCTTTGCTTTTGCTTCCCCTCTAAATAATTAAGCAGCTAATCAAGATACTGTCATACACACCTTTCTCATGACAAAGACAGGAAGCGTATTTAATTAGAGGAAGTATGACGAGATCAACGCACAAAGTAAAAGTCACAGACTCAGCGTTAGGTGCTTTCAAATATTCAAATACTATAATGCTTCTGTACCACTTTAGATGTATTTTTAATACTACTGAAAACTTGTTTTTGCTTGTAAACAGTCTCTGACATCAAACAAACAACTTAAAGAAGTGAAAATAACTCCGGCTGAGCTGTTCACCACTTTGCATTTGCACCCACAGTGGGATGACGTGACCAGGTCTGAATACCAACTGCTTCTGCAGAGTGTCGCTGTAAGACGGGCTTGTGGGATACCTGCTGTGTGTTCCAGGGATGTGTGGTCGTATTGGACAGTTTGTTCACAAGCAGACGAGTCCTGGACAGGACGCTGAGCAGAGGCGTGCAGTCGAGCAAAGGCTCCACATCGCTCAACCAGTCGACCACTTCTGGGAAGCCCTGGTCCAAACAAAGGGGAGATAACACAAAGAACAGTGCTGCAGCTGTCGAGAAAAAAGTGAATATTGGATATTGTGTTCTTAACAATGAATATAATGTTTCTTATATGCTACTTTCGTTCAGCTCTTTACTGTCAATTTATGTTTCTTTTATTTTGTTAAACTAGAAAATAGAATTTTTTTTCATGAAGTTCTTGAAGTCAACATGAATGAGGTGTGTGTTGTACCCATAGTTTGGTGGTGATAGCGTTGGCTTGTGGTGGGCTGAGGCCTTGTTTGTGTTGCGGGCAGAGGCTCTGTGTGTCACGGCTGACGGCGGTCAGAGAAGACAGCAGTCTGTCAGAGGTGAGAGTCAGCAGCACCTCCGTCTTCACGCCTACGAGGAGGGAGCTGAGCTCCTGCAGCTGGCCTGGGATCAGCTGGGCAGACGGGAAGAAGGTGTGAGGGTCAGACCACAAAATACAGAGAACACCACTTTACATGTTTTTATAAAATAACTAACCTTGTTACTTGAAGACAGCTGGTCTACAATGATGGCGGCCTGAAAACAGAGTAAAACAGTAAAAAATAAATATAAAGAGGTCATTTTAACTGTTACAACTCTGAGTCATGTTGGATGAAGTGTTCAAATCAAAGACTATGTCTTCGTCATCATTTCACCAAAAAAATTAAGTATAGTTCAGTGGGGTTGAGCAACATTTTTACCATGATGGACCTACCAAAATGAAGCGTATGCAAACGTTCAATAAGGAAAATGTCTTCCCTTATGTTTCAACTTCTCTGCAGGTGTGCTTTTTTCTTGATGCTCTATTTTCTTTCATCACTTCCACTTTTCCATGCTGTCAAATCCCTCATTCATAATTTTCCATCGCCATACTTGCCCAATAGTCTTCATGCCTGCGCTTTTGAGCCAGTCAGTTTCTCATCCCTGTTCTTTAAATATCATTGTTATTCTGTAATTCTGTCTTTTAGACCTCCTGATACGCAAACTTCCTCCTCCACTGAAGTTCCCATTAGTCATCTCCACTCTCCCCTCACCCCAACCGCTCGAGGCAGATGACCGTCCACCTGCTTGTGTTGGAGGTTTTCTTCCTGTTTAAAGGGAGTTTTTCTCTCCAGCTGTCGCTCATGTGGGAATTGTTAAATTGTTGGGTTCCTGTCTTAAGTGCCCTGAGATGCTTAACGTTGTGATTAGTTGCCATATAAACAACAATTTAAAATCCGCTCTACCACATCCAACATCGATGGCTCCGGGGGTCCTGTTACATTACATTACATTACATTACATTACATTTAGCTGACGCTATTATCCAAAGCGACTTACAATAAGTGCATTTCAACCATGAGGGTACAAAACCCAGAACAACAGGAATCAAGAAAATACATACTGTTCTATCTCTTATATTCATTTGGGACATTTATTGACGTCAAGAAATTGTTATTCGCTCCTAATGATCTCTCCTTTATTGAACTATGTAAATTCGAAGATGTTAATCCCCTTCGAGACTCCTTATGACATGTAAAGCCGAGACAACAGCTGTGAGGCTGAGGTCAAATAAAAGGCTCCAATTCAGATGATAGCAAAGATCAAAGTAAAGATCAGGTCTTTGCCTCATGAGCCGCCTCACCAGGGGTCAGAGAGCAGAAGATAGGCTGCCTGTCAGCTGTTCCTCATACAAGCCAAACAGCTGCTAGGAAACCCAACCATTTACAACAAATAGAGGTTTGTGCAGTGAAATAGACAGACTACACCCCCACTCACTGACACCTGGACTTCATGTTCAATGAAAGAAAACAAACTGTGTATCTCAAAAAGACGACAGATCAAAATCAAGTTATACAAGTTATAGATGATGATTGTGCTCGCCATCTACCGTACATCACAGGATGAATTCACTGCCCTACCTGTGCAGAACTGAAAGAGACCGAGTTGAGGGCAGGGAGGACAGCGAGCAGCTGCGACGCTGTGAGATTCTGCAGGAAAGTAACACCCAGTGAGGGCAGGAGGGGGGCGAGCTCCGCCAGTCGGTCTGCGGTGAGCAAGTACGGGACCTGCAGTTCTCTGGTGTTCAGTAACAAATTGAAAACCTGGAAATAAGATTCACAACAAACACAGTTCATACAGTATATCAATAATACTCCTTAAATGCAATTCTTACATGAACGCACACGTTTCAAAAACATTGAATAAAGGATATATTAACATCTGTGTTCCTACCAGTTGGCTGGGCAGACTGACTCCGTGTAATATGCAGTTCATAATACTGTCCTGGATCACTGTGAAGGCGTCTGTGCTTTTGTATACGAGGAGGTCCTCTGGGTCTGCCAGGCACGAGATTTCACCCAGCCTAAAATCACACACAGTTTAAACAACACACCTGAAACACACCTTCCAAAAAAAACAAAAGACATTATTTTTATTAATGGGGTCGAGTCTGTAGAGGTATGGCCTTAAGATGACATAATTATATTGCTTACGGCACAATTGAACATAACATATATGTAAGACATTTAATGTTAAGCCCACAAAAGGAAAGTGTTAAGTTGTATTAATAGTAGAGTAGTTTACATAATATCAAGATACCTTTTCAATAGATATTTATGCTGACTTTCTGGTTAAATACTTGTTTCCAAATTTGTTCTAAAAATGAGAGCATTTTCTAAATTGCGAAAACAGTCATCTTTTTTTTTTTTTCTTATTCAAAATAATTTGGACATGAATGAAAATGCTTTTTTACCCTAAAAACATATTTATTCCACAAAGCTTGTATAGCTGTGAGTTCTTTTTAATTTTTTTTTACCTTAATAACAGAAAGTTAAGGCTCTAATTTATCAATACATACTGTATATTTATTACCGTATGTCCATCTTCATATATATATATATATATATATATATATATATATATAAAATCTATATATTCTAACAGCAGTCCCTCAAATTTCAACTCTGAGCATTGTGTGTGACTTTATTCAAATGAAGGATATCTCATTTTGGATGCAACACACACAAACAATCTCTTTATGTGACAAATTATTAAATGACGCTTAGATACTATCAAGGTTAAAAATGTACCTGAAATTACCAAGCAAATCAAATCCAAACTAATTATCAGAATGCTTCAGATACAGTTTACACAGAGAGAAAGGTTGGAGGAGCCTCCATACAGTCGTTCCCAACCTGGTAAAGTCCTGAGCTGTGAGGTTCCTGTAGGTGCCGATGAGGGTGCGAGCTATGAATTCCTGCTTCAGAGAAGTGAAGGTGTTTCTCTGCAGCACATCCAGCCCGTCCAACAGCTGCAGAGAAAGATGATGAGAGAAGAATTTGAATCGAAATATGTGAAAATTCTTGAAAATATGTAGGTGTCTATCAACAGAATATATAAACACGGTCAGATGATGTTCTTCAGAAATTAAAAAAAACATGAAAAATGAAATAATTCAGTTGACTTCACATCTTGCAAAATCACGATCTCATCTCAAGGGATAGTACGACATTTGTGCAATATGTCTATTTGGTTAGGAAAACAGTTTGCACACATCACACTCTGAACCATGAGCAAGCCTTTTTCCCTGTGGTCATATTTTTCCATTAACACTAAATTAAAGCAAATATCTATTCATCTGGATGTGCAAGCTTTTAATTCGGGGACTCCATTTGCTACCCTAAACCAACATAGATAAACACTTTCAAGTAATAGTTAGACATTTGGGGAAATGTGCTGATTTACTCTCTGAGGGTTAAATGAGCAGACTGATATGGTACATTACATCATAGCGGTATATTAAATATGAAGAGCAACAGCTGGCCTTGCTTTGTAAAGTAAAAAAAAAAAAAAAAAAGTTGACAGGCACCTCTAAAACTCACTAATTAACATGTTTTACCTTATTTTTCAGAAACATCAGAAACACAGTGTTTACAATGTCAGTTTGCAGTTTTTCCAGACGTGTCTGCTAAGCTAACTGGCAACTGGTAACGTCATAATTACTGGGCAGTCTTACATAACAAGAAAATAATAGTTTATCCCAAAATTCAGAATTAGTCCTTTAAAACTGTTATATTCAGAGTTGAGTGCTGAAACATCAGTAACCATGTATCTTGTGGTCATTCTTAATTCATGTGTTTCTACCTTTACTTATTGAATATCAGCCACAAGCATAGGACACACATTGGTGGTGACAGAGAAAGAGGAGTCTGTGTTCTCTTTGGACCAGAATGTGACGAGTGGCTCCGCGGTGTCCCGCGGCTAATCGAACCGCGTCCGGACTTCTCGGGTTTCGCAGCCAGGTGTCAGAGCTCAGCGGGCTGTTACCTGAGCAGCTGAGAGGTGTTGGAAGTTTTGGAAGGGCAGGTAGGCGATCAGGTTCCCGGTGTCTCTGATGAGCGACTGATGACCTCTGGTGATGTTGGACGGCTGCAGAACTTTGCTGTACCACAAGCCGAACGCCTGCCGCTGCTCCTGGGTCATACTGCCGAGGTTTCTGTTTATGGTGTCCCGCCTCGGAAAACACCAAATAAGAAAGTATGTTGTCTGATATAGTGTAAACGTTTTATTGGATATATTTAAATTGTATGTGGCCTGCTTTGAAAGATTGCATTTAAGACATTTAAACATAGTGTGAGGTTATGAGAATGTGTTTAATCATGAGCAAGGTTGAAATTAAATCTTCAAATGAATTGTTTGACATGTTATAAAATATTGTTCTAATTTGTTTTCCTGTTAACAGATGAGCAGATTGATCCAATATCTTGGATGTGATTGTTAAATATGAAGCAATAAGCCTCACTAAGTCGAAAGGTAAACTAAATTGTCATAAAGCTCATGAATCAATATTTTATATCTCTCATCTTCAAACTGCACAAAAAAAAGCAAACCACAATGATGTAAACTATTCAACTGGGTTTATGTGTTGAATTTCTTGCTGTGGATTTTTTTTTCACCTCTGGATGGAACCAGGCTTTCTGTTTCCCCTTTTTTTTTTTCAAATCTTAATGTTTAACTATGAACTAATTGCCTGCTAGCCATATATTTACCATACAGATGTGAAACTATGTCTCTAAATGGAATGTGGCAATATAAGCTCTGTCCAGATTGAAATCTAGTCAGTGAACTAGTACTTTCTATGTATAATGCATGTTCCTGGCACCCCATGGCACAATGACACACGGTGCCTGACACCAGAGGTGTTCAGGTAGAAGCATTATTTACATCGGACAGTGAGATTGCATGATTCTGCACCACTGAAATAAAGGGTATTCACTATTCTACTGGCAAATAAAACTGAAGGAAAAACTAATTAAATTAATGAATTTTTGCTAGCCGAGTCAAAACTGTCTTTTCCAACAGAGACCTTTTTTTTTTTGTAAGATCTTAGATGTGCAAAGGATGTCACAGTAATTACTGCTCGGAAAGGTGCAATACATTGTGCAATAGCGTTACAGAAAAAAAACACAGCTTTCACATGGTTTTCACACGGGACTTGGTGATAAAATGTCTGACAAATGTTTACCACATGTTGCAACATATGACAACATGGGGAAATATGTGGAAACGTTTTCACATTGGACTCTACATGGGCTCCATATATTACACCACAAAAATGTTCCAAAACCCCGTTTCCCTGGACAGAATACATGTTTCACATGTGCAAAGTCACGTGTATGTGGTCACAGACGTTTTTGCACAGGTGTGTTTTTTCTGTAAGTTTAAACATACTATAGGTGTCAATCTAAAAAATGAAGAAGGATGATACCGTGAATGAGCACCTTTAAACAGGTGTTCTGCACCCCTTCCACCCTGAAGGTCCCTGTACCAGCAGCAGACTGGATCTCGGTACTGGCACAGCTAAGATGGATTTAACAATGTTTTTGCTTAATTTCTGTCTCTTCAAATTTAGTTGAGTTGCAGCTTTTGGAACACGGTTCAATTACATCAGTGTTTAATCACTGATTTTTCTATTAGAAGGCTGTTATTTACGGTCTAATTTACAGTTTAGATTAGGCATTATTTAAAATATCAAATGTTTTTTTTAAATCTTACTCGAAACAAATAGACTTTTTGTATTTCAAAATACTTCCAAGTAACACTTTTCCCAAGGTTGCTCATGTTGGCTTCACAGTTGTGGAGCTGTTACTGACTGAAATCTGGGATCGTTTTTCAGGTGCAATTAAAAAAAGAAAAGCCTGGGGTTTAAGGGATTCATTATTCAATTACCCGAATGGATTAATGAAATATTGCATCTAACATACATTTGAGGATCCTTCAATAACTCCCACTGGCGCGATGCGTTGAGAAAGGAGGCAACCGCATAGATGAAACCAACAGTAAAATGATCCATTAAATGATTTACATTGTGTCCAGCAACTGGGTCATTAGAAATAACAAACTAACACCATCACTTACACATTAGTTTTGTTTTGCAGGGAGGGCAACGCAAGGATGTCCGCTGGCCTCGCTGCAGCCAGCAGGGGAGCCAGCTCAGGGAAGAGTTTATCGTCCATCACCAGGTGGTTGTGAAACAGCACTGACGCCATGGTGGACAGGTACTTATCAGAAAACTGGCAAACAGAAACAAAAAGAGCCAGCAAGAGTGAAATACGGGGTAATCAACAACAAGAGGACTCAACAGACTCCATCACAGTGAAACAGAGATGAGAGGAAGCAACAAGAAAAGGTGGATCGATGTGGTCAGTGTTGGGTTCACATGTCGTGTAATGATGTGCTAATTCACCTGCAGTGTATCCTTGTTGCTGCTGTAGTACTGAAGGATCAGTCTGACGGTGCTGATGTGAGCTGCACTGAGCACTGGCTTCAGGCTGCTCAGCGGTATATTAAAGTACTCCTGCACATAAAAGAAGTCATCAGACAGTCAAGACATTGTACAACTCTCAGTTTATGACACAGTATAATCTCACCTTAATGAGAAGCAGTTCATCATTGGTCACTTCTCTTGTTGTCAGCATCAGGTTAGTTAGTACAGTCTACAGGTAGGAAACACACACAATAGTAACAGTATTTATAGATGGATTAGTAGCAGCATGTAATCTGGGTGTCTCTTTTCACACATTACTGTAATTGTCAAATCAGGTGTGAGCCAGTCGAGATTACACCCAGAGGAAGAGATTCATCATGTCCATATCGATGACAGGAGTGAAACCGGACACCAGCTCTAGGCTGCCTTTACGCTGGAGGTCGGCTGCTACACAACGACACTAATGGTAACTGATATGATGAATAATTAGATAAACTATAAAGTCAATGAAATGTTCAACACAGAAACTGATTGAGTCTATCTGAATAAAAGATGATGGAGAATCTCTGTTGGCACGCTGCTCTGATTAAACTGCACAGTGCATTTCCAAGAAAGTAGCTAAAATTATACTTCATTACCTCGAACAAATAGTTTAGTCCTCAACTTCGACCGACTAAATTAGAAAAATGCTGCGTAAAGATTGAATCAGTAATGATAATCCAGTCATATAATTATATAATAGCAGTGGCGGAAAGTATCAAAGTACATACATGTTTGGTATTTTAAGAGTATATTGATACAAATACTTTTTGAATGAATGAGTTTTACTTGTAACAGAATACTTCTACACTGTGGTACTGATATTTTCACCTCAGTAAAAGTACATCTTCCTCCTCTGAGTATAATCCTCACGGCCTTATAATTAATAACACATTCATTTGAAACACATTATTTTCTATATTGAAGTTTTGGTACTTAAGTGAAGTATCAGAATATTTCTTTTTTTTTTTTTTCAACTGCTGCGCAATTAAAATACCTTCCAAAGAAATACACAAGATTCCCCTGTTTTCCACATGGGACACACGTGACCACATGTATAACACATGTTTACCATGTGCTGCAACATATGGTAACATGGGGAAAATATGTGGAGAGGTTTACACATGGGAATACAAATGGCCTTCACACATTACACCAAGAAAACGTTATAAAACCACGTTTCCCACAAGCAAAATGCATGTTTCCTTCGTGCACAATCACGTGTGGCATGCGATCACGTGTTTTTTCTGAGACACCTACCCCAAAACACTGCAGCAAGACACGCTTCGCATCAGAGTTGTTTTCCCTCTTGAAATAGTGAACTACAGACTGCAGCACACTCTGTCTTATGTTCTCGGTGACATGCCAGGAGGTGCTCTGGACCTCCTCCAGGGTCAACAGGATAACCACAACAGTGCTGACTGCGTTGTCCAACATTGTAGCCACTGGTGGAGTGAGCAGATTCTCCACTCTGGAGCTCAGGCTCTCCACCCAGCAGCGCACCACAACCTGCAGGACCGTGTTCTGAGTGGCACCAGGTCGGCAGGCTGACGTGAGGTCGACAGAGCAGTTCCAGTTGACCTGTTTCACCAGATTCCTTGCGAGGCAAAAATCAGGGTCTGTACTGGTGCTGTCATTCGTGTTCGTGGTGGTGGTGGTGGTGGTGGTGCTGTAGTTGGCCAAGGTGGTGCACATGCTGCTCACCCACATGCTAGACGGCTCCCGGGAAAGAAAAAAGAGAAGACCGGCATTGGGGCAGATGGATGAGACAAAGTTGGTCTGGTCATGCTCCCAGCACAGAGTCAGCAGAGCCACATCTGGAGGAGATATGCTCCAGCCGGAGTACTGACACTGCTCAGCAGGTTTGAATCCAGTCACACTTCCACCATATCCCCCTCCTCCACCAGGAGACACCCCTGGATTTGAATGGTTGGCACAGTGCGGTATCAACCAGGTGTTGTCCTGATTGGCCAACAGGTTCCGGAGGACTGTTTCGTTGGCGCAGACTTTGGAGGTGAAGTTAAGAGAGTCGTTCTCAGCGCAGACAGCGAGCTCAGTCATGTCCACGATGATCGGACGGGTCCAATCAGAGTAGTTGCACACCTGAAGGACAGAGGGTTGTGAATAGAAAATCAGGATACACAGTCTGTACTACTGAGTGGATATAAATAACATTTGAACTTGTTTCCTGTAACAGTTTACTGTTTTTAATCTAGTTAACACTGTTGTCTTATGTTTTTTTATTGTGTGTATACAGAATACAAGAGTGGATAAAGAGTCGGAGAATCCTTTGTGTAGACACATGGTTATTTGCACATGTGTAGTGTGTGTATGCATTGTACATGGCTGATAAACTATATCTCTAGAATGACATTGTCTGTAACTTGTGCTGATAATAATTCTCTAACGGAAACATTCAATATGTGTATATATATATATATGTTCTTTTAATGCCGGTTAATTAAGACCTTGTATTCACATGTCGATGTCATCCAGGTAAAATGCCCACCTGCGGTACGACGGTTATTTTCCCCACATCTTTGCAGACTGATGTGAGCCATTTGTTCTGATCGTGATATAACAGCTTCTCATACAAGGAGTCGTTGCAGCAGACGTTGTCCTGAAAAGCATCCTGATCGTGCTGCCAACAGAGGCCGACCACTGACTCGTCCACCTGCCGCTCTCCCCATGTGTGGTAGTTACACCAGCCTACGATGTCAAAGGACTGGGTGGTCACCGGTGGACGTGGAAAGTTAGGAGAGGTGTTGCAGTGCGTCTCAAGCCAGGCGTTCTCATTATTAAGCAGAAGGCTGTTTAGAAACGTTTTGTTGGAGCAAATCTGTTGAGTAAAACCACTCTGATCCAAGAGGATGCACTTTGACAGAAGATCCGTGGATATCTGCATCACATCATGCCAATCTGAGTAACGACAAGAATCCAGCTGTAATAAATTTGGGTTTGGGAAAGCTGGCGCGGGGGGCATGTTGGTGCAATTAGGCATGAGGTGCCAGTTGTCAGGGTTGGAGATTAAAAGCATCAAGAATCCGGTGTGCTCACAGATGAGTTCGATCAGTCTGGGACGGTCCAGGCTCATGCAGAACTCCAGCAGGGAGGGGGAGACTGAGACCGTGGGCTGGTCGATCCACCGCTCATACACGCAGAACTGACTCACCATGTACCCGGGGTCTGCAGAGGAGTTAGCACAGTATCCGTACAACCAGCTGTTCATCTTGTCTGCGAGCAGCTTCCTCATCAACGAAGCCTTGTTACACACCTGCCTCACAAACTCCTCACGTTGGTTATCGCTGCACAGTGATACAAGGACAGCGTCTGCAACGTCGTTCTCCAGCCAGCTGTTGTAGTTGCAGGCCAGCTGTTTGAGGTTGGAGGCATCTCGGGCTACTCGATGAGGCGCAGTAGGAAGGGGGGGCAGAGTCTCGTAGAGAGGGGGGACAGCAGGGGAGAGATGCGTGTCCCCAACACTGCAGTCGGATGACCTGCTGACGAGTGGAGACACCAGGGCTTGAATAACATTACACATGTTGCTCCACACCTTCTGTATTTGTCCGGGGCTGAGGGAGTTTAACGCCAGGCATAAGGTGAACACAGATGTGGAAGATCCTGCTCCTGAACCCGAGAGGACGTCAGTACAGAGTGTGTCATTGAGCGTGGCCAGATCGTGGTGATCACACAGGATCTCGTAGATGTCTGTGTGGTTTTGAGTCTCTGAGCGGCTGCGTTGGAAGGAGACGCACTCCGGCCCTGGATATGTGCACAGAGACTGCTCTGGAGTCAGGAAGCTGTTCAGGAGGATGTCAATCAGTGGGATACTCAGAGACCAGGTCACATTGTGCTTTATTCCCCTAAACAAAACAGGCATTTAGTAATTAGTACAGATTAGATACACAGCATGATATAACAATATTTGCAAAATACAGATTTAATGAGAGCTGCTCCAGCTGCTCTGTGTTTTTACTGCTCTCAGGCATGAAGGGAGAAGTTCATTAAAGCTACCATGTGCAGTTTTTACATTAAAGTCCACATTCTGACTTTCTTACAACAATACATTGTGTGCATCTCTATGTCTACAATAGTATTGAATTCATTTCCTTTCTCATAAAATATATCTGTATTTTTAGACTCAGTGATTGGATGTTTCCTGCAAAATGCACCTTTAAAGTTGTCATGTACTTCCTCCCTGAAGTTTTGAAGCACAAAACTTGGCTTTGGGTTTTTATCAAAACAAAAAAACAATTCTAACATGGAGACCAATTCTAGAAAGCTGTTGAAGCGCACCAACTGTCATGTAACATTGTCTATGGCAAAAATGAATCCAAATTGAATGTAATTTTCAGCAGTAGGCATGTGTATTGTCTCTCTCACAGCCTCGAGTACATGCATCTTAAAAACACGGTCCCATAGTGCTACTTGTGGTCAAACGCTCCACACAGCAGCTCTAATATGAAAACATGGTTTATGTGAATTTCACTAATGACTCACCACATAATGAGTTGCTTGAGACCTCCTGCCAAACAATAGGAAAACAGTTTAATTAGCATAGATGGAAGAATTTGTAATGATAAACTGTGTAACACATTATATTACATATCATAACATATAGTATGTAACGTCAGATACTGATGAAAAATATTGTCTGACCTTGTTCACAGGTTTCTTTTTCGTCTAAAAATGGGACTCTTATTCCAAACTGTAAAGCTATCTTGATATAGTCCAGTGGTACTTGGAGCAACGTTGCCATGAACTTCAGGACGTGCATCACAGATGCATCCATCAGGCCACTCACAGAACCCACCAAACTCTCAGAAAGAGGCAGACTTGACAGTATATTGCTAATCGTCTGCTGAAAACCACTAAGTGCCGCCGTGGTCGACTCCCCCCCCCTGAGGTCGGCCCCGAAGAAGCTGGTTGACTCTCCATCGGTGGTCAGCGGCGTGCAGGTCTGGGACCTCAGAGACGACAGGAAGGTCAGTAGCGGCTTCCCTAACTCCAGAGACACCGTCTTTGTCAGCTCCGCCTCCAGTCCACAGTCCTCTCTCCCAGACAGAATACACACTAATGTTTTGGGGAGGTCATCTATGAATCTTCCTTTCAGCAGTGGTTGAAAGACACCATACAAGTTACTTACAACATCATAATATGAATTCAGGTTCGTACTCTCTCCTGAAGGAGGGACGTGGAAATTGCGGGAGTTTTCATGAGACAAAGAGTGGATTTCATGAATAACTTTATGGATAGATTCCTCTAACTTGGTGGCCTCAGTGGAAGTGAGTTTTTCCTTTCTTTGTATTGATTTGGGTTGTGAACATACCTGCTTGACATCACATATGATCCCTGTAGGTATGGAGAAAAGAAAAAACAGGAAATGTTCATCTCTGTTGAGCTTCTGACGGTCTTTTAATATCTTTATTCAACCAACTTATTCCCACTTAAGTTTGAAGCCTCGTTTGCAGATATGACAAAGATAAATTAATTTAGCATTTTCTTTAGATGCTCAGAGAGGAAGCAGAATATTGCCTGTTCTAAGAGAAACATTAATACATTTGACTGTAGGCGCTTTTATTCCAGACAGAGATCCCATCTTTCAACTTAATTAGGCTCAACTTACAGTTCACCTTAAGGATTTTAGCTTTACCTATCAAATATTGATCTCATCATATTGTCACCTCGCTAAAGTTTTGTCTACTTGCAATTTTTTTTTTTTAAAGTTAAACACTATAAAATCTTTGGGAAACCTTTTTTGTTAAGACTTACCAAATAAGATGCACACCACGCAAACAGCTGGTGCCGACCACATTGTAAGTGTCCTCAAATGCCACTCCGGATGACAGTAAAGCTTTAAAAAAAAAAAATTAAAAAAAATCCACTTTATCCAGTTGATGCAGAGGAAATATTCAGCTGAGGCAGAAGAACCAGACAGAGAACAGCCTTCATATTTGTTGACGCTCAAAGTCAGACCTTGGAGAAAACCCCGTTCAAACTTCCTTCAGACTTCAGGTTGAAGTGATGATCCCTCTCACACGTCAATGTGCTCGGAGAGTCCGCAGCCTCCTCACCTCACTGTCCACTCTGCAACTCTACACCCGGTCTGAGAGCAGCGTAATTAAGCGCAACGCTAAAGGAGGGGAAAAAAAAAAAAAGGTAGGTGCGAAATGAGGGCTGTGAAACGCAGAAGGGATTTCAGCAACAAGCACGGCCATCGGTGCTGCAATATTAATGATGTGTGTTGATTAACTGATCCGTCTGAAACACGAGTCCTGTCGAAGGAGACAGAAGACACCAGACTGACTGCGGGAGGATTTTACATGACATCTGCTACAAAGAGCTTCTAAACTCCCAAATACAACCCGACTCCTGGGAGGCATTGAAGATGCTGTTTATTGACTGGGACTGGCATTAATTAGTTCCCACCGACAGGATGATCACGAACGTGGGTAAGTTAAGAGAATAATAATGACTGAATGTATTTGCTTTTCCTACATTAATGGAGAACATACAATTTCACATTTCGTGAAAAATGAAGTCCCTTTTAAATTAAACACTCGGGGGTGACTTTGATGTCAGCACATTTTTAGGTTTTCTTCCTTTAAAGCATTAAAACTACACAGAACTCCTAAATACAATCCATTAACTGTAAAATCTCATTTTAGAAAGTTAATGTCAATAAATAAATGTATATTATTTACATAAATAAAATCAAGAACGTTGCACGTTTCTGATGGACTCGAGTATGTTAAATCCCTGGAGATAACTTACATTAAATAAAACTTAATTAAATTAAACCATGTTGAGAGTAACTGAACCACCTATAAAGGTTTAATTAATGGCAATTTCGTTGATGTTTGGCTACAGGAGTAAAAAAAAACAGGCTACTCTCTCAAGCCTCTATAGAAAGGTTAAAAACAAACTAAGACAACTATCTATTGCCGTTAGGCGATTTTTAAAATACTTAAATATGACATTACACTGCTCAAACCCTGATAAAAACAGTTAGGCTATCAGACACACAAATGAAACATGGGCCTTACATTTTGTAGGTGTACCGTTAATACTACTACATCAATATAATGAGTCCATTTCTACTATTCCAGTGCACGTGTGATGTGACTGTACAATTCCTCTATTCGTTCTTTATCTGTCAAACATCATCATCTAAGACTGTGGAGAGGAATAAAAACAAAGGGCATGCAAGATGTTTTTAACTTTAAAACTTTGTTTCAGAAATGAAATGTAACTGTATATACACTTTACAATAGCATACAGCCTGACAGATAACAAAGATGTCTTCAAACATTTTTAAATACATCTTCAGCACAAATAGCAATTCTTGCAAGTAAAATGGCTTAACAGATATTAAAAAATAAAAATCATTAACACGACCGTTTTCTGCAGAAAAAGTGCCAGGATTAAAATTTAATTCAGGACTTTTCCACAAAGCAAGCTGTATTCTCTACATGCTAAGTTTAACAGTTCAGTGACATTGCGCTAAACTAAACATACAGATATTTGTAAGAACAAAAAAAAAAAAAAAAAAAAGAACAAAAAAAAAAAAAAAGGAAAGAAACACTCCATCCGATGTAAAGTTAAATCTTCATTAATACATTTAAAAAGTAGATATGACATGCCTTTTGAAATCAAAAATACAAAAGATTTTCCTTCCTTTCAGGATTTTTTTTTTTTTTTTTTAAAACATGAAGCTGCATGTATTGTACAACACTCAGTGTACAATAATCTGGTAATGCACAAAAATGAGCAGGATGAAAAGTATCAAATGCCTCCCACCGATCCTTCAGAAAAAAGCCACGACTGATCATTTTACAGTCGCACAGCCCATCGAGGAGACGAGCACACCCGGGCTGCATCACACTCAAAGTGAGGCTCGCATACTGAAAGATGGCAGTCAGGATGGTGAGAGATCATGGGGACAGGGAGGGGGCTACCATGGTAGGACCTCAAGACATGTTTCCTATTCCAAGCAAATCGTTTCTGCTCACGTCGACATGCGAATGGCAGGTGATGCCGTCCCTCCTCATCTATTTTGTTCTACTTGATGAGGACAAAACACAACGCGGAATCTGGAAAGACACTTGAGCCTTCACCCCATGTACAATTTACATTCATAGTCTGGACATGTGTTCTCAAAACATTACGTCCGAGTAAACACCATTGTGCCCTTTAACAATTTCACTTAAAGAAAAACTCGTTTTAATTTCTGGAGAGCCACGAACTCAAAGAAAAGGCAAAGACAGGCGAGCACTGAACAGATGGAAACCACTTCTGAACAGAACCTGTGCCGAGCGAGTACCAGCGATTCACCTGGCCAATTTACACATGGGAGTCACAGTACACAACACATACTGCACACAGAAAAACTGAAAAATAAAAACAGGGGAAGGGTGGGCGTCTCCATGTTTCGGTATCTGCAGAGCTTTGAGGTCTGATTGTCTCTTTTCCATCGAAGCATTACACGGGTGAGAGCAGGGGAAATGCCGTGGAGAGGAACTTGTAAGGAGAGGAATTGTATGGCACTGTACAGGCAACCCAAACACTCACATTTGCTTTAACATAAAATGCACTTGGATTCAAACGAGAACTGAAAAAAGTTCCAACAATGCATGCCAAATTGTCACAGAGATTCAAGTCGACTCTTGCGGGCGTCCACAGACAACAACCTGACTGGCTGGCATTTGAGTTTCCGGTCTCTTCCTCCCAGGTTCAGCCTCCTACATGTCTGCCTCCTGTGTTTCTCACTATCAAATAAATTAAGTTGAAACAACGGAGGAGTAAAATGTCAGTTTGGCTTGAGTGTCCAGGCTGCAGTTGGGCAAAAACACATTCATATAGTTACCATTCTTAAACACAATACTTTGAACTGTGCTAAACAAAAACAAAACAAAAACACACAAAAAAAAGAACAAATGCTTAAAAGTACTAAGTAAAAAGGTATGAAACAGACAGGTAGGGGGGCAGTCAGTGAGGCTGACAGTAACAATATGTTGCTGGTGCCAGATATGGCTGGTACAGGGTCTGGCCATAAATACCTACCATGGGTAGACTTCATGACACACTGGCAGAGATGTGCTACATTAGTCATAATGCTACTGATATAGCCATCAAATTACACATAAGAACTAAAAGAAACGGCTCTGATTTAAGCAGAATACTTGATTAGGAGAAAAAGACAATACTGATTACAGACAAATGACAAATCAAATACTATTATTAAAGAAAGGTTAATGTCGACACGTCACTTTGAAAATGAATGCCCTCAAACCATTACAATATGTCAGATTTACAGGTAGGAAGATTCTTAATCCTAACATTTAGATAAGGAGCCATGTTGTGTCCACAGTGAAGCCAACACATTGATTTAAACTATTTGTTAGAACGAGAACAAACTATATTTAAAGTCCTTGGTTAACTCCATGTCATTCGACTATGCAGTGGACTGCCATTAATATGCACCCATGTTCTCCTAATAGGAAAAAGGCTTACAATAAAAGTTACATGTCCCCTTTTAAAATATCATTATTTTACAAACAGAAGTAAAACATTTTTGAAACACTATCTTCTTTTAAAAACAATGAAACACCAGTTTTACCAGAAAAAAACTGCAACCAACAATAGAAAGTTGACAAAGCTACGGAGGAATGCATATGACTTTAAAGGCTACAGATTGCAGGTTTGCCCAAACACCAAATCAGTGAGTGTGTGTGTGTGTGTGTGTGTGTGTGTGTGTGTGTGTGTGTGTGTGTGTGTGTGGCCAGGAGTAAACATACACACATGCACAGGTTGATTTACAGGCCAGTCATTCCTGCTGAAAATGGTCTGTAGCCACAGTGTCCTTATTCGTCAGTGTCAACAGCGTGAGCACCAGGTGGGTTGGTTTGGGTTCAGGAACTCCGTCGGGGTGGAGTTCCTCTGTCATATCCACTAAACCAGCACCGAGACTTCAGAATTTAGTGTGGAGCTGAGATTTGGATCCACAGCTGGAGAGTCGCTCAAAAAGAGGAGTCTACCTGGGCTTGTTCATAGCATGTGTAATTTCACCTGGGGCATTTGGACTTTTAGAAAATTTCACCCAGATCTTTAAAAATGGTTTTTCTTTAGATTATTATTATTATTATTTTTTTTTTTTTTGAAAAAGCAACAGTGGACTTAAAAACAAAAAAGGGAAGGAAAAAAAAAAAAAAAAAAAAAAAAAAAAAAAAAAGGTAATTTTTTTTTTTTTTTTTTAAAAGTAATGGCAATGTTGTAGTTTGTAATCCAAAGAGAGGCTTTTTACACGCATGTTGTTTTCAGTCTTTTCATGTTGTCCCGTCCTGAGAGACTGCGGGCGGTTTCAGTCCGGAGGTAACAGGTCGTGAAGCCGGAACCTCTCCCGAACATGCGGCCGCACATCCTCATTCTGACGAGTTCAGCAGGCAGCAGGACCATGGAAGGAGAAGATTAAGGCACAAATTAGATTACATTAACTCAAAGGAACGTTGCGTTGTAATAGGTATTAAAGGAGTTTATTTGATAGTGGGACAGCTTACCATCTCAACCAACTTCTCCAGGAAGGGCACCAGCTTCAGCAGCTCATTGTCATTCTTGTCCATGAACCAGCTCTCTATGGGAATCCCATTGGACAACTGTCGAGACAAAATAATGTAAATTATGACCACATAAAAAAAAAATCTTTGTATTTTTAACGGACCTGAAATGTGTCTCTCAAATGTAACGGAAGAAACTGAAACTCCAAAAAAAAGAAACCCCTCCACACAAGGATTCAAATATCAGGGTTTTCTACACTTTAAGATTCAGGGAAAAGAAGCTGAGGAGCTACAACACAGAGAAAACACCAGATCTCTACCACTTCTCTAATGAGTGAGGCCATTGTTTAATCATCTTGTAGATACATTTATGAAATAAATTAAGATGTGTCAGCTTGATTCAGGTCAACAGGTTACAATGATTCATCCACCACATCGTATGTTTGAGTTGCAGGAATTTATCAGAGGGGCACAGGACAATGTTGGAGGGCAAAAGACATTCAGGGTTTTGACAATGTAGGAAGAGTAGAGCAAAATAACTCGGGTCAGGATTTGTGCAGTCAGGAACCAGGCTAAGGTTTGTTCCAGTTTGATGAGACCACATTTACATGTACAGAAGCTCCATGCTATTACGAGGGTGGATTCCTGTTGTGTGCAAACTGAGGGCAGCACCATGATGTCACAGAGCAGGGGGGAAGCTAGTACCTTCATTATTCTAGTTATTCCAAGTTGGGACACTTAGATAAAACTGCAGTGGTGTTTTGTGCGGGTGTTTCACCTGATATGCAAAGGCTTGTGGTGAATTGTCGATGATGATGGTCTTTGACAGATCTCTGCCCAAGATGTTGAGGTCCTTGATGTAGTTTCCCTGGACACAAACACAATGCTCTCGAAACAACCTGTGTCTACAGTTACAGTAGAGAATGAAAGGGAGGAGGGGAGGAGGAGGAGAAGAAGGAAAAGAAAATCAATCAGTGGCAAGGTCAGCGTAATCAATAATTCAGAAAAACCACAACACTGACACCTGAACAGAAGCACATGCCAACACCAGAACTCTACATGGTGCTTTATGAGTTCTAACTCTTCTCATTCAGGCTTACACCAGCGTTTATGTTTGTTGTGCAATAGTGAACATAAACAAACTGTACCTCACTAGCTGCTTTTTAGGATCCAATATGTTGAGCAGTTTGTCTGCATACACCTTTTTAGAGGCTGTGAAGAGGATGATCTGGGAAAGGGAGAAGATAAAGGTCAAACTTTTCACATCTGATGGAATAAGGCTTAACCGACAGGAGTAGCCGGGTTTTTATTTACCTCGTATATTTGAGACATGCGCTCCAGAAACTCTCTGAAGAATGGCCTCAGGCGCACGTACACCTACAACACACCACAGGTAAACAAACATTCATCAGCATATGACAAAATCAACTGTAAGACATCACCGTGTACATCTTTTCTATAACATACATCATATCAAAATAGTTATTAATTTTAGTACATCAGTTAACTGAACAGTTCTCCAACTGTATGAGGCTTCTCAGAAAAATGACTCTGCCCCCCTCTAGTGGCATCATAAAAAAATAAGAGGGACGCATTCCTGTCAGGCAGCGTGCCTACCTGGTAAATGACATCCTGAAACAGGACAGGGAAGGTCAGAGCTGCATCCTCCAGCTCATTTAAACTGCAGTGGACCAACGTTTCATCCTATAATCGACACACGGAGAAAATACTTTTCAAAAATGTCCACTTAGTTTCGATAATCCAAAAAGAAGTATGTAATTCTAAAGTGTAACGGACCAGGTCTAGGACCAGTGAGAACTCCGGCGTGCTGCGTGTCTTCAGCGGTAAGGCTGGCTTACGGGTGAGCTGCTCTTCTGTCAGTGGAGGGACGTGCTTGATGAAGAAATACCTACAAATCAAAGCATAATCATTTTTAACGCATCTTCATTACAAATAACAAACCAATGAGGATGTACTGATTTGAAAAGAGTATATTAGCAATTAAAACATTTTTGTTAAAAGGTTTTTGACAGCGGCCTTTTATATTATCTACTCTTTTTAAAAAAAAACATATATTTTTTTTTAACTTAAAAACATTTTGATTTAAGTTCAACAGGAAACACAGATATCAGCTCTGTCAGTATGTAAATACAAACCAACCAGCAATTCAGTTTGAATCTGAATCTATTAAGAATAAGGATACACGACAGTATCACCAGAGAATGACAGCTGGTGTTGTGAAAACTGTGAGAAATACTTCATTAAAATCCTTTCAAACTCAAACTGTCCGGCTTATGTTTTGTCGACCTGCAAACATTAGCAGACGTGTCAAACTTCTGACTTAGTTGAAGTGTTATCGGCTTGGGTGTTTGGTTGCTGGTCTAGACCAGCAGCATCTGGGACTCTTTACTTGGATCAGATGTTTCATTTTGCCACTGACAATTTCAGTATTTTCCTCCACCCTCTTTGTGATGCTTGGTTAAGTTGTCCCACTACCTCCTGTTCCTCCTGTTTTCCAAATATCAGCACTTTGGTTTTGTTGTCACTTCTGTTCAGTGAGGTGTGGCTGTAGGTCGAAGCATTTTATGACTGCAGTGCTTTTACTCACGGGTCAAAGACTTCCCAGTCCTCCTCATAGGTTGCCTCTGGCGGTACAGCGGTGGGAGGAGCGTCCACATATGCCATATCTGGACTGGAGCCTGGAGCTTGGACCACAACAAGAACATTTAAAAAAAAAAAAAAGATGAGAAACGGGGAGCTAAAACAGCAAGGTAAGCATTTGTTACTAACTTCCTTATTACCTAAATGTTTCAGAAGCATGTGTTCTTCTCTGTGGTAACTACCTGTGAGAGGGGGAAGGTCAGCATCAGGATCAAGCTCTGCCTCCTCCTTTACAGGAGATGCCTCGAGGATGTGGGGAGGTCGTAGAGGAGGCAGCTGTGATACACTAGAGTAGAAGTTAGTGGTGGCACACAGTTCCTGTGTGGATGTAGCTGTGCTGGTGGGAGTCTCCACGGCTTGCTCCAAGTCCAGCTGCTTGACTATCTCCTCGGCTTTCACTGCCTGGTCTGGAGAGTCTGAGCCAGCGGAGGCTTAATAACAAACACAACGAAGAGGCATTTAAAAGACAGGCACTGCAAACACTATCATTTATTATGGTGGTGGGACACCTGAATATTAGTACGAATGTAAACAAGCAGTAACAAAGCACGAGAAATAACATTGTAGTTATAAAGGGATACATTTTTTTTGTTAAAAGTAAAGCTCAGTTTAATGAAATCATTAGAGGTGGTGCTTGGTGAAAAAGAAACAAACTAGTAAGGCTACACATGGCTGCAGGCATTCACTGATACAGATTATATTGTGATTCACACACTAAAACATGGCCTCTGCTTACACTTCTAGTCATAAAGCAAACAGGCTACCTCAAGACTCTGCTTACCATTTTTAGCTGGTGAGAAGAAGTTGAAAACGGGGGAGAAGATGGTCCCGAGAAGAGTCGTTCTGGGAGGAGTGGCTGGAACCTCAACGGCCGTCGTCTCCTCCAGACTACCGTTGGGCTTCTCCTTACTCCTGTCATGGTTGGTTGCCTCTGCAGAGGAGAATCAACAGATTTAGGAAAGTTAACAGACACAAATAAAATATTTAACGTTTGTTTTCCATTCGAGTGCCACTCACGTCCATTGATGGACCCTCTCCTGCCAACTCTGCTTATAGTCCTCCTGGGGGTGTTGGTGTTTGGGGTTGTGGAGGTGATCAGGTTGTTGTCCACATCGCAGTGGAGGCGTGTCTTCTTGGCTGGGCTTTCCTGCTGCACCTGACAAGACAAGACAAGAGTGTACACTTGTAATGACTAAAAACAGTCAAATAGATTTGAATGAGTTATGGTCATTTTGTCGCAGAGCTAAGAAAGTGCCAAAGACCAAAGAAAACCTGTGGTTGACCTGGTCGTGCATCATTCAGAAAAAAGTCACCAAATCAGAAGAGAGAGTATCATTGATATCGATGCACATTAAAGACACAGACACAACAGCCTGCTCTTGGCCGAACTGCAGAGAGAAGCTTAAGAGTATGCACAACTATTTTGAGATAGTTTTTTGGGACTTATTACAACAAAAATATTGTCTTATGGATGTCAGGGCTGCAAATAAAAACCGCAGCAAAGTGTAAAATATGAGACCTTTAAAACACGCTACTGGCCTTACAATTCACAAGACACATTGCACAAACTGTGGAGCCTCTAGGTTAATGTCAGGCAGTTTCACACTGATTGCAACCACATATTTGTTCCCATCTTGAAAACTGTGATGTACAGTGAACCTGCAAGACTACTGTTATCGTACATTATATAGAGTACATAAGATGTCAATAGTCAACAAGGCAGTAATGTAAAATATGCATTTGATTAATTGATAAGTTGATGGACAGAAAATTAATTACCAACTATTTTAATTATTAATAATATAATAGATTAATCAAATTTTGTTATTTTCAATAACAATAAACAATAAAACTTCCTGAAATCCAGCTTTTTAATTGTTAATATTTTCTGGTTGCTTTAGTCTTCCATGATAATGAATTGAAGATCTTTTGATCGAGGACTTTTGGTCAGAACAAAACAGGACATTTGAAGCTGCACTTTGGGCTTTGGGAAACACCTGGTTGACATTTTCACCATTTTCTGACACCGCACATCTCATACCAAACAGCTAAATTTAAAAAAAAATATTTTTTTCTTTTCTTTTTTAAAGGCTCAATGTCTTTCCATCGGAAAAACTTCTATTCGCCCAGTTGACTTTTCCACTTGTTACCACCTCCTGTCCCTGCACACCAACTCTGAGAGCCAAAAGCTAAAATTAGACCAGAGCTGAGTTCCCAGACAAGCTGCTGCATTCCACGAGTCATTTCTTGGGAAACATGACACTCTGCACCAAGAAACACTGTATTTAAGACCCGGAGAGCACATTGTTAAATACAGCTTTAAAATTGGGAAGTGCCAAAAGGCTTCTGTTTAACACAGTTTCACCAAACACACCGAGGGGGAGGAAGAGGAGGAGGACAACATCTTCTCCAGCTAAAGTATGGTATCCAAGAAGAGGCACCACAGTTTTATCTGCACTGAACTCAATGAAGAAGTATGTGATCATTGGAGGTAGTTACCTTAACAGCATTTCCTCTGATGAACTTCTTGATGGTTGAGAACAATCCCCTCCCTCCACTGGTAGGAGTGTCCTCTTCTACTTCTGAATGCCTCCGCTTGGTTCGGGATGGGCGGCTTGCCAGAGTGGGGTTCGGTTGCTGAGACGCCTTACGCATTCTCAGCCTCATTGTTTTAGCAGTCACATGTAAGGCTGTTTTAGAAAAAAACAGACATAGGGAAAGATGGCAGATACAGGAAGTTAGTATCTTTACAGTCAAGGAAAAACAAGTAAATAGACACTGGGCTGTTAAAGTGGACACAAGTTTTCCCAACACTTTCCATTGTTTTAATGTTTCAAATAGACAAGTCTTTGAGGTGTATGTACATGTAGAGGGGTAATAGTGGTGCATTGTCCACCAACATCTGGATGCATTCAAGATCCCATTTCACTTACATCAATGGATCACAGCAGCCACAGCTGGCTTTACTTTCATTCATACAGTAAAAAAAAAAAAAAAGGAAGAAAGAGAAGAGCCCTACCCAGGCTCTTAGTATACACATATTAAAACACTCCCTAACAGTGGCTATGTGCTTGTACGATCGAACTCTGAGTTGAGACAACAAAATGCAGAAAGTGAAATACCCGTAGGCACTGACAAAGACGTAAATATATGAAAATAGCTCATCTGAATGAAAACATATCTGATGGAAGTAAACTCATGTTTACTAAAGTTGGGTGATTTAATTGCAGAGCTTTATCTTTGAAAATGCACGGGAAAAACTAAAAACAATTCAGTGTGAACATGAGCTGTCTGTCAAGCATGCCGGGCCCTTGCGCTTACGAAACCAGAAATGTGTCCGGACATATCCACAAGCTGTCAGGAGCCCTCGACACACAACCACCGCCTTCTCCTCCCATTGTGTACGTCTCACATACTGTAAATGTTCTTCTCTCCATCTGCTTTACATTTACCCAGGGGTGTATCCATGAACACGCCAGAAGTGTACGCGCTGTTGGCCAATCCCACGCACAGAAAACAACACCAGCAGCATCAGAGTACATGGTAGCATTAAAGTTACAGGCAAGTAGGAAAAGTAGGACAAGCCTGAAAGCTGCGACTGCTCGGAGTATCAAATAACCAAGCAGATGTAGACATTGAAGTTCCATCAGTGAAAATGTAGTTTGGGGAGGAAACACCCCAGAATTTTTACAGAATCTAAAATCTATGAGTTTTTGTTTTGTGGGTGCTACTGAAACATGTTATAAATACAGTAGAACATCCACGGCGAGAGATTTTATCATACAACTTGAGCTGAAAATGTTAATCGAGCTTCACAATAGTAAATATTCTGGGATACCATTTCAGAAAATATAAACAGTTAAGAGTTGAAAAGCTAATTAGGACAGTGTACCGTTGCGCTTTGATCGATCTGGAAATGCCTTCGTTTTGTTGTATGAAAAACATCACGTTAAGACAACTCGCACAGTAAAAGACACTTTTTCTTCTATTGCGCAAATACCAACGGAGAGGGTGCTAAAAGCTAAGAAGATGCTGATCTTCGATAAAACCTTTATATTACAGTTTTTGGGCTAAATTTGCGAATTATATTTTATTTCTTTGAACATACAATGGCTGTAAACAAATAGCGAAAATAATATTTCCCCTTCTCAGTGATGGTATTCAGACCTGGGAGGAGGCTATTCAACACAAAACATTGCCAATGATTGAATCATCCACCCATTATCTTTAACCAGCTAAACGCCTTTCTAAATGTCGTTAAATACCCACCAATTAACTTTGTATGTTGTAATTAAGTCTTTTGTTGTCTTCAGCACTTCACTGTAGGAGATGATATTTCAGTACCTTTGATATTTTGGAAATTAGATTTACCTCAACATACAACCCAAACAATTTAAAGTTTATATAGACATCACAGTACCAACGCGGTTCCTAATAAATGTATAACGCTCATCATGTTTGCTTAAAGGAAGTCGAGCTAGATCACTTGCTTCTTATCCTAAAAGACTAACAGGCTTGACTGCCTTTTACAATCCTGAACTGGTTCAATAACCATGTTAAGAAACTACTTTGTCTGGTGTTGTCTTCATGTTTCCTTTAGATTATGCAATACAGGATGATAACAGCACCACAATGACGGTCATATATGTGACAGCAATTTCTTGGACTAAACACAAAATAGGGGGAAACACTTTTCAAAAAGGCTAACAGTTAAAAATACTTTGGCGTATCAAACATTTCTTTTTGATGAAATGACGAGGTGCCGCTTCAGCCAAGAGGATATTTCAAGCAGCACATTAAAGTTTTGTTGATACTAATATCCCACAGGTTGCCCTCTAAGTATTTCTCAAGATCTTCTTGAGGCCATCTCTGCTAATGCAAAATGTGTGTTTTTATAAATATCTTAATCATTTCTAACACTTCTCCGCTCTCATCACTAAAGTTTTACGAGTTAAAAACTGACAGACGTCTTTCTCACAGACTCTCTTTCACGTGACTTCCCAACCAGTGTGATTTCTACTTTATTCTATCAACATGCCGTAAAGGTGTTTTCTAGGGATAGCGCTGCATAGATACCATTTACTTACTCTTTATGCAACTTTTTCTTTTCTTTCGTAATGCTCTGCTGCATTTCACGTTAGTCTGTCCAACACATTTAACATAAAAAAAAAAAAAAGTGAAATGAAAAGCCTCTTCTATTTAGTGTGCGATCAAACCCCCCCACCCCGTCCTTTACGAAAGCTCGCATGACAACAACACTTTGGCTGCAAAAAAAAAAAAAAAAAAAACCCCTCCACCTTTCTCAGCCATCGGCCACTAACCGAGGATCACAGCTCGGTACGACCGAGTGAGCGGGAAATAAGAACATGCGTGCAGCGGGGACCGTATGAGCATTGCTAGCAGACGCTAGCCGCGGAAGCGAGGAGGAAACAAGCCGAGGCCCCTAAAAACAGACAAGCCGTCCACTCCCCCTCCTCCTCTCCTCGAGCCTAAGATTAGCCAAGTTGCTCAGGAGAGTCGATAAAAGCGTAAGCTCGTAATTCACAATAAATAAATGGAGTCGTTTTTTTTTTTTTGGGCACATCCGGTCCAGCTGCTTCAGCCGTGCGCGAGCCGACGTTTGAAAAACGGTTTACTGAAACAGTCACGAGTAGCTTAGCGGCTAACCGAGAAGCTAACCCGGACTTTAAACAAAACTAAAAAAACAAACAAACAAAAAAACGAAGCACCAGAAGGTCGTGAATTAAAAGTGTGCGACGGCGACTTCGGGGCTTCCGGTGCAGTTTCTTTGATAAAAAAAAAAAACCCACCACCCCGTCCGGATTGTACGCGGTGACTCAAACGAGGCTCGCCGCTGATTTAACCTCTAACTCACCGTCAGCGAGCCTCCGTGATCTCCGCACCACGAACCGGGAAATAAATGAGCAGCTTTCGGGTTGGTTTTTTGGATGACTGGCGGTGAAGCAGCTTCTCCGCATTAAGAACAACGTTAGTTTTGTTTGTTTTGTGTTTTAAATGGAGAAACTCGTCAAGACATCGTTAATCAAAACACCTACAAACAGAAAACCTGATCAAAATACTCCGGGCGGTTTTTTTTTTAATTTTTAAAAATCTTTCACTAGCGATGGAGTTATTCAGACACGTGTAGATAAGCCCCCTGTTTTTTAATTTATTTATTTATTGATATCACGTTTTTTTAAAAAGACGAGTTTGTAGATTTAATGTAAAGTTCAGTTGAGGAATGTCAAGATTTCGGACGACGGTTTTTTTTTTTTTTTTTAGCCTCGATGCTAGCAGACCTGTAACCACGCTTTCAACAAAAAGGTGTGAACGCAAAACTCCTCGTGTGATTAATATCCTCGCACGTGTTTATTGTTGTGTTTGGTCGGGACAAAGAGTAGGAGAGAGATTACGTTTAAATAAAGCACCGGGCCGGACCGGGAATTAGCCAGGTCCGTGCTTAGGCCTCGCTTTAGCTTAGCGCAAGCTCGCTTTAGCGTTAACCGCAGCTAGCCTTCACGGGAAGAAGAAGAAAAAAAAACAACAACAAAAAAACAAAAACCCGTCTTCGGGCAAACAGATGTGCAGAGAAGGAAAATATTGATCCTTGTCGTCGGCCGACATTATATAAACGCGAGTCAAGGAGGACAAAATGCACGAGCAGGGCTGATTAACATGACTTACTTTACAGTGGTCCGCGGTATCCGAAGACAGCGACTCGAGGCCGATTCACCATCACAACAGAGGCGCCGCTTGTTTTCGTGATTTGTCCCCGACTTTTTTTTCCCCCCTCTCCTGTATATCTTACTCAAGGGCCGTCTTCGAAATGACACACCGTTGTGTTACCAGGCGCCATTTCCCGCCTCTGCTCGGTCTCTCCGCGGCAAATACCCGTATGGGACACAGACACACCCCCTTACCTCTCAAAAACACCAGCCGGGCTGCAGCGAGGACTCCGCCGTGTTTATAAAAGACAAGAGGACTGCTCGTGTTTACGGCTCCTCTCTTCCAGGCAAATGGTAAATAATCAACGATTCTTCTTGTATATACTCAACAGATGGTTTTTTTTTTTTTTTTACCGTGAATGAAAAACAACTGGGCATCACGATTATAAACTGAAGGTATGCAGGAGCTCGACACGGTTGTTGTTGTTTTACATTAAAAGCTGTACTCCCTGACCACAAACTATCATTGATACTGTAACGACTGACAAATGACATGAAGCATCACCTTTAATAAAATTAAATTACATTCAATGTGCCTTTTCATGAGAAATCCATTTTCCTGGTTAAACTGACAGAGCTCATTTCATGTTCACAGATTTCCCTAAAGGTGAGGACTTAGGTTTCCTCAGTACAAATGGTAACAGTTCAACTACATTATGTACAGGAGACCTCATTAATGGAAGCATGTGTGTATAGTATGTCAGATCCAGATGTGCTCGGTTAATCTTCACACACTGTGGAGGATACTAACATTGCTCTAAGTATTGCTTAAGCATCAGTATTTTGCTGAATTTGATTAATAAAAAAAAATGCATGCAATGGCATCATTTAAAAAACTGATTGAGGAGCACTGCTTAGTGTCTGTCACAAAAGAAGAGAGTCCAATTTGATACGCTATAAACAAAGTCCTTGGCGTTTGTAATGTATTCCCACTCCTGTAAACAAAGACAAGTCTTCTGTGTAAGAGTCCCGAAACTGTGTTAGAGGGGCAGAATGCCTAATTAGTTTCTTCGATAAACATCTCGGGTGAAGAGTTTGTTTATACCAAGCGACAGCAAAAGAAAAAAAGAAAAGTAGCAAAATCAAAACACAGGTCGACCTCGAAGTTCAGGTGTGAGTCAACGGGGCTCTTTTAGATCACTCCATTACAAGGCAGTTATCAAATGACAAAACTCAACAGTCAATGTACAGTACATGATCTCTACTGTCATAACTTACAACCTTTAGCAAATCAACAGCAGCTCAGGAAAATGCCATGACTTTTTTCTCTTTGTATTATGTTACATTATGCAGAATTATTTCATTAGTTGCAATGTCTCTTTTTCAAAATAGTCCATGACATTGAGGATGCACCTGATAAATTCTTAAACGTATTGATGTTCAAACTACTTTGTCGAGAGAGACCTCGATCGCAAAGGAAGGTCTGAATGTTTTTAATGAGTTTCAGCTGTACGAGTTTCCATTCAAAGAATGTCATTGGCCTGATGTCTTTTCCCATAATCCACCGCCCGGTCGCCCTGAATGTCCCGATCATCGTCGTCTGAAAAAAATAAAAAGAAAGCAACACAAACATTAGAGATTACAACACTTATAAAAGAACTTGATGTCATGCTGCAACCATACTGTTTCCACAGAAAGAAAACTGATATTTCTGCCGATAGTTATTGTAGTGTATGAACGATTTATACAACAGCTTGATTCCAATCTGTTACAGTGTACATGCATAAAAAAATAATAATCATATACAGTAGGCTCTGAACATATTTTATCATTGAAAATAATGAAACCATTACTGTATGTTCAAATGTTGACTTTAAGCTTTAAAGGATGTTTATCGAGAAGATGCATCTAATTTCAGGACGAAAAATATGTCTATCTAGAATATTAGTTTGCTTGTTGGTCATTGCAACAACAAAGACATCCTAAACTTTTTACTGAAATCAGAAAAAATATTACACATGCCCGTATATGACAGATAAAAAAGATAAAAATGACAAACACAGCCACACATTGATAACTGTGATGTCATGATTGAAATAATGTATTTCTTTGATTGATTAAAACCAACAGAATTTTTTTTTTAAAGCAGTAGTGGAGCACAGGTATCAAATATTGAAATTGAAATTTAAGAAGCAGTAAAACATTTGTCAGGAAACAAAAACAACACAGAGCAAAACATAGGCATGCATTTCCATACTTCAAGGAGAACACGGACACATTCAGGAACACAGTGAGCTATATATATTTATCTACTGGTCTAGATGTGGGTCAGATGTTTGGTGAGCACAGACAGGTGGTTTAGCTAAAAAGACGCACAGACAATACTAGATGGCAACTGAATTACTCTCACAGAACCGTAAGTTCCCGGGTCTCATTTGTCTCGTGTGCCTAATAAGACATGTCTAACAATAAGAGCTACTCATCCTGAACTGCATACATGGCAGTCCTGATTTGACCCTGAAGGTATTTTTGTCATAATTCTGTGTTTATGATGCTTTCAAGGACCAAACTCAGGGTACTGTGAGCTACTCGGGACAAATGCAGTGGGGCAGCAGCAGGACAGGGGTGGAGGGAGGGATCAAGGGAGGAATGGTGGATACACATCTGGACAGGCAGTCCAGTCCCCCGGCCTGGCTCACCTTGAACGTCTTCCTCCCCACCATCACCATCCTCTTCCTCATTGTAGGCCAGCTCGGCCTGCTTGTCGGCCTCATACTCACCCACGTTCCCATCATCCCCATTGTAGTCCGCTAGCTTAGAGCCGTGTTGCGGATCTACTGGGGACTCGTTCTCATCAAAGAACCGGCCTGCAGGAGGCAGAGAAGGGCCTCATCAGGAAGGGAGGGAAGCGAAGGCAGTTGTCGGGAGACAGAGAGGTGAAATACCGCATAATGAATGCATGAAGGAGTAAGTGATTGCATGAAGAGGATGACAAAAGAGAGGGAGGATGAGGTGAATAGATGGTAGCAGGTTTTATTTTGAAGACAAGAGCTTCTGAAGGGGAAAGAGAAGTCAATCATGGACTTGAACGCAGAGAGCCAGGTTGCCTTGTAATGAGGGACTGTTGAAAGTCTGGAAAGCTCTGAGTGCTAATTGAGTTAGTGGTTGAATCATCTGGACAGTCTAATCAGTTATATAGGAAAAACCCTGCAGTGAATCCACTCTCATGTTTAGTTTTTGTTGGTGCTGTGAGAATTGATTTGAAAGGCCTCAGATAAGAAATGAAGTTTGCCGTTTTAGCTGCATTGTACGAAGTGTGTCCACTTGTAGGGGGACAATATCACAAACACCTCCATCCAGTGCAACTTCAGATAATACGAGGCTATTTTAACTATAAATGATATTTATATGCTATAAAACCAGCAAACATTTATAAAATTAGAAACGAGAAAAAAAACACTCATGAAATATGTATGATATGTAAATAAACTTCAACTGAAATTGTGTTGTTTTGCTGCAATCTCTTTCATACAAGAGTCTGAGGCATGCAGTGTTTGCTCCCATCTCGACCCACACAGATTTGAAATGGCACGGCTGATCGTGACAGGACTGGGCGGGACTGAGATGCACCGAGCCAGGCGGGGGCTTTACAATGATGGAGTCTAGTGAGCTCCCAGCACTGGCAAAAATGAGACATCTGGTGGGTGTTGGGTGTTAATTTGCCATAATATGATGCAAGTAAAAAAAAAAAAAAAAAAAAAAAAAAAGGCCTACTGATGAGAGGAAAAACAAAATGAAAACATCGGTGCACTGATTTTTTTTTTCTTCTTTAAACTGCAGACGGTGGGATGGATGTGAGCAAGATGAGAGAAAAGAACATTTAAATATGGAGGAGAAGGAGGGAGAAAAGGCAGCAGAGCAGAGCAGAAGCCAGGCAGCAGGAAAGGCTCATCTGGGAGCCAGGTGTGTGTCATTTGTCTCCTCTCCTCTGCAACCGAGCCCTGTCTCTACTCTCTGACAGTGCTCCTACCCACATTCAGACAGGACTACATCCATAGACTCAGACATTTTAGCGGTCACGAAAAGGTGTTATGGTGAATTGGTGGAGTATCCAGTTAACCGTGGGCAAAATTCCCACAGGTGGCACTACAGCAAATAGTAATATGCTCTCTGTGTTAACACACAACACAGAGCTGGAAGCACAAAGACAGAACAAACACGAACTGCTGTAATTTTACTTTTTTTTAATAAATTTTTTTATACTTCATTTTTCACAAAATACACACTCCAACTACTTCTTCCATGACCATTTATGGTATTCACATTTTCAAAATGCGTGAAAAGAACTTACTTTGGCGGTGGTGCATGGGCTCTGCTGGACCTTGGTCTTTGGCGTGGTGAGGCTGGATGGGGTTGGGCACCTGGGCAGGGTTGGGCGGCAGAGGAATCCTCTTCAAATGTTCGCTGTCACCCTTGACATTATCAGGAGCTGACAAGAAGAAAGACAGTTTCAACATAACTAATTAACAATCAAGAGCAGATGATTGGCTTTAAACATTGATTATGACCTGGTGTTCTTAAATCAGTGTTGTAAACCTACTGTTCTTTAAAATAATGCCTGAAGTTTTAAAAGATGTCAGACATGACTGAGAGGAAAGCAGAGAAACTGCCAACAAATCATGTACCAACATAACAGTTCTCTGCTTCACTGAAAAGTGAATGAAACATAATTGAAAGCATCAAATCGTCAAGGCTGTGTTTCAGCGAAGCCTGACACCTAATTACCACGTCTAAAGGCATAAAAAGACAAATATAATTAATACCAGTTAACTGGGTGTGGTGCACACTGTACCTCGAAGTTGTCTTTTCTGTTCTCCGAGCTCGTCCGCCTTGATACCTGCCTTGTTGTCTTCTTCAAACACTATCGGTTTGTCTGCCTGTTTGAGGATTCCTGGGGGTGCAATCACTGCTGCTCGGCCCTCGACCCTGTCCTGCTGGAGTCTGGGCTGGTCTAGCGACAGGTCCTGTCCCCCGGGACCATCAGCTGCCCCGAGTCCCGGTCCAGCACCAGCTCCCACAACCATATCAGGGGTCTCATCGTGCTTCTGAGTGATGGCTGGTTTCTTCAAGGCTGTAGGTGAGTGGCAAAGGGAGAAAGGTCAGAAAGAAAAATGGACTTGACAGGTTTTAATGGTTTACTTGCCACAAGTACAGAAACTCGGGGTATTTTGAACAACGGCTGCAGAAAAGCTGGTTTTTTTTTTAGACTTCATGTTCAGTGACATAAGTGAGTGGCATTTCCTGATCCAGCGACAGCGCTATTCACAGCAGTAAGTGTATGAAAGTCACACTGATCAGTTATTTTCTCCAGCTTTTTGTTTCAGTTTCAAAATATTTAACTGGTAAACTGATGTCTTTGTACAGACTGAATTTAATTCTCTCATACATATGAGACCATATATAAAACCTAAATCTGTCTATATGCTGGCATTACAATAGCTTTTATTATTGCTTTACTGCCTGACAAATAAGTCCAAATGTCATTATGATTGAAGATACAGCTACAGAATCTTTTGTCTTTAATTCCCTTTTTTTTTTGTGCCAAACTTAGAAACTGCTCTTGAAAAATTTCAGTTTGATGCTTACCAAATTGTAGTTCATCGATTTTTCCCACTTCGCTGTCTTCAATCCCGGGCATGCCAGCATCACTGCCAGGCTTACCCATCTCATCTGTAACAGAGCACAAGGAAGGAGACTCAAATTAAAACATTAAAACGGATCCCTCACACACAGTTACATAACTTAAACCAACTGTGCAATAAATCCCATTTAAATGAATTTCTGAATATATGAAAGATCTATACGAGCAATTGGTGCATGTAAATTTTCTTTGAACAATGAAATTCCACATTTAGAAAATGTGCATGGCAATAAAACATAGAACAGTCTGGACAGTGCATGCTTGGGTTGACACATCCACTGTACCTTTCAGAACAGACTGCCTGTCATGCTGGTGAGTGGCCACCGTGTGGCGCTCTCCAACCATGTCCACGCCAGGTGCTCCCTCTGCATGTTTACCTGCCACTCCACCCTTGTGGCCATCCATTACACTCTGAGGAATTATCAAAGGTGAATGAGAGAAAGGAGCATATGGGAAATAAAGCAGAAGACACTTTGTTTAATGAATATGAAAGCTCTAACAGAAATACAGACACACTAAAATTAATCTAGTTTGGCTGCTACTGAGTACATCTGTGTTAAAAATCCAGAACTAATGAATAAATGCAATGTGTGCAAGAGGGCTAGAGGCTATCATGCACAGCCTTTCATCATTTACTAAAGAGTCACTAGAATAGCTGCTATACCGTTTGTTGAGATGTATTAATACTAACCTGTCTGAGCTTTGAAGCCTCTTCCTCCAGGGTCTTTTTTGTTTCTTCATACTCCTCTTTCAGTTGTGCAATCTGACGTCCACACTGTAAACTAGTTAACACGTATTTAACTTTTTATTACCTGCAGAATCTGGGAGTCTTTCAGCACACTATGAAACTGCTTTGTGCAAATAGACAAAAAAGTATAAAAGCCTTAAAAAGCCAATGTAAAATATCACTACCAAAAATCACCATAAAAACAGGGAACTATGAAAACATGACTTAATATCATCTAATTATCATATTCAATTGAAAAACCACTAACTATAAGAATGGCTACTTTGAGAAGCAAAAATTCTCATTTTAGAAGGTGTTTAGACTTCATGTCACAGTGGGCATACTTGCACAGGCAGTCATTAAGATAGAAAGAGTTAAAGTACCTCTCATACTCCAGCTTTCTTTCCAAGGTAGTGCCATTTTTCTTCACTTCTCTTAGCTGCTCTTCCTGCTTCATGAACTCTTGCTTCAGCTCCGTCAGCTGCTCTGTTTGCAGAAACACCAACAAGCACCGACACACACATACACACAATATTTAAGAGACCTTTAATTATTGTCAGTTAAATGAACTGCAAGGTTTTCTGAAGCGATTTTTTTATGATTAAATATCCTCTAATGAGGGGTTTTGCCAGTGTGGCTCAGAGCGCCCTCTGTTGGCCAGGCGAGGCTGAAGTCTTACCTTTCAGCCTCTGTGTCTCTGTCATCTGCGCTGTGACATCACCCTGCAGCTTCATCTGCGATGAGAGGAGAAAACACATTTAGGATTCATATCCGCTGACGGTCAGCTTCATAGATTTTTGACTCTTGCACACCTAAAGCCAGTTCAACTAAAGTTAATTAACATTGGCAACAGATGCACTGATTACCAGACCTGTCATTAACACAAGGAAAGGAGGGGGAACCAGTTTGTCTTGTTTTTCCTGTCTTTCACAGCACAAACAGGTGCAACTCTGCACCATTTTACTTTGGACTGGTACTTCGAGGTATTAGACGACAATCCAGTGCCTGGAAAAATCCAGTATTTCACTGAACAGTAGAAATACCTTTGTAACATGTAGAAAGCACTAGAACAGAGGTCGACAGTTCATTCATAGCTGGTTTATGCTCTTTTAAGGCAGGCTTTTCTTGGTCATTTTACTTTTACCCAGTAGCCAGGAAAATAGAATCCCCTGTTCACTGTAGTGAAATCCAATGCGAGAGCTCGGTGATAAACCGCACTGATGTGAGACTTGACTCATTCAAACTGTTGGCTGCCCTATATTTTGTGTTTTACGCAAACTTTCAGTTGTATGCTTAAACTTTTGAAGGCAGGGAGGGAGCAGGAAAGTTAAGGAGGGAAACTTTAGACTTTAAAGTGACAGCACAATCTTTTAAGTACCAAACACTCCAACTTAAAGATGTAATTTCATCACACACAAAAAACAGCAGCTATGGTTATCTTGAGTAACTTTTTTGAGATGGCGACATGTTTTAAAGCAAAGAAAAAGCATTGACGAGTCCATAAAAGCTCCCAGCCTCATCAGGTTACATAAATGAATCTCAAGATAGAGAAAACAGACACAATTTGAGGCAGAGATTTGAGAAGGGGGAAAACCTTTTGCTTCCTTTAGGTAAAATTGCATCTGGACCATACTGAGCACATCAATGGGCAGAGATAAAGTGGATTATGCCGCATAGATTTCTATGGATACACTTCCCCCCCAAAAAAACGCGTCACCATTGGAGTCCATGACTGAGATGTAATGGACTGAGACAGCAGGCAGTGCGGTGAGAGTGGACAGGAAATATAGCATCTGTGTCAACTACTGTTGAGAGTAAAGCTCCATCCTGTTTCACCCTCACCAGCGGCTAATGGCTTCCCTGTGGCGCCTGCTGAAATTGGTTCTTCGGAGAGACATGACCAGACCGCATGAAGGACTGTATGCTGGCATGATTGCACTTTATGTGTACAAGACTATATATACTGTAGTGTGTGGAGGCCATTTAAGACCCAACTGTCAGTTTTCTCTGCATTGCAGGCCTCTCTCTGTACTGTATGTCTCACACTACTCTGTTGAATCAGGGTTGGGCTGTTGACAAAAGAAAGGAGTGGAACAACTTCTATTCAATACCTGCTTACGGAAACAGAGCCGGATCCTGAAAGTTATGTCAAGAAACCAAGGCAGTCAGACTCTTCTTTATTCCACACTTCACTACCAATACGCTCCTCAACAACAACAACAAAATCTAAACCATTGTCAAATTTCTTTTCTTATACACACTTGAATTGCTTAAATTGTTTGGCAGTGCTAACAATTTTGCTGCCAAGAGGTATTTTCCTGTGAAAGATTATTCATAAATGTGTCATAAAAACATAAACTGGTTTATTTTGTAGAGGATGAAACAGTGTGTGCTTCACAAGAATCTTAACAGAAGGCAAAATGTTGCAGGGCCATGATTTAGCCATATTTGATCTGGCCACAGGAGAGGGATTTCACAAAGTAATCTGTATGAAAAACCATTTGAAAAATGAGGTTGCCTCTTGTTGAATTATCCATTAAAAGGTTTTTCTTTCAAACAAGTGTTCATTTTTATTTCATTTATTTATTTATTTGCTTGTTTTCTGACGCTGTGTACGTGTCTATGAATGGTCCTTTCTGAGCAGCGTTATCTTAAAGGTCACCAAGTAATTACCAGTTACTCCACTTGAAAAACTGCGAGGATGTTTTAAGTGTTGCGGAGGACATCTTATCAGCAAATGCTGAGCACAGCAAGACATGTTACTCATGACCCTCCCCCAACCTGATACTCCTTCAAAATATACTGGTGTGGATCTAAAGTATACAAGCCATTCGTTATTAATAACTTTGCCTATTGAGGATCAAACCTGTCTGGAGTAAAGTCATTTTCTACATTTAGTTAAAATGACGTCTCACAACTCCTCATGTCTAATCGTGTGCCAGTTAATGGATGGATACTGCATTCATTCAGTGCCGGTCAGTCAGCCCAGCAGTGCTTTGACTACGACACTAAACCACATACTGGATAAACATTGGTTTAAAAAAAATGTATGACTTTCTACTAGATATAAATAAGAAAAGCCGGATGCAAATTAGGGAAAACTTCACCCTCATCTGTTGTCCAAAGGTTTCCCAGGGCCGCTGGATACACACCAAAGTTCAGACGCTGCTCAGCTGGGACACAAAAGGCAGTGAAATACTGGCCCGGGCCACTGCACGGTACAAGAGGTGGGAACAGCCCTGTGAAGCATGTCGATGTGCCACTCGCAGTATGAATACATAAATTCCCCAAAATGTACTGATAAAATAAATCACTAAAAGAACAACTCAATATAAGTAAGCCGAGTTCAATTTGCTTTTCTTTGTGAATTAAATTATGGCTGAAATTGACTGTGTTAAGTGGAAGTTGGGAGCGATGTGGGGAAAGGTGAAGCTGAACTGTACAGTGGAAACCAAAACAACTATATTTTAAATTGAACAAAGATCCGTTGTGTGTGAAATTTAGATAGACTCCCTTTATTATAGTTTTGAAACGAGGCTTGACCAGTAGCAGCAGATACATCACCAGTGTCCCAACGTATGCTGCAAATCCAACATTGGTTAATAATTACAAAAATGTCACCCACACCTAATTTCATTTGAAAAGGCTTATGGGTACTGTGAGATAACATTGTTCCAGCTTTCTCTTCTGAAAGGCATATTGAGGAAGCTACGAGCTGGTAAAACTCGGGTGAAATCATCGGAGGTGGGTGAAACTGTGGATTAAATGAATTCCCTTTCAAGGACAAGTTATCTGCCGCTTAATACAAGACTAATCGGGACAAACCGTTGATCCTCTTCTTACCTTCCCTCTAAAGTAGAAAAATATAATGCTTCAACTGGTGTAGAGTGGGGAGGTTACAGCAATACAATGGAGCTACTGTGATGAGACTATATTTGGTGTTATGGATTAGGTTACTGTAACATTATATTTTACTATTTGCATTAGTTACTTGTCTAAACACACCTGGCTTGTTTGAAGACCAGCAAACCTTTGCCATTTTGGCAGAAACACTATTTACTCTCATCACAAACAGTGTCACAGAATTAATACAGTGACAATAAGTCTAATAAAACTACTTAAAGATATGAGGATGTGTACTGTCAGCACCTGAGAATGGTTTATTGGTTTATTCAGAGGGTTTGTTCCAGGGCCCACATGACATTTACCCTCTGACCACTTCTCGGTGTCAGTGAGCATTGCACCACGGACACGCCACTAACCCCCTCACCCAGGTTGGTTTCACAAAGTAAAAAGCAAAGCATACCTTTTCATCGGTGCACTTTTTAATGAGCGCCTCTCGGGCCTGCAGCTTGCCCTCCAGGACGCTGTGGTCTCCGTCCTTCTGGTCGATCTGCTTCCTGTGCGTCTCCACCTGCACCATCAGCTCCGAGTTCCGCTTCTCCAACCGGCTGCGCGCCGCGTCCGTGCGCTTCACCTGCGTCTGCACCTCCGCCAGCTCGTCCAGCAAGCGGCCGTGCTTGTTGGACACTGTCCAGTAGTTGAAAGACAGTATGGCGATGATCACCATCAAGAAGATGAGGATAAAGGACGGGAGGCGGCCTCCCCGTCGGTTTGCACCAAACCCAACCATTTCAAAAACAAAAGTCTAAACGTCACTTCAGGTTGTTACCGCAACCTACTTGATCTCAACGAGACTTATTCTCCCGGTGTGAAACACATCCGTCTACGTGACATGCCGTGTGTGTGTATGCGGCAACCGTTTCGGAAAGGCTACACGGGACAGTCATGAATGATCAAAGGCTTGTCACATTTCTACCGATCTTCACTCTCCTTCCTCCTTCCGCACACCGGACATCTTCTCTGCAATTCGTCCAATGCTAGTGGGTGAAATACGCCCGCGGGGACGTGGCCTAGCTCAGCTGGCAACGTTAAACACAGCAGAGACGAGACGAGACGAGACGTGGACAGCGACACGGCGCCGTGGCACTGACGAGGGCTAATGAACCACACAGCTAGCGCTGTAACGTTAGCCCTCAGCTAGCCGCGAGTGGCTCTCCGGTAATTTATGCGGCACCGCGCGCACCGACGCTCCTCTTATCACACAAATCACCGTCAAACCGGGACCACCGGCGACGCGGGATCGTGAACCGACGTCAGTCGTTAGCTCCTATTAACGTCCAGCGAACCACCACGCCAGTTAGCAGCCGGAGAAACGAGAACATCGTGCAGCTTTCGTCAGAGAAAAGTGTCGTCTCTTCTTGCAGAGGACGGATGTAGTCCTCGTAATGCAACTAAGCGGGTCCCAGTAAACGCTACGGACACAGGCTTTGTGCCATATTGTCCACGATACGCTGCCACCAAACATCACATCTGCGCTGGCTGAAAGCTAGCGGATAACACTGCGCGCCACTTCCGGTTTTTGCTACCAAAATAAAGTCCGACTCTCGCGTGTAGCAGCGTGGCATTAGTTTCTCCAGCTTTTATTGACCCATACGAGCACGTTTGTCTGGTGGAGATTTAAGGTCCTGTACTCAGGTATACTTACGACCTGAGGGCCGGGAGCACGTGGCTGACACGAAGAAATCTTTACATTTACAATAAGGGTTCCAGTTTTCAGTATTTAGCCGATTTATGTTCAGTGAAAATTAAATGTGTTTTGTTTTTGTGTAGTAAAAAAGAAAATGTCATTTTAAAAGGAATAGCAGCATTGGAAGCAACTATTTGTGGCTGTAATCTAGTCCAAAACCACAACCTGTCTTCATGCCATAAATGGCATTTAAGATTACGAACATACCAGTTTACTTTTTTTTTTTTTCAAAGATGATTAACATCAAGTCCCATTTACTGTACGTAACCTAGTGGCATTCAGCAACTGGAAAGTCCACTGAATACTTTAGATATGTGCCATGCAAATAATTTACTTGAGAGTGAAAGGCTACCAAATTAAAGCTCACATAATGACAGACCTGCTTTTCCACTTCAAAGCTTTCCTGGCATGATGAAGAGTAGTCACTGGGTATTAAACAATGCTTACAACTACAACATCACTAGCCTCATGCAAAAAAACACATACTATCAACTTTACCAAATGTATATTTATAGTAATGTCATTGCATTGCCCAGTGTTTCTGTTATTTTGGCCACCCCTGATTGAGGTTTAGATTTAGAGGATGCTCTAAATGTTAACGCCTGCAGACTGACAAAGATAATCCAGGAACATTCACTGAAGAAAGGATACTACCAGCAATATAGAAACGCATATTTTATTGTAACACTGATAAGAATTGTAACACAATGAGGTAAGTTAAATAATCCACATCTGGGATGTTCTTGAACCACAAAATATTCACCACCCTATCAGTAACAATTCCACAAAGTCTGCAAACAATGGCTAGTAATGCCCCGTCGGTTCAGTTCACAGTTTAATACAAACATATTTTTCTCTGTTTCTTATGAGGACAAGAGGAATACTGATAACACAATCTCCTTTGTCTTTCAGTCGCAGATCCAAACTTACCAGTTGTTTATTCTTTTTTAAGAGATGAAACTCAGTAGAAAAGATCCCCTGAGGGAGAAACATTCTTTTGTTTTTCTGATGAGAAAGAAGCCACTACAGACACTGGCAGGCTCAGTCTGAGTTTGCTACCATTTTTGCTGATGACTTGGCACGGTCTCACAGGGCACTAGGAAATACAGCATGACAGCGTTTCAGTTGCTCTGTACTGCAGTCACACTGTGCATAAAATGATCTCACGATGCCTGAAGAGTTATTAATTACTCTACAGACATCAGCTGCACGTGACAGCGTGTCTGCAACACCAGCACCGTGCAATGCCCTAAAGACTTTCGACCCGAGTTCTTTTTGCCAGAGCGGTCAGAGAATAGTTTCTCTGTACTCAAGGCTCTGTTCAGAGGAGGGGGAGCCCAGTGGGTTGGTGGAGGCGCTGGTTGTTTGTGGGAGATGTTTTGGACGGCGCATGGAAGGGGACGGGGATGAACTCAACGCACCGCAGCTCTGGAGGTGAAGATCTTCATGGCCACGCTTCCTGGGACTGCCGATGATGCGCTGGGTCATCACCTGGCAGAACAAAATGGCCAAGAATCAGAGACATGTTGCCACTTACTATTTTTTGCATTTCACTCATGTGAGCTGAAATAGTTTGAGTCAATACAATTTTCCACAAATGTCATCAGCACACATGCTGTTTGCAAAATTCCGGTTAAATGTATTTACTGCCACACTTTACTGTGGTGCAATATAATTCTAAATAACTGAACTATCACTCACAGTTCTTTTACATTACAGATAAATGATAACAATAAAACTGGTATTTTTCAGTGCTACTGTGGTTTTATGTTCTCTGTTCTCATTACAAATGACTCCTGTTCTGTCATGCTGATTTATTTTCTATAAAAGAAAGTCTATGTTGTGAATTTTCTTTTGATTAAGATAAAGAAATCTACGAGTATACATCATTACCAGTCTAACCACCTCAATTTATAAACACAAGTACAAGTTTTAGCTGTCAACAGCTAACAGCTTTAATTTAATAAATCCAAGGCGGGAGGGAGAACAGCTGAACAGAACAGTCTGTGGATATGGTGGAGACGGGATGGTTGTGGTGGTCGATTAGAGCAGATATGATCTTGTGGCTTTGAGCAAACACAACATTGTCAAAGTATGCAGGCACAGGTCATACTAGTTTAGATGTAAGCAGGGGTGGTGGGTGTGAGTATCAAGGGGAGTAGTTCTGGGACACCAGGACTGCTGTTGAGCCTTCCAGAGGTGTCGTGGGCCGAATTCAAAGTAACAGCCATGAAGGGAGGTATCTCGCATCCCGTGAGTTATTGGGACGTTCGGTAGGTGAGGACAGGTAGTAATATTGAGTCAGACAGTCTACCCTGGCGGAGTTCTGCTGCATTAACATGGCACTTTGTGTATACGTTAAAACTGATTATTATTGGATAATAATTATTACCAACTTATTCTAAAGAATAAACTCTTGAAAATAAGGTGGACTTTTGTCTAGTTGTATCCTCAAGCCAAATTAAAATTTTTCGCCCCACTGTCAGTAAACATCCAAACCTGCCAAAAGTCTCCTAATTTCCCATCCCTCTGTTTTCTGGTTTGTAAAGGGAATTACAGTCTCACAGGGCCTCTAACATGCTGTTGAACTCAGATCAATTTGATCATAGCTCACCACTGACCATCAATAGCAGAGGAAGGTCTACAGTTTTCTAAGTTACATTGAACAATCATGGGGCTATTATTCTGTCCAACTCAGTTACCTGGTCTATGACATTGGCACTAAAGATGGCCTCTTCCATGTGTTTCTCATCCGACTTAATGACACACTTGATGTTGTTGACGACCTGCTGGACTTCAGGAGGTAGACTGCAGCTCGAGTGCTCCAGGAACTTGGCCACTAATATTTTGGTGTCTTTGTACATCTTAAGGTCGGCCAGCGAGTGCGGGCGTTCGTGGGAGGAGTGTGTGTGGAGAGATCGGGGTTTGAGGTGGATGTCAACTTTCCTGCCCTCCTTCTGCTGCTTCCTGACACATATATGACTGGGTTTAGCTCCAACTACTTCTGTTGAAAGGTCTCTTGGCTCTGAAGGTAAAACAGAGAAAAACTGTCAAAACACATTGAATAACATGTAGTTCTTAAAAACAAGGCAAATTCTACTGGAGTCGGTGCTTCAGGTGAAGAGTGTCGTAGCCATATGAATGTATTTATATGAAATAACAGTGACGCTATCCTGTGGAAACCATGTACCTCCAAAAGGAAAACTTTTCATGAGCTAGGAAAAGCATGCCTATTTTCAGCTTTGTGACATTGCCTTTTTTTTTTTTTCCAGATAATTACTTTTGAAGTTAGTTAATTAAATAAATCTTTATTCAACCATTACAAAATCACAACATTTGAAGATACTACATGGTTTGCACTGGACAGTGACAATATATACCGATTGTGTCAGTAAGTTTTGATAAGTTAGATCGTGCAAGATGTGCCGTTTGTCCTTAAATCGTTTTGACAAACTCGGACGTAAAAGTTGTGTAGCAGCAGATAAAAAAATTGTACGAGTCTAATATCCCCACCTTCACGGGAATTCATAAATTGTATGTTCCTACCCTGTTCTGGTGATGTATGAGCTGAATCTTCAGCAGCAGGATTATTTCCAGACGCGCAGACACAATTTTCTCCTGTAGAGGGAGACAAAAAAACGTAATATGGACCAAGAAAGCATGTACAAGCTGAGACGTTCAGTGAGCCAGCATTTGTGACAATAATGCCTATTATTTTATCAGTTATTTTCTTGATCAACTGATCCTTTGTTTAGTCTCAAATGTCTTATCCTTTTAACAGTCAAAAATCCTGTCGTAGTATCTGGAGCCAAAAAATTTGCCATAACCGTCGTTAATTACATGGTGTCTATAAGCTGTAGTGTAAACCTTGCATATCATATTTTCCACACTTACTTCCTGTCGTGGTGGAGCACGAGATAGGGTCACTGGTGGAACGGACAATGCGTGCCAGTTTACGGTACCTCCTGGCTGCTCGGAGAACCCGAGGCCTCTCTGAGGGTGAGTGGCCACTTTGGGCTGAGGTAGAGGGGGGTTGTGATGTGGAGGAGGGTGACCAAACACTGAAACACAGCCTGGGGCCGCGTGGCCTGGTGGGAGGGGAAGGGGAAGGAGAAGGAGCCAAAGGGCTGATAGCTGAAGTTCCACCAGAGGAAGCCACAGAGGTGGGGGAGCAAGGCTGAGGCGGTGGAGGGATAGTGACGGGGAGTGTGAGCTTGCGGTTCATCATTCGTGCTTTAATGAGGGAGTGTGTTGATGCTTTAGGTGGGTCCTCTGGCAAATGTTTTGCTGAGGCCAGCTCGTCACTTATGTGCATTGCAGCCCTGAGTTCCTCACATGGATGCGTGTTCTCCGTTGAATCCTCCTGGTCCAGATTGCTAAAATTTTCTGAGGACCAGTCCGGAGAGCGTTCCAGTGACTCCTGGGTGTGTGAAGACTCACTGTATCCAGTATCACTAGGCCGGGCGTCAGTGTTAGGCAAGCCACGATGGCAACGTGAGGGGTCACGCAAACAGAGTTCCAGGCTGGTGCAGCTCCCGTCAGTGGGGGCAGTGTGGAGTGGGCCGTAGGGAGAGGAGTCAGAGCCCTGGACCTCCAGGGAGCACAAGTCCTCTGAGGAGCAAGTCTGGTCTGGATCAGCCACCTCTGACACCATCAGTGACACGCTGTCCACCGAGGCTGAAAATAAAGGATAAGATATTGTTACCGTGAGTAGACAAAGACATTCGACAACCAGCTGAAATGTTCACTGCAATTTTTGCAACTATCTTTACCCTGATTGCTGAGTCCTGCAGTAGTGTTTCTGTCACACAGACTGGACTCTGTGGCCTGCTGCTCTATGCTAGTGGTGACCTGTAAACAAGAAATTATTATTGGAGATGGAGAACATACCTGCACTGCTGAATAAATATGGATATTCTGTATGGACTATGTGTATTGCATAAAAGCTGTGCGGCAGCAAACCACTCATCAATACTACTGACTGGTCAGTAGAGGGCTCTATGAGACCACAACATACTAACAGTAACTTAAAGCAGGAATATCAGTGTAGCAAACTACAGTATCATGTAGAGTTGAACAAGTAACTTAAATCATATTCATTAAAGCCCTCTTCATGATACAGAATGTATATGACATGTATATGTTTACATAACTTGAGTCTCTTCTGCTCTCTGACTGTTCTCTCACACAACCAATCGATCACCGCCTGCTTCCATTCGTTTTTTCCAGAACCTGCTGCTAATCTATTTCAGGTGAAAACACCTGTAGGACACTGTTTAAAATAGGTGTGACGAGAACAATGGAATTAACATAATGGAAGAGTAGATTAAAAGCCTAAGGTGTTAAATGATGTTGAGAATATAATAGAAGATAAAAGGATTTGCTTGCACGAGACAAGTTATTTTTAGCTGTGAACAATGAGATGCAGCAAAGCCCCAGTTTGAAAAAAGCTCAGATCACTTCAACATGACAGTCAAGCCACTCAGTAAGTCTGAAACAGCAGATGATACGCAGCGTAAAACTACCTGCGATTTCTGACTTACAGACTTTGACAAGCAGCATCCTGAAATGTAGTCATGAGATAAAAACTTTTCCTAATGAATATGAAATACATATAGTAGCAATACTATTATGATACATCAGAAATAGACACATTTAGACCCACAATTTACAACTGAACATCTGACAAATCACATGGCTGGTTGAATTCACATTTTAGTCAGACCTGTGGTCTATAAAAATGTATTATTCACACATCCGACTTTCAAGATTCCGGTTATTAACCTTGAAATCCACCTGCCTTTTCATTAAAATTTACATCATTTAAATGTTTAATTAAAGCACTGCATTTTTAAAAGCAGTCTACCTTTGATTATCTGCTAATACCATTTTTTTTTTTAAATGACACATTAAAATAATATTAAATCCTGAGAAAACCTGGTGAATTGAAGATTTTACTGCCACTGCACATTTAGGAAATATGTCCCATGCTCGATTGCTTTTACAAACGGCTTCATATACTGTTGCTTAAAGGACAGAGTTGGTGGTTTTTCCTCACCTGGCTTGCGGGAGTTTGACCCACCACAGACTCATATGGAGGAGGCAGGTCGGTTGGGTACAGGGTCCCTGGGCTGTTGATCGGCACCCCATAGATGGCACTGAAGGGGGAATGGGGAAAATCCAGATGTAGTCCTCTGTCGGGGACATGAAGGTAGATATTCAATAAGAAAATCCTATTTCAAATGACTGTAATACAAAGAGTGAAGTGTCCTCTTATCCAATCACACAATGTTGAGTGTTTAAGAAGCTGGCAGCCAGTGTAGATATCAAAATAACATATTATCTATTAAGACATTAGGAAATAAAAGAAAGAACGACATCCTCTTGTCTCCAACCCTCCACTTCAGACAATATATATGTATATCGGTGCTGTATTATTCTGTGTGTACCACCGCTGTTTCATAGGGTGCCAATTAAGAATAAGCAGCCATGCGTGTGGTCATATCTTTTAATTACAACCCCATTCTCCTCTAAAGTGGCAGAGCATGAAATACGACCTGAGAGTTTCCACCAATCATTGGAGCCATGATGATGTCATGACACATCTCTGGCCCTGAGCAGGGACACCATAAATGCTTCCTCTGCCTTGTATATATTTATGGCATAATTGACAAACAGATGTGGCTTCCTGCCAAGTGGCTACGACAGCGGCACTCTCCCTGGTAAGTCTGAGAAAATGGAGGGACGATGGGGGAGAGGAGGGTCAACGGATCTGCCACAGCAGCTGAGAATCACAGATGTCCCAGCTGCTTAACGGAGGGAAACGCTCTGAGCTGACCACGGATGGTAATAACACATGTGATGGTCGCAGTGAGACGGTAAACAGACACACGTCACTGCTGCTGAATATGATGGTTTGGTCTTTGGATGCTTCTGTTAATATTCAACAGCTCACAGGATTCTTGGCTGCTTTACAGGAGTCTACATGATATATATATGTTTAACCTGACAAAATCCCTAATGATGGATACTCGACCACATTAGTAAGAAAATGCATCAGACTTCTGTACTTTCAGCTCCTTCCAAATGTTTCTTTCCTTTGCTGTCTGTCCTCTTGTGGCTATTTGTCTCCAAAAACTCTCCTCTTATGTCTGACTGATCAGTCCTATGATACATTTTTCAAATATCTATAATAATCATTGCAGCTTCATTACTCAAATTAAAAACAGTTTTATGTCACAGATCTGATTGCTTTTAGGTGTCTGTTGAGGGGCAGGACAATACACTTTTATAGATATTCAAGGTGACAAATCTGAAACAGTATGTGTGAAATATAGTATCTATGATGAGAAAAACTAGAACGTTTACAAGATGCAAATAATCAAGTTTGACTAGTAATTCCTATTAATTCCTCTTACACAAATAAATGTAATTCATGGAGGTAAAGAATCCTGAACTTCTGATCAAACACAGCAACTTGAGGACTTCCAGTTTGATTACATAATGTAAAACATTTTGATACAGGATTTAAAAAAAAAAAACTACATTGGATTTTTAAATAAGTTATATATCTGAATCAGTACGTGCAGAAACGTCATACCCAATTTGAATCTGGGAATAATATATACAACTAATGATGCATTCTACAATCAGTAGTTTACACTCACTTACAATTGGTTTCTGTTTCACTTCATACAGCAGTTCAGATTACCTGGATTGCACTGCCCTTAGCATTTAAGTTTTGTTTTTTTTTATATTAAAAGTATCTATATCAGAGACCATGTACTACAATTTAAAAGTAGATTCTGTAAAATGACAGTTTTGTAATTACTGGACTATAGCTATTAGCAAATTACAATTTTATTATACAATCCTTGAAAGTAGCCACACATCCCAGAAGACACATTGGTAGCAGACTTGAAGAGAAGTGATACTGATCAGTAGTATTTTGCTTCTCACCTCTGTCCGTCCATTGAGGGGGTGCAGGTGTACTCCGGGGGATAGTATGGTGGTGGGGGGATAGGAGGGATGAACTCGTCAAAGTCCAGTGTTTGGTGGAGGATGGTTCCATGGGGAGTCATGCAGTCAGCATTAAGGGCTCGCGCTCTGTGTGGCATAAACTGAAACGCAGCATAAAAAGAACCGTTATCAAACCTTCATCACACATCGCAGCGAGTCTTCAGCTGTTAAGTCATTACTGTAAACCGCCGCTTGTTCAAGGGCACATGATTGAGCAAATGTGAACTTTTTATATCTCCTCCCTGCTGTTATTTCAAGAATTACATGAATACACATCTGTGCTGTTGGTCACTGAAAGAGCTCTACTGCAGCAGCTAGAAGTCGAGTGCCTTGCTCAGGGCCACCTAAACAGCAGCTCTTTTTAAAACTCTGCACACTCAGTCTCCTCACTGAGACTTTTCTAAGTGGGACAACTTTGCAGTCACACAGCCAACGTGATTTTCTAATCTCCCAGCTGCCACCGCTGCTATTGACTTGGCTAAATTTACTGAGCCAAACAAAAGGTGAACACCTTTTGTGGTAAATGGGAATCGAGGCCACTCTTGGATGCGCGATAAGACTGTTGGAGACAAGACACAATGCTTTTGTCCTTTACTTTTCTGTGAATCGATAGTTGGATGCCGCCATGTTCAGTTGCTTCAATTTATAGAGGTTTCCCTGCTGGTGTTCATGTCTTCTTTGACCTTATCAAAAACTGTAATTTTCAACTTTCATGTAGTTATCTATGGTCTTTCTTTGTCTCTAATAATTAATTCTGGGAACTGAATTAAGACCTTATGTCAAGATGAGGACAATTTCTTACTTTGTTAACATTTCTAAATGTTGTATAATTCAAACAGCTTGTGATGAATTCATCTTTGCCCTCTTATGTCTCCTGTTTAATAGGAATAGATACGAGAGCAGCAGGCAGCAGTCAGTTTATTTTCTATTGCTGTTTCTTCGGTTTCAAAACAGTAATTTTCAGGCTATTTAAAAAATAACAACAAAACTAATTAAATCAAGATCTGGATTATTAATAGTTGCATAATATGCTGTCATAATGAAAATCAGATATAATCATGGTTTTTTTGCATTAACATCTCCAGTTGCCTCAAACATTAGAGATTTCATATAACTTAATATTCATGTATTTGCAGCAGGAGTTTGGCCAGTTTAGATTAAAATCATTCTTTTTATTTTACCGAATATTACATAGATAAAATCACTGCTGACTTCCTGCCTCTTCAGCCTGCTGTCAAACCTAACTTCAAAAGCCGATTTCAATATTCAGACTCGTTTAATCATGCATAAAATTTACAACACAGTTCATTAAATGTGTACAAAAGACTATCAGACATTACAGTAAAGCTATTTCACTGGTATCATGTTGTCAGTGCTGCTCTACCTTTGCTGGTGATGATCGAGATATGAAATAACTATTGTTTGTGTGAAACACAAAAGCTCCTTGACCTCATTTAGGAGTCGGTGATAGTTTAACTGTTCCACATAAAATAACAAAACAAGGTCACAGTGAGATGATGAAGATGCTCTACCTTTCAAGAGATGTTCTTCAAAGCCAACATGTTTTTGTGATGCAGGAGGACACTGAGAGAAGTCCCGTTGCCGTTGACCTTCACTGTGTCTGCTTACATTAACTTATCTACTGAGCAGGATCATTCAAACATTACTCTCTGCTATCCTAAAACAGAAAAAGATTCCCACAACATGCCTGAGATACATGTGTTCGCCCCGATGATATCAATCATCAGACTAAACTTTTCCTTTTTCTGTATTTCCTAACTGTAGGGTGGTCGCTGAAAAGAAAAGGAAGTCATCCATTGTTGTCTTCTACCCTTCCACCACACTCACCATCTGCAGCACATCGGTGGAGACCATCTGCATACAGCACATTGCGGTGGCCAGAGCACACACAATGGTGGAGATGACATTAAGGGCACATACGCTGAACAGCAGCTCCTAAAGTAGAAGGAGGGGAGGACAGGAGGAGACTGTTAGAGGAGCAGGGAACAACAGAGGAGAGGGAAATGTGAGACAAATAAGAGAAATTACATGAGGGAAGATCAGAGGACGAAATAGGAAGAGAGGACAGTTAGTATTATTAATATTAAAGATGTAGAACATAAGGTGGGGAAGAGGTGATGATGGAACAAAAGGAGAAAACACACAAAGGACTGAAGGTGACACAACCAGCAGTGACGCCATAAGGTAAGTTTAAAAACAGCCAGCTGGGTGGCAGTGCAGCGAGACAACTCTTCTACAAATATCTGCTTTACTAAGACAGAGAAGTCGGATCTGTATCGTTGACATATTAAAATCTAAATATACAATGTTAAAGACTGATGTTGATATATGTTCAGGGAATGTTGCAAACTAATTCAATAACAGGGAAAACAAGCTCATAAACATCCAAGGTTAAGCGTGAACATGAACACACACACACACACACACACACACACACACACACACACACTGGCATTGCAGTGAACAGCAAGGGTACAAACCAGTATTGGATCTGTCAGCAAAAATAAATGTGCATGCTGGTGAAATAGTAGCCAGCAGCCTGAATCAGAGAAAAGCGTTATGACTGCAGTCCTACTATGCTGCTGTTTCTTCTGTTCTTCTAAGAACTTAAATAATCATATTTAAGTGGCTCAATTTTTAAACCACATCAGTTTGAGAGTATCCTGACAAATAAACCTTTAATGTCTGTGCTGTATGAATATATTTCTTGAAGAAGAGCACTGGAAAAGTAATAAAATCTGCCTAGAAATTGGCTCTGGGAAAAGCAACTGTCTGGCCCACGTCATGCGTTGAGGCGACAGAGGATGATAGCAGCTTGGATTGTGGGTCCAAAATGAGAAATATAAATATAATTTCTATATTTGTAAGTCAGTGTCATCTGCAGTCCACTCAGGTGTTCGAATAAAATCACAAAACATATGCTGATATTCCTCTTTATTAAGATCTCTTACAATTAATTCACTTGTATTATCAGGGCTATTATTATCAAACAGTGTGAGATGTAAGTCAATGTAAGTCCAAAGAATGAGAGGGAGGGCGAGGAGAGCAGGGAGAAACATGAATGCGTGGCAGAGACTTTGAGTTTGAATATCAGAGCAGAGATGTCTTCTCGAGCACCTCCAACCACAAACTGCTGTAAACCCACACAGGAGCGTATCTGTCGTAGGTATCTGTTACATGGCCCACTTAATAGACACTTACAACAAATGTCTATACATATAACAATATCATTCCTTAACAACAAGAACAGAAGAGACTGAAACTAAATCTCACTGCACAGACTCATGAATGTCCCTCCTCAGTTGTCTCACAAAGTGTTTTCCAGCCTGTCGCACAGATTATTCACCGGATTCAGGAAGCACATTATGAGCAGTGACATTACAAACCCTGACTTGCAGTAGTCCTATAGAGAGGATAGCCGTACGACCTGCTGAGGTTCACCAAGTTGTGGCTTGTTGTCAGGGTACAAGTACATTGAAGGAGGTTCAAGCTCAGTGTTTACAACAGGCGCTAACTTTTTACCAACCAGACCCCACTCAGTATTTCTATTCCTTTTCAGGTTTGTGATATAAAGTTGGCACCTGAGACGTTCAGAACTGCCAATCCTGCCACTGTTTTTCAAACATGTTTGATACCCAGTAACTTGTTGCCAAAGATCAAGTCTGTGTGAGCTGGAAGTTGAAGCAGACGTGATGCCAGATGGAACCATGCAGAAGCTGTGCAGTGCCAACGATAAAATACAAGTAATGCATGTTTGCTTGGGAAACGAACCATTTTTGGAACATGTTTTGAGTTGGAGGGAAGTCTGGAGGACATGTGGATGGAGCACAAAAGCCTGTCTGACACCTTAAACATGGAAAATCCCCAGCAGCCATTAAACAGAACTGGTGACAGAAGAATGTCTCTGCTTTTGGTTAGTGATGATTATTGTTTACATGGTTCAAATGTTTGGATGATTGGCAGAGAAAGGATTGTCTCAATGTCTCCGTAAAACAAAGCTAATGTGCCACTGCATATTGTACCGCATATGAAGTTTACATTACTGCTAACTGATTTAGCAGATTGCCATGTATGAGCCAATGACATATGAAGACCAGCATTTCACATCAAATATTGTGTTGTTTTTTGCTATTACCTGAAAGTATTTGTGGGAATATAGCATTATACATCACAGAGGACTCGTTCTACTTCTTTAGTTTTGATAACCAGGCAGCTATGAGTTAAGATTCATTTCAAAGCATTTTTTTCAACATTATTTAGATTTTCAGAAGAAATAAATCTGCAAATATATTGCCATGTATCAGTTCAGCCTTAATGATGGAATTGCTGCACCAATATAAAACTTAAGACACTAGTAATAATAGTAATAATAAACATAAAGGAGGAGACACAAATGAAAAATAAACTGCTCTTCTTATTTTGACCTGCTGCCTAATCTGGCAACAACCTTCCAGCGACAGATTGTACAAGGAGCTTAATTATTTTTTCCACATCACTGATACTCAACTGTTCTCTGGAACCGTGACGTTCTTGACCAGACGCAAACTACACACATGCTGCAATTATCTGCTCCCTCTGGCTTCCCACAGTATGGCAGCTTCAGAGGAACAAAGGGGTGCAACCTGCTTTTCTCCAAACACCATGCAGTTTCTGTCTCATTTCCTCTATTTTGGCATCTCTTCACAAGATCTAACAGAAAACACAGGACTTCCCTCAGGAAGCCCGACAGCAGTTTCAGGGCGGTCAGTTCAGTCCGTTGGCAAAGCCCATTAGAGGGTTTCTAACCTCAGATGACAGGAAGCAGCAGATGTTGCATCGCTGTGATGTCACATATCATAAACTACTAAATACACATAGTCTGTGGTAAAGGAATAACTTTTCTCATCCTGAGATTCTCAGGCCATCTCATCTCTGACCAACAGATATTAAGAGTAGAGCGTGCTTCTTTTGTAACAGCCTGGAGCCGGGAAGGTTTTTTTTTGCTCTGCAGTCCAGGTGGATCATTCCCTGTTTGTCTCCCTATGAATGGTTCTTAACCTGAGGGTCGGGATGTCCTGTAGGGTCACAGGACCAGTAAGTTCATGTGAAATAAAAGCAGTTGGTTTTTTGTTTTTGTTTGCTTTGAATGAGCAAATAAAATTTTGCATATACAGTAGTGGCACTTACGCAGGGCACTTAATAAAAACTAGAATCACCACCTTGTGGTCGTTTGCCACCAAAGAGTTAAGTTTTAGTTTGCATCCATGTCTGTCCAGACTCATATCATATATGTAGTGAAGACTTTGAAGGATTTTGGCCGATAAAGCTGATTCCAATAGAACAAAGTTGGCGCCATGATGGTAGATAATAGTTCAAATATGCAAATTTCTGTAAAGACGCTACCAATCTAATACGTTGATGCTTCACACACATCTTCAACATGACAGGAAAAGGGGATCTTTACAACTAGCACAGTTTCAAGGTGGACACCAAAGATTAGTGTCACCAACTATTAATTATGATCACAATCTTCACTTCTTTTCCTGAGTTATGGTGCTGAATAATGGACAGAAAAGTGTTTTTGTAGAACATTATGAAGTCACAGCAAACCTTTGACCTTTTGGATATACGATGTCATCATTTCATTATTTTATGCTGTTGGACATATGAGTAAGTTTTTGTCATAAATAGCAGATTATTTATGACGTTATGACCACAAACGTGTTTTGTGAGTTCACATTAACCTTTGACCTTTCAATAAAACTCAAATCACAAAGTGAACGTTTGTGCCACGTTTGTAGAAATTCCCTCAAAGCGTTCTCGAGATATCGCTTTCATGACAGTTTGGACTGACAGTCAGACAATTTAAATGCATAATGCCTAAAGCCTCGGCTGTCTCTGTTTCATGATCTGAATCCAGGACTTCAGGGAAAATACGCATTGCTCTTCACCCTGTGATAAAACTGAAGCATGGCTCAGAAAACTCTTCACTCATCGAGTCAGCGATGACTTTCCCATCACTGGATGATCTTCAGAGGAAGAACAATGTGTCAGAAGCTGACTTGCAGCATGTTGTCAGAGCTCATTTCAACACAATACACAGTTTCATGAGCAGATAGTGTGGTGCAGAAGATTGGGTTAGAAATCCTCTTTGATTGATTGATGTTGTAACTGATACAGATCTGAGACGCAGATTTGCAGAAAAGTCATCAGCTAAAATTTGGATGTCAGCTTAGGGAAATATCAACTGAAACGCTGTGAGGCTTCTCAGCACTGGTGTACAGTACAAAGCACAGTTCAAATAGGTCTGTCTTAGGACCCGAAAAGCTTTACCATGATATTTAATGAGTTTGAGTCCTATAGGTCTTCTGGGGCTCTGACACTCCATCAGGGCCTCAGGAAAGTGCCAACAAAGACAGATCGTTGACACACATAACCTCACGTCTTGTTAAAAACTGCAAAGACTGCAAATGATTACTAACTGGCTGCTGATGTGCATGTGGGCTCTGCTTCCCTCCCCACAGACACCGGGGGCAAAGATGGACATGAATCTAATGTGTTATATTTTACAAAGATATTAGACAAACCAAACCAAAAAGGTCAGTTGTCTTTTTTGTTTTTGCTCCAGAGAACCTTGCACAGAGATTGACAAAAGATAACAGCAGGACATTTTCACATCTTTCAGTGGAACTCTAAGGGCTGTCTGTTTTTGCTGTGAATACAAATTGAGTATATGTCTGAGAATATGGCCTTGATTTTCTCTGGACTGACTCTGTGGTATGAAGGCGACAAGGCAGAGGAGGAAAATAAGCAGAAAATGCAATGACTGCAAAATCAATTGTCAAAACAGCTGCTGATTCTGGACAACTAGAGCAAACAGTGTCCAACACACCACAAAATCTACAAGAATCGAAACAAAGAGGTTTGTCCATTGTGAACGCACCCCTGCAGGAAGCGATGAGATGTAGCTCAGGACCTTCATTGTATTCACATAATTAATACATTCCTTGTGAGTTGGCTAACTGAAATATGTTCACTGTCGATTATTTATGTATCCTACAGTTCAGCCTCGACTGTAAACAATCTTTCTTGAGATAAATTAAGTTATCTAACTGCAAAGTTTGAACAGCAAACACCTAGTAAGACAGGAAATATTAATGATGGCTTCATGTGAGCTCATTTTTAATGCATTAACAACAGATTTTAGAAGATGCATTTCTTTAATTTCCCTGGTGTACATGAGGACACAATAAATCCAGCCGAAAAACATATATAAGAACACCACCACGGCTGCTCACTAGATATTTAACCTCATGTAGATACCTTGCCTCGGGTGAATCAGTTTGGTGAGTTACAGAGCAAGGTTACACATCCGCCCCTTTACAGGAAATCACAAATTACCTCAATACTCCCTTTCACTGATGATTTACAGCCCTGGGCAGTGGAGCAAAGAAACAGGCTGGAAATGAAATGTCTCTGCAAAGAGTGAGTGGCACATATCAGCAGCAAAGTGGATTGCTTTATTTAAAAAAGATTCAAACAGAGAGAAACGAGTGGACAAGAAACTTAAGGTAGTCTACCTGCTTTTCTAATCCAGTACTCCCCATATGTCATGTATATTAATGACTATATGGCAGGTGCAGCACGAGTTCATTAGGATCAGTGGCAGCCTAACAGCCATCTGAAATGACCAAGGACTCAGGGGACTCAGTCATGACAGCTTCCTCTCAGACATAACTCAATACATCTGACGACTTTGGCACTTAATAAAGGTTTATAGCCCCAATTCCCCATCTCTTCTAATGAATTATGGTCGCAATGACAAATGTGCTTGATCTTTCATCTTTTCATAAGCATGCTTCATCCTTAGAAGTCTTTTATTTGGTTATCAATGTTTTATAATCAATCAGGGACATAAAATGAGTGGATATGATTGTCATTATCCAATGACGGCGCAGTGGGACAAACTGTATATCATTCCTGCGTACACTTGGAGTCAAGATAATCTACCGGGATCATGCACTCGCAAACTACAGCCAGCTCAGGCTAGATACACATTGCATACTAAGAGGTCTGCCTCCTCGGGGACGGACAAAAGCTGTTGTCCAGTTAATTTGAAACAGAATGCACATATTGTTTGGTTTGTATTGTTCTCATATGCGCTGTGTTACAGAGCGAGAGAAGACATTTGAAAACATTGGTTTAGACGACCGGCTGTAACTTAAATTAATGCTATTATTCTGATTAGAGAAGTTAGTGGAGTCTGTGAGGCTGTTCGTTGGTATGGTTCTTTGAGCTAATGTACCAGCTCATGCTCACAATTCCAACATGTTGATGTTATGAATTAGATGATCAGATGCAATTCATCATCATTTAAAGACATTAAGATCTGAACCAATTTAACAGCAATGTATCCAACTGCTCTTGAGATATTTCACAAAAAAAAACAAAGTCTACCTTGTGGTGGAGCTAGACAAAAAGTCATGAGGATTCTGGGGACTATGAGTGTTTGTACAATCCATCTTCTAGTTTGGATATTTCTGTCTGGCCCAAAATGGTGGCCTGATCAACTGACTGACATTGATATCCTTTGAGCCATAACATGGCAACAAGTACAGAAGTAAAACCCATGTTTCACCACATACTTCAGTCAGATTTCAGTTTTTAACTCTGGATTGGAAAAATAGAAGTAAGACAGCAAATAAATAAATATACGAAATTCCCTTTTTGCAAATCAGATTGACACTATGACCTTTGTCTTTTGATTCCCACAGACTTTAGCTTATTTCTCTCAGTCTGGCCTCCCACCATGATTTCAGTCTTTAACAACTGTGACATCACAAAGTGGTCCATTGTTTTCCATGAATTGTAAAAAACAAAAAACAACACAGCACCAATCAGCGTACATGAGGCACACAATGTCACTACAAGTTACAGGTCACATACGTCAACACAAATACAATGTGTGGTATTAACAGTCAGTTATAGACCTGATCTGAGAAATTGATACAATTTACCTGCATTATAAAAAAAAATCAAACTTATACAGATTCTTTTCATATGTGAAAATACAAACGCTCTCACGTTCAAACTATACAAAACCCACGCTGACTCCCACCCACCTTGAGACGTAGGCGTATGGTATTGCAGTCCCTCAGTGGATTCAGTTTCAGCGTTTCTCCCAGGTTGTTGCAGCTTGAACTCTGCTTCTGCAGCTCGCAGCATACACACACTCCATCGCTGTCAAACTTGAGCTGGGGGGGAAGAGGGGGAAACACACATCCGCACTCATTCATGCACGCCACATTCACAACAACACACACACACACACACACACACACACACACACACACACACACACACACACACACACACACACACACACACACACACACACACAGACACATGCACAGATCAGACCTGAGCTTGGTGTTTTAATGCAATTTGTCCTGAAACATTTGGATGACATATTTACTCCTGACATTGAACCACATTCTCATTAAAGTATGTAGTCATCAAGTTCGACTTCAGACACGAGTTACAGAATATAATATCGTGTGACTGAAAAATGCTGCTGCACGTGTACTGAAAGACAAAGGACTGAGATATGATGAGCTACCCACGGAGGGATCGAGGGAGAGCCTACCTCTGCTATGTGTCCCAGATTGAGAGAAAGCAGGACATGAACCCAACAAGTATGGGTTAATTACATTGGGGAGAGGAGATGAGGCACGTTAATATTTCAGTCACGACTGGGGGAGGGTCTCTGGGGAGCCACGTAAAGCAGAGAAGTTGGTGTATTCGGCTGGTCCTACTTTGCGTAAGGAGAAAAGCTGCTTATGGTGTGGAAGTGGTCGGGTTAGCGGGTTGAGTGCGAGATGAATCACGAGGGGCTTCTTCAGTCATGAAATAGATAAGAACCCCTGGCTTTATGAATTCAGCTTAAACACATCTACTAAGCATCTCATTATGAAAGGCTTGGAAGAGATGTTTAGGCTAAAATCCAGTTTTGCAAGAAGAGAACTAGTTCATTAAAGGTCAAAGTAAAAAGTCATCCCAACATGTCAGAAGCTGTTAATGATAAAGAATAGAGAGGGGAAGAAACAACGTTGTTTAAATGTGGATCAACTTTCAAGTGATTTCCACAAAGGCATTTGGTAGTGCTGAATTCAGTTGTATGACTAAAATATGATGGAAATATCTGTGTAAAGAACGGGAACAAAAACACAATAGCTTGAGTGAGAAGTTCAAAATCCAACCAACTTTCTCACCTCCGCACAGCTGAGCCAAACACTGCATGAAGTGGATGCCATAACGACACCTTCAGAAAGTTACAGACATTGTTGGAGACACTTCTGACATGAGAACAGTTCAGGGGAGGAAGATTTCCAACAAGAACTGACAAGCACTTCTGACGGGGTATACTGGCCTCTTTAATGTGTCTGTATGTTACACAAGTAAAGGAGCAATATGAAGGATTAAGCTGCTTCTGTCAGTGAAGAAATAACTGAAAAGGAGTCACGGTAGCACACAGTGAGAGGAGGGGAGCATTTTACTGTAATACTGTAAACCAACAAAGAAATAAAAACTCAAAAAATATTGAAACTTATAACCTTTGTTCTGATTGGAAAAAAATGCCGGCTATAACACTGTAATTATAGAAGCAATTAAATTAATCTGTTCATTCCTTTTTCTGGATTCATTCGGAGAAGCCAGCGGAAATCACAACATGCCAATATCAGACGCACGGCGTCTATAAGCCAATCAATGTCAAGTACGAGACGCAGGTATGTCGCACAAAATTCTTTCCTGCACTCGCAAAATTTCAATGTTCGACCAGAATGAACCGGATCAAATGTTTACAACGTAACAGAAACATGAATGTTGGTTGAGAATTTCAGGTGAAACAATCTCACAACCTTCTTTTTTTAAATTGTTCTTTTGAGTCTCCCAACTTCGTCAGAGTGCCGTTCCAACTCACTGTTGCAAAGTTGTTTACCTGTCTTTTATCGGTCTTTGATTCTGGCTAAGATGAATGTGATAATCATGACTCATTGGTCACAAACAGACAAGTAGTTCAGTTCACTTTTGGTGCTGACTCCTTCCTGCAGCCTGTTTGGAACAGAAGCACCGCCTGTCAGACCACCATGTGCTCACATTTGGACGAGTGGGCTCAGAGGCAGACAACAAGGAATCCATGTCTATTACTCACCGATGATAAAGTGACTGGTTTTACAGTTAATACCAACTTCAAAAACAAAATTCAAAGCAAATCCTGCACTTCTAAGTGACATCTTACACCCTCAGAAGTGATCCACCTTCTTTCAACCATAAACCCTTTGAGTCTGATGTTGTTTTCATCTTTACTTAGAGGCTTATGCAATAGCACTACAAGTGTTTTTTAATGAAATAGTAGTAATATGATGCACGCCATATTTTCACAGTATGTTAGGCCACTCAAAAATCCAATCAGCTGACATGTCTGCTTTTCATTAAAAAACAATATGAAATCTATTTTTGTTTTTGAAGGATTTCTCTACGTTCTCAACATAGGACATGTTTATATATGCATGGATAAAGGAGAATGTCAGAGTTCTAGTAATATGAGAATCATGTTGATGGGACACTGAGCTGTAGTAATTTTGACCTTTATTTCTTTACATTTTGGTAAATCTAAAAACATGGAAGGTCAGGCCGGACAGACTGATATTGCTGTATTCCATCAATGTGTTTGATTGATGTCTGTGTGCTCTGATTTGACTGATTTATTGCTGAAAAGAAAGGGTGAGACTATTGTGGTATACTGCATCAATCAATCAGTTTCACTGCTTTGATTCAAGAAAATATATATAGAGAGGCCAATGATACAACTGGATCTACTGTATATAGGTCTCCAAAACTGAAGCCACATGAAATGACTTGTTAACACAGACATCTCTTTTGCCCACACTTTTTTGAGTTTGGAGTATAAAGCTGGAGAGCGCATGTGACCAGTTGGTCTCACCAGCTGACAGTCTTCTAGAGAGTTGACGAGCTGAGCGTTCTGGCAGGACAGGATAGATCCCGCCAGGTTGAGCATCACACACACCGCAGATAGCAGCATGAAGAACGTGATCTGTGACACAGAAAGAGGAGAGAGACAGAGAAATTATGAAAAATATGACAGCATAGTATCAAAATGCTTTTTGTAGAATCCAACTGTTACATCTTTCTAATATGGTGTTTGAAAGTAGCTGCAATACCAGAGACACCGCATACTTTTCTAATCAATTGTCACTAATGTGATTTCAGAAAATCGTCAAAAAGGAAGTTAGCTCTGATGTCTGGAGAAATCAATAACCTGTTCCTCCTCAGACCAGTCTGAAGGTGAGAGAAATCATAATTACAGAAAAGCTTTTCACACACACCAATGTATCGATGGACGGGACTCTAGACCCCAGGCTGAACTTTTTCAATCTTCCTCTTCATCAAAGCAGTTGTGAAGCAGCTAATCTTCTTCAGTCAGTGTAAGACATGCACATATATTTTTTTACAGTCTAAACCAATTGAGCTGGAACCCTCCCCCCCCCTCGTTTCCTCAGGGCAAAGGCTCTTTTTTATTTCCTAGCTGACAGCCCCGTGGATATCAATCCTGTTAGAAGAAATATAGCTACTACTGCTGGTACATTAAATTACAGGTCAAGCGTAACAGAAAGAGTTTTAAAATTGCCAACAGGAAACCAGGCCCCTTGGTTCAACAAATTGCAAACCAGTGACAAGTGACTCCATAGCTCTTTGTTATGGAGAAACCTGATGACTGCAGCAGAGTTTTACAAGCTAATCATTGAATGATATAATTAAAACCCCATATGATAGCCTATTTTTAAAGTTTGGAACTCTGTTGGTAGAGGACATAAAGGGCACTCGCGGGAGGAGTTTGATGGATATAAAGGTTATTGAGAACACACATAAACAGATGGAGAGGAGGAGAGCAGGACGAGGAATGGAGAAGGGAAGGAACTGGAGGTATATAATAAACAGATGGAGCGATAAGTTTAAGTGCTTTTCACCACGGCAGAGAATTGAAAGATTGAGAGGCTGATGGGTGAGCTTGAGGAAGAACTCCTTGGATGGTAAAGAGAAAAACAGACGAAGAGAAAATAGCACAGGAAAATGCAGAAAGAAGAAATGAGACATCTAGAGCATGACTCTGCAGTATCATGGCTGCATCGGTGGTAATGATGTGTACATCACATTCATTTCTGTTTTCGGTGCAAAGTGTAAAAGAATGTAAACAACTGCGACACTGCATTTTTTCCACATGTAGTTGCAGTAAAGGTAGTTCCTACTGGTTTAGGTGCATACTGATTGGTTAAAGCAGCTACAGTTGTCTCACAATTACACCCAGTAGGATGCAACGACTGCAAAGGATTTTCTATGGCACATACCCAGACCTAAACACTCACATCGTGGTCTGGGAGCAGCAGGCTATTGCAGTCAAACATCGTTAAAACAACACTATCTGAAACTCTCTGGGAGATCCCTAAAAGACAGCAGTTATGTATGATATTGTCAGATAGTGTAAAATTACTAACTTATTATGTGAACTTAAGCAAAAATATGCACGTCTTCTATCTTTGACAGCACTATCATTAAAGCTATTTCTAAATATAAACATACATTAATACAAAAAAAAAAAACAGCTGACGTTGCTCTATGATAGTCATATTCTGTATATTAAATTTAATCTGCATACCTGAAAACAGGATTATAGGGGCTTGTGGGGAATTTGATAAATCGACCCCATGACAAAACATTAGTTTCACATTATTGATTTGATGCTTCTTTAAGAAACAGATCTGACTGATTGTCTGCCTAATGGATGAAGTTGGAAGTGTGTATGTGAACAGGACTGACGTTTCTTACTCAGACTGATGGGATCTGTTTGTTACTGTGGAAAAAAAAACACGTGTGCTTGTTTAAATGGATGAACAGTGTCTCTCTTCACTCATAGTGACAAGCGTTTCAAATCTGCCAAATCAAGATTTGTGAAGAGCAGAAGCTAAGCAATATGATTAATGAAAGTCTCGCACTTTAAAATAGTCAGACAACTTTCTGCTGTCAACTTGCACATGCAGGATGCAACAAGATAATCTGAGTTTGCTGTTGTAGATGAATGTTGTAAACAGCGGTTCCCTAATATCCAGACAGAGACAGACTTACCATAGTCATACCATCCAGACTGCTTCATATAGTATTGATAAGTGTGGCAGTAACTGTTAACATTTCTAGAGTGCTGTTATGCAGAGGTGAACAGCAAGCAGACAGCATCTTCAATAGTTCACTTGTGGGAACAGGAGCGTTTAACTTGAATGAAGCAGTGACAATAACTATCTCGATGAGGATGTTGTAACGTACAAACGAGTGACAGTAAAGACTCCCTCCCCGACACACAGGCCATAAGTTGTACTTTAATGAATCCTCTGTGGGTTTGCCTTGTTGCCCGCTCAGCCGGTCACGTCTAATGCTGAGCCTCGAACAATTACAGCTGCAATTCTGACGGAGGAGAAAACTGTTTCTCTTTATCAAAGCTCCAGTGACTGCTGGAGTGCGCCTCCATAATATCACGCTGCTTTGAAAGGATATTTAATTTGTAGTCGTTTGCATTTGCCTGACTGTTTTTTTGGGAGCTGTGTCAGATCTTACAGCGACGCTTTATCGCAATCTACAGCTACAATAAAAAGCACAGCAGCATGAAACCGAGCCGGTGCAGCCATCCCTATTGGTTCAGAGTCACTGTGCTGCCATCAGCCTATTGTGTTTTTATACAAGAATGATGAAAAGTCCCAAAATAAATCCTTTTGATTTGTCCTCTCCAGGCCTGTGACCAGAATGTCACCTGTGCGGGCCGATGTTTTCTCTCTGCTGAGCTGATTGTCATGCCTGGCCCCACACCAATGCCTCCGCATTACCATGGAGGATCACATAGCACCATTTAGCAGCTAGTCATTAATTACAGCTGCGCTGCACTCTGCATGCCAAAGAGGAAAACACACACACACACACACACACACACACACACACACACACACACACACACACACACACACACACACACGCACGCACACGCACGCACACAAAAGCCACGCACACGCCACTTGGTCACCGTAGCAGCCGAGGCAGATTTACACTGCATGTCATCATCACATCGTTTAGCACTCGTAGGACAATACACCATAATACAATCACCATTCATCTCCATCACACACACATAAGACCCGAGGTTCAGGTGTGCCACAGTAATTCTCCATAACTGTCACGGAGGTTGAAATCATTCGGTTGTAGCTTTGCCTCTTCATATTCTGCTTCCAGCCTCAACTGCAGAGTTCAGTGATGATGACTTGAATGAACCATGCATGAATTAAAACAGGCTGCATCTACAAGGCCATAATAAGACAAGTGGGTCCCATGGATGTATTAAGGAGCGCTGGACACTTGAACTTCAATATGTGCTCTTTGTAGTCCCTTGAAAGTTGCTCACTGGACGCAAACTGAAAACCACACGCCATGTTTCCACGGAGCAGGACAGATGTTCTTCCGCCTCTACACTTTCAAAATGTTAGTGAGATGCATTGATCTCATTCCGATGATGAACACAGACGTTGCAGTAACTTGTTTAGGCCACTGTGCCAAAATGGTTTCACAGCACAACACCACTTCTATGGGCGTGTTGGGCCCCGTTTAGTTTTTTATGTCATGAACAAGGAAGCAAAACCATACGAAGTACTAAGATAATGTATTATCAAGCAGTGACAACAATGACGTCACCCATTGGTTTGTGAGTGGCCGTTCTGAAGCCTCGAATTCGGTATTTTGGCCGTCGCCATCTTGTGATTTTGGAGACCGTATTTAGACAATCTGGGGAAGAGCAAGCGGTGAATCTGGCTCGATCTCGGAGGATACTATGTTCTGCCCAACCACAGGCCTGTCAATCAAACAGATATGTCCCCAAACCCACTTTTTGAGGCCTAATATCTCATTAATGATGGGATTATTTTCAAATAGAATGCCAGAAAAATACTATGGAGTGACTTTTGCAAATGACCCCAAAATCACTTGTAGAATTTTTTTTGGGGACTTTTGTATTTCATGCGAGAAGTTTAATGGGAGTCTGGCTGATTATTTAGAGTTTACTGCCCTTCCACACCTCATTTTTCAGACCTGGAAGCTACGTCCACTTTCATACACAGTCTACGTGTAATACACGTTCATCTGAATGGTTTCACATTATTACATCACAGGTGTCAGTACTGAGCCAGGAAATGTGTCAACAGAGAAAGAGACTAATAAGAAAGCTACATAGTAAACATGGATGTAAACACTTTAGGAATTAAAATACAAAAAAAAAATACAATAAATTTAGTTCAACCCATTCGTCAGTTGTACAGTGAGTCACGTTTGTTTGTGCACATTTTGTTTCCTGAATGTAAACACAAAATATGTTCACAATTAAAACTCTACAGGGCACCTTTGAAGCAAACATGTGCCCTTATTCACACTGTGGTGGAGAGTTAGATGAAGAACTGATAGCACTTTGTCCTTTAAGTATAGCGCTGCGGCCAGCAGGCGAGTTTCAACTCAACAATTTACGACAAACTCTAACATCAGCATTCACCTCCAATAAAACTGTCAAGAGAAACACATCACAAGTCTCAGGTGAAAATACTGGCTGTCATTCAAACAAATCTCATCAGTCTATTAAAGCTCTCCCCATCTGTCCGTGCTGCAGCCAACAACAACACAACGAGCTCATTTATCACCTCTGTTTATTTGAAGGAGCACGAGTCAGAGATAGGATAATCATCTCAGTGGGGAAACTGGAGCGATACAGCAGCTCATAGTGATACTGTGGACTTCCATTGTTTTATTATAAGCCAACTAATAAAAAATACAAAGACATTTAATAGAAATAAGGACAAAGGAAATTGAGGGCTCATGGATCATTAGGTGACAATTGCAGTAGTATTTTAAGCAGAAATGAATGAATATTTAATGACCTGAAGCTTTTCCATTTGCACAACTGCCATGTAGACGTTCAGAAGGTTTTAACGAGACATGAAACAAATTTCATATATGATTGTATGTAAATGTTTGGTCACCCCTGGATAAATACCACAACTGCAATAAACAGTTTTAAATCATCGATTTTCAAAGCACCATGAATTTTTATTTCATGAACTTAAAAAAGAGAAATAACGTAAATGTGACGTTTAAAACTTTGGGCATCTTAAGACGTAACACCTCCTACGGCAGACAGCACCACCTACAAACATTTTGGTTTCCAGCCAAGAGTCTTTCAATTCTTGATTTAGCAATTTTCCGCCACACTTCCTCACAGATTATTTAAACTTCTGAGATACTTTTTGATGGTTTTGCACTCAGCATGTTTAAGATCTACCCACAGATTTTCGGTGATGTTGAGATGATGAGGGTCATTTCACAACTTCATCTGTCATGATGGATTTTGAGATCTGCTTGCATTCATTCATTTTAGCAGCCATTTTTTTCAGTTCCGTTTGTTCACTAACTGCATGACATTCGCAAGTTTCATGGAATCATTTTCTTTAATAAATCTAGTTTTCTTGTGTAACCAGCTGCCACACAACCCAAAAGCATATTAAATATTAAAAATAATAATATTTCCCCCTATATTTAACAAACTTAACACTTGGCGGGGTGCTTTTCATCAAATGCTGCTCTTTTTTTGTGATTGTGGACAAAGAGCTCAATTTGAACTTCATGTGTCCACAGCACTTCTTTCCAAAACCACTCCAGCTCATCCTGATGTTGCTTTGCAGACTTCAAATGCAAAATTTGATGATGAGGCGATATATAAGGTTTTCTGCACCATCACGCCTTTGTCAGCTAAACTTTCCTGCAGCGCCTTTGCAGTAATATCGGGGTTTTCATTTGCCTTTCTGCCTGGCAGACAAGTTTTGTTGCTCTTCCACATCTCATCATCACATCCACGGTTTTAACAGTATTCACTGCCATTTCTTTATGATGTTTCATACAATATGAATAGTAAGCTGGAAGCACTTTGACATTTCCCTGCTTTGTAGGCACCACTTAACTTAATTTTAAAATAGTCCGTCAGATAATCTATCAGCTCAGGATTGTCATTATCTGACATTTATAATGAATCAAATAAGGCTTAACAAGTTAAGTAAATTCTCAGACATTTAAAAAAAAAAGTAAAACTGCATTAACCTCTCAAACAACTAATTTGTAAAGTCTGTTTGCTGGAGGGGTTGTGTTTAGTTCAACTTAAAAAATCAACACAACAACTGCAACTGGAAATACCACTTTCTGTTTAAGTTATTGCATCTCATCTGGAGGAGCAACTCTGACAACTGATGTCTCATTTCTATTCAAAGAATGATACATTTGTGGAAGACAGCACATCTTTTATGTGGAGAACAAAAGAGCCAAAGACATATTGTACATGCACTCAACCACACTCAGCAACAACAATAAAAACAGACAACATAATGCGAGAGTGACACTGTGATATAGAGATGCATAAATGTAACATCAACAACAACCCTCACATGTGAATTAGTTCCACAGGTGATCTGCTCTCTCTTCATGGAGTGAGGCAGAACACTCGTCAGCTCATCAAAGATTCATCAAAAGTGCGAACCATAACGTGTTATTCAATTTAGAGTACACCTTGTTCTCAACCACCTCACAGCTTCAAGAGTGCATGTGGTTCATTTTCAGCGTGCATGACTATCAGATAGGAAATCTGTCTGTCAGCTTTCTAATGTTAATGCTACAACACCTAATGAATATCAGGACCAAAAGTGTGTCTTTTCATCCAAATCCTGGATCTTAGGATAGAATTGTTTAATATTTCATATAGAAATAAAACTAATTTACATGCATAGAGAATTTAATTCCAGTTGTTTGGTAAAGCGTGGCTGTAAATCACTGAAAATATCAGCGACTTAAAACATTTCTTTCACAATGTTTTGTCAGCAGGAATACATCAGCACTTTAAACTGGTTTTCTCAGCTTGTATTTACATGATATATGAATACACTTGTGTTACTATAAATTAAACATGTGTTCACCTATGAGCGGACAGACTCCACACAATCAATACAAATATTCAGCAGACCAATTAATAACTAAATAGAATTGTTAGCTGCAGCCCTGTAACTCCACTTCTCAAAGAACAGGTTAAACCTTTGGTGCCAAATCAGGAGTGAAGCAGGTGTGTCAGCTCCACACAGCTTTACAACCAAAGGTTCACAGCAGACTGTCATGTTAATGTGGTATGACAATGAGATGGGAGCACATGCTGTTGCGTTCCCGGTAACACAGTATGGGATATAACAACATTTATATAAGCCCCTTTGGAAAGACATCACAACCTGCAGCTGTGGTTTGAACCTTTATATAACTAAAAATTGGACGGTTTTGATCAGATGGGGAATGAACAAAACAATCATTTGAAACAATGTTAGCATCCTCTGACTGCAGCACAAATTAGTATTTAGTCTGCAGCAGCACTGCGACACAACGCTATTTCTTTTCAATTATCCCTGAGTCACAAGAGATGGGAGCAGCATTGTTTTGTGTTTGCTGCTGCTCAGCAGATCACAGAGCCTCTGATTCAGTTTCCCTCTGACACTGTATATCAATCCTCAAGGCCCCTGCAGAGCTCAGAAACATCTGTGTACAAAAAGCCCTTCAGAGACAGTAAAAGATCAGTACGGAATATTGATTAAGGGGATGTTGTGTCATATTATATATATTAATTAGGATTATACAATGGAAGTTCCAGATGTGGTAAATTGCTCTGCTACTTAAAGTAATGTACAAAAAAAGTAAATTACACACAGCCTTGAGGTTAAGCCTCAATCAGGAAAGAAAACAATGTGTTTCTCTCAGTGTCCCATTTACTGACTTTAAAAACACAAGAGGAACAGCAACAGCTGCTTCTCATTGGTTCCCGCTGCTAACGTTCTGCTATCTCCTCCAACAAGGACCATGGTGTATATTTATGTACGCGCGCGTGTGTGTGTGTGTACGTGTGTGTGTCCGCTCAGACCACATCACCAAAATTGGGAGTGATGGAATTTGAGTGACCCAGAGTTCAGCGCCGGTCCAAATAAACAGTGGAGGTGTTGATACAAACCCTCAGCAGCAGAACCCAGGGGACATCACACTAAACCAGATGTAATGACTTCACGGAGCCCTCATCCTGCTGGGAAATAGCTTCATCGCAGGAGAACACGTCACTGTAAACCCTGTCATGTACAGATGTTCAGAGATACCTGGACACACACAGACACACTTGCAGAAGACATAACTCGAACCCGACAAAAACACTGACGAGAATCAAAGAGTATAAATAAACAATAAACACAGTTTAACTCAGCATATAGATTTGCATATTCTCAGTAGTATTAGTCGTTTTTTTTACTCGACACAGCAGAAGGATCACGTGAGGATTAAACTCACAAGAAGGTAGTGGTATGAGCGCATCTTCCCGTGTTTTGATGTATTTCCCATTAAACAAAACTCTGGGGTTTTGGAAGACATGATGAAGTTATGACAAACATTTTTAACAATAAAAGCTTTTACACTGCGGGGGCATGAGGAATAAACAACACAAAACCTCAAAATACTCACATCAAAACTATTCATACAGACAGCAATGTGAACTTCCAACAGTTGTTCAAACATATATATGTAAATCACATCGCTGCATTAACCCCTCTGCTCTTCCAAGTAGGAAAATAAATGGGTTCTCCTTCTGCTAAAGGCTCTGTGTGTGAAATAGTTATAGGCTGAACAAGCGACAAGTGACCAGACGTGTGTCATGTATAAAATGCAGGTAAGAGATAAGAAGAAGAAGCAACGTCTTGACATTATCAGACCATTAAAACCAGCCCTACGCTTGTTTGTGATTTTCCTACTGGCTGTATCTAATTTTTCTAATAACACCAGATGTTCTCTGTTTTTTTAGTACGTTAAGAGTAAAAAATACACCTTGCCTCTTGACTTTGATGTGTAATTATGTTGACAGCATGTCAGACTACATCTTCAGAGGACGCGATGGATGAGTTCCTGTGGTTCGAGACATCGTGTGGAAGTTACAGTCCAACAGCTTCTATTGGCAAATGAGACATGAAGCCTGGACAACATGCGCACTAAACTACATCTCACAAGTTTGAGCACTTTTTCAGTTTGAACTTTCGACTTTTTAATAGAGTGTATTACCAGTTAAAGTTTGGCCCGATACCTCCGAACATCTGCACGAGGAGAAGACAGAAGATAATAAGGTAGACGATGCTTGAATGTCTAATGGGGAGGGTGTGAGGCTCTGTATAAGGAAGTCGACTTCATCTCTGTGCCAGTGCTCACAGTTATTGATTAAAACAGACCATGAAAGACAATATCGCCCTGAGGGTCAGTAGCTGATTAACCTCCACTTCTCAACATTGTAATCAACCACTGACCTCCAAAGAGCTGAAACAAGGAGCCTCAGGCTTCTCTGCTGCCCTCCCCGGGCTCTTGGTGGGGGGGCTGCTGTAATGAGACAGGCCTATAATGAACCTGGTCCCAGCAGACACTCGCACCACACAGAAGTGCAGCAGGAACTTTGTAGAAGATACTGCTTGCTTGTAGCGGTTCACTGAGAACTGATGATGATGTTAAGTGAGTCATGTCCTATAAAACACTGTTAAATCGGTTTCATTACACAAAACACAAAACAGACCAGTGTAAACCTGCTTCCAAACCTTGGTTTAAAAAGGACAGACAAGGAAATATATATTCAATGTATAATGTATATTTAGGTTTCTCTAAAGATATAGCAAGCTTTTATGAATTGTGTTAAAACTAGGCTTTGAACCACTGTGCAGTTTCCATAATGACGACGTATATGTGGCACTTCCACAAGAGTCAGCAATCTGAAGAGCTATACACCGACATCACCACACATTTAAAAACTCCAACAACATTTGTAATTCTACTGAAAACATTTTCAAACAAGTTAAAAAAATTTGAAGAGCTTAAAAATAATATCAAACCGATTGTTTTCCAAAAGAGTTATTGTTATCACAGCACACCTGCAGAGATTTATCTCAATGAGGCAGCTTTTGAATGGATTTCCATGCAATTCTGCAGAGATTTATGACCCCATGATTTGATGAGGAAGTCTACTGACTTTGGGGATCTCCTGACTTTTCCTCACTTCAAATGTTTAAGGCCACAGTGCCGTACATTTACATATTAATGAACGTCCGCTTCCTTTAAGCTCTTGCCAAATGATTTCAATTTATGCTGATTAAGCATATCCCTGCCAGATAAATCTGTCTGGTGTGTGGTGAGACACTCCTGCATTGGCTGAATGAATGCCTACAGGACATGTTCTATGGGCAGAGCATTTAGCCCGATGCTAACCTGATTGAGATTAAATAATTAAATACAGCAGCTCTTTTAGATTTTCAAAATGTCATTGGACCAAATGGATACAATTCAGAAATCCTTCCAACTTTCCTTTTAACTTGCAAATTAAATTTACGAGCTTGCTAACTAATAATCGATGACACAAACATTTTTCGATGAAGCTGATAAACTCAGTTTTGTGATTTGGGTGCATGATATTGCAATCAGTCACAGACACTGACTGAATATTGAGGTCTCTGGCATTGTTTGGTGCGCATGTATGTTTTGTGTTTTTCCCCATCAGTTTGATGAATCCATAGCAGGGCTGGGCGATATGTTGATATTTTATCGTATCGTAACATGTCTTAGATTTTGGATTACCTAATGTTGTGATATGGCATAATTATTGTCTTTTCCTGGTTTTAGAAGATGCATTACAGTGAAGTGATGTCATTTTCTTAACCTACCAGATTACCCACCTTGTAATTATATACATGGATATTTGATTTTGTCCATATCATAAAGCCCTAATCTATAGTTTTATGTTTTACAATGAACCGAAAAGCAGAGCTATTAAATTATATCCTGAATCTGTTTTGCTTTTTATTTTGGACTGAAAGAGGTCATAATGTGAGCAACATGAGCTGCATTGTGACTATTTGCTGAAAACATCTCTGCTGCTGCAGCCTGGATCATGCTGCTGCTGCTCCTATGAGCCATCAGATAACAGTGACTATCTAATTCATATTCTAATTAATATGGAGCCTCACTTCCTGCGTCTCAGGGCCTTAGGGGAGGACACCATTCATCAGGCATTATCTCGAGCCGAAAGGTTCCTGTTCACCCACCCAACCGTGCTCTTTTACACTCTGCCCCTGCTTCCTCTCACACACTGCTCATACCTTTGTCCGATCGCTTACCTGTCACTTCCTGTAATTTTACACATAATAAGAGCATTTGGAGGACAGAAATAAAGAATCAGTAGGTGTTCATGTATGTGGGTGCTTTTATGTATGACAGAAACAATGTAATATAAATACAAGGGAGAGAAATCGGGAGAAAAAAAAGAGTCAGCAGGATTCAAAAAGCTTCCAAAATTGCCTCAAGGAAGACATCTTTTAGTCTATGCAGGAAACAGAGCAGAGTGATTTCTTCTTTCCACGGTATGGAGTAAAATACATCTCACCTGTTTCCTTTTATTGGCAATAGATTCAGTTCCTTTCAAGTCATTGTACAAGGAGAATGAAATTCAGTTTACTACACCTCGAGTTTAATGCACAATAAATAATCACAATAAAAAGGTAAAGCAGAGGTAAATCTCTTGCTTATTGAAACAACCCAATACAAATTAGTCATTCTTAGACATTCTTATTATTATAATATTTGGTTGTACAACCACTGTTGTAGTTTTCTGTATCTGAAGTTCAAATTACAACCATAAGAAAGAAAGCAGGAATTAATTTGTTTTATCTGCAAATTCTTAAAGACTTGCATGTCATTGGGTTTTTTAGCAAAGAAAAGACAGCGTTCTTCCTCTTGTGACTGGAAAACATTCCTAGGACGGTTAGGCAGGCCTAGGATTTGGTTTGAAGTTGTACCATGCCGTGCACCCCTGCAGTTAAACCCTCCACCACTAATTTGACAGTTTTATTTCGAGGAAATATAAGGCTTTAAAAAGAAGCTATGTATGAATGTAGATTCAGAGATGTGGTCTATAATAAATGTCAAAGGAAATTGGTCTGACTAAGTACAAAACTGAGTGGAACTAGACTTGCCGCTTCAGTTTTATGCCTCCGCTATCAATTCATGTTGTAGTTTACATCCATGTCTGTCCAGACTCATTTACTGAAGACTTTGAAAGAAACCTTATGTATTCACATGCTTTGCCAATAAAGCTGTAGACAATATTTCAAATATGAATATTACTGCAAAAAGGGCTAGCTCAAAAGGGTCTTGCAGAACATTGTGACCTTTGATCTTTTGGACATACAATGCCATTACTTCATCATTTTATTCTATTGGATATTTGTGTGAAATGTTGTCATAATGCACTGTATAACCACACATTGCAGTTTTTTTGCACACACTGCAGCCACTCACTTTGGGTTTTGAAATCTTAATATATAAAGTACCTAGTGACTGTCCACAAGTAGCTGTCACATAACTGAACATTTGTATTCATTATTTATATTCATCTCTATCATGTAGTAATGTGTAAATATAAAGTACCATAAAATGTAAATATAAGCAAAGTACCTGCAGTTTGTGTTTGTTTGCAGGTTGTGTATACTGTACATATAGAACAACCTGAGATAGTTGACATGTCACTTCTTGTATATGCAGTATATTACTATTTGTATTGATAATACATTGGCAAAAAGTGCACCTGTCAGTATATAGACTCACAATGCGGTGGAACAATGTAATAGTTGACAAAGCCAGACAGCAGTCCAGCACCTTGTGAATGCACTGTGTAGAAATCTGAATTTACAGAGGTGAAGTAATACATGCAGCGAAGTCTCTCAGTCAGTAGCACCGAACTGCTTGAGGCCAACCTGCTTTTCTCACACAGCTCACCCTGCAGTTCACTCCTTAAGGAGGGATATGCCCTGGGTAGCAATCACTGCTCCGAGCTCCCTTATTCACCTCCTTATTCACCTCCTCCATTCTCCTTTCAGCTGTTTAGGCTGAAGTTGGTTTGTACAGCAAAGACACTCTGACTCACTTATTTGAGTGTGTTCCTGACAGATTCACGGTATGTGAGAAGAAGTGATCTGATCCACTGAGCAGTGGGAGACAGAGAGTGACAGTGCTGATGCAAACTGACAGGCAAGCTGTGACCACAGGGAGGATGCTCCTGTGGCACGCACACACACACACACACACACACACACACACACACACACACACACACACACACACTGCCTGGTCTATAAAGAACGGACACACTGTCTTTATTCAGGTTGGCAGCGAGGTGGCTTTAGAGAGGCCACTCTTCAACAGGAGTACTTGGGGTGAAGCCTCCATGTTGGCAGATATCCATCCTGCTTAAGTGTCGCTAAGCAAGACACTTAATCTCCGTGCACCAGGTGCACAGAGGTCACATTCATAGCTGATGTTTATTGTTAATTATACATTTAATACTGATTCTGCATTGTAATTAGATAAGAGCCACTCTATAGGAGGTTATGAACACACCTGCATCTGACTGTTTAAGCTTTGTCTATTTGCTTTTTGTTACACTTCCTGAACCTAATCTATACAACAATGGCACTCGTTAAGACTTTTAATTGCAACAAAATAAATCAGTTTTCACCTGCAGAAAAGACAAGTTTGAACTTCTAAAATTCCTAGAAACACAGGATAAGAGATGGGATTAGACCAACTTGAACACATTCAGATGAACATCCACACAAAGCCAAAATGAACTTTAAGACTTGGCAAAGGATGCTGGAGGGATGCAAAAGGATGTTTCCTAGCAACGGTGAAAATATATTTTTCCTGGCTGAGAACCCCAAAATATTTATCAAAATAAACCCAAAGCTTCTGTCCCTGCACCTCAGGCCACATCACAGCAGAACTATTATCTTCTGGTAAAAATCTTCCTCTAATGCAGTCTGTTACCATTTAGTTTTGTAAACCAGTTAAAACGTAGTAGGAGTGGGATGAGTGGGGAATAATGTGTCCAAAACATCCATCACACAGGTCTGAATGAGCTTGCTGGTGAAACACAGGTGAAATCGGAGCATTATATGGAGGGAGGTGAGACAGAGATGTTCACTACAGAAACTCATTCCACAGTCATTTCAATGCAGTATTGAAATAAGCATCTTTCTGTTTGGCAAGGCTTAAAATATCTGCATTATGGAATTATGAACATGAATCTTGAATCTCAAATAATCTCAATAAACTTTGTGAAAATCTTCTGTAATTTGTAAAAATATGTATAATTTTGTCCCTGGGTGCATTTTTATGACCCACATTATCCTATTCCTGCCCATGCAGCACTTTCACTCTCACTGTTCAACTGTAACCATTCGGTGGTGACCGCCAGCTCGAGGTTTCGAAAAGCCAATGATCAACAAAATCACTGATCAAACATGACTGGTGTGTTCGGATAATGATTGGAAGTATAGACTGCAAAATATTCAACTCATTAATATTAAGAGCCATACAACAAGTCCTCCAAACCATACAATCATACAGGTCATTAGTTCTCACCCTCCAATACAACCCACAGGAGTGTTTGATAAATTAGCCCTGGTTAGGTTCAGGCTGAGAACCCTTTGGTTAAGGTTTGAGTCAAAATGATCACTTGAACCATGTTGGGTGTTAGACTGGGAAAACACTACATGATAAATGGGTCTTTTACAATGGTAACTCTGTCAGATTAGGCAATCAAAGAGCCATAAAGCCTTGCTGTGTTTTTGTTGGGAGACTTAAAATACTACAAGTATGACCTGGAGTTCCTGTCTCACAGGCTAAGAGGGCCAAGACGTACACAGCAGAGAGCCCTCTGTCATCCTACTGGTCAACACCTCGGAGGAAAGTAAAAACAAAAACAAAAAATTATATTTGAGACTTTTCGCAGGGGTGTTGTGCGGCGTCTCAGACACCGCAATCACTGTTCTTCAATCATGTCACACTACAAAGCCCGTTTATGGTTCCCGACATTCATATTCAGGCGCAACAATGAAAATTTGAGTGATGACTCATTCATGTCATAATCAGGCTCAATTCAAATAAACTGATCTTAAAGTTACTAACATCCTTAAAGTTATGCAACCATTGTCGTTATGGCAACAGTGAGCTCTTTAAAAAAAGAAAAAAAAAAAAAGAAAATCCCCTGAGTCATGGTTGGAAAATCAGTCTTCTGTTCCTTATTCTGCTGTTGAACTTGATACTCCTAAACAATGTTTGAATACGGTGATGTAAGGTTACAGTGTCATTCCCACATGTCCAACACTGGACAAAAGCAGCTTCTTTCTGACTGCTGTGATCCCATATCAATTCAGTTGAACTGTGCAGCTTAAATGAAAGAGGCGAGCTTCTCTCTACAGGTGATAACAATCAGAGGTTATTACAGTTTACATTGGTTGAGTTTTCTCTTCTTTGTTTGCACGTCGCTGTAAATGCAGAAGATACATTTTCATAATATAACACATAAGGGTGACTTTCCTTTCAATGCCCTCTCCTACTACTACTGGTCCAGAGCTGGCAGCTCAGTCAAATAACTTGAAAGAACAGAAAATCTAACTGTAGAATAAAAATATCCTACAGAAGACATGTGAATGGAAGTAATCGCATCCCACAGCTATTTTCTAGTGCCTTCCTTCTGTTTGAAGCAGTGCAGCGTTTCCTGTAGATTAATTCTTTGTGCACGGCGTCTCCACCCCAAAACACCACCATTCACTCCTCAGCTCACACATATTCGCAAACGTATGCACTTTTGTTTTCATCTCTCCCTGTCTGTCTGTCTGACACGCACACTTCCTGTCTCTGTTTTCCTTTAGCAGCTCCTGACAGGTGCTCCTGCGGGGCCCAATCTCTGCTGGCACTCGGCTACATCTCCCACTAAAACCTCTCCATCTGGGTCAAGTCAGAGAATAACAGCCCTCTGAGGAAGAGGGAGACACAAGATACACACACACACACACACACACACACACACACACACACACACACACACACACACACACACACACACACACACACACACACACACTCACAAAGTCAAACACAGACGTTGATTTGAAATCAATATGCATGAATTCTTTATGTGTCTGCATATGTGAACACGTGTGTGTATCTTGGCAGGTGTGTCTGAGTGTTAGTGTTGTGTCTCTGTACTGTATGCTAGCATGACGTGGGGCTGAAAGTGAACGTACAGTTGTAATAAACACTGTGAGCCCAGAGTCTCTTAACAGCTCCCTAATTACACAGGATGGCGGGCGGCGGTGGAACATTTAGACCATTTTCATTCTACGAATAGTTCCACTGAAATGTTAGACACTGTCTTTCCTTCCTTCCTGCGCTACAGTCTGAAGCCAGTTTGAATTAATAGAGCTGTACTGATGTATTAGAAAAGAATGTTGAATAACCTCCAAAAATCCAACATTTTATTGAAAGAAAAATGTGAGGAGATGAAAATGTGAGCTGAACTCTAAGGACTTTTGCTCCTTGCTGCTAGCATCTTCAATAAATTCAATACATTTAATTTAAAGGAAACAAATAGAAGCTCGTTCTCTATTCAAGTTTTCTGATTCTCTTCCAGAAAAAACCCCCCCAAAATATCTCACATCAACACTCAAAGACATCTAATGTGTATTTTATGGATTGAGTGCAGATGTGAGCGATTATGAGTGCTGTTTAGTTTCATGAAACTATATATATATATACTGTATATATATATTTTTTTTTTTTTCTTTCTCAAAATGTCAACTTTTCAAACATAAAAAAAGTACCTCTATAAATGGCATGAAGATGCATTTTATGGATAATTTTTAGATAGTTATACTGGTATAAAGCTGGATACCTTTCTGACATGAAGAACACTACTCTTTACAAGAAGCAACATGTTGTTGTTTTAAAACAATGTATGACGTCAAATATAATTCATGCTGTATTGTTGGGCATCTGATGTGCTGATATTTGATATTTCCTTTGACCATTTCTGATGCCATTTGTAGTGGCAAAGAAAGAGCTTCATGACAATTTCACAATTATGCAATTAAGATCGATATTATTATTACGACTTCCCCCCCAAAAATAAATCTTATTACACCAGGTGTTCAGTAAAAAAACCAGACATGATAAATAACTTACAGAAACGTTTGTAACGTTTGGCCGAGCCTTACCCCTTAGGGAGGTGGCCTTGTGGGTAACCTGGCGGTGAAGCAGACCCTTATTGAGAAGTGATTGATTCTCATGAGTGAGGAGGAACATTAACCACATGGAGCTGCAGCTACTGGGAAGTTCATTCCAACAGCGGAAATTAAGTTTCTGTCCAGATAGGCCCAGAAATAAAGGCTTGTTTCAGGCAATGTTTCGATAGTCTATCAGCCTTTCCGCTCGCGCACACACGCACACACACACACAGAGAAACCGGCGGGTGCAGGTCCAAGTTAAGATACAATATACTGTTAAAATAAATGAACTAAATGATCAGTCTCGTCATTCACAATGATTATCGCTCAGCATTGTTGTTAACAGGTGACTTCACGCGTGCATTCGCTTGTAAAAGTTATATTTTAAAAGCTCATTACTGCAGTTTTGTATTTCTCTGCAATGCAGCAGTGTTAACAATGTTACTAAATACATTATTTGTCAGCCATTTAACCATGTTTCTGATTTTCGGAAACTATATGTTATAATTAAATGAATATCATAAACATGTGTCAACTAGTTGAGTGTTTGCTTAATCTAACGACTATCAGTCAACTACAAGATTTTATAGGCCGGGGCAGGCCTAATCGTAATATTGCACACCCAATATAGTTGTCAAAAGTCTGTACACAGCGACGTCTACCTACACTGTGAGTCTGCAGCAGCTACAGTATATGCCCGGGCTGCCAGAGCTGTGAAGTCGAGACTGGAGTCATGCTGCAGTATCAACTCACTCAGCTGTGAAATATGGCTGACATGATTGTGTGCAAACCACAATTACGTCTCGAGTCCCTGACTAGTGACCACAGAGAACTACCTCTTCACTCAACTGTGGAACATGAACTGGTGGACCCTGCCTCTAATGCCTTTATTTTCCCAAAACACAATCACTGCAATGTCACACACAGCTCTAAGTGTTTGCTATAGAGAGAAATTGGCACCGATGTGACGGGAGGGGGAAGAGAGAGGAGCTGAAAGAAGAGCACACGCAACATGTTGTATGTGTGCTCGTGGCTTGAATGACGTCAGTCAATTTCTTATCTGCTTTGGTTTCATTATTATTTTATGATGTCAAAGTGACCTTTGAGTTTTATTCAGGAACTGAACAGAATACCAATAAACAGAAATCATCTGTCATCTGTTAGTTGGTTAAATTTTAATTTAATTTAATTTTAAATGTAGATGAAAGAAGGCCTGTAAGAATTATTACATAATCATCTGATTGCAATCATTTGAGCTGACTGAAATTATTTTTCATAATTGTCATGATCGTTTCCCTTCAGCTAGATGAAACTACAAGGAATGTCATATTTCCATAACTAGTTCAACGTCGTTTTCCACAGTTTGAGATTTGACTGGTGATCTTTTAATGACATCATTTCATGCTCCCTTCTGCTGGTTAAATAACGTGTGAATACTTAGAGCCACCACAATGTTTTTTTTTATATTTTCATTATTGAGACCTGACTAACTAAACAAAGCCGAGATGGCAAAAATAAATAAAACATTTTTTAAATGATACTATGTTCAAAGCAAATAAATAACCTCTTCTTATTCATATTCATAAAGGTTAATTTTAAACTATGGATTATACTTATATTATTATTATCTAACCTCTAGAGGGTCACGGGGGAGCTGTCCCTGCTGACTTTGGGTAAAAGCGAGATGAATGGTAAATGGGCTTGTACAGCGCTTCATCACCTTACTGGTCTGAAAGCACTTTACAGTTTGCCTCATCTGCCATCAGGGGTAACTTCCTCTGGTTCAGTGCCTTGCCCTGGACAAGAAGACCCGGGTTTCGAACTGCCAACCTTATTGTTAGTGAACAACCTGCTTGACCATCTGAGCCACAGCCGCCCCAGGGGTACATACTGGACATACAGCCAGTCCATCACAGGGCCAACACAGAAAGACAGACAAGTATTCACCCCTACAGCCAATTTAGAATCACCAGTTCACTGAACACGCATGTCTTCACACATAGAGAACAAGCAAACGCCACACAGAAAGCAGACTCTTCCTGCTGTGAGGTGACCTCGCTAACCACTGCACCACCGAGCCTCTCATAACACAATAGTGGCATTAAATGAACATAAAAGACTTTAGATGGCAATTAATGGTCAAGTCAAATTTTCCTCATTGGGAGAGCCTAGCTGAGGGGAACAAATTCCCCTCTTTTGTACAGTGATTTTGTGTTAAGTTACTTTTTGAACATAAATGTATTAGTTCACATTAGTATGTAAACATGTTAAAAAATGGACTATAAATACTCAGAGGTCTGGTGGTGGTGGAGTTTGAGCGTGAAAACAGTTGTGGTCTTTGATTTCATTTTGTGTCAAATTAAAATTCCTCCTCAGTTTGACTTCTGTTGTGCTGACAGAGTAACGACCTCAGTACTGTGAAATGCTTTTTAAGAACGGTAACAGACTTAATGACAGCTAAATTGGACTCGTAGCAGATAGCAGGTGAATGAAATGTGAATTTCAACGAATGACTTGCTGCGCTTTATAAAATCCACAAAAGGCTTAAAACTAAACTTTATATGGTGGAATAAAGCCTGGAGTGGTCATGAACGCAGGCAGCAGGAGAGACAGCACAGGACAGATTTATTGGCTTTATCTCGGCTGTTCTTCAAAAAAACACTGTGTCTGGTAATTAACTCGCTCTGCAAAACTCAGCTCATCAACCTGAAATGTAAAACCTGTGTGCAGATGATGGATGAACACATGACGGCATTAATAAATTCAAGATTATCAGCTTTGTGTGAAAACGATAGCTTGTTTGTTTGCTTGTTTTTGTGCGGATGGCAGAAAACTGTTAACAGTGTGTTTGTGTGTGTGTGTGCTTGTGTTCGGGTGGTTAGCCATACCACATGGAGCTGATCTCCCTAGTTTAATGTGCAGGCTGAATATTTTAGGCCATCTGATATTTGCTAATGTTCAAAAATGGAATGTGTTTGTACTGGGACTAAATACAGAGCCACATCGAATGTCATTTTTCCATCATATTCACACTTCTACATATAAAGAAAATAGAAACACAGCTGCAAAATGTGTAAATATGTACACGTGCACCGCCAGTAATGCCACATCTGCATTTATATTTACAGCATAGTTGTGCTTTTGTTTCTTATTAGCTATTCATGAAATGAAGATTGAAGCCCTACAGCAGGATAGATTTTTTTAAATACTGTCTGACATCATTAATCTATGAATCCATATATCTGCAAGCTATAAGTTAGACCTCTTATTGAAAGGCTCAGAGAAAACATGCACATCTAAACCAATCCATGCTTGCAACAGAGGCTGCTAACGGGCTAATTTCACTCCTAATTAGAGGATTAATTTGTCCATTAAGGTCTGTGTGAAAAATGCTCAACTATTGGAGGGCAAAACTGGGCGGACAGACCTGCCGTCTCCGATTGCATGGTCATTTAATTAACTGGATGATAAGAAACCGCACTCACAAACTATGTAGTTTTGATTTTAATGTTGCTGTGGCTATAATAAATCTTCATTCCTTCGGTGTATTGATATCTGTTTCCCCCTTCCCATCAGTCAGTGTGTCTCTCTCTCTCTTCCTCCCTCTTTCATCTGCTACAGGCAGTAATATTTATGGGCTGTCAGGGTCACAGGCTGTCACAGAGAGCACCTCATAAAACCTCTCACCGATGTCCTGCTGGCCCCACTGTAGTTATGTGATCGTAATGGAAAGTCCACCTTTATGATGTGTGTGTTCTGTTAGTGATTTGCACACATCGTTAGCTGGATATTTGGAGATGTGAAAAGCAGCGCTGTCTGTTTATCAGTCCTGACTGACTGTCAATCAGCTTCACACTCTCACAAGTCATTTGTTTACTTATTTCTTTGCCAGAAATGGGTAAAACTTACATACTGAGGAGATATATACCACAAAAATGACCAGATATCAGTGTATCCTACTGCTCTGTACTACAGCATGTGTGTGTTTATGTATCCAGTATGAGCAGGTGAGGAAATAGCTGCAGAAACATTGCTTAATGGCGTAAGAAATGTAATAACAGGACATGATGACATGATGACAAGCTCTAATCTTTAAAGATCAAATGTGAATAATTTACATTTACATTTTAGTGTCCCTGGCCTGTCCAAGAAGGCAGCACAGGTATGATTATATCCCTGGGATCAGACCAGAAACATTCTCTGGCTCCAAACTGTCAATCTAAAGGTTAATGGATGCATCGGAGAGTCATGCCACACCACTGAGGACACGTTTTCCCTCTCTGACGTCTCCGTTTTAGCCACAGTCGTCCTTCTCAGTTCAAGAATCGCTGGTCAGGGCTATTCTTTGTAATAATTGTAGTATTCTCAAGAAGAGTGTTATGAGAGTTGAAAACATGCTTAGCTTTAAGCACTCTTGGAAACGTACAACAGTGTCTCATTTCTGTTGAAACCAATGAAAAAACATGAACAGCACTGAAAAAAAGATCCTCCTCTGCTCTTCTAGAGCTGCGGCTTCAATGTGCTCAGGACAAACAGCGTAGGTCAGACCCTCGCTGGTGTCGAGATACCGCTTTGTGGCTAAGTTGATTAATGCTTTACAGTGGAAGGCAGCCATGGACCGTTCTTCTGACAGTAATTCAATGCAAAATGAAATCCCTCTAGAATTTTCCTCTGCTTCTTTCACGAGCTCCAAGCAGCTGCTGGGTCAGTCTAATGTGACCAACTAAAACCTTCACACATGATCAAACTACACAACTATTTGATTATTCGTGCCATTTTGCAGCTCATTCATACATGAATCCATTTGCTTGTTGACTTGTCCTCTGCCTGCAACATCTACCTGAAACCAGACCGTGCAGCGGTTGTCGCAGCACCGCGACGCTGCCAAAGCAGAGCTGTGAGCAAAATGCTAATGTCAGCACGCTAACATGCACACAATGATAAGGCACTCAAAGAGAAGTCATCAACGTCAATACAACCCATCACTGGACATCGTGCATGTCTGTGCCAGTTTCAGTTGCGAGCACAGCAATTGATGGACATATGGCCATAAAGAAGTTCAGCTAAAATCATTTTCAATGTTTTTACTGTCGAGAGGTAACAGAAACAGAAGCAACAGCATCTTCAATCATTCATTGGTCTTTTTTTCTGTTGAGTAATATAACTCTGATGGTTTGAACAGCAACACTTTCCTATTCAGGAAAACCTCGATAGTCAGATTGCTGCAGTCCATGCAAACAGTCAGTCAGTGAAACAGGGAAGCACTCAGACCATAATACATCCCTGCTCCATCACCAGAGGACAACTCGCACTACAATCCTTGTGGAAACACGAACATTGAGTGACTGCACACGTAAGACTCTGTTACCTCCTGACACCTCACGAGTGCAGTGACCGTTTCACCTAAAGACGGCTGTGCCTCTCCATTATTCAAATCCCTTCATGCTACACTTCAGCCCACAGAAGAAAGCGGTCGCTACAGCAGATCACTGCTCTCTTTTTATGAATGAAGCAAATTAACTAATGTCTGACAACAGAGGCTGAACTAAAGCTTGTTCTTTTCCATTATTTCAGTATTTTACAAAATGTGCTTATTCACTGGTTGGCTGCGAGTTAATTTAATTATTATTTTTACATTTGTGTACTTATAAAGGACTCAACATTTTCCCAAAGAGAAAAGCGTCTTTAGCATGTTCACTGTTGTATGATGACAATCAAAACACTTTTTGTTTTTGCATTTCTGCCTACAGTTTAAACAAATGAAATACAACATGTTACAAATTCATAAAGAGGTGCAAGTATTTGCATTTGTGAACTGTGAACAAAATCGTGCTTGCAGTTTCTGCCCGCTTCAAGGCTTAATGCTAGATGCTTCCTGGCACAGACATGAGAGCGGTATCGATCTTCTCGTTTCAGCACCCACTGCAATCACAATCAAGTTTTCGACCACAAGTTCATGAGGTGTTTTTTATACTAGAAGACATGTGAGAAAAAAATAAGAAGTCATCGCCATGGCTGTGTATTTCCACTATTTTTAACTGCAGTGTACCGCTGACAGTCTCAAAAAAAGACTCAGACAGACCAGATTTCTTACATCACACACCTGAGGAACCAAATCGTCAACTCTCCATACAATAGAGCTGTAGGTGAGCAGTGGAGCTGCATGTGGACTATTAACATATCCGCGTGTACTGAATGAAGGCAAAAGTACAGCGTTACACCCGAGCCACTTCCAGGCTTTAGGGGATTCTTTTTCTTGGAAAAGCAACTTCTAAATATATCTGGATGAACAGAGGTGAGTTTTATGTACGGGTTTATTCAATGCTGGGAGGGGGATTTAACTTTCGGAAAGAATACAAGGGTGTATAAAAAAGTTCTGAGCCTGCTCTTGTTGTGTGAACCTCAAATAGCACTGTGACGTGTCCACGGCTAAATCGCAGACACGTCGGACCAGCGTAATATACAAAAATATGTGTAGCTCAATGTGCTGATGATAATCAAGTGATAAAACTCAGGACGGTTATAGTCTCCCTCTGCTCTTTGCATGTCATTGAGCTACTTACCATTCACATCCAGCAGGAGCAGTCTCTGAACTTTTTGATTCACCTTCGTAAAGTAATGCAAATAAAGGAGATTATATTGTTATGTGCAAAAGCGCTGCATTGGAATTGCACTTATAACATTTAATCGGTTGTATATTAAATTTACATTGACATACAGTATGTAGAGGCATGTGTTGTATGTACACTTGCACTTTAAACAAACTAGTAACAACAAGGAAGCAACAACAGTTGAGGCATCCCGGGACAGATACTCCATGCCACAGACTATCACAGTGTTGTTTCCCGACAGAGCAAACAAGGACTCATTGCCCTCCAACTCGCTCTCTGTCTTTCTGTCTCTCTCTAAACACATAATCCATCACAGTCACAAACAGCAGAAGACTGCAGGTAGTCTTGTTGTCTCTCTACTCTGAGTGATACAGAGTAAATCCGCTGTGGCATTAATGCAGCAGACGAGACCGGCTAGAGGACCGGGTAATAAATGTTTCTTAGCTCTTTTAGATAAGGTGAACGAGGTGGATTTCCCTCAAACATGGCCACTGTGTGTTTCCTCTCATTCCACCGAGCAAAATATATCAATAAATCTTTGATGTGGTGTTTACAAGGAAAGTTTGGGGTTGACAGAATTTGGTATTCAACATATCTTCCCTCTCCACGATAGTGCACCTGTTTTTCTGTTCTGGCACACAAACATCCCGGCTCCAACAATCATCTGTTGCCTTGACTGCAATGTGCAAGAGCCAAATATATTGCACAAGCTTTTCTTGCCATACCCTGTTTCCTTTTCTGTTAATGAGTCATACAGTATCTGCCTCTCTAATACTTACAATATAATGAAAAGATCTGCAAACATTTTAAATACAGAAAACTGAAAGATCATTAAAGGAAACTGAAAACTTGTTCAGGGTTGCAACTAACAATTATTTTTGTCCATTCGTGTCACTGAACCATTAAAATAATAGAAAACATGTATTTGCTTTCTTGCCAATATGTGACATCTCTTCCACCTGTGTCTTCAATATCTAGCAGAAGGTTAGACTAGCTTAGACTCTCAGGGGACTGACTTCAGTTACAGCTCTAGTCCTCCGATTTCCATTAGGTTGCCTGGCAACCAGGGATAACTTCAGGAGGTCCTTGCACAAGCCAAGAAATAGTGCGGCGCACAATTCTCCAAAATATTTCTGGGTTTTACAGATTTTTAGTTGGGTTTTAATTTTGCTTTGTTTTGTTTTTTTACACAAACGTATTTATCTTATTTATCTTTAGGACAGCCAAGTGGCATCCAACAGTGATGTCACCCATCGGTTTGTGAACTGCCATTACAAAGCCTCGAGTTCGGGTTTTGTCCGTTACCATCCTGCTATTTTGTAGTGGTTTGGAGCCAGAAGGGACCGTATTTGGACGAGCTGGGGAGGAGTGAGCGGTGGAGCTGACTCAATCTGATTGGAAACCCGACGTGCCCCCACCGACCTGACTACACCGCACATACTTTACACACATACTTAAATGGTATGAAGAAACTCCAGCTAATACGGATCACGATGCAAAGCATGACAACCCACTGCTGGCAGATGGGTTGGTGCAGTGTTGCCAGGCACAAAGGCGTCCAGCCGGTCTATTAGTCACCTGCCAGTCATCACTGGGTCGAAGCCAGAAATGGAAAAGCTCCCCTTGTCAGTGTGAACATTAGATGCTACAGTAATAGTTACAAAAATAAGACCACATATTACTGATGGACCTCTCTAAAGAGCAGCAACCGTGGACTGACATCTCTGAATAGAGCAGGCACAGATTATTCCAGGAAATTAGACATGCTTTTTAAGAAAAGAGCGGTAAGAAGATTTCACTCTTTTATAGCGACAAAGTGTGACCAATTTCTACGCACATCTCAATGATGGGATATTTCTTTTGATCCCCAAGAGCCCAAATCATCCAGATCTTTTTCACTGGTCTCATGTTTCATAAAGGGGAAGAGATGGAGGGGAGGAAAACAGAAACGCAAAGAGAGGGGATGCAAATATGAGCAGCGAGGAGGCAAGGTGATAAAACCGAAGGGAAGGAGATGGGTTGTATGGTGTGAGGTGGGGGAGGGGTACAAGATAATGTGGGTAAAGCTGCACACATGAGATGAGATGATTTATGGCATTAAGAGAGCATGAAATAGAAATTGGGCAGAGTTTGTGCTCCACTCCAATCCTGGTCTCTATTTTAAAGGACAAAAACATTCAGTCAGTAAATAATAATGCTTTTGTGTCTTTTTGTTGCACGTAGGTAGAACAAAGAATGATGTATGTTATGCAGTGTACAACACATGAAGGTAAGGGTAGCACAGGCTACAACACTCACTGCTCGACAGTCAAACATATTTAGGCCCAATAATGGCAGACTCCCGGGATCTTTCTACACTCAGGTGTAAAGAAACACTGCAAGAACAGGGCCTGTATTTGTTTTAGTTTTTTTATTTATTCAATTATTTATCAGAATTAAAAAAAAAATTCACTTTTATGCACAAACCCGTGGACGCATCACACACACCCTCATCCCGACTGCACAGAAGATTTATCCAATCACCACAGTTTCAACATTGACAATCAAGATTAGTGTCACCAATTCAGTGTCCGAGTAAAGCTGAAATGTTCCTCTGCTCTTGAGTTGTGCTGTTGCATTCACAAGAGTGGGACGAACGTGAGGTAACAGTGACGTTTGACCACCAAAACGTAATTCGTTTAGTGTCAAGTCCGAATAAACATTTGTGTCACATTTGAAAATGTTCCCTCAATACATTTCTGAGGTATGGAGTTCACAATAATGGGATGGGTGCAAGGTTACAATGACCTTTGACCAAATATAGTGTTTACAACAATGGAAGAGACTAATAGGATGGATGTGAGGTCACTGTCCTTTGACCTTAAACCACCAAAATCGAATCGGTCTATCTTTGAGTCCAAGTGAACGTTTGGACTAAATTTGAAGAAATCCAACAGGGGATTTTTGAGATATGAGCTGAAAAGTGGCACAAAGGCATTAAAATGGTGTTCTGCATATAAAAGGTATCTTAAGTTAGTCAAAAGTAGATTCAAGATGTCTGCAGCGGAGAAACAGACACCTTCTGAGACGTGTTTTAGAGTGACAGAGATATGTTTGATCATTGTGTGATAGAGGTTGGGAGAGTACTGCGTACATGACAACATGAGGTTTATATCCAAAATGCTGCTTTGTGTGTTTGAACTGAGCAACACAAGTCAACCATGTGTCTCTCTGTGCAGGCTGGAACCAGAAAAGTAAAATCTGTGAGGACTTCTGACTGACTTTGATCACAATGTTTTCAGGCCAGCAGCTGGGAAAAAAATACTCACAACACCAACACAAGCTGTGATCCGGGATTTTAACACCCCAAAGTTTAAACTACGTTCACTGACATTTACAGTTTACGTTCACGCTGCTTAACCACAAGTGGGACCAGCAACGAGGTTTGGACTCATTGACTCGGTCAAACTTAAGCCTGTCACAATTATTTCATAACCTCCTGATCAAAATCATTTTGCATTTACAATTGTTCCCACTCATCTGTAAAAACTTTTATAGTGACATCATCTCATTCAAAATCAGCTGTTTTTACAATGATCTGAATGTGTGTGTTGTGTTTGTTGATGTTTTCTTTTCTTTATATGCATTATTAAATAGTAAATACCACTGTGTGGGAAGCACTGAATTTGGTTGTACAGCCATGCAATGACTAATAAAAGCACTGATTGATTGACCTCATTGCACTCACTGCTGTAGTTTAATGGCAGATGGCAGATGAGAGGGAAATTAGTACCACCAATTGTTCAATTCGAGGCGCTTAACTTTTTTTATTTGACCGACCGCATTTCAATGAGCCTATATTGACCTAAACTTGATGTATTTAGTAACAAAGCCAAACACTGTAGCAATAAATGACTCCTTCATAAAGTGTATGTGTATTATTAGGATTAGTCTTATACTTTAATAGTGGCATAAAATGAACAGAGAAAGACAATCAAATTGTTAATTGCAAAAATGAATGGTCAACTCAAAATTCCTGATCATGACAGCCAAAGTCACATTGTGTTATTAAGCCAAGATGACAGTTTATGGATAATGTTTTACTATAGCAAGAAGTCAAGCCTGCATTAGTATCATATCATATATTTAACTCATTAACAAGGCAATTTGTTTTATTTATAGAAAAAAAATCTCACTGGTTTGAAGACCCCTTTCAAAATGTTGCTGCTTCCGATACTTGCTGCTTATTAAAATGGGGACTGGTCTACAACCACTTGTTGTGCCAACAGTAGTCTCAGCTACGTGTCCTCGCTCGTCATCAAAGACTCCCTCTCAGGTAACACTGCTTTGTTCAGAGTTGTCAGATTAGCAGCTGAGTGGGCATTCAGAAAAACACTCACCACGAGAGACAGCGGCCTCTTCCATGACACCACGCCGATGAGTCCAGAGAGAAGAACCTGGAAAAGACAATCCAAAACAGATGCTGTGAGAGGTGAACGATACTAACAAGTGAATGAAAAAACAACATACTTTTAATGGATTATTTTCCTGTCTCTGAAGAAATAGTCATCATTAGGTTTGATCATCATTCCTGCTGGTAAGAATTAAACTGTTCAAATCAAAGTGATAGTCATCCTCAAAAGGGGGTCGCACTGCAAAACAGATTAAGAACTGCTGATGCAGATGACTAGTGTTATTACAACATTGAAAATATGATAAAAACAATACTCAAAAAATACAAATGTTAAGATCCAATTAGTAAAAAAGAGAATTCACCTCTCAGACAGTCCACACACCTGAAACACCTGAAACACCTGAAATACCTGAAACACCTGAAACACCTGAAACACCTGACACACCAAAACAGACTTTCAACATTTAATTCACTCCTTTAGTTTCTCTGACAAATTGATTCGAAGGAAGATGTTCGGCTGAGTAATACACAGATCAGGCGGGAGTTGTTTTGCAATTCTGCGCCCACCTGCCATCAGATCTGTCACCCATGTTTCGGTTTGGATGTCTTCCTCATCATGCATTCACAGGCTCACTCTCACACACATTATTTTCCTTTTATCAAGAACGTGATGCTGACGTTTGAGGCGCTTAATTACAGAAAACCGAACACTTTTCTAGGGACCATAAATGTCACACCACAGAAGAATTCAAATTTTAAAAGCTATTCGAATGTGTTTACAGCTTCTTAAAAGTGTGACTCACTACCTTCACAACCCCATACAGAGAATTATGCAGTATCTCATTTCATTTGGCTGCTGCTGGTGATTGAAATGAGCTGCAGAGGCTTCTGACAGTCAACAATTTGTTGCCACTGTGACTTCAGGATGTCCTGGTGTTATTTATTTGTTTACTGCTTTAATGGCTGACAGATGTAATATAGTACAAACCCTGCCACACAAGTATTTGTCGCTTAATCAACATCAGTATTTGAGTTTCGCACATTTTTTTGGAAACACTGCTCCGTGCACATTTGCAATGTCACCACAAACTTGAGCGGAGAGTGCACATTAAATGTTGCATCGCACTTTTGAGGAACAGAGAGAAGAAGCCTAATCCAACCAGTAGGGATGGTGAGGATTGACGATTGTGTGGTTGCATGCGAGAAACTTGCACGTTTTGAATGCACTGAGCGGGCGCGCTGTCATATCAGAGAACCAAAGTGCCATCGTGCCACAGTTTAGCTTATTAGCACTGAATGTTTTCCATTGACAGCATGGATCAGAGTAGGAACATCTTGAGTTGTGCTCTTATCAAATGCCCACAAGGTAAAGGCAAAAATGAGCAATGACATTGTAACAGCTGTACATTTAACCTGTTACGGCTGTTTTCTGAGTTTTAAGCAGAAATTTGCATCCATCTGTCCATTTTCCTCTTGCAATACGCAGGGTGAAAAGTACTAAAACTATAACAAGAAGGTTATATTAAAAGTGTAAAGCAACTCATTTATTGTAATACCCCAGTTAGCCTTCCTTCCAAGAGAAATAGGTCAACAAAACATCAGACTTTAACACAAAAATAGCTGTTCAGTTCCTGCTTTCTGAAAGGATTGGTTTCTTTTAACCTGGTAATCGTTCCTTAACTCAAACTAAATAGTACTTTTGACCCAAACCACCAAAGATGAGATGTCTCTTGAGGGAAGGTAGAAACTTTGTGTTGTTTTGTCTTTTATTTTGGAGAATTTGTTGGAAAAGCAGCATCTTGTGTTACTATCATGGTGACTTCATCAGACTGTCTCCACCGACCTTTTGGAGCTGCAGGTATCTCCATTAGTCCTGATTATATTTTAGATTTTGTGCTCCATCTAGCTGGAACCAGTCACCCTGAAGCTTGATGCCTGTGATGAAACAATTCAAGTGATTGTGTTGTGATGTCTGTGTTTATATTATTATTATTGCCATCTGTTATTGATGTACCTGTGTGATTTCAGTCCCAGTAATTCTACCTCCATCTTTTTAAACAAGATGCCGGATTAATTTAAAATTTGATATGAAATAGCACCTTTTGGATTTCTCAGTACACTTCACTCAGGGTGTACGGTTGCATTTTTCCAATTCGCGCAACTATAGGTGTGAATTTGCGTATCATCGAAATGTGTGTGAACAAAGGGTATTCGTAGCCTCCGGCTCTCTATTCCTCCCTGGTCTCCCTCTCCCTTTCACCCTTCTTCACCCTCCATTAAACACCAACATGCTCTCCCCATTTCCTCCATCATGCTCCGCTCCTTCCCTCTCTCCACTCACTTTCTTGATATCCACCTTCTCTCTTTGAGTTTTGCCATCTTTCCCTTTTCAATTTCTCCACATATCTCACACCATCTCTGTATTTCTTGCTGCTGCTCTGCGCCCACACAGTCACACTGTTTCTGCACACACACACACACACACACTCACTTTCTCCACACTCCATCCAGCCTTCTCATTTCTCACTTCTGCTCCATCTTGTTCAACTTTCTAGTCAATCTTCCACTTCTTCACTCACCTTGATACCCACAGGACCTGGCGAATGGGAAGCCAATATTTCATTTGAGAACTGCACACACACACACACACGCACACACACACGCACACACACACGCACACACACACACACACACACACACACACACACACACACACACACACACACACACACGCACACACACTGCGATCAGATCTAGATCTAGAGCCATTGTGCTAAAGTCTACAGCCTCTTTTACTATTCTACTTTCTTTACAAGGTTGTTCTATTTATGCTGTTTTTACTACTTGCCTTAACTTAGCAAAACTTCATTTTCTGTGTTCTTTTTTGTTTTATTGCTTCCCATCCAATGTCTGTGAAGCAGTAGGGCTGCTACAGTTGTCATTTTACTACTATTCACTGTTTAAGAAATAGAGATACAAAGTGAGAACAGCACAACGCAGTTAATTAAAACAGAAATGTGGCTCAGTTTTTTTTTTAACATTTAGAACCGAGACAGAAACCATAAAGAGCTGCAGCCACATCCAGTGGACATCACTCTGACTGAATAATGTCTCTGTCGTGTCTGCTCGGCTCATTGCTGGTTTAAACTGCATCAGGAGGCCGAACCTCCTGTTACTGCAGGTAGTATTCCTCCTCTCTACACTGGTGCCAGGCACTGCGACAAGGAGTCCAGAGATGTTGTGTCACTGTTACAAACCTCTCTCTCTCTCTCTCTCTCTCTCTCTCTCTCTCTCTCTCTCTCTCTGCTTGGTGCTGCTCCTGGCAGCTCAGAGTGAATACACTGCACAGTGCCAAGGTTGAACTGAGTTCCCATTATAATGCAGTTCCTGTTTACTTACTACAACTCCTATCAGTGATTTACATGATTATGCAACTCGAGATAGCTTATTTTATTACTATACTTCAGGGAATTTAGTTATGTTATTTAAATATATACCAAGACCACTGGACTGCAGGCATGTTGAGACAGACGAGGACATTCAGTGTATCACATTTCACATAAGCCATGGATTTCATGGAACATGGGTCCGTCAACGCCGCGTTGCTTGCGTCCTATGTGCAGCTTCATTCCTCACCAGGAGCATTTCAGAAGTGAAGTGGTTTCTTTCCAGTTTGTTTTGAACATTTTGATTCTCATCACACTGATGTGGCAGCATGGAGCAGATGATGTTCTTGACCATCACGCGAGTAAGAGAGAAGAAACAGATTCAACATTCAAGCACACCTTTCCCATCAGTCATGTCATATTAATGTTGCTATCAAGAGTGCAATCAAGCATCCAGACGCACACATACTCACACACTGATGGCTGAATGATCACCACCATTGCAGTCCACAATATAACTGAAATGTTTCTTTCTCATTGCCTCATCCGGATTTTTTTTCCCCTCATGCCATCCTTCCTGTTCTTCCACTGTGTAATGCATGCCTATGTGCGGCATGTGTACACGTATGAAGGACAACGTGGGTACCTGTGTGTCTTTGTGTGTCTGCGGTTGGAGCGGTGAAATGATGTGAGAGCAGGGACCATGTGATAGCTTTGCTAGCTGTCAGTCACTGGAGGCTTTTCCTCTTGGCTGCTCCCAGAACAGGATTAACATTCAATACTTAGCAGCATTAGTCACTGAAACCTGCAGAGCACACATCCACTAATGTACTGAAAACTTTCTGAGGACATTTTGATAATTCCTGGTATTTTGTCTTAATTTATATATTGCTCAATAAAACATGGGCCAATCAAAAACACTCAGTAAAAACAAAGAAAAATGGAGGCGGGGGAAAATAAATGATCAAATAAAATCTTAGGCCTTTACAAACAGGATTTTTTTTAAACATGCACTGACCCTGATAATAAGGCGGAGACCCTTCAATACATTGTTTTGAGACCAGACCACAAAACAGCTTTCAGTGTAAGAGCGGTGAAACATGTTGGTGCAGCACAGTATATGAGGTTAAATGATGCTTGAAACTGTTAATGAGAGATATTTAAATAAAATTTGGACACTTTAAACAACTAAGAATGGAGGCAAAATGCTCCTACAAGTAAATACATTCTGGATAAGTTGGAAATTAAAAAAAAAAAACAAGAAACAAATCTGAAGGAAATCAAGGTTTGGATAATTAATCCATCCATTTTCTACTGCTTATCTGAAGGCAGGTCACTGTGGCAGCAGGTTGACCACGTTAGCCTTGACGTCCCTTCCTCCAGAAACAGTTCTCAGGCCAGATGGGATATATAATCCCACTGGCGTGTTCTGGGTCTTCCCGGAGTCTCCTACTAGTTGGACTTGTCTGGAAAACCTCCAGAGGGAAGTGTCCGGGAGGATCCTGATCAGATGCCCGAACCACCTCAACTCTCTCCTTTCAACGCAAAGGTGCAGCGGCTCAGGTCTGAGCTCCCTGTGGGTGTCGGAGCTCCTTACCCTACCTCTAGGACTGAGCTCCTTACCCTACCTCTAGGATTGAGCTCCTTACCCTACCTCTAGGACTGAGCTCCTTACCCCACCTCTAGGACTGAGCTCCTTACCCTACCTCTAGGACTGAGCTCCTTACCCCACCTCTAGGACTGAGCTCCTTACCCTACCTCTAGGATTGAGCTCCTTACCCTACCTCTAGGACTGAGCTCCTTACCCCACCTCTAGGACTGAGCTCCTTACCCTACCTCTAGGACTGAGCTCCTTACCCCACCTCTAGGACTGAGCTCCTTACCCTACCTCTAGGACTGAGCTCGGACTGAGCTCCTTACCCTGCATCTAGGACTGAGCTCGGACTGAGCTCCTTACCCTAGCTCTAGGACTGAGCTCCTTACCCTAGCTCTAGGACTGAGCTCCTTACCCTAGCTCTAGGACTGAGCTTGGACTGAGCTCCTTACCCTAGCTCTAGGACTGAGCTCCTTACCCTACCTCTAGGACTGAGCTCGGACTGAGCTCCTTACCCTAGCTCTAGGACTGAGCTCCTTACCCTAGCTCTAGGACTGAGCTCGGACTGAGCTCCTTACCCTACCTCTAAGACTGAGCTCCTTACCCTACCTCTAGGACTGAGCTCCTTACCCTACCTCTAAGACTGAGCTCCTTACCCTACCTCTAGGACTGAGCTCCTTACCCTAGCTCTAGGACTGAGCTCGGACTGAGCTCCTTACCCTAGCTCTAGGACTGAGCTCGGACTGAGCTCCTTACCCTAGCTCTAGGACTGAGCTCCTTACCCTACCTCTAGGACTGAGCTCGGACTGAGCTCCTTACCCTACCTCTAGGACTGAGCTCCTTACCCTACCTCTAGGACTGAGCTCCTTACCCTAGCTCTAGGACTGAGCTCCTTATCCTACCTGAACTCGGCCACCCTGCAGAGGAGACTCAGAAGAGGGTCGGAGCGTGGATCGACTGGTGAATTGAAAGCTTCACATTCCGGCTCAACTCATGCCTTACTGCCAACACTTCACCAAACCGCCTGGAGATAGATCTCCCGCTCCATCTGACCCTCAGTCAGGAAAAAAACCCTCACATACTTAAACTCCTTCCCTTGGAGCAGGAAGTCCATCCCAACCCGAAGGGAACAACCAGCATCCTAATTAGGATTTGGATCCCATTTAAAGACATCTAATCTTTGATAGTAATTAGTAAGCAGAGCAAGATGTTCAGATCATTAAGCATATCAGCTTAAGTGACATACAGCTGGTGGGGAACAACTCTGAAATAATAGATGAAATCGTAAAGTGAGCATTAAACCTGAATTAATATTTAAAACTTCAACTTTTCAGGGCTAATAAAACTATGAGGGCTTTCTGTGTGTCACTGATACACACACAGACACACAGACACACAAAGTAGTGACAAGTGGAAGGGAGACATAAAAGTGAGGCTTTAGCTTGTCACAGGATCAGAGGACTTATACACACACACACACACACACACACACACACACACACACACATATATATATATATATATATACAGAGATAACATTTAATTTGCAGCCAACAGCCAAGAAAACATTTTTTACAAAAGATAACCACTTGATATTGCCCCTTTAGAGATGAGCAACTTATTGCAGAGTTAGTGTGAAAAGGTTGAACTCTTCACGACAGACGAAAGAACCGTGAGCCCCGCTGGATCTCCAGATGGGAGAAGCCCAGTGAGCGATGCTGCTGCAGCAAATTCCAGCCAAGCGCACATGTAACACATTCACAGCTCGGAAGAACTCAGAGAAATGTGTTGATATTGGTTATGGAAACAAAAAATTGTCTATTCAGTGAAAAATATCAGGCACATTTGTTTCTATTGTCACATCATGTGTGGAACTTTCTGTCCCAGATGTTAAGTTCTGAGTTCATACTGAGTTACACACGTTTCATTTTGGGTAATGGTTCATGGGAAACCTAAATCTGATAATAGAGTATGTTGCTTCCTTGTATGTTAATTGTTTGCATGTTCTGCTTGTATGTTGTCTGTGATAGACTGGAACGACCTGCAGGGCAGATTCAGGACACAGTGGAGAATATGCATCTCCCAGCTGTTCTGTGAACCCCCGGTGGAGCTTCTGGGGGAAAAGATGTCTGGATGTCTGTACTCTGTTTGTAACCTGACCTTGATACCAATTAGAGAGAAGACAGCAGAAATTTACTGATAAGAAAAAAAATTGACCAAGGAAACAGAAAATATATAAATAAAGAACGGTACTTCTTTGTCTAGTCCGGATAAATTGTTTTCTGTCTTTTAAACATAACCTATCCAGCTGGCTAGACAACACATTAATACTTTAAGATATATGTATATATATATATCGTCTTAGATTTTGGAGATTGTAATATTGCGATATGAAATGATTGTTGTCTTTTCCTGGTTTTAAAGGCTGCATTACAGTAAAGTGATGTAATTTTCTGAACGTACCAGACTGTCTAGCTCTTCCATTATTTACCCTCTTAGTCATTATATCCACATTACTGATGGTTATGATGGTGTAAATATTTTGTGAAAGTATATTGATATCAAGGTATTTAGACAAAAATATTGTGATTTTGATTTTGTCCATATCAGCCAGTGGAATCATTTCTGGTACTGAGACTTCAGACGTGTGTGAATTCAAATTAAGTCCATTTTATTCATAAATTCTGATATCACAACTCACACATTTTCCTCATGGAGTTTTATAACATGTCCAGAATTAAACACCGTCTTTCCTCAGACCTTTGATTCACATGTTGAAACAAGCTCCCAGAAAACCCTTTTAACTGGGGAATAATAGGAAGAGAACTCAGGACGAGCAACAGAGGAGGGATCATTCCTCTGGAGCAGAAACATGTGGAATAGATGTTGAAGAATATAAAGCAATACTGAAAAATTACACTGGAAAATCAGTGGCTGTGTAAAGCAGTAGTACATTTCTATGCTGTCATTGTTTATGTACTGTGATTTTCTATTCAAGTCTTTTTTTGTGTTGTTTCTTTTATCTCCTGGAGAGTAAATATCAAACTTTCAAACCTAAGATCTACTGTGAAGACTGTCTATAATAACCAGGCCAAGGTAGAGGTATTTATGATTCTATATTAATAATGATCGGAAAAAAAGCCACAAGTGCTGAAAATGCTATGAATTCCTCCTCAATCACAGTCTTGACCTATTCTCAATCTTTTATGCACGGCGCCAATCAAAGAAGCCATTACCGAGAGCGAGGGTTTAGAAAGCAGGCCGTTTCTCAAACATCATCAGTGCCAGGACGGTTGGAGCCAGCGCGGTTGCCGTGGTAACCACGAACTGGCCATTTGCCAGGATCCATAATGATTTCCCATCAGCTGCTGCACTGAGAGGAGCAGGGACCCTCGCTGGTTCAGACAGGCTCGTGTTACATTGCACAAGAATCCCCCACAACCTCTTCTGTCACACACAGATATGGTACACGTGTACTGTAGGAACGCTGCGTTACATCCTCACGCTTAACACTGAAGCCAGAATAGACAGACCGCTATCTCCAACACAAACACACTCATAATGCACTTCCTGCCTCTCAGTCAGATCCCCTCCTGCTCTTTCCAGTCAGACATCCCCTTTCATTTTCTTTCACTTTTGACATTGGTCAGACAAGGTCTTTCTACAGTCAAAATCTCTTAGCACATCTGACACACAGTACAAGTGTGAAAGAGTGTGCGCAGCTGTACGTGGCCTCAGCTGTGTGACAGTGTGCAGAATAGTACTGTTTCTGCCATTAAGTGCAGGCACATGTGAATTTGAAGACTAAAACAGAGCAGAATGTGTTCAGGGAAACCCCTGGTCCTAGCCTTACAGTATTTCATCACTTTATATCATATTTTACTTCCTGTTAGATCAGCCTATATCAATTCCAATTCTTTAATGTCTCTTTTCTAAAAATGTAGCATTATGGTTTAATCATGGTTGTATTCTACGTGCCTGCACTTGATGCTTCTCTCTCCAACCTATTGCTACAGACCTGTCTCCTTGTTGTCTGGTAAAATAACATCCTTTGTGATTCCATCTCATGCACTGTGAATGTTGTGTATCCCATACTAAATATATCTTGTCACTTCTGCACTGCTGGATTTATTGTGTTGGATTCTCTGCACTCGCTTGAATCCTGCACTGCTGCTTAAAGTAGATTCACTGAGGAGCACTTACCAAAGTGTCATTATTTTTTCCATAAAGTCTTCAATCCCCTCAACAATCTCAAAAAGAAACAGGAAAACAACTTTTGCTTTCGAGCAAGAAGGACTTTTGTTTTAATTAGACTTACATTGGTTTAATGAAGTAGTATTTTATACATTTTTAAACATTTAAACCTAACGTTGTATGCCACAGCAGGTTCACAGAGAGAAGAAGGAATGAAGCCTTAAATGTGGATAAGATAATCTCCTTGTGTTTCACCTTGAAGAACATTTCTTTCTTTGTGAGTGAGAGTGTGTGTGTCTGTGTGTTTGTGCGCTCATCTGTGTATGTGTGGCCGTACATGTCCTCAAATGAAAGACAAATGAAGGTGAGCTGTGGCGTCAGGGGAGCTGAACTCCTAATGCTTGTCTGACAATTTTGCGTGTAACCTTCAACTAACCTTTGTTGGCCACGAACAAGCAGCCCAAAATGTGTGCATTCCCCCACTGTATGCACGCATGTGTATGAGTGTGTCTACGTCGGATCACGTGTGAGCTCTGAGTGTGAGGCACAGAGAGCATGCGAAACACTCTGCAGGGATTTGAAGGTGTTTGATGTTGCTGTGTCCGTATCTCCACAGAACGTCTGCAGTGCAGCCGGTCTGACTGAGGCTCATGCTGACAAAGCTAACAGGCGTGTGCGCTTGGCCCCCTCGTGTTCCCGCTGCTTCAACATCAGCAGCGGTCCACCTCCAGACCCTCTTTTCTTCCCTCTCGTCCGTTTCCTAGTGTCCCCCACCCACCACCTGCTTCTCCTTCCTAACCCCTCCCCCCCATCATGTATATCATCGCTTCACTTCGGAGCAGAGCAGCACCCCACCGCCGTTACCATGGAAACAGTAGAACAACAGCAGGTTGGCTGTTGCTGCTGCCTGGGGGCGTGGCATCACAGCCACCCTTTGCTCCTCTCCCTCCACTCACCGAGGTGTCTGGCGTCGCCACTGAACGAGGAGCGTCCATGTGAACGTGCATCAGTCAACATCCCAACCAAACGATAGCCACCAGAGGGGAGAGATATGTTGCTCTTATCAGTGTGCTGCACCACAGCAACGAGACGCTGAACTGCAGTGATGCTCCTGTACAACATTTATAAGCTTTCATTACATAAAGATGCGAGTTTTAACTTCAAATTAGTTTTTGTATGATCCTCAGCCAATAAACAACGAGCCCTGCGTTGCTAAGCAATACACACACGTATTTATTGCTTGCTACTGAAAGTGAAGCTTCAGCGCTTTAAGGTACAATCCCATATCCCATAGAATTGAAGCATGCCTGACAATGCCTGTGTTCAGTAAAGGAAAGGATTCATCACTCCAAGTGCATATTGCACAGCTCATTAGACTAAACCTGAACACAAACATTGAGGAAAGATGTTACATTCACATCTGCATCTTTTGACAGTCCATACATACATTAGCCATCATTCCCATCATGAACATGAATGTCTTGCCTGACATACCGTGCAGCTTCATGAGAAAGCTGCTCATGCATGACCTCAAAACTTAATGTTATAACTCTGCAAGGGACAATTAAGCACTTGAACAGAGAAAGCAGCATCTGACCAGCGAGGAGGCATTAAAACAATATGGGAGTCTTTTAGAGAAATCACTGTACATCCTGTATCTGTTTTGCACACCAACCACTCAGTATATGAACACTTTCATTCCAGTCACCGCATTCTCATGTGTTAAACGCAGGTAGATACTGTGCAAAGGCTTTTGGTACTCAAAATAAAATAAGGATGAAAATGATATGAATAGTTTTTATTTATCAGTTAATTTAATTAAAAACAGCAGGAAAGCCAAAACTACTAAACATTTAAACCTTTGCACAGTACGATGTCTCTGAAGCCCAGGCTGACTATAATGCCTCGCTCTTTGTTATGATATGATCATTGATCATCTGATTGGTGGTTTTTTTCCTGCAGCAAAGCGTTTATCTCAGATACAGTGACTGAAGCGAGAAAGAAGAAAGTGGTGAGGGTGAAAAACTCTTGACCTGTTTCTGTGCATCACAAGCAGCATGAGAACGCAGCAGATCTGATTGGATGTGAGGAAGCTGAGAGAGACGGAGAGCGAGCGGAGAGGAGAGGCTGCTCGCTGACTCTCCGGCTTCTCCTCCTGATTTAGATCACCGTCATGACTCTGTATCTTACACAGGCTTGTCACGTATGCACGGATACAAACACACACGAACATACACGGTTGCACATCGGCTGTCACTTCTCATTTTACAAACACGTCCTTGATGCTGCAACAAATGAGTGTGAAAAACAAAACATACGCCAGCGTCCTGTTAGTAAACTTGTTGAATCCTACAACTGGAAGACATGACAAATTTAAACAGAGAAGTTGCAGCTACTGCAAAAAAAACTAAGAGGATATGGAGTGTGAACAGAGGTTGGGACAGTTTACGAGATCCGCACTCAGTTTTACAAAAGGGTTTCACTATTGGCACATCATGTCCAGTTATGCTGTCAACTTTCATGTCTTCAGTTTGTTCCAGCTCAAAGCAAATGCAGAAGGTGGGGCATAATGATTAATAGGCCACGCCCACACGCACCAATCAGTATGTCACTTCAGAATATGGTTAATGCTTTCCTGCAGTTCATGTTCACCAAAACTGGTGAGATTCGGTCCATCAGGTTTGGAATGTGAAATGCCTAGAAATTAAGATTTGTTTTAATAAATCACGTCCATTTTAATCTATCTAATCTATCGTTGCCAAATTTTATGCACCGACTGAGACATGACCCTTCATCGTACGAACCGAATTTCATGCAAATCCATGCAGCCGATAGCGAGATATACTGTAGATGGTGCAGAGACTTTACAAACTTAACTTTAAATGATGGACAGATGACAGTTTCTCTATTTGCCTTCCTGAAGGTGCAAAGAAAGACGTTTGTAATCTATACTTGACTTTAAGGAGCAATTCAATTTTGCCTCTTCCATTTTGTTATCCATTATGTATAATCAATCTGGTAGCCACAGAAATATCTCTCAAAGGTCACATGGAGCTGTGTGTGGTTTCACGGATGCATATTTTCTGCTGTGTTAATGCAAGAACTTTGTTTTCTTTTTTTGTTTGAATTTAAAATTGAAACTGACAAACTAAACATCCACCTTAACCCTCAGCTGTCATAACTCAGGAGAAAAAGAGCCCAAACTTTTAGCTGTGTGCAGCAGAGAGCGAGCCACACATCCTGTCTGGATACAGCTGCAGTGACAGCAACAGCTGAATCAGGCTGTCAGTCCTGTGCTGACGGGATAATCTGGCCCTGCAGCCAACCAGGTTTGACAGGAGTGAGTGGCGGACACACAGCACAGAGAGAGAGAGAGAGAGAGAGAGAGAGAGAGAGAGAGAGAGAGAGAGAGAGAGAGAGAGAGAGAGAGAATGTTGGTGAGTGTGTTTGTAAGAGTGACAGGTTAGGTGAGTTGTAGTTTGGTGAGTGGGAGAATTGTACCCTGTGATCTGCGTCAGCCAGCTCACAACTATTGTTTATATACTGATATCTTTATACGCGTCCCAGCGCAGCTCAATCCACACATGGACACTTCCAATCAAAGCTCAGTTTACAGTTCATTTTTATTGATAATGATAATGAAGACATTGATGTGTTGTTTGGTCAGGGGAAGTAGGAGGCACAAATGACTCAATTAGACTTTAACCACATTCTTTGAAAAAGTGGTTGATATCAAAAATCATTTTTGCTGATTTGATATCTGAAGCCAGAAGCAAACGATCGAGTTGTGACCAACCAACTGAAGAAAAAGTGCAGTTTCTGTGATGGGAAGGGCTGGCTGGTCCTTTTAAAATCACATTTACACACACCTCCGAAGTTCAAGATGAGTCAACAAAACATTTCACAGAAAGATAAAACAAAACTTGACCTTTGGGATAGAAAATTTCATCACTTATTTTCATCCGATGAGACATTTGAGTAAAACGTTGCAATAATAAGCATTTAATTCTTAAGTTATGGCCACAAATGTGTTTCAAATCACTTTGAGATTATGAGACCAAGTGAACGCTTGTGCCAAAATTGAGGAAATTACTTAAAGCCGCTCCTGAGATATCGTTTTCATCAGAATGGGACGGACCAACAGCACATAGGCATAACATCTGTAAATGACGAGCGTTGAACTATGTTCGATAAGACCTGAACGAGTTTTCCATCTGCTGCAAACTCCTTATTCTGTGGTGAGTTTGTCTCATCAGATATTTAACTTCTGTTCTCGGTGCTGGTGGGAAAGCTCGCTCGCTCTGCTGCCACAAAACTCTGCAAATCATTAGAACAAACTAAGAAACCCAACAAACTGTCATTCACAGGGAAGAGGCTGTGCCACGCTTTCAAGTCAAGAGGCAATTAATGTAAAGAAAAAGGCTCTGCAAATGATTGCAGCCACAAGCTTCACTCAGTGCCTTCTAATTTCTCCACCACACACACACACACACAATGATACATCTCCCTGAAATACACAGACGAGTTCAACATGACTTGTCTCGAGTTTATTGAACCAGGTTGTCTGAGCGTAACCAGCCGTGATTTGAGAGAAATTATTTTGGGTGGCACTTATAAGATGGCTGGTGGGTTTCAGATGTTTCACTTTCTGGGCACAATATTCCCACTACAGAGTAAACATATCTAAATGCTGATGACTGCACTGAAATGAGGCAGCTGGCATCCTTTGGTTTGTACAACCACAATTAAAGCTACAGGATTTACTATCACTGTGACTGTGCTTTAATCAGTCAACCGGGCCTTTATGAGCACATGTGCGCTATATTGGTTATACGACATTAGAGGAGGATCAAGAATGCATTGCTTTGACATCAGTGTGAGTGATTCTGCTCAGAGCTGATTTTTGTTCTCCTTTATAGAAGATGGTTGTTTTGATATTTTCCAGCCACTGGTAATGTTCTCACTTACATATCAGTCGGGCGCTGTGGCCTGAGGTGAGAGCAGTTCATAGAATATGACCTTACACAAGGTTTGATGGGAGTGGAGCAGACAGGCTGCGGCACCTGCAGACTTTATTGTACAATCTCATCTCCTCACCGAGAATAAAGCAAAGAGCAAGTGATGTAAAGCTCTTACATCAAACACTCACCACCTCGGCTTGACACTTGGATGTAAAACCTTCATCATTTTCTCCTTTGTGGACAACAGCAGCTGTGATCACCTCAAATCCTGGTCAGTTAGAGCTCAAAAACATCTATAAAGACATCTCAACTAGTCCTGCATCATAATCGATCTTTCTGTTGCTCACTGAATCAAACATAAAGCGCTCATACCAGCTTCCAGGTCTCGTCTGTGCAAAGTACTGTCAGAGGCTGTATTCAGCCATTTTGATAAATCTGTTGTAGATAGTTGTTTATTTTAAATCAGTGTATTTATCTCAATCAAAAAGGAAATGGATTGAAAAACATGATACAATTACATGGGCTGGGTTTCTGTCTTTCCTCCTGGCCAAATATTCTGCAGTTTAACTATAAGCCATAGCTGTAGTCCTGCATTACGTCAGCAAAATAGAAAAAACTGTAATATGAATGTTAAAGTGGACCAGAAAATAGCTGAACCTGCAGCTCCCCTCAGCTTTACAAACCTTATGGGGTTTGAATTGTTTTTGTTTTTACTCTCACAGTGTTTGTTTGTTTATAGTAAAGAAAAAGCTCCATGAAGCCACTGTAAACCACCTGCTCAGCACCAAGCACTACACAGACCAAAGAAGAGACTCGCTGCGGAGCATTGTGGAGGATTTAGCAGCTGAAAAGCCAGATGTTTCTTTTAGGAGATGGTGGAGACCAAAACAGAGTAAATATTGGACTTACATTAGCCCACTCACATGCAAACAAGAAACTATTTGCAAACAAGCCACTTTAACTAAAAAGAATATATGTCAATATTGTGTTTACACCTTTTTTCCACTGGCCCAAAGTGACCTGATGAAATCAGTTACTACAGCTTCATAAGCAGTGTGTAAACATTTAATAAATCATTCATAACACACTAGATGTATGCAGTGACAAAAGACATTCTTAAGTATTTACTATACTTGTTAACAATCGGAACTTTACCATGACGATATATTGTTAAAGATGGGTTTTACTAAATCATTATTTGTCTGCTTATATTATATATTTATCAGCCTTGACTTGTGTCCACAGGAAGAGTTACAGCTGTTGACAAATACACTAATAAACACGGTGTATCTCCTGCTTTATAAAGCATTATAAACCATTTCATAAATGTTTATATTCTGCTTATTAATGCCCAATTGAGGGCCTTAAAGTAAAGTGTTCCCCATTCATTACTTATTAAAGTGGGTGGAAAACCACAACATATACTGATGTAGACTTCCCTGAGCTGCATGCACTCATTAGATTATGTAACCGTGCTGTTCCCTCTTCAGATGTACACCGATTTTGTTTTGTATGCATGTTCTATGCAAATAAAGCTTTTTTTTTTTTTTTTTTTTTTTTTTTAAATTACAGTTATTTTCTCAAGCACATGCATGTATTTATTGGCTCCATGCACATCAGACTGCTACATGTATATACTTGTAATCCACCTAGGAAGTTAGCAGCCCCCAGTTGCCCTCAATGTTTGAAAAACAAGGACACATCAACCATGTCCGAGAATGATCCTTTAAACTGTCCTCAGCAAAAACATTCATATTTTCATTTGTACAGTAGACAGAGAAGAAGGGAAGTACAATTATACATCTTGGAGTACGCTGCCTACATACAGTATATTTACAGCAGTCTTATTTGTTTGAAACAGATGAGTCGGCGGGGTGAGGCACAGAGAACAACCCTGAACTCAGCATGAGTTGACTCCGTTATATCAGACTTAAGGAGGATGTGGAAGGATGTTGGTTTGGTATTTGGTTTTGTCCCTGAGTGGGAAAATCCAAACCATAAAACTGAAATGATTTTGAGGCTCCAGACATTAATATGAAATTACTGTCATCTAATTGAACCCACAAAGTAGAGAGGAACATTTTTAGAAACAGGGTTTATAGCAGTTAACTCTGCTTTGGGGGGGGTGTGTGATGTTTGCTCTGCCCTCTCATTACTAGAATAATTGTACGACAACACCCAAGAAAAGCATGCGCAACATTAATGAGCACATTCATCATTTCATCAATGAAAGCATAAACAAAAGCGCAACGCTGAGCTCGCTGAGGATTACCATCGTGGCCAAGCGCAATTTTCACAATGCGACAATAATTACTGCTTAAGTGTGATTATGCAAGCTTACACATCTGTGAAGATTGCAGCTGAAACCAGATGAGCAACTTCACTGTGTAACCTCATCCACGCTGTTTTCTGAGACTTCATGAGATCTTATTTCTGAAATCACTGTAATCTAAAGGCCTGTAAAATGTGATTTGTATATGAATGTGATTTCCAATGTCCTCTGAGAATAACTGGGAGATTTTACCCTTGTGCTAAGGTTTTAATTTAAAAAAAAGTTAAGTAAAATTCATTCAAAAAAATCTGCTAAATCATATTGCTTTGAGAACATCCCAAAGTCATAATCCCTTTCCAAGTAATGTGATTTATCGTTTCTCCTCTGGGGCTATTTTCTTTTCTCAAAAAGATGCAAAAGAAACATTTGGCAAACTCTCCATATGTCTGCGAACGTTCTCTCTCCTCCTACATATGTACATATGAAAAGTACACGCAGGGTATGAGGCATCAACTAAATATTTACTCGGTACATATATATCAGTTTGGTAAATGACAGTAAATGCTCACTCATCAACATCTTGTATAATATTTGTTTAAACTATGAAAATCCCTTTCAGTCTCTGTGCTAAGTGAAGTGGCTGCTTGATGTAGCTTCATACTGAATGGACAGATATGAAAATGCAATCGATTGTCTCACTTAAGTTTTTAAAATGTTGCTTTAACTGCTGAACGTTTAAAAGGCTGGAGGGCAACGTTTCCTCACATTTTCTATTTTGGCCACAACAGGTTTGTTTTGCAAACTCGATCCCGTCTTTTCTTTGTTTCCTATAAATACTGATTCTCAGCCTGTCCTCGCATGAAGACGAAACCTGCGTTAATCACGTTAAACCACAGAGTCAATTTGAGTGGGCGTAACTCAAATATTTGTCACCTTGATAGTTCACTTCCTGACACAAACAGCGCAGACTTAAGTCATGTGGTGGCGCCCCCTCAGTGTTAAACTGGATTAAAAGCGAGGATGGGCGGTTCTTCTGAAACCACAGCACAGCGACGGATGAAAGACAAGTTGATGCCACATGAAGAGAATCGATGCATCGAGCCGTCGTGTTCGAGACCTGCAGCTCCTCGTTTACGCTCCTCAGACTGAGGCTGAGTGGAAAGAAAATGAAGCCGTGTAGGTCACTGGAGGGCAGATTTCTGATGATGCTCAGGAGAAACTTAAGAAAAACACGGCTGTGGCATTTGTGTTGGGATGAAGCAGCAATACTTAATATGTGTCCCAGACAAATATGTAAGCTGGGGAAATGGGGGGAAAGTGTTCACAGCCTGGTATTGAAAATGAGCAACAGTATAATCTAAAGGTTTTATTTTTAAATTCATATATTTACAAAAATACAAACTATGACTTTATTTTAGCTTATTTAGCGAATAAAATATTAAGAGAAGTGAAGCAATGTATTCATAAATTCAACAAATCACATGTCGAGTTTTGTTTTATTCTACTCTCTTATTTTAAGAATTCATGAGTAATTCCTGCTGAGATTAATTACTTTTTAAAGAAATGGTACATTACAATGAAGACAAAGTATTGACAATGATTGAGACAGATACTTAACAGTCTTAACAAGAATACGTTTGGCCTTATATTTGATATAATGTGCATTTTGTCTTGCCTTTGTAGGTAGTAGACAGTCTTGTAAGCACATGCAGGTTGGTCACCTGCAGGTCTGATGATTGATTAAAAAAGTTTTCATTCATTCATTGAATGAATTACAATGAGCCCTTTTAAACCTTTTCACTGTATTTAATTAGGGGTTATGCAGAAAACTAAGGTTGTTCCCTTACAGATAAATATCCAAGTATTTCAACCATGTTTGTACCAAAATGATTAAACCAAGTCTAAAGTCTTATTATTTTCCTTTAGCATTACAACTACTCCTGATGGAAAAGGGTGATTCAGGTTCCCCATCTCTGTCCCAGGTCTTACTTTGGTAGATTAGTTATTTGTTTTTTTATGCAGTGAGGTGCTTTGTGTGGACTCAGCATTTTATCCTACTGCTGCCTCTGTGCAGTTGTGCATTGTTTGCCCCCTCATTTTTTTTTTTTAATTTCACGGCTGTGTGAATAACTTTCAAGGGCATTTCTGCCCTAATTAATTTCTGTCCTTTTACAATGTTGCCTGCGAAACACCTGAAAAAAGCATTACTGAACCAATAAGGTAAATGTCAGCTGACTTGCACACATGTTCTGCATTCTGTATTTTAATCTCTCTTTATCTCTGTGAACACATTCCTGCTACAGAAAACAAAAAAGTGTCGGGTCACAGCTGCACTGATGATAAAACATATCCCACCTACAGCGTCTCCAACCGAATCACTACTAAACCTAAAAGACAGTTTTTTTCAACCTCTTCTGCTTTGAATTATGAACTGCATGTTGCCAAGTGTCATCTTTAAAACAAAGAAATGCACAAATGAGTCCCCACAATTTCATAAATATTAATAAGGGTTGTCACCCACAAACTAATCATTAGCATATGAAACCTGGGTGACAATCAAGAATCCGCTGCGTGAGAATCTCCTCCCTTGTTTTCAGGTGCTCAAAAGATTAGAAGAGCGTACAAAGACAGAAGCATGTTGAAATACAAACTTTTAATGATTTAGGTACTTTTTCACAAGGCCTGAAAGGGTCTTATACTGTAGACTGAACCATAGACATCAATTCAAATACCCCCCCCCCCCCCCAACACACACACACACACACACACACACACACACACACACACACACACACACACACACACACACACACACAACAAGACAGAGGGGAGTGAGCAGTGTGCAATGGACCAACACGAAACCTAAAACCCCCTCAATTTATCAAAGTGGCCCCACAAATCAATGTGGATTACTTTGGGAGAAAGCATTGCTCATGTGGCAGTGCATTTCCATTACCACACAACAATATTGGCCGTTTGGGAGGCTGCGGTAATTTTGTCTATTGATCAAATCACAGGGAACGATCACATCACCGTGTCTTAGTTTAGGCAATAACTCAAATATGGAGAAAAAACAAAACCATCATGTCTGTGTGGAAAATAGCACATATACAACACACATATCTGGACACAAACACACTCCGAGAGGGAGCACCCTGATCACACCATCACATCACTGTAGAGGTCAGACAAGACTCGGGCAACATATTGCCAAATAATAAAGGGATTACCCCTGTAATCCAAATGGTGAACACATCCGCCACAGCAGTAGGTGTCACCTTGTCTGATGTCAGTTCAGCCGTCACTCTGCCGTGGTAGGAGAGGGAAACGTTGCAGCTTCAAACGACCAACATTTAGAAGATTGTGATGTTATCTGTTCACACAATATGAGCTATACAGACGGCTAACTTAAATTAGCTCAAAGGCTGGAAGAGGAGGAACCAGACAGCCTGGCTCTGTCGGGAAGTCCACCTACAAGAACCTCTAAAGGTCACACATTGATGTGTGTTTAATTAGTACAAAAAACATCTCCAGGATGAGCTCAGCTAACCAGCTGTTGGCTGCAGCTTCATATTGAAAGAACAAATATGGGAAGGCTGTCAATCTGCTCATCTGACTCTCCACAAAGTGAAAATATTTCTTATCGTTCTTTAAATTTCTTACTTTGCAAACCCTTGACATTTTTCCTACTTCAGTTTCATCTGTAATTTTTAGATTGATCTCTTTCTTGTTTCTTACAAGCACTCATTTTTTTTCTGCCTCTCATGGCTGAATGAAGAAAACAAAAAACAGTGTTAATCCCATTAAACCCACAGTCATTTTGAGAATGCATAACACCTCACCTTAATATTTAATTCCCAAACATAAACAGCACAGACTTAAATCATGTGGGAGCACTTCCTTTGCACTAAACCCGATTAAAAACTGTGGAGGGGCTAGTTTCTGTGTGGCTACAATCAGCAGCTCACTGTGGAAAGTGACACAGCAGGGAGTGGGAGAGTCAGACACCCACTGTGAGGGGAGAAGGCTAATAATGGGAGTCCTGTCAACACTTCTTACACTCTCTGGTTATTCATCTCACACACACACACACACACACACACACACACACACACACACACACACACACACACACACACACACGCTGTTCTCTGTCCACTTAAAATCAGTCACAGTTTAAATGAGACGCAGTGGATGTGGCCACAAGTTGGATCAAAGGGAGCAGAGGCAGCATCACACGTCAACAGGATGGAGCTGGTGGTGAATGTTGTGGTTCCCTGTTTCATATTAAAACAATCAGAGTGTGTGTGTGTGTGTGTGTGTGTGTGTGTGTGTGTGTGTGTGTGTGTGTGTGTGTGTGTGTGTGTGTGTGTGTGTGTGTGTGTGTGTGTGTGTGTGTATGGGCTGTTTTTTTTAACACTCATATCTAAGAAGCCAAAACCAACACTTGATCAATTCTCAAAATGTCTTCTAACTAATTCTCAATGAATCTACCAATCGATTATTTGACAAATACATTCTGTTGCACAAGGATGTTGAAGAGCCTCTATATTCCTGCAGCGACAGTTAGAGGAAAAAGGAGCGACGTTGGTGACTGACACACAAACGTTTGCAAGTGCAGCAAATCAGTATTCAGCTGCCGCCACGACACCCTGTGAGACACACACACACAGTGAAGTGACAGTAAGTTAAGATCTACAGGATTTATCTGAACACTGCTCCGGGTGCTGCTGCAGAGCAGAGACATGCAATCGATCCTGCAACAGGTTTTGTTGTGTCATTTGTCCTGTTGTGAGAACACAACTGCAGGGCTGCATGGAAATGAGCTAACTGAACATACTTCAGCTTGTTCCCCCGGGTTCCTCCACTGCAGCAACAAGTGCAACCTTTGGATCCCCTCCCATATTGTTTCACTTACCAGGTAAGGGAAGGGAACAAATGCAACTTATTGTTCAAAACTCTAACTACAAGAACCTAAGTCAGAAAAAAAAAAAAAACAGGTATTGATTCAACAGCCTGGGTGGTGCAACACCGCTCACACTGGAGTTGAGTTCAAGAATTAAGAAAGGATGATTCCAGCCTCGTTGTTGCAGCCCTCATGACTTGTTGTCTACACTCTGCTCAAGATAAGGACAGCAGCGCACACAAAGTGATCACTCCAACCTGCCAGACAAACTGTATGACTCAATTATTATATCATCTTTAAAGGTTCCATTTTGGGATGCATAACTATACTCAGAAACTGGTAGTACACAAATGCACTTCCAGGAAGTAGACTGTCGGCTTCTGCCCCAGCAACAAGCTTTTATGCTCAAAGGTTTTACTCTGATCTCGCTTCTTCTGACAGCGTGACATTTTGATCAGATCCTTGCTTATCATGTTTCAAAAGGCCTGCTGCCCCTCCATGTTTGAAGCCCACAGGTTCTCAGCTGTTTCATGACTCCAGCTGTTCAAAGACACCGGCCGCGTCATCCCGCGTAGACACACTCAAACATGTATCGAGGTCTCCTTTCATGTATTTCTAATCAGCCCACTCGACGAGCAGGTCGCTGATGCTTCTGAAAAAACCCAGATGTGACTCAATTATGTTTCAGAAGTTTCAAAGAAAATTTCTTACAATTTAATTGTTCCAGTATTAAATATAATTAATGAAGTGGTTCTCAAACTGGTTCTGTCTCCATTTGGGAAGGTGAAAACTTAAGGCCCAATTGTTATTTGTAAGTCAATAATAATAGTGGGAACAAGCTTGATTTAATATAGGATTTCTTATTCTATTAAAATAATAGCTTTCTTCTATCATGTAAGCTACTATTCAGTACACAAGTTGAACTCACAGAAGTTTATCAGCATCAAAGAAAGTTCCTACATGAATATCATAAATTAAACTTTCGATGCACTCCATTCATCTGTTTTTAACCCAGGCATGTTTCCGCCTCACACTTTACGAAACCCGAGTTAAAGGTTAGTGCAGTGGCCTCTGGAAGGTCAGTGCACTGCAGGTTCACAAACATATGCAAAGAGAGAAGATACAGGCCGATTAAGAATGAGATCTTCACCAAATCCACAATACATGCAGAGCATTTGAAATTAAAAAAAACATACTAATTATATCAAAAAACAAATCCAGAAATGCTGCAAATTGCACAGAAAACTTTCTAAAACGTGATGAACACAGCCAGACACCAAATACATTTCTGTGGTATACTGGGCAGTTGGCAGCATTTCTGTTTTAGCTTGTGGTTTCTATTTTTGCATGTTTTTTCCTGAATGCTGCACGTAGATAGCCTCGTGTTATCAGACCCAAATTGTCTGCATTAATACATACGGGTCTGAATACGCTCCAAAGGAAATTGTTTGCAGTCGCTGCGTCCATTTGTGCGTAGACCTCGGCTTAACTGGAATCTCTACCACTGCAACTACAAAAAACAACTGGACTTCAACGTCATTGCACTTACCCACTGAAAATGGCCGCTGATTGGTCCGCACTTCAGAGTGGCTGAGCGAACGTTAACATGAAAAGAGTGTCAGACTATAATCGCACTGAAGAAAACTAGAGCTATGAGCAATGGTCTGGGAGAGTCAGGCTAGCCCACTGATGTCCCATTAGTGCTTTATTTTTCCTTGGCTTGTGTTTGGTCTTCTTGCATCACTTGTCTGAGATGCAGTGTGTTGAGCTCTTAGGGCCACTGGAGATTAAAGAAAAGTCCTGGTTAAATATCTGGATACACTATATGAAAACAACAACAACTGCTGGTCTGAGACAGAAATCTCAGACATTAAAGCCCGAATCCTTCCCCCTGTTTTGATCAACAAATCAAACAGCACGACTTCCTGCAACAGCACTCAACACTGACTTTGAATGTAAATGCACTGCAGAATCATCCAGAATGAGACAGATTTCTAGAAGGACGTATTTGATGCGGTGTGTCACTATAAAATTTCACTCAGTTTGGTCATGTTGCCGTGGGCAACCAACTATGGTCTAGGCTGTAAACAGGAGGAGCATGAGCAGAGAGAAACACACACAATGCTGGGAACTGGGAAACAGAGTGAGTCATAGAGAAAAAAAATCTTAGCTCCAAAGATGGTAGAGAATACAGACATGGCCTCGCACTTATTATCCTGTCCAGTCTAACGGCCTCCAGCATCCTGCAGAAAGTCCAGGAGAAGCCTGTCTGATGAGAGTGCTGCAGCTGAGCTGTTGCTCCATGCACACAAACACACTTACAAACTACTGTTGTCAAAACACTGTTTCTGTCCTCCACTGCCAGCTAATGAGAGGAATACAGAGGCAGGAGACACGGTCAGACTCATTACACCACTGAAGCGCATCTGTAATTGACTTCAACCAAAACATTTCCCCCTCCCTCCTTGTTCTGCTAATAGGAGTCACTCTTCTCTGAACCCTCTGTTGTCCCGTTGCTTTCATATTTCTTGTTCTCTCCCTCACAAGCCTGTCTGTCATTTCACCCATGACGAGGCTCCCGTCGCTCTGATCTTCATGTGCTACAAGCTCCGTCTCCTCCCCCCACGGCCTTCTTCCTCTCCTTAAAGCTTATTTCAGCAGGCGACAGACAGAGAAACACACGCACACACCTCAATTCCACCATCCCCGACTCATGCTGACAGGCAACAACTCTCTGGTTTCCATAGTAACTAGCCTCGACAAGGTCATAATCAAAGGCGATATTGAGCAACAATACTCAACGGCTTGTCATTGAGTCTATTTCCATCCAGGATCAAACGCTGGATGTTTGTTGAGGACTACAGAGGGTTACAGAGTGTTACAGAGGGTAACAGAGTGTTACAGTGTTACAGAGGGTAACAGAGTGTTACAGATGGTAACAGAGTGTTACAGAGGGTAACAGAGTGTTACAGAGGGTTACAGAGGATAACAGAGTGTTACAGAGGGTAACAGAGTGTTACAGAGGGTTACAGAGTGTTGCAGAGGGTAACAGTGTTACAGATGGTAACAGAGTGTTACAGAGGGTTACAGAGCGTTACAGAGGGTTACAGAGTGTTACAGAGGATAACAGAGTGTTACAGAGGGTAACAGAGTGTTACAGATGGTAACAGAGTGTTACAGAGGGTTAGAGTGTTGCAGAGGATAACAGAGTGTTACAGATGGTAACAGAGTGTTACAGAGGATTACAGAGTGTTACAGAGGATAACAGAGTGTTACAGATGGTAACAGAGTGTTACAGAGGGTAACAGAGTGTTACAGATGGTAACAGTGTTACAGAGGATTACAGAGTGTTACAGAGGGTAACAGAGTGTTACATATGGTAACAGAGGGTTACAGAGGGTTACAGAGGGTTACAGAGTGTTACAGAGGGTAACAGAGTGTTACAGATGGTAACAGAGTGTTACAGAGGGTTACAGAGTGTTGCAGAGGAAAACAGAGTGTTACAGAGGGTTACAGAGTGTTACAGAGGGTTACAGAGTGTTACAGAGGGTTACAGAGTGTTACAGAGTGTTACAGAGGGTAACAGTGTTACATATGGTAACAGAGGGTTACAGAGTGTTACAGAGGGTTACAGTAGGTTCTAGTTGTGAGTTTAACTCAGTAACATGTGTGGTGAGGACTCGTGAAAGGATTGCACGGAGCTGGTTGCTCACAGTGTCATAATAAGTGCTCTTCGAGGTGTCCCCCCGCTGGTCTTCATTCTGCTGCTGATTGTCATGACGTTATGTCAGACCTTTTCTTAAATTTTCTGCAGCACTAAAATGTATATATGATTGAAATGTTTGAGGAAGTGTATTTTTACTGTCAGACGTTTCCATGATGCCTTCTGAGACAACACGTTTCTCCTTCCTAGAAAAAAGCACTTGCATTTGTCAAACAGCCTGCGATAGCTCCCAGTACTGCATATTCATACCCTGCATGTTGGAAAACTTTCCAATTTCATGACTACAACTTCCTTTATGATGGCTTTAGAGTGTAATAAGAAAGTCACACTAAAAAAGAAAACTGAAAACATGAAATCTAATAATGACCAAAAAAAATTTCACGATATCAATTTTCAAAAGCAATTTTGAAAAGCCTCTCTACCAAGATGTGCACATGAGCAAACACTCCAGGAGTCCAACACATACACTATTTATTTATGTTCAGATAAGAGTGAACATGTAGAAACTTGTGCTGAAATACGTACATAAACACACCACAGCTGCAACCAACAACTATCTTTATTTGTTTTAATCTACTAAATATATTCTTGTATGTTTTATGTCCAAAATGTCAAATAAAGGGAAAACAAAATCAACATCACAACTTCTAAGAGCTGAAGATACGATCTTCAAATTCAGTTTACCATCATGTTAAACAAAGAAAAGCAGCAAATGATCACAAAGGATAAGTGGGAAATGGAGAATGTTTGGCATTTTTGCTTGAAAAAAATGGATCAATCATCAAAATAGTTATTGATTAATTGTCTGTTGATCTACTCATCTTCGCAGCTCTAAAGCACACACACACACACACACACACACACACACACACACACACACACACACACACACACACACACACGCACGCACGCACGCAGGCAGTTTTAAGAGAGCTTCCTGGCTCTGGTGCTGCTTTACTAAGCACAGTTTGACTGTAACGATCAGTGAAAAAAGCTTAGGAGCAGCAGATTTTTAGGTTTCGCACTGCAGTGCTGTGGCACGGATTGAGACCTGCGCTGAAGAACTAAAGTACAAATGGTTTGCTACTGTGTTTCAATAAAGACAAAATATAACCTAAAAACAAAACTCAGCAGCTAGAAACTGTGACATAGAAAATCAGAGCAGGACTTGCTTTAAGACGTACATGTACAGAAGAGAGATGAAATAACACACGGTACTTTATGATGTTCTAGACCAAGACAAATCCTTCATTTTGTCTACTAAGCTTGTCAGAGGGGAACACCACCACCACTACCACCAAAAATGTTAAAGTGCAATCCTAGAGGTGCTCACACTCCTACAGCCACAGCTGAAACAGGGATCCTACAGAGAAGCAACCTCCAGGGACCGAAGCAGGCAGCGAGTCGGATCAAAAACAGTGTGGATTATGAGAGGGTGTGGGGGATGAGGCATGTTAACCAAGCTGAAGAGATGCCAAAAGAAACAGTGCCAGTTAGTAAGAAGGAGGGAGCTGGAATATCAACCTGCCGGGAGGAGCTGATGGCCCGAGGGCAGCTGGGCTCCTTCGTGCTGAGCAAACACCCACATTCCCCATCAGTCCCAGCAGCGAAGGATCTGTAGCAGTTCTCCCTTCTTCTTTCATTTCAGCATGAATTGCTTCCTCTCTCTTTCTTTCATATCAAATAAAAAAATTTAAAAAAAGCAAAAAGAGACAGAAAAATCTACTTGTGAATTAAGAGAAGAAACAGCAACTGCACACAATCCACTCCAGCCCCGGGACAGTTTGAAATAAATTAGCGTTTAGCACTATTCCCTGTAGCAAGAACCAGTGAGGAAGAAACTGATCCAGCCAGAGTCTGTGATGTCTTTCCAAAGCACCGCAACAAAGTCAAAAGAAAGTGAAAGATGCAAAATGTGACTGAGTCAGCAGCTGAAATGGGGATAAAGATACATTTACTTTATGTGAAAACACAAAGCAGCCATTGATGTCTGTGACAAATAAAAATAGAAACTACAACTAAGGTGTGCACTGAGAAAGAGCAGCAGATGAAGTTACAAATGATGTTTGTACTGAAGAACTTCAGCTGTGGAGAGAAAGTCGGATGCCCACCAGTCTTTTCTGGAGGCTTTTGCTCCGATTAAGCTCTCACCGAGGCTCCTCTGAAAGGCAGAGGAGTTTGACTGTCAGATCAATCAGTCCTCTACTCTGTTCTCTCCTTCCCCGTCTTCTTTTTTCTGTTCTACACACATATACACACTCTCAGGCAGACATGCGAGTACACACAAAGTCCTTGGAAAACATCCAGAGATTAACTTATTAGCCTGTCTCGCTCTCGCCACTCCCGTCTGTATTGATGAAACAACAAGAACACCAGGAAACCTCGAGGAAATGCATCATTCAGGCTATTAAGATGAAAAATGACTTTAAGATGATGCTGCTGGACTCGACTGGGAGACAATGTGACTACATTATGCGTTAAGTGACAAATCTGATCACTGCTAGACACTGAATTATCGCGTATGCGTGTGTTTCCTACTACTCCTTCTGAACTGATGGACTTACGTACACCATTAATGGCTGTTAAAGGTTTGACCTTTGACCTGGAGACTCGATCTTCCAGGCTCGTTTATCCAAACTGACTGATTTCATCCTGGTTACCCATTTCCAGCAGGAGACAGGTGTGTTTATCTTATGCTGTGGCATTTTCACTGTTCAGACGCTGCACAGGCAAAGCCTTTGGGTTTTCTGCTATTCCAACAACGTATTTAGCACAAGTTGATGATTTCTTACATAAAGTATGCCTTTCTGAAAAAGTGGCACAGGTTTGCAGGGCTCATTTTCTTCATTAATAAAGTAATCACTCCATAAAATTCCTAAAAAGTGAAAAACTTCATTTTTTTCTCAGTACCCACAGCGATGTCTGGTTTATTCAAATCCTGCCACTGAAAAGTGTCGGAGATCTTCAAACAATCACACACAGCATGCTGACTGTACACAATCTGTGTCACAAAATTACTGTGAAGCTTTCACTATTAACATTTATCAGTTGATAGCTCCTGTGATAAACCCTGGACGTGAGGTGAAGTTGGAAACAACTGACAGCTGAAAAACTTCACTGGAATCATGTTTTATTTGCAGAAACCAACTGAGCTGGTGTCCAACAAGAGCTCGTCCAGTCTGGTGCAACAGAGTAGTGAAGTACAGACGAAATTTATATATTCAAATTGGACCTAAACTTAAAACTTAAAACACGGGATAAGAAATCACCGCAACACAATCGTACAACTGATAACCACAATAAAAAAGAGAGTTTTACTACAAGCACTTTTAATTGTATCACGTATTATAAAGACGTGATGTGAGTGTCACAAATCTCATTTCACTATCACCTCCTGAAAAGTGACTTTTAGAAACAACTTTAAGATCTCAGATCATCTGATTTCTGACAATAAATTTGTTCAAATTAAAAAAAATCTTGATTGTGAATAATATGATACAGCACACTCCTGTCGTAATGGGAAAACGTTTCTCATTCGAGATTTGTGAGCGTTTTAAAATATTCCCTAATTGTTATTGCTACTGATTTTTCTTTTCACCCTTTTTTTCTTACTGAAAACAGGTGTGCTGGCAGCTTTTATTCGTGTCCTAAAGTGGACGGTCCAGTGATGATTGACTTTGTACAGATTCAGTTTAAAATTTCTTAATTGACACATTTTCAATATGCTTTAATTAGGTTTTTTATTATTGCTTTCTGAGGTCTGTGTTTTGCAAAAATTAATCACTGGGATAGATTGCAAAGTGAAGTACTGTCAGGATGATAACTCCTGGAAACAACTGCAACTATTATAATAATTCAAAGCTTTATTCACAAAATTTCTGAAAATGTATTTCCGGGTAAACTTCTATTTCACATTCAAATGACTGTGAGATGAATAGTATGATCTCTCACCTTATGAAAATTTTAAGAAGAAAAATGTAAAGCAGCCCTGAATGTCTGAATCCAGCATTAAACTGTTAAAATGGTCGTGGTGCATTTTAACGTTACTTTCTGCCGTAGTCATCAGGTTTGTGTACGCGAGTAGGCAGCACGGCGGTCGGGCTAGTTTAGTTTGGAGCGGTGAGGACAGAACCCACCTCTCCGCGGTACCGACTGGCTGCAGAAACCCAGGAAATAACCAGTCTGTAGTTTGCATGAGGAAGGTCATTTGCATATCTGCTCCCAAAGTGTTAAAAACAGAAATATTAAACAACTATACCGCAGCCTTTTACTTAAATCTGCCTTCCTTATACCCACATGGTATGAGGGCATGAATTCATTAAAGATATTTATATAAACATTCATCATTACAAGTGTCACTGTGATTTTGAATGAGGTTTTCTGCTCTTGGCCCAAGTTCCACCATGACTCCTACTTCAATGTTACACTTGTGCTGCTATGTTAAAACCTAAATGCCTCTCAGGTTGTCTTTCGGCTCTTGGTTTATCTTTCTCACTGCCTGATTAACCTCTGAAAATGTTTTTTCACAGAAAAGGCGGCTTCTTTCCGAGGGAGCAAAAGAAAAACTGAGAATAAAGATAAAAGAAGAAATATTCCAAAGCATAGAAATGTTACATCGTCTCTCTTCTTTGCCTGCTTTCTGTCACAGAAGTGTATTTGCAGCTGGTAGTCTGTTTCTGTCTTGATAAACACATACAAGCACTTTGTTCTTCAGTTGTAGATGCATCTCTGTGCTCTGCAATCAAACAGATAAAACCTTTATGTCCACTCCAGCCCTGTGTAGACAGATAAATACAGACAGACACATTCACACACCTACGACCACCCCTCCCACATGTATACACACATAAAAGCTCCATCCGACACAACACTAGTTGCTAATCATAGAACAAAGAGAGCCTCCAGTCAGCAGGCTTCTCCATTGATCAGCTATAGAGAGCAGCAGGGAGGTCGACAGCCAGCTTTGTTACACCAGGAAGAAGCCCCAGCACAGCTGCAGGTAGAGAAGTCAAACACATTCACAAAGCTGCAGCAGTCTGTCTGTCTGAGTTCTGCTACCAGACCTTCACATTGATGATGGCCTGTTGCAACACGCCACTGAAAAGCTCTTTATTATAGAAAATAGAGCTTTTGTAAACATCTTTGTTCAGGTCAAAACCAGGATGAGGAAGTCTGTCGCTGCACTGAAAACATTAACTCCCCTTTCAGCGGGAATAAAAGATGAGTCTGCTTCATAAAACCACTCTTTCCTGTAAGATTTGACATGAATATAGCTTCAGAAAAAAAGCAAGCACAGGTGTCATACAGCTGCACCACCTGTGAGTGTTTCACTCATCTTATATAGCAACAACAGAATAACAAAAGCTAACGACGACACACATTTGCCTTTGGCCGTCTTCTCTGCTCTGGTCTCGTTGCTCCGGTTTCTCTTCCTCACCCGGGAGCTCAGTTCAACGCTGTTGGCCTTTTCTATTCAACAGTCTGCAGGCAGACCTGCTGACGGCCAGGTCGAAGCCGTTTGTAAAGAAGTGCAGCATCAAGCATTCTGTCTGACACGTCCCGGGCCGCGGGTCAGACTAAAACACAGACGCATCCCAAACAAGAGCCAGCAGAGGAAAGAGAAAGGAGGATTTATGGGAGATATCTGTGATGTCTGCACAGACAAATACATCATGCATTCAAAACATTAAAACCATTTTCCCAAACACACGACCCTGTCTTTCTCCTCTCTAGTCCTCCCAGACGTGTTCACAGCACTGAGTTCAGGTCTGAAAACACCCAGGGAAACAAAAAGACCTGCAGCTTTCATCAGACATCGACCAGCTTCACTCTTCAAAGATCAAAATGATGCATAATGGAGGCTGTTTGTGTTTTATGTTCGCGCATCAAAGTGATTCTGAAAACAAAAGATCCTGTCTAAAGAGATGGAATGTGTGTGCACGCATGTGGAAGTATAGATATGTGTTTGATCATTGTGGTGTACTTAAAGATCTCCTCCAGTCATCTTTTAAAAGATAAAGATACTTGAAATGAATACTTGTTTTTCATAAAAAGTCTAAAACTTCTGCTTAAACATCCATGTCTAGTGAAAATGAGCGAAGAAAATTGTGTGGCGGTGAACTTTAAGATTATTTTTTAATGATTTCCTCTCATTCAGTAACAGTCGTGAGAATATAAATAACTTGCAGCCCACACACTGCAGCCAATAAGACAAAAACAACCCTGAACCTGCATCTTGATTCATCCCACCGATCTGTAACATGTTGAAGTCAACATGCTTGTTTCATCATCTAATCCAACACCTCTGTGTTGGTGTGAATGTGCTGCTTCAGGTACTGATGAAAACAGGATATACAGTACATGAGATATGAGACACCCTGGCTTTTACTTTTTTGTTGTAGATTTTTGAATATCATGTTGTGTATGTTGTGAGTTTGTATGGCTGCAACCTCGGCCTCCTGTAAAAGAGGTGTTACAATCTCAATGGAGCTTCCTGGTAAAATGAATACGAAATACAATCCAATGCCAAACCCACGATCACAGCAGTAAGACACTAGATCTTAAAAAGTCTTGAAAAGAAAAGTAATCTGCAACTTTTTTAATAATTGATTATGACAACAATGCTAAACATTTGATGGTTCCCACCATTATTACACCCAAGTGTTTTTTACACAGCACCTAAGCGAGTATAGCTTCACTATAAGCTTTGTTTTACCAATGTTTGGGGATCATTATTCTATGGCAGACATTGCATTTTCAAATAAATATTGTAATGATAATACAACAATGTTAAAATAACTGCCTACTGCTACCAAAGCCCTCCACAGACCCACAGAAATGCCTTAACCAGTGATAAAAAAAAATGGCCATTGCAGACCTAATTTTGTCTGTTGTCTAAAATACAAAGTAAGCAGCAAAACTATGCACTTCTCATCTTCAACTAATCTAAAAGGAGTGCACCAATTTGACTGGTCAGCATAGTATTTTACAACACTTTTCGTTTTTTTTCCCCCCTCAAAGCCTCTGCATTGACGCTCCGCTGCATCAGTGCTCTCACTGAAATTAAGGAAGGAGATTGTGTTTCTTGTTTTTGTCAGGCTGACACAAGCTTTGTTGGGGACTATGTGTTCAAAATGTTTCTTTATTTAGTCTCCTCAAAGAACACAACATGAGGCAGCCGTGGACACAATTAATGTTGTCAGATCTCCCACACAAACACAACCCCAACATTTATCTTCCTCTTTCCACTTCACAGATGACTGCTTTGTCAACCAGGCATAATACAATCTGCCAGTCTTTCAGCTAGGTTGCTTATTTGCCTGATTCGGTAAAATATAGCAAAGAGAGAAAAGAAAGAGGAGATGACGCATAACAAAGGGGACTTGAATGCTTTAACATGACACGCAGAGAGGAAACTCAGATCATCCTGTTCTTGGTGTTTAACACAGATTGTGAACACCCCAAAAATATCAGCAATACAAAAGAATCAAGTGAACGGAGGAAGGAGACGAGGGTCTGGATGCGTCTGAGCGTGTAGCGGCACAGCACATCTAGAAAGGGAATTAAATTAATTTGACAATTTGAAATATTAGAGCTATAAGTGTGTGTGTGCGCTACTGTAGCAAGGACACACTGTTCCCTTCACCATTATGGTGCTCACTGGTAGCACTGGAGTGGGGGCACGATGCACTGGAGGGTCCTCAGAGTAATGAGTAGCAGCAGGCTGAGTGCCTACTTACTTATTATGGAAAGGTCCAGAAGGAAAGTGAATTACAGCAGCTCAGCAACACCTCGGGACGGACTGAGCACTAAAACTACATGACATCATCACACCGCAGGCCTGCTTTAAACACAAGAGTGAGGTCACTGCGGAGATGTCGAGAAACCACAGACGACTCGAGTAAAAATGAAAGTAAACACAAGTCAGATGATTGATTTGGGTCCATCTTATTAGCTGATCAATAAGAGATTGAAGAGAGGGCGGACGAGCCATAAGAGGTCTGGGCTGAAAGCATGTGTGCTGTCCACAGTCTCCATTTAATCTAAACTGACAAGATGAGTCGAGCGGCTGAGGAGTCACATCCTCTACTGACAGCTGGGAATAAATGGCGGCATCAAAACAACAACATGGAGCTTTGTGGCAAGTCCCAGAATAATTTGTTTGCAACTATGGATGCAAAGATTGAGTCATATGATACTGTTGCTGCTGGATAAAGTCATGATGCTGTTACATGATGTACAATCGTGACTTAAATATCACATCACAAGAAACACTTTCTTCGGAGGAGGATCTCATCTGGTCTCCATATACAACCTGTGGTACCCTTAAAGGGTCATTTCACCAAGAAGATCATATCATTTTTGTTGTTAACGAAATTCTAATAAGTGAGGTTTAATTTGTGGGGTTCACAGCACTGAAAATTAAGAAAATGAGAGCACCAGTGCCCCCTTCCTCTTGATAATCCACAGAATATGCTGTGAAAAAATTCTCATGGTCGTCTTTCTGTGACAAAGTTTCTGGAGAGGGATTTTCTTTTCTAATCTATAGGCGACTTAAATCCCTACAAGATGGGTGTGTCAGGACATGTCAGGAAAAGTAAAACCAAAGCTATCTTCATGGGTAGATTTAACAGGAAAGTGGGAAAAAATGTTTTTGAATATGTGTGAACTCACCCTTTACTGGTTTTATATGCTGATGAATATTACATAAAGGTCTGAATGTCACATCCTCATCGATTTTGACAGTGAACTTGGTTGAAGTAGCTCTTAACGCAAATGCTTTAAAAAAAATAATGATGAAAAAATATTTAAAAAAAAAACGTATCTTTGTTGTTATTAGTTTCTCTTTAAGTGCGGCTCGAGTAACAGATTGTGTGTTAATATTTACACCTGCAACAGGTCTACGCTTCACCTCGCTCTCTGCATTAAGACCAACCAGACTCCATTTGTTTTTAAAGGAGAAAAGTACACATTTCCTAATTACAGAGGAGAAAGAAAATCCAGAGGAAAGCAAAGCTCCAGGAGTGACACCAACGGGACAGAATTTACTTTGCTGAAATAACTAGCAATTGCTGAAAGTAATAAGAGTCCAAACTCTCAAGTAAGAGTAAGTTATTCATGCACTGCATTATGTTATGAAGAGTCTGATTGGACCTGAAATTACCACCTTTAGCTTCGAAGGGCTTAACACTGACACTAATATTCACTTTGAAGGCAGAGAAAAGCTGACTGAACGTAACATTTACGCTTCTTTTCAACATCAACTTTAATGTTATGAGTCATGAGCGACACCAAAATCATTCTTAATAAACACTGTGTCAGTATTTCTGATGACAGCCACGTCCAGAGTTTCTTCATTTGCATGCAACAGACAGAAAGCCTTTCTGTCAAGAATCAGAACCATTTCCACATCAAACTGGAGACTACACTCAGGTATGTGTGTACACATGTGGGAGATGGAGTCTTAAGACCTGTTGCCAGGATACTACCAAAGCCTAAAATAACACGTCATTAATGATGATTCACACTTGCTTGGAGCAAAAAAAGCAGAAGCAACAGACCAACTAAAATGCTGTATTTTCTCTTCATCTACAACGAGAACTGCAGGTCTCTTTTCCTCATCAAGAGCATTCAGGAAAACGTAGCACACAAATAATGCCCCAATAAAAAAAATGTTACAATAAAATGGAGTCCTCTGAGGCCCATTTTACTTTTAAAGAACAAGAGTTGGTCTGTCCGCTACATCTTTTGCATTTCTCCAGCTTTCCAGTGTCAAGAAAACAAAAACATAATCAATAAAAAAACATCTGATTCTGTCTTTTGTTGCAGAATCAAAACAGAAATATCACATAAACTGGAGTGTGCAGCCATCCTAGCACTTAAATACAGCCTAGTTTTGTGCCAAACACTAACATCGCCATGTTACCTGATGTTTAGCAGAGTACTGTAATGTTCTGTCCACCAACTCTGACGTGGGCCCTCACCTTTCTTTAACACACAAAGATAGAGAGCCACAACAAGCCCCTACAAAACACTTCTGTTCCAACACACACACACACACACACACACACACACACACACACACACACACACACACACACACACACACACACACACACACACACACACACACACACACACACACACACACACACACACACACACTCGAGCAGATTAGTGTAGAATTTGCTGACGGATGGAGCTGGAAATGCAGCAGGAAGAGCTGCCTCACAACAAACACCAAGAATACCGTGTAAAGCTGTCTTTGTTACGGCTGGTCTGTAGATTGAGGATGTTGGAGTGTTACTCTTAGAGAGGCTGTACTCCTCTTCTTTCACACAACCAAGACAGCGGGGGAGGAAGAATAAGAAAGGACTAAATCCTACTCTGCAGCTGGAGAAGAAATATCAGAGTGATACAGAGAAAGAGTCTGAATTTATAAATGATACCTGCATTAAATCTCTGTGATGGATTTACATATTCACATATTTAAAGCGTCTATATTCTCAGCTGAAAAAAAAACGAGAGGCAGTTTGTGTTTGTGTGTTTGGGCGCTTGGATCATTTCCAAGCTCGGACGTAAGGTGGACGGTAATTTGTTCTGCATGTCAGCCGCTGACAGCTGCAGCGGCTCCTTTGGCTCGCTCGGCCAAGCCGCCTCATTTATTGGCCGGACCTGGCAAGGCGGCGTGACTCACAGCCGACAGGTAAACCCACATGTAAGTCTGGTCCTGCGTCGCCTGCAGCGCTCCTCGTTGCAGCCCAGCGGCATCTTTTGTCACCCAAATTACCTCAACGTGAAGGGACTGCAGCTGGCTGCTAGTCTGCTGAGCTCAAGGGGTAAAGGGGGGATGCAAGGAAGAGCAAGATATTTGTAGGATTAGTCTCATTTGGCCAAGCAATTGTGTGTCTGTGTGTGTGTGTGTGTGTGTGTGTGTGTGTGTGTGTGTGTGTGTGTGTGTGTGTGTGTGTACTCATTTACTGTATATGTGCCTGTGTGTGATATTATGTTGTCAAACATAAACAGTGAACATCAAAGCTGATAATAAAAAAAAAAAATGTATCCAGAGTGTGGAGAATCAGGATGAGGGAGACAGATGCATTGATATGCAAAACACAGAGATAGCCTACGTGTGTGTGTGTGTGTGTGTGTGTGTGTGTGTGTGTGTGTGTGTGTGTGTGTGTGTGTGTGTGTGTGTGTGTGTGTGTGTGTGCATGCCTGTGCGTGTGTGTCAGAAGAGGCGGGACAGCGAGGCTGAGCTCAGCAATGATTGCTCTGTGTAGGAAGTCAAGATTACGCCTTCTCTCGCTGCGACTGCTATAAATCCCACAACACCGGTCATCACACTGAGACGCTTAATGACGTCCCGCAGTGACTGCACAGAGACACCTACAAAGTACACAAATAGACACACACATGAGTGCATCGGTGGAGGATGTGTTGTCACCTCACTCGTTAGCTCAGTTCACCAACACGGCAGGGAAGTCAAAATTATGGCTTCAAGCTTCGGTGCTCAGCACATTAACATGCTCCAAGAAACAAGAGGCACAAAGTTATCGCTTCTCTCCTGGTGACCGGACGCTTGTCTGCAGGATATGAGAGCTTCATCCAGACGTTTGGACTCAAATAAAACCTCCACTAGGCAACACATTTATAACAGGATAACAACCTCTTTTCTAATTCTACACATTTAGCTCATCACCACCAGGACTATTGATTCACTTACACACATCAAGCCAGAGAGAAAGAATGTTTTCCTTCTCTAACATTCAGAATAAATTATCTCCACAGAGATTTACTGTAATGCTCGATAAGAAAATTATAAACACACTCGTCTTATTAGATAAAATCACAGAACGGAGCCACAAAAATCGTTCCATTCCACCAGATTGAGATTCCGTAGAATCGTCCTCTTCACTTAAACAAAGACTTCAGCTCCTCGACACTTTCCAGCAACCAAACATGCTGCATGTTCTGCTATTAAAAGCTGACATTTAAGACCAAATGTAAAACCTGGTTTAAGGTGTTGAAAAAGCATCTTTTGTCTGAAACACATTTATTGAATAAAAACATTGCGGTAATGTTTGGAAACCTTTTAGTTTGAGGTGGTTTCAGAGCGCTCAGTGTTTCTGAGTAACTTCCACAGTCTGATTGCCTGTGGCCAAATCACTTCCAACATCAGTCTCCAGATGAGAAGCTGCTCTCAAACACATTATCTGGGTTTTGGCGCCACTGTGGCCGATAGTTCCTGCTGATGAGCTATTTGTTTTCAGCACCTGACTCACATTTACTCAAGTACTGTACTAAAGTACAATGGTGAGGTACTTATACTTTACTTGAGTATTTCCTGTCAGGAGGAAATATTGTACTTTCTATTTCACTACATTTATCTGACATTTGTCTGACAGCTTTAGTTGGATTTAAGATGAATATTTGACACAACGGATAAAATAACAATCTTTTCGAGATGAAATCTGGGTTTTCCAACGTTTTTGGTTTCTGATATCTTACAAAAGTCAGGGTCACATTTTAGATTTCTATGAGTTGTCAAATAGAGATTTGTCCTCTAAACTTCCCACACGGTTTCATTTTAATAAAGTTGAAATTATACAATATCTCACCAAAAAAAAGATTAGAGTAATTATCTGACAACCGCCCAGATTTATCTGCTGTCTCTGGATATCAAACTGGAGATAAAGTAGTTTAAAGAAGCCCCTGCAGCACCTACAGCAGTAACAGGCCACTTAAACACTGATGCTTCAGTATTAATAATAAGTTAATGTCATAATAATCAGATATCAGTCAGAGGGATCACACTAGGACTTTTACTTTGATATTTGAACTACATTTTACTGCTAATATCTATCGCATTTTACTTTTTATTGAGTGTTTTTACAGTCTTGTCGTGGTACTTTTGCTCAGGTAAAGGATGTGAATATTTCTTCCACTACTGCTAACTTCTACACTTCTGCTCTCAAGCATCACTTTCTCTAAACCGTACACATCATCTTCCTCTGAAATGCCTCTTGATACAGGCAGGAATTATGTTGTATGAGTCATTTATTTAGATTTGTATCAAAGTTTACTGTGTCTATTGATGTAAAACGCACATCTACTGTCTTATAGTCTGCAGTGCAGAGTGAAGCAGTCTCTAGCTCAGTTATGTTCCAATACATTATTCTTTGAATCTTCTTTGAAGATTAAAGGCTTGTTTTGTGACAGATGATGACGTCTAGTTCATAACAAAAACAACACATAACTAACAAAATATGCACAACTGATGTTTCCCTGTGCCGGTGTGTCAGCGCTCAAACATGCAGCAGCTTTCAGAGCCCAAAGATAACGCGAGGATGCAGTACAGCAGGCTGACTGACCTGGCACATCTTCTGCACAGACAGTTTGACCAATCAGCTCGAGGCACTCATCAAGAAGGGGCATCGACCTTTGAACTCTGACCCCTGTGGATACTTACTATTGCCCTGCAACTATACACTCCCACACACATACAGGCATTGACACATGCTCTCTCTCTGTCTCTCTGGCGCACACACACACACACACACACACACACACACACACACACACACACACACACACACACACACACACACACAAATGGCCCTTGTGCCACAGACCACCCCTCACCGCTGCACTCTGCCCCACTGCCTCTATAATTAATGGACCAGCCCTGCCCCTGGTCTCTGGCAGGAAATCAAGGAAGTGTGCATTCATAAATATTTACAGAAAACACCATGAAAATTTCACATAAAGAAAAATACAACATCTCAGTGCCGATTTTCCCAAACGTACTGTACTATTAGAATATAAGAAATATCATCCTCATCCTCCACTGTGTGGTATCACTGCTTACCACACAGACTCACATCCTCACAATTGCCTGCCCTCCAAAATAAAGGCACATCAATTAATTTAGCTCTACCCTTCAGAGTAAAAGTGGACCACTGTAAAATCCCCAAATCCTTATCAAGTTATAATATTACTTAAACATTTTAAAAGATTTTTACAAACATTTTACGCCGTGAGCTTCAAAAAAATATGATCATATTGCTTTTAGTCTTTCATGATTTCAGTAGCTTACTACAAGGATATTTTTTTTTAGAAGAAGAAGAAGAAGAAGAAGAAACATTATAATTGAGCAATCCCTCCAAATACAAGATTGTGTAACTGTTGTACTCACAGAGAAACCTGCCCAGAAGGGACAGGAGTGCCGGACTCGGGGTGATGTGGTGAGAGCCAGAGCCGCGAAGCTGACGGCCAGGATGAGGCTCCCCAGGACCATCTGAGAGACTCCCAGAGCCAGCATGATCCTCGTCCGGGTCCGGTACTCCCTCAGCCGGGACAGGCTGCGGGAAAGCGATGCCGGGCTCAGGGACCCGGGGCCGCCGATGCCGCTGCTGCCGCCGCGGGGCAGCGCGTTCACCGGCATTGTCACTGAAGGGTACGACCAAGCGGGTTAGACAGATGCAGGTGTAGCAAATAAGCACAGTTACATCCAATGAGAGCAGCAGCGTCGTGTGTTCAGCCTGCAGAGAGCTGGTAAATGGTGGAACTCGAGGTCACTGTCCGATATGGATGATCTCCATCAATTAAGATGCTCGGAGTCGCTCCAACTGGAGATGCGCTGCGGCTGATGGGAGGAGAAAGGTGAGCAAAGAGCGGACTGGACCGAGGCACCAGCTGCCTACCATAACACACACAGAAAGTATGACTAATTTCAAGTCTAAATTCACAAAATAAGCCGCTGGAGTTCTCCGTGACTGCTCCAGCAAAGCGCCCATTCCTCAAAAGTCAAAACGCAAAGAGGAAAAACCCTAAAACGCATCATCCTGATGTCAACCAGCCTTGCACCATTGTCATCGCCTCTGCAGGCTCTCCAACAACTCAAAAGCGAGGTGAAGCCTGGATAGGACGCGTGTTCAAGAAACCACTCCACGGAGATTAAAACACAGAAAAACGTCTAAATCGTTGAAATCACACGGATTTTGTCCGCAACGAGCAGCGCGTCTCCTGTGAGGCACCCCGCCGTGGTTTTCACAGACGACAGCAAACCTATCAGCCAGGACAGGAGATGCACACTGCGTATTGGAGGTGTGCCACTCTGTGTCTTCATGGCGGCTTGCTGCGCGGAGTCTGTTTTACTACGACAGTGAAGGAGTGGAGGAGGGGGGAGGGGGGGAGGCTCTCCACAATGAGGCAACATGAAAAAAGCAGCCCGTCATTTGTTCCCGCTGCTGGTGATGTGGTGGTGGATGAAAACGAGGTGGGATCTGCACAAATGCACAAAGTTTCTGTGGACATGAAAACCCTACAGTGGTTTTTGCGTTTCTGTCCTGCAAACAGGATTCCGAGGATCAATTACGTAAATGTACATTTTAGCAGGAGACTATGAACCTTAGCTCAAGCAGAAACCTCAGCAGCATTGCCATTTAGTCTTGGTCAGTATTGTCTTTCATCATGTAGGCTGCGGGTAACAGTCCTGCAGAAAAATGTGACCCACCTGGGGAGGATTTTTAAACCTCGGAGAAGTTAGACTTGGTGCACATTATTAAATGATAGTGATCATTATAAATGACCTGAAAGGTGGGTTTGCCTTCTGTGGTTTTTGTGTGGCCTTGTTGTTCCCAACATTGAAGGCATGTGGCACATTCAAAAGAATCAAAGAGGTAAAAGTGTACAGTATTCTTTAAAAATAAATCAATCAAGAGAGAAATGAGGGAAAGATCGGATCTTCTTTCTTTCTCTGATCATCACTTATCTTTGTCCCAGTTCATGTGAGGAGAGGATCCAAATGCACAACACAGAAGCTGGTTTTAACAAACAGGAAATACTTTACAAAGGAGTCCAAAGCAGACGAGATACTCAAAACCAAAACATAAATCCAGGGAAACTCAGCACAGAAAGACTGACAGACTTGACTTAACAAACCAGCGACCTTTGACTGCAGACTGAGTTCTAAATATTCTACGTCCCTTAGTACACCAAGATAGTTCTCTTACATGTTAGTACATGATAGTCCTGTTACATGTTAGTACATGTTAGTACATGATAGTCCTGTTACATGTTAGCACATGATAGTCCTGTTACATGTTAGTACATGTTAGTCCTCTTACATGTTAGTACATGATAGTCCTCTTACATGTTAGTACATGTTAGTCCTCTTACATGTTAGTACATGATAGTCCTCTTACATGTTAGTACATGATAGTCCTCTTACATGTTAGTACATGTTAGTCCTCTTACATGTTAGTACATGATAGTCCTGTTACATGTTAGTACATGTTAGTCCTCTTACATGTTAGTACATGTTAGTCCTCTTACATGTTAGTACATGATAGTCCTGTTACATGTTAGTACATGTTAGTCCTCTTACATGTTAGTACATGATAGTCCTCTTACATGTTAGTCCTGTTACATGTTAGTACATGTTAGTCCTCTTACATGTTAGTACATGTTAGTCCTCTTACATGTTAGTACATGTTAGGACTCTTAAATGTTAGTGCATGTTAGGACTCTTACATGTTAGTACATGTTAGTCCTCTTACATGTTAGTCCTGTTACATGTTAGTACATGTTAGTCCTGTTACATGTTAGTACATGTTAGGACTCTTAAATGTTAGTGCATGTTAGGACTCTTACATGTTAGTACATGTTAGTCCTCTTACATGTTAGTCCAGCATGGGAGTATAAATATGCTCTGAATGATTGGAGTGGCAAGCAGGAGAATGGGTATGGAGAGAAAACAGACTGGAGACCTCTGCTGGGTGGAGGAAGTGATGCAGAGAGCAAACTGAAGTAAAATTCAGAAAGACCAAAACCCTACCAGTCTTGGGACCTCTTCGGGGTCTCGACCCTCAAACTGACAACCACTGGTACAGATCACATCCTGCAAGGCTCCCTTACTTGTGTTTTATCATATCTACTTTTCATAAATAATGACTTGGTAGTTTTCTTAGCACATTTTATGAAACATTTCAAATTTTAAAGAACTGTTGAAACTTGAAAGTCCTGCAAATTAACTGAAAAACAAACATTTGTAAAATGACTTCTTAGATATTTTATTTTTATCCTGAGACAATCAAATTAAAATCACTGCTAAAAATATCTCTGACCTTGCATAGCAGACTCATCCATGGCACACATGCGCCACCTAGCTGTCAGCTGAGATTCACGATGTAAAGCCTGAAACAATATCCAGGCCAACAGTCGAAACCCTAAAACAAAATGCATATTAATTACTGAAATCAAAAACATTCAATTTTGAATAAATGTTATATTTTAGTCATTTCTTAAAACTAAAATACCCAAAATTCCCTGTCTCCTTAAAGGTGAAGATTTGAGGTTTTCTTTTATATGTGGCAGTAAACTGAGAAGTTTGAAGAGTTGGTAGGACAAAACAATTTGGAGATTGAAGTCATATCAAAATTATGTATAGAACAAGAAGGGCAGCTGGAGAGCGCAGACCTCGGCTAAAGCCAATAATGTACTCTTTTGTGAAATGTAAATCTTCTTGACACATTACTCCAGTCTGACTGGCAATCCAACCATTTTAACCATCTCGACCACTTCACCTGCCAGACGGCCAATCAGCCTGACCAGCAGACACCAGCTTGGTCTGACTGGGTGACCAGTCCTACCAAGCTGGCCAACTATACTGACAGACCAGCTCGACCAGCCTTACACCAGACCATGACCAGCTAAAACCAGCAACCACCTTAAACTGGTTAATGTTGTGTTTTCAGCAGATTATGCTGCCTTCAGGCTTTCACTCATTCAAAAATGAAACGTTTCTAAAGAACTTTATTGTTAAGCCAACATCTAAACCAATCAGCTGTTAGATAAGGTGAGAACCAGGCATTTCCCATCATACCCTGAGGCCATGCAGTAGCTGGAGGGAAACTGTAGCGGCTGGTTCCAGTTTTGTTGTGAGGTTATTGTTGGCGATGATAAATAACATGAGCAGAACGGACAGAAACCGAGCTGGCCTGGATCACGTCAAATGAACCCATCATTCCTCTTACCTCAGACGTTAGAGAAGGAAATGACGTCACATCCGAGTTGACTGGTTCCAGCAGGCTACATGTCAGATTAGCTGCTGTTAGTATTACCAGCTGATAACAACACATTTGTTGGTATTTTGCAAATGCAAACCCTGTAGCAGCATGTCCACAGCTGAAAGTTGAACAGCACTGGGTGTACAACTACTTTAATGACATAAATGAGAAAGACATGCTTATAAACAGTATTATGAGAACTCTCACTTGTGTTGAAGCATTGATCCGCCATCTTGGATTTTGAGGATGGGATTGGTGAGGTGCCCGATTCGCGCTGTCTACACAACTCCTTTTGGACATGCTAAAAAAAACTAACAACAATGTCCGATCCTCCACGCCTTCTATTTCTTCGGTTTTAGCGGTGGCTTGCCTCCTAAATGTTGCATTGCTACCATCTTCTGGAGTTGGTGAACTCTGACCAACATGGTGTGTCAGATCAGTCCATTCATATCCCGATGACATGGACAACTCATTAACTGAGAGAAGAAATGAGGAACGCACCAATAGTAGGTACAACAGCCTATAAAACAATGTTTATGAAAAATAATTGGTGGATTTACCGTGACTGGGCTGCACGCCAAAATATAAGGCAAACTGGGATGATAGATTTTCTATAATCCTGCTGACAAATAGAAAAAGAAACACAATTGTCATCAAAAACACAACTTCTTTGCCGTAGGCAATAACATGACGTAAAATAGATAGTAGCTGTGATGAGCAGGACAGAAGAGGAAAAAAAATACATCAATTGCATTCGCTGCCTATTTTAGAAAAAGACAAAAATCCCAGTTCACTTTGTCGGTTTATAAAAAAACAAACTTCCTTACAGACACAAACCTTACTTTAAAAATGATTTTATTTATTAATACAGTGGTATACTTAAAATTGTGTTGCAGAGGAGAAAAAAAGTCAGCCACACGTGAAGAGCTAATATCCAATTAAAGCCGTGTTATATCTAAAAATAAAACAGTACTGGTGTGCCATATGTAATATATTGTCTATTAGTACAAAAATACATTTAAGGGCACACAATATAGCATCCAGTATCACAAATCAGTGAGGGGGACACTTTGAGAGCACTCCATTTTATAAGAACATGTTTTAAATGCATTTTAGCCCAAGTACGTTCCTGATCCTTCAACGGCCATAAAAAGACAGCTTTGCGACTGTAACATAATGTCAATATATTGGTAGAAAAGGTGTGATGTATTATTGTTAGGTTACAATTCCAAGGCTCGAGGGTATATCCAGAATACAAAGATAACCACGTTCACTTTCTTTCGCTTTTTAAAACATGTTTTCTCTAAGTTTTATACAAAAAAGAAAGACATACAAAAAGTTCATTTACAAACAAAAGAAACAAGGCAATACGCTAGCTTTATTTACAGCCACTTCTTTCTTTTTTTTTTCTTTTTTTTTTTAAGTAATGCATAGCAGATAAAAGAAGAGCATACCTTTGTTATCTTTTATCAACTGTTATTGTGTGCTAAACCCAAGTTCATTTATACAGTGGGTTCACAAAAATGGCAAAACAAATGACATTATACCATAATTTATCATAACTTATTTCTTTTTCTTAATGAAAAGTGAATAATCTGCAGATAAGGCATCACTTCTTATTTGTGTGTGAGTGCAAGAGTGCACCAAGAGGAAAAAGAGAGAGGAGGAGGAGAGGCAGAGAGAGGAGGAGATGTGAGGAAGAAACTGAGGAGGTTACTGGACCTGAGTAAAGAACATGCATAGATCTCCCTCAGGCTGGAAGGAGAGACGTAGTACTCGGTTAAGAAAGTCAGCTACAAGGTATTACTGTAGAAAAAAGGTAGAACAATGGAAGGATTGAAGGAACAACGTCTCTAAAAGTGTGCTGCTCGGGTTAAAATCCAGCTCGGGTTTTGCCAACTCCTTCAACAGATACTTGCAAATCTCCCCACCTGTCTCAAACCTTCAACAGAATTCCCTCCACTCCCTGCGGAACAACGTGGCGATACGAAGACACGTTCAGTCCCCTGAACTGAAAAACAACAAGGATGTCGACTGGTATTTGAATTTATGAGTAAAACTTTAGTAAATCTTCTCTAAACTACTATATATACTGTATGCATATATAGCATAAATATACTGACACAGATTTCTGAAGCATGTATGTTGCCTCAAAAACCATCCATCCATTTATATTTATGTAAAAATTACATTAAACATTGCCTTATATATAGTGTCAATCCTCAGTGACATGGGGCATGCATTAAAGGTTTCATTTCACATCAAAACTTCAAATTGTGGAAGAGTTTCAAGAACATCTTGTAACGATCATCACCAGTGTCTTCATCCATGGGTGCAGTACACAGCACTGACTGGCTTCTCTTCATACTCCGTCATGTGCCGTGTTTGGATGTGTGGAGTGCATCTTGTCAGTGTATGTACAGCATGTAGTGTGTGTGTGTGTGTGTGTGCGTGTGTGTGTGTGTGTGTGCGTGTGTGTGTGTGTGTGTGCGCGTGTGTGCGTGTGTGTGCGCGTGTGTGTGTCCATCTTCATTTGTATCCCCCATGGTTCCACGTTCAGTAACATCACACCTGCTGCTCCGTCCTTAAAAGTGGTCAATGAGCACCGACACACAGTTGGCTCCCACCAGATAGTTGGGGTCTCCGGGGAGAGACTTGTTCTGCCAGCTTTTTGGGTCACCTGAGGGCAGACAGATGGAGAGGATGGTGAGCGAGCTGCTACTTATGTAAAAGCCCACCTCTAATGCCTTTATTAAGCAAACTTCTCTTTATACCACAAAGTCCTGGTCTCATTTTAAAACTGCACTTATGCAGAACTTGATATAAAGAGCTTGCGAGCCATGTTAAGTGTATGTTTGTGACTTTAATCCAAGTGCAGCAGCAGTAGCAAAAGCTATTTCATACTTTCATTGAATGTCCTCAGCCTCTTGTTGGCTGCATATTAACCCTCAGTCACTGTGAGCTTTGAGTGTAATTGTAATTATAAATATTCAGGTCTGTTAAGAGGAAAGTTCAGCAATGAATCAGAGGAAGCAGAGGTCCACGCTACAGTGCAGTCTACGACAGGACATGTGCCAGTAGTGTATGGTGACAGTATGGTATGAATTTCCACAAAAAAGTCCTCGCTGCTGTCAGAGTCCAACTCTGTCCTCGCTGCTGTCAGAGCCCAACTCTGACCCGTCTGACTCGCTGCCAGATGTTAAACTGTTAAACTTTGTTTCCTATTATCTCAAACCCAAAACTACAACACTCATTTCAACAAACCTGTTGGGTTTGTACTCACAGAACCCTCACAGAACTCTCACAGAACCCTCACAGAACCTTCACCCGCCAACCTTTAGAGTCTTTCCTTTAGTTTTGACATGTTCTTTCCCAACTGTTAGAGAGCAACTGCAGACTAGACACCAATAAAGAACATTTTGCGAGTCATGCTTGATATTCATAATAAACTGAATAAAGTTTTACCCAAAAGAAGTCTGTGTGCCAAAATGCAGACTTTTAAAACTTCAAATAAAAAACTGTATCTGAGTTCTGAGTGTGCAGCTTTCCCCTCTTTACTTTGACACTGAGCCTGTGAGCCAGCAGCTCACAACAACTGCAGGACATTTCCATCCGTATCTTCATGTATAGAAAGCCCCTTGTGAGGGTGTCAAATATAAAGGGAAAATCAAAGCTGATTTTACATTTTCAAGTTTTTAGAAAGAGTTTAGAGAGAAATAAAAAAATATTTTCGGCCATTTTTTGCAACAAAAACTTGTATCACATATCACTATATCCAGGACATGACGACAATTTAAAGTTACCTTGTGGAGGTTTTTAAACCCGTCTGATCAACAGCTGAAATCTGAGAACTTGGGAGAATTTTTGCTTAAAACATGATTGAAACAATCTAATGAATAAAAAAGTTGCAGATACATTTTCTGTCAACTAATTGCTTAATGAACTACTTGTTTCTGCTCTTGTGCATCTTCAAGACTTGACAAACATGTTAAAACATGTATATCACATTACCTGTGTGTCAAACAAAGCAGGGACCTCACTTATTAAAACGTTACATTCCAACAACTCTACGGTTTACCTTTAAACAATTCATATCACGGGTGCTGAAGCTCTGAAACCCTATAAGATGAAATACTGCATGATTTCATGGTAGTGTCTGAATTTAAGTAGTTTCATGGCATTTTGAAATCACATTCTGTTCCTCATGAACAGAGATCACTTCTGTTACAGAGCTAAATTGTATCACACTGGTTCTGAGCTGAAGTATTTAAGTTAGCACAGCGAGATCACTGTGAGGAAGAGAGTAACACAGCGGAGATAACAGAGAGGCAGTGAGACGAGAGACTTGTACAGGAGTAAAAAAATAGAAGCAGGGAAAGAAAGCGAGCAGAAAACCACAGAAGGGGGCAGGAGGAGGCCGGAGAGTGGCCTTACTTTACAATAAGAGGATTACGACGCAGCCCCATAATCCTCCCACAATTCAGCGGGACAACAGAGTGAGCCGACATCTCATTCAGCCCTTCAAATCTCATCCTTAAAATGAGGCTAATTAACAGCTAATCCAGACCACTGCCAAAATTACCACTGTTTTGGAAGACAGTAATAAGAAAAAGGGAAAAGAGAGATGAGTTACTTTCTTCACTTTTGTTCTGCTCTTTTTCTTTCAACTTCTATTCAAGCCTCGGGTCTTTCTCAGATTTAAAATAATGACTTTGCTCAATTACATTATAGATGTAATAAAGATCTGCTTGAAGTAGTTTATCTTGGTTTTGATTTCCATTAACATGTTTTGTGCTGGAGTCTCTCTTTATTTCATTTGTGTCTGAAATGCACTGGTGATCAATTTCACTGCTAAATGTGAATGTGGATTTCTGCTTTGTGGTTTTACTTGGACTTTCATAGTGGTATATTTAATGGGTGGTTACCTGCTTTAGATCTTATCTGCTGTACCTGATATGTACCTGAGTTTTCAGGTCTTATCAGGCCAGATGTGGTGAGCAAATGATTGAGTGTAATCATCTAAACAACAATTTGCTGATGGAGGAGTTACAGTTAATTTAAGAGATGTGGTTGAAGGCACTTCCTCCTCCTGCAGCAAATCTGAGCTGTGAGTGGTTCATCTATTTGAATCTTTTTTTCCTTTCCTGTCTTTTTTGCTGATGCAGTTTCTCAACTGGACAAACTGAGGTAAGTCTAAAAAAATAATCACATGAAACCTGAAAGCTACCTTCAAGTAAGAACACAAAAAGGGGCTAAATTTAGAGAGCCACATGATAACAAAATGTCATTGTGTAACTTTTGAATTGTATAAAGGATAATGACGGGCATGATTGGTGATGACAGTGTCCCAGTTTCTGGGACATCTAGAAAAGCTGTTTGTTCTTCAGGTCAGGATTTGGGTGGCTATGTGAGAAAAATCATTCTGCACAGAGAAGCATGCACAATCATTCTTCCTGATGAAATTAAAATATTGCACGGCCAAGCATCCGCTGCATGCATGTTACAATAAAATGAGAGAAACTTGTTAAGATGACCCAGGGAAACCAAGAGAGAAATACTGCAGTTTTAGCAAGTTGAAGTAAGAAACCTAACGTAAAGAAAACCAGTGATACAGCAAATGAGCGTTTGTGTGGGTGAGTTAGCCAGAATAAATGATGAAAATGAATCAACACAAAGTAATAAGTGAAAAAAAAAAAAGATTTTCCCCCCCGAGATTGATTCTCCGTCAGTGTCGAAGTGACAACATTATTGAATTGAAAATGTTTAGGGTTGACTTTTGATAAAGAAGAGAATCAAAACTGGGGGTAAAAACTGATTAAACAGTGACCCAAAACCCTCAATTTGTCACACAGCCAGCCCAAACGACCCCCGAAGAACAGAGAGAGCACAGCATACCCGACGAGGAGTCGGAGGATTTTAGAGCAAAAGACCAACCATCAGGGGTCACTGACGCACAGTGAGGTAAACGAAGCTCCACAGGCTTCAAAAACTTGAGGCCATGAGGTCCACACATCACCAGAGGGCTGAGCAGAGTCTCTCCTGTGGACACAAACACAAAGCAAGATTATACAATCAGGGTGATTACAATCATGTACAAGTTTCAAATGTAATGGGTGTTCAAATGTGGTCTTGTGAAGTTGTGTTGAAAGAAGTAAGAGGAACTCGCTCTGATCCTAGGTGAGCTCATCCAGGCCTGACATGCTATCAGTCACTCTAGCTGGCTGCACACCGAGAAACCTTCAGTCACTCGGACAGGTATCTGGCCAAAAATTAACAAGAGTCAAATAACGTGTTCTAATGTCAGAGATGCCTAAATATAAAAATGGAGGGTTTTTATCTACCTCAGCGGGCTCACAAACAGAGGCCACATGTGGGAAACGCTTACTGACGCTGATGAGATTCACTTCCGTGAAAACGCAGCAAAAGTATGTTTCTTCAAGCAAAAACGTGTTGGTGTCAAAATCAAAATCTTTTACCATACGGAAAGGCTTTTTTTTTTTAACACCAGACAATCACCTATGCTTATCGTCATTATATTTTAAGATTGAACACTGATGACTGCTAGTTGATAATATGGGAGATCTCACTGTCACAAGACAGAACAAAAGCAATGTAAACTGACAACACAGTGCAGGATCAGCTGAACTTAACAAATGCAGTCTTTAATATAAAACTGGAGGTGTATCTCGCCTACATGACAGCCGTGCCTCGGTGTTGTCAACATAATCTCTAGTGTTGAATATCAGCAGGAGATATTTAATATTTCAGATGGTGAACACAGTATGTGTCTTTTAAAAAACCTGTCTGCCCCCACAGAAAACATAATGAAGCTTTTAACAGGAGAAAAAAACTTGTCTCATCAGATATCTTTTTTTTCCTTTTCAATAATTAAACTAAACTATATCAAGTTCCTCGCACTGATTAACATCATGTTCATTATGCTTTTAAAGATGAGTTAGACGTCCACATCCCAAAAAGCAGCAGTTTATAGGATCAGACTGAGTGATGGCTGGTAAAGCGCTCTATCAGCTGTATGAAAGTACAGACATACAAAACATTGGCAGGAGGGAGACCATTGCCAATAACTAAAGCTGCAATGACAATTTCTTTTTGGCTACTGGCAGCACAAAGTTGTAAACGCTGCGATGCCATATTATCACCTTTCCAGGTGATGTGATCAAGTTGGTAGCAAATCATTTTTTACACACCCAACAATTACAAAGCGACATCATCATTATTAATTTGCAGCCAGCTGGTGAGGTCCAACATTCACTCTCTCTTTTAACCCGTTTTTTGTCTCCACCAACTCCTGAAGGAAATATGGGGCGCTTTTGCTGCCAAGTTCTCCGCTATGTTCACCAGTCAGAGAAAACAAAGACTAATCGAAAGAGTCAGGAGAATGAAACATTACAATTGTGAATAGGATTGTCAATCAGTACAATCCTTACCTAGGATCAAGAATATCTCCCCGAGGGAAACATTTAAACTTTAAAACAGAAAATGGCAGACCATTAAAACCAACTTTATAAACTTGCAAAAAATTTGGATGCAAATGAAGAACCAGGGGGTTGTTCATCGCTCCATCTTTGATTAGTTACCTTTCTCCTTGTCGAGTGGTGGCAGGATGCTGTTGTCTCGACAGACCTTGAAGTAGATCTCCTGTTCCACTCCGTCGGGGATGGCACCCTGGGGGATAATTATGCTGACACCGGTCTCAATGGAGCTCAGAACGCCACCGTTACAGTTGAAGATACCACGAGCTGTTGCAACCACTGTGTGGCCCTCATCTTCATCCTCATCATCATCCAGGGCACTGGGGCTGGGAGACAGATACCTTCTACTGTCACACTCTCATATTCAACATGTTTAACAGAACACTTGTGGTTTCCTCTCTGCTCAGACTGAGTTACCTCACAGGGATGGCCTTGGGCACAGCGTTAACGTTGTTGTGTTGGTATTTGGAGCGGTTGTCCATAGTGCGCGTGAACGTGTCCAGGCCGCTGTCGTGGTCTGTGTTCTGGGGCTGTGGGAGGATCTGAGGCTTCACTGGACTGGAGCTCTGGCCCTGTCCCAAACAAAAGAGGGTTCAATGTTACCTGTGGTATTTTACCCACTCACTCATTTTGTCTTTTCACTTCTGTTGACACCGGAAATGGGACCGTGTCACAATGTGCAGACTGAGAGCTTGTGATTAACTTGCGTTTGCTTTTCACCAAAGAGCTCACCAGTTTTTCTTATTTAACAATGTGAGGGAGCGCCAGAGCTTCAAGAAAATCGGTGTATTTACTACATACATGACAAAAGCTGTCTAAATGTGAGTGTTTTAAAATAATGTCAATTCATATAAAACAGTCAAAAAGAAGAGCAACGGCCCTTTTGGCCAGATTTACTACTGCAGTCAGTCCAGCTTTCTATGACATAGGCTTACTGTATGAAAATACAAGTATTTCAAATTATACCAGCAATAATATAGATCATAAATTATATAGTTGGACCAAACGTGCCTTGAAATTCACATTTATAAATCAGTTTTAGACCAACAAAGCAGGTTTGGTGATTTGTGGCAACTGCAAATACCGTTAATCACAACCTTTTTCACCAGAGAACCATCCAGCTAACATACTGCTGCAACACACAGTTAGCGAGGTGAGCTAGTCTCAACTTAGTTAACAATGAAGGTAAAAATGTGCCAAAGATCCCATTTTTTAACTGCATGCGCTCACGTGGACGTGTTTGAATATGAACATGTGTTCTCGGCTTTGAGAAATTCTTCATCGATTGTGTGAACTGGTCAGAACTGACACTACTGAGATGAGTTCAACACAGCCAATAATAATGACTGGAGTTTAAAAGATAACACTGTAAATGGAATAAATGAAAAGGGCTGCATAAATAAATATCATGACCATTGAAAACTCTTAATACTGAATGGTTGGAGATTGTGGATTACTTTCAGTAACCGGACAGAATAACCTCACACCTATGATGGATGTGTTTGATTGCAGCTCTGAGTGAATATGGAAGGTAAAGATAAAGAGCTCAGGTTATTTATGTAACCATCGGAAACTACCAAAATAAATAGCTGAAACAGCTTCCCAGTGAGAACCAAACAACTTCAATCTCAGAAGTATTTGCATAAATCCGAACATCCAAATCAACTAAAGGTCAGAGGAAAGAGAAGACTAGGAAATAATTTTAGCCAGTGAAGCTGCTGCTCATGAAAGTGAAAGACGGCTGCAGTGGAAAGAAAACAGGACTGGAGGGGAAAGGTGAGCCAACACTCACAAAATAAGAAGTTGTGGAGAAGTCACAGGTAAGTGAAGGTGTGACAAACACATGGAGGGTGAAAAGCGTTTGTTACAGATCGGCAGAGAGGCAGCATGAAGAGAAACACATTGCTGTTCACTATGGTTGTGATTGAAAACTATTAGTAAATTCTTCTTTCTCCCAGTTTTTAGATCAAAAATAATTCATTCATTTCATTTGAACTTTTTCTTTGTTTTAAACTAGATTGCCTTGTTTATGTCTTTGACTGAAAATCAAAGGGTTACAGATGCATCAACAGCGCCATCGATTTACTTGATTTTAAGTCCACATGTAATTAAACACAATTAGATATTTGATTCACTACCTCGGGGAAAAATCCGTTTACCTTCGGAGCACTCTCAGGCTTGTCGTTGGGCAGCAGGTTGTGGTTGAATTTCGGGCTGTCGAACATGCGTGCAAAAGGCCTGGCAGAGTTGGTGTAGGGCTTGGGCACGTAGCGGTTGTAGCTGGATGTTGGTGGAGCCCCAGTGCTAGTGACTGTCTTTGGAGGCTGCTCACTCGTCCCATTAACTGGAGACTTCTCAGGGAAACTCTTGTGAGGCAGGAAGTTGGTCTGGACAGTGTCCTCTCTGGCAGGAGGCTTGGCTGTGGAAGAGCCGTGCACGTCAGCCGAAAAGCTCTGAAGTGTTTGTCGATGGCTTGTAGTGTGCATGTGTGCTTTTAATTGTAAGACATTTTGTACATTTGGGAATACGTAGTCAGCAGTAATTATCAGTAGACCAAGTACAGTGTGATACAGTACACACACACACACACTCACACACACACACACACACACACACAAACACGTGCATTTTCACTTCACTACAATCTCGTGTAAGATTAAATCCTGACGACTGTCTTTCCTTAAGATAAAAACAGTGAATTGTACCTTCAGTTGAGGGTTTGGGCAGTGTGGCTGGTGGCAGAGACGGTGTCACTTGGGGAACTGGTTCATATTTCTTCTCCACTGGACTTGGTTTCTCCACTGACTCCGTCCTATATCACAAGAACAAAACCATAAATCTGAGATTCACAGTACAAATGACTGACGCATAAATAAAGAGAGAAAAAAAAATACACTCAATCTATACGAGAGGACACACTAAAGCTGTTTCATACAAATATATCCAACATGCGTGGGAGTATCACCGGGACTGAGCTTTACCTGGCGTAGCTGTGGGGTGTTTGTGCTTGTGGCTGAGGTTTGTTGGGGCCGGTCTGAAGTCTGTCAAAGTAAGACAGCTGTTTCCTGTAGTAGTCTTCATCCTCGTCAGGGTTGTAATGGTTGGAGCGCACAATGTCATCAGCGACCGTGGACTGAGGCTTCTGCGGCTCCGGGGCTCTGGGTTGGTGAAAGAGTAAAGAAGGTCAAATGCAGGGCAGAGGTGACAGCAAAGAGTTTACAATGACAAATGGATACAACTATACAGTGTAATAAAAATGAAAGTGCGAGAAAACACAGTGACGGCAGCGTAACTATGGACTCACCGAAAGGTCTTCTCTTGGTCCAGGTTGCTCAGAGAATTTGCTTTAGGGATCACTCCACCGGCTTTCAGAGGTAAATCAGCTGCCTAAAGTGATAAAAGCAATGAAACTTATCAATAGGATACAAATTATGAATTTTGTGCTATTTTCTCAAGAAGTTGAAAAGCAAATGTACAAGTTAAATAACTACTCTAACTGTAAAAGCATGAATAATAAATATCTATGAAGCCAAATGGTTTACCCTGTTCCCAGATAAATCCCCTGTGTCTCTGGCTCGGTCCACGGACACAGAGCGTTTGTTCTCAAACATCTTGACCCTCGTCAGGACCGACTGGGGCCGCATGGCAGGGTCGTCCTCCTGTTGCTCATCTCTGGCTGGTGCAGATGTTTGAGGCTCCGCAGGGGAAGGTGAGGGGGCTTCTGCTTTGGGAGGAGGGGTGGGAATGGTTTCAGAGTTCACAGGAGCAGGGTCATATTGCTGAGGTTTGTAGCCTTTGTGTTGAGATGTTGGTCCCTGGTTGTAGGCAGGCCGCTGGGTAGCGGGTTCTGGCGAGTGGGCAGCTGAGGGGTACGTGCTCAGGTGAGAATCCTGGTCGTAGTGCAGATCAGACCCTGGAGCAGGAGCGGGAGGGTCATCATAACGGACAGGTCCAGAACCTGTCGGTTTACCGTAGCGAGGCCGTCCGTCAAATCCTTGCTGAGGTGGGGGCTCATCATAACGTAGAGGAGGGGTGTACTGGGGGTCAGGGCCGTCACCGTAAGGCAAACGGGGATCATAGGCCTGGGAATTGGCAGTAGAGAGCGACTGGCTGTAGGGGTTCCACTGTTGCTGGTCGTAGTGAGGCACACTGTTCTCGTAGGGCGGGTTAGAGTCATAGTTTCGGTACTTTGGTTCTGGGTAACCACCTCCACTGCTGCTGACATCATACCGACTGGGCGGGTGGTCGTAATCTCTGTATGGCTGCTGGTCAGGGTGATGGCCCTGCTGAGGGCTGTAAGTTACAGGCTTCATGTTGTGACCGATTCTCCCCGTGTTGTCGGTGCTGTATGGATCCTTCTGAAACATCTACCGAACAAATACACAACAAAGAAAAAGATTAGCAGCTGCACAGGATTCACTGCACAAATGTAAAATATGTGATATGAAAAACTAGACACGCAAAAACCAGTTAAAAAGATGAAAGAAGGAGAACATTAACAGAGGTCAGTGAAATTAATTGCAGAAGAGGAAACGAGAAGGGAAAGACCTGAAATAGAGAAACTGAGAGGGAGGCGTTACTAGTCACATAATATATTAAACAGAACACACAGCACAGCCAAATGTTGCTGCTTATAACATCACAAGGTACCATTGCAACTCCAAATAAAACACTGAAATTAAATAAAGAAAGTATAACAGAGTTGTTAAAAGATACAACAAAACAATGGGATCAATTTTTTTTTTTTTTGTCTTTATTGTCTACTGGCAGATAAATCTGTGCCGTTAAATTTTTTAAAGAATTTTTAAGTATTTGACTAATTTGACGAAAGGTTTGTGGTTTCCTCATTCATGACACGCATTTCTGCATGTTCAAGAACAAAAAAATGTCACCCACTGTCTTGGTGTAATTGTAAGGCAACATAAACATCCACAATAATATGTAACAATACAAGCACATACTCATTGTACAAAAAAAACCACATTTAAAATCTTGATATTCGAGAAGTAGCCATTAATCATCCATCCAAATCTGAAGCACATTTCTGTGCAGGTGTTACATGGCCAGATGGTACCTGTCTGTGGCAATACGCAGGACACAACTTGGATCAAATGGCAGGGAAATTAATGGCTACTTTTACAGTCCAGTCAGTCTGCACTGATAAATCCAGCCCAAACAGATCTACTTCTAGTGGTTAACAGAGAACGAGGCAAACATGTTGCAGCCATGCAAAGAAGACAAGCAACAGTGAGAGCCGCTCTGCTCTTCTGCATGTAGGCATATCAGCACAGCCATCACCTTCAAGACCACTTGTGTTTACCAGCGTTTGCTTGCACTCTGGCATGTGCACACACACTCTTGCATGTCCACGCGCAAGCTGACACGCACACGCACACACGCGCGCGCACACACACACACACACACACACACACACACACACACACACACACACACATCTCTGTCTCTTCTGGGCAGCACTTTGGCCAGCAGACATGCAGGGCAGAAGGAGAGAGAGAGAGAAGCGTGGCAGCAGGAGGTAGGTAGGTAGGCAGGCAGCAGCAGCAGCAGGACAGGAGGTCAGCCGGGTCAGACCGAGCTGAGCTGAGCCGGGCCAGGTCACGGAGAGTCCAGTGACGGTCAGATGGATACCTTTGGTTCTGAACTGGCCAGTCCGGGCTGTAGAGGTTCTGGTGTGGCGCTCTGAGGGGCCAGCTCAGGGGTGGGTCTCCTAAGTGAGCCAGCCTCTGGGGTGGGGCTTGGCTGGCTGTAGGGAGCTGCAGGAGCCTCATCAGGGCTCAGAGCCCCTACAGTTTTTACAGTAACGTCGACAGCAGGGGGCACTGTCTCAGCGAGGGGCTCAGGCTGCGGGGAGATGCTAGGGACGGCAGCGGCCTCTGCTTTCTGTGAAGTGGTTCAGAAATGTTTAATAACACGCGCTAACACACGACGGTGCAGTACTAACAATACTACTACCTCCTCAGCCCCTCTACAATGCTCTGCTCCTCATCTGTACCTACAGCTTAAACTGAAACAATCAGCCAATCACCTGCCTCCACATTTAACAGTAGCTATAGATCAACAGGATGCGAGAGTTAGGAATTAGCAGCAGGACAAGTTTTCATTGTTAGATAATACTAATTTGATTTTAATTCTACGATTACAATACAGTAAGTAGTTTTTTATCCCTTTTTATGTTCATTAACACACCATGAGACGACAAACGTTTAGATTTGGATATCACAACTGCCAATCGGGTATTGATAAATACATTTCACAGGTACACTGGAATAACACTGGCATTTCCAACATGCACATAATACTTTTTGGTGTCATATTGTAACAGTCCCAATTATAGGTGAAACAAAGGCAGGAAGTGCACATAGGTGAGTACAGACACTTGGTTAAACATATGTTTTTTTTCTCCCAGTGACATTAGCAGCAGTCACACTGATAAGACAGCTTGTGGTAATACAGAGTACAAGAGTAACAGTAAAACTCATCAGGTTCTTCTCTTCTTCAAAAATAAAAAAACACACGCTCACAAACATCAATCAACATACACAGAGTCAAATAGATAAAATAAATAATATAATAAATATATTTGTATATTATATATAATATATAGTATTTATATATGTATATATACATATATATATATATTCATACATATATATATATATATTTGTATATATATATACATATATTACGATAAATACCTGACCACAAAAGTTTTCACTTTCCCCACTGATATTGTTTAGTAACAGTAGATAGACAGAATAACTGTAAAAATAAAAATGTGCCTTCAATAGCGCCTCCAGAAAACCCTTCTAACGCACACCACGTCCTCCAGACAACAGGGGAGACGTACAGCTCTCAGAAACGCTACCTGCTGCTGCGCTGGGGCCTTGAACCCAGCTGGGTCGATGCGGTTCAGGGGGTCCGGCTGCACTGTGTGCTGGTATGCAGCATACCCAGGAGGCTCTTGGATGACAGGTGGGTCCTCACGGACAGGTTCAGAGGAGCGGGTGATGGCGGGCTCCGTAGGCAGACCCACATCGTCATTCAGCGTTTCATCCAGCTCCTGGTCGGTGTAGGCTCCACCCTCTGTGTCCGTGTCCTCGTAGTCGGAGGTGTGGCGACTGTCGGTGCTGTACATGGAATACTCACTGCCTGGCGCCGACAGGTAGGAGAGGCGGTCGTCGTGGATGTCCAGGTCATCCTCGGCTGCCCCATCAGCCTAAGAAAGAAAGAATGAAATGAGAGGGGGAGTAATAAAAGCTTACTACCAGTCCATATGGTTGTTTGTGTGTGTGTGTTTGTATGTGTTTTTGTGTGTGTGTGTGCGTGTGCGTGTGTCTTACCTTGCCCTCTGAAACCCACACCAGCTGGTTCTGTTGCTGCTGGATTATTTCTTTCAGTGCTCCAAACCAACCATCATTCATGTTGTTCAAGTTAATAGTTGCTGAATGCACAAAGAGGGAAGGGCAAAAAATAAAATCTCTCCAGTCAAATGAGTATTAAACATTTAACATTCAGTTAACAATTAAGTGTAACCATATCATCAGACTTAAAATCTTATTTCAGGCAGACACCGGTCCATATATGCTGTGCTACATGTTTGGCATCATGTTTACAAAGGACTCCCGAGTCATCTTTAAGCTGCTCTGGCAATTCCCCTCCCAGGGAGCCAATTAAAATGTCCTCTGCTCTTTAAGTGTAAATAAAAGCACTGACAGTAAAGGCACACATACGATTGTGGTGCTCTTAAGTATGGTGTTTTGTAAGACGTGTGTAAACCAATCACGGCACGCTGGAGAGCTGCTTTCTCTCCCTTTAAAAAAGGAGATGACAAGAAATCTTAGAGACATGTTAATAGAAAACATCCTAATCTTATACATTATTTGTAACTTCTTGTATTGCCCATATCGTGCATGTCCTATGGATTTATCTGTTTTCCTGCTTTATATGGTAACATCTAGGAATGGGTCATGATTTTTGAATATTTGAATATTCAGTAACATATAAAAGAAGAGAATAATGTACGAGACTATCATTCCTCCTGATTTCCCTTGTTTTACTGGCGCCTGGCTGTAATGTGTTACTCCCCTCAGAAGGTGGCGGTAATGCACCTGAAAGTTGGCTGCCAGTCACCACTAAACAACATGAGGGGGAGAAAAACACATTGCTATCAGACTCTGAAGCTTTGCAGGTAAAACTGTTTGGCGCTGAGAGATTAGATGACACGGTGTGCATACAAGAAACACGAAAAGATGACTACAGCTGTCAAATAATATTTTTGCTTAAAATACCCATCCTAGTAACAATTTAGGAATATTATTACGCACCCTGATTATAAAAAGTATCAAATGCTAGAGTTGGGGAGTTACAGATGTAGCTCATTGTGTAAACTTCATGTGTGTACTGCCCAGATTGAATGTAAGCTGAGAGGAATACTGAAGCATGGTCACAGCGCTTGCTTTGACAGGCGAGGGCATGCTGAGGAAGGGCCTGGCAGCATTCTGTGCTCAGCAAGCTTTAGAAAGGACGGAAACACAACAGGGCACAACAAGTGCTGTGCTGCGACAGCCTCTAACACTGCAGCACTCAGTTGTCAACTGTGTGTGAAAAAGGGCTGCCCCCTCGGAGACGCTGTGTTCAATTGTCAGTTGGAAAGACCCTGGACTCGACAACGGCTCGGTACAAAGGTGCTGACTCTGAAAATCCTGACTTGGGGTCAAGCCCTAATGTGAAATGTGTCTTTGCCCACAGTGAAATCTCTTCCAGTCGAACCATCCCCTTCTCCCGCCCTGGGGACGACCCATCCATCCCTCCCTCCATCCCTCCCTCTCTCCCTCCCTCCCTCCGGACTCACTGGTGAAGAGGTGGTGGTTGTTCTTCCTCAGTTTGAGGGCTCGCTCATAGAGCTTCCTCGCGCTCTTCCTAGACTCGGGGCAGAGGCGGGTCCTCATGGTCTTGACGCCCTGCTTGGTGTCTGGGTTGAGAAACACCACGATGGGATACCACTGAGCGTAGTTCAGTCGGTCCACTGCATTGGGGGTGATGTCCAGCACTGCATGCTTGTCCTTCAAACAGAAAACAAACAAAACACATATATGTGTGGTTACTTTCCATATATTGAATCTTAAGCCAAGATATGTTAAAAATAGAATATGTCTGGTCAACAACATCATTATTTTTTATATTATGTTTGTACCAGATCTTGAGCTCAGCTCAGTTGCTTAGATTGTTTTTGAATTGAACTCGCCACAGTAAAATTCATGACTTTTCTGAGGTTGAGACACTCAACAGTATTAAGGAGTGCTGCACACCAGAGGGCAGCAATGAGCTGTGAATATTATTGTGACTCATTAACATCTTTTTATTACCAAAACATGTGTCAGAAGATGTTTATATCGCTACGTTTCCTACCTTTATATCAGTATGTGTGTATATCTTGTTTCACTCACTCTGTCGATGATCTGTTTAATGGTATGTAGGCGAATGATGCCAGAGCTTTTCTGGTCGGTTCCTGCATCCCTGGGTTCACTTTCTGCAGAAGAGAAATGGACACAGTCACTGCATCACGTCAACACAAGAGACCAACAACAATAAACACAAGCTGTGCCCCAATTAGACCTCCTTGTAGCGTGCAGTTGTCGACTCCCATAAATAGAGCGGTTAAATACAGAACAATAATCGTCGTATAGGAGAGGACAAGTGTACGTTTATGAAAACAGCTAGATAATCAAAAGGCAAACTGAGGACAGCAGCCAATTCATGCAACAGTCGTTAGGTATTTTGGGTAGGTTTAGGGAATGAAATTCAGTGTTTAATGAATATGTGTTCAAGTGCATGTAGCAGTAGAAATTATGGGGCAGGGAATATGTTATGTGAGGAACATTGACATTAAATATGCACATACAAGAGCAGGAGGGTTCATTTGGGATTAATGAGACTGAAGTGTCATTGTAAACCTTGGGGATTTAAGCAAGGATGTGAAGAGGGGTTTTATGATTCAAGTAAATATAAGCAATGGTTTCCTGCCTAGAAACACGAGGTTCAAAAGAGATCATCTCCCCACGGTGTTCACTAAGTTAAAGACTCAAACACATCAAGGGGTTGGGCTTAATTTCTAATAGGATCTATGATCCACATCACTGCTCATAACTACAGGAAAACGTTTTATAAAGAACAAATAAATACAGCCATGCATGCAGAGGTTCAAGCATATGCAGCATTGTTGAACAGTAAATGTTGCGATTCAATATTGTCCATGTTTTTCTGCCATTTAAAATGTAATTTTTGATATGTACCGAGACATCTGTGTTCCATCACCTCCATCACTGTCTGAGCTCAAATGTGATGGGGACATAGACACTAACATGACACTGAACGCTTCCTATAAAATCGGACAGTAGCACCATAGTTGTGGTGCACACCCAATTTGGACTGTTGTCTAAACGTTGCACCATCAAATGACATTTTATGATCACACTTTTTGCTCAATCATTTATGGTCCTGCATTAACTTGAACCCAATTTAATCTACATAGAGTGTCATACACAGATATATATTTTAACATGAGCACTCCACAAATACAGTATTTTTTAAATATTTTTCCAGACTAGTTTGTTTTAGCAATGTCTTTTGTTTTAGTTTTACCAGAAAATCTACCCTCATCATGCAGTTTAGAGGTGTGAGGAAAATACATGGGGTCAACATACTAACACTGCAAACTGTAATATATAGCCACACAAGTTGAGCAGCTTTCACCTTTAATTGTCACTTCCAGTTAACGCCATGTTGATGTTCTTCCAGATTTATACATTTAATTGTTTTGTACTTTTAGAGAAATGACATTTTTTGGGCAAAGAAAAATGAAGGTGGAGAAAACAAATTTAAAAAAGTAAACCTAAATGTCAACATTCCTAGTCGAGTAATTCCCAGTCATCACTTTTTCATCTAATTGTACATGGAGGTTGTGAAACTTTTAAAAGAAGCTTCTCAATCTCATCTGAATGTTAAACTGCACAGCTCGACATGCAGCTTTGCTGTTGTCACTGGCATTTAGGAGGGGAATACCACTCAATTTAATTATAAAATTATTTCTAAGTGCAAAAAATGTATACATTTTTTTAGTTCGTTTTACATGTATTCCCTTTTCCTAATCTCTTCTATGAGTACGGACAAGAGAAGACCTCATGCTGACACACAGCTCCTTAGAGACTTACATTGTGCAGAGTGAAGAATATCATACAAAAGTTCACATTAGTCACATTTGAATTAAAATGCCCATTGATCAATGCTGACATCTTCCCAAATGGTTTCAAAATTAAAATTGGTATATTTTCATGGATACTTATGTTAGTTTTCTTTAGACCCAGGAGCTACTTCAGGATAAGACTTTCTTCTGAAAAACAACCAAACAACCAAACAAACCCCCCCCCCCCCCACATAAATAAGTCTCGATCATCAGTCATCTCGATGTCTCTGGTGCAGTAGCTGTGCGTCAGTATGATTTAACATTTCTTTACTCTCAGGTCTACTATGTGACGTTTTACAGGACTGGGTGTAATTGCTGAAATATAATGATCAGACAGTTACTGCCAAATGTGATGACAAAAGCAAATTAAATTAAGTGCTATTCCCCGATGTGCATTAACCAGGCAGTGGCTGTTGTTTAAAATCTACAGAGTAGGGAGCTAGCCACCAAACACTAGTTTATAGATTATCTGCCATCCACTGAACCAAAGAAAACAAAGAAAACAAATTTGATACACTAGATGACATACTTTCCCCTCCTTGTTGTTGCTGTGTTTCTGAAAAGAAAATACAGTTACATAAACATCACTGGAATTGTGCAAATAAACATTAATGAATGGAAACACTTGATGTGGGTGTGAGCTGAGTGTGTGTTTGGCTGCACTGGCATGAGCAGTTGTGCATTTAAAATAATTGAAATTCAATACTGAGTGTTAACATGAAAACCACACATGAAAGACGCTTGCAATTTCAAGAAGTAAGAGGAGGATGAGGACTGAAATTAAAAGAGTTTTCAGCTCTCAGCTTGGAGTCTGAAAAAGTGAAAGATAACAGAGAAAAAGGAAGAGAGAAGCTGTAAGCAGGGGACATAACACACAACTTGACTAACCTGACGAACAGACCTACTAAACAAACTGGGAAATTTTAGAAGTAGTAATAGACTTCTGGAATTAGGCAAAGGCCACATAGTAAAATAGAAACTTAATAAGAAAATATTTGTTGAAGGAATTTGCTCAGCATATCCAATAGCTATAGTTATGTTGTTTAATCAGATTGGCAGCCTGAACAAGTTTTTTGTCAACACGCTGTTGTGTCAATTCTTACAGCAGCAGCATGTTAATAATGGGGAAAAAAAGTCACCAGCAATAGTGATGCTTGATGAATGTATCTTTACAGCAAACAAGACAAGCTACTGTTACAAATAACCAACAAGATCATTTTCTAAACTTACATGTTGGACTCTTTCTGTGTTAAATCAATCAAATAAAATGTTACCAAGCTAAAAGAAAACCTTTAAAACTTCCCAGAAGCAAAATATTTCCATATCCTGAATGTGACCTTTCTGTTACATTACAGTGGTTCCAAAGTGCACCTCAGACTCAGTAAGGATATTCACAGACATGTAGATCTACGCTTGGATTTTAGAATTGGATGGTAAATGATAAGAGTCACAGACCTAAGAGTCTATTGACTACTCACCACTCCTGTAAATACTTGATGCAGAAATTAAACAGCCCTCAGCTTTATCAATGTGTAAATGAAGTCTTATCTCAGTCACAGTAGGACGCTACACAAAACATGAACAACTGAGAGAGGGAGATGGGTACTTTATTACTTACTTGCTAGTTCAAAAATATCTGGCTCCTCCCTGGCCAATTTCTCTCTGCCCACATCTGCTATCGGCCCGAAGATAACCACAGGCCGCAGGAACCCAGCTGTTTACAACAAGACCATGTCATGGAGATTACCAAAGGTTAGAATGAGGGGAACCTTACACACACAATACTGCCTTAGTGTACACATACAATACATTGCAAATAGTAATTCCTGATATGTTCAATGCATTAATAGAATATCATTAAAATGTACAGTCGCACAGACCATTAAGCACTGACAGAAAGAGGAGGAGCAAAGTGAGAAACACCCACCAGCCTATTTAGATGACTGGTACACATTAACATCTACACAGTAATCAGAGGTTTACATAACCTGCTTTTTTAAATGTACAAATGATTATTTTACTAATAGAACTAATAGACTTAAGGATATTGGTCGGTTCGTTCTAACTCACAGGTGTCTGACACGACCCTGTATTTCATTTAGCCATAAGAAATCTACCTACTACTTTGTGAATTATTGCTCTACAATATTGGAAAAGTACAATAAAGATATGTGAGAGTCTCCAGTTTATTGCTGTAACTGCCTTGGCCTCTGTACTCTTACCTTCCCTCAGCACCACCCTCTCATAGGCAGGGAACTTGGTCTGAACGGGCTGGGCTGACAGGTCCTCCCTGCTTTTCCGCAAATTCCTCTTGGAACTTCGCAGCCCTCTGAATCTCCAGAAGTCCGCTCGGTCACCCCCTGGTGTTTTCGGGAGGGTGTACTGCACGCTGGATAGCTGCTCAGCTCTAGACAGGCAAGAGGAGGCGTAAAGTCAGCTGTAAGGATTTTAGTGAAAGCTGCAATCAAGGCCACTTTTAGATAGTCCAGGTATTCAGCATTCAGACCCCTACAGTTTGGAGAGTAAGCCATGGTAATATGTTGTTACTGTGACTGCAGCACCACCTCCAACCACCAGTTGTAAATGGTTGTAAGATTATGATGTTTACAGAATAATTATTTGAGTGATATAATGGGTTTATGTTTTGAAAGTGTTCACCTGGCCAACAAGCAGAAATATATTCCACAGTGCTTATTCTATGTGATAAAAATGCATGCAGCATGTGGAAAGCTTTGTGTTTTCTGTCAGCAGACTGAGGGATCTCTGTGTAAACACAGTGAAAGCTGTTGAGATAGACCTAGATGCTGTTGGCAACATCATGATGTATATTACATATCCTCAGACGCACAGGCCTCAGAGTCGTCACAAACTTCACACAGCAGATCTTCATCTGACACGCAGGATGTGTTCAAATGTCCTACTTTAAACACACTTCTAGTTTGTCACTCTCACACAGAGCTAAGACTTTTACCAGAAACACAAATAAATAATTAAATGGAAATCATCTGCGCTCCTTCCTTACTACTCACAAATTAACCACGATGCTTCTATTCTTTTGCCTCCAGCCTTGCCCATTCATGAAGTCCCAGAACAAGCTGCGCAGGTATTAAAAGGTGTGAGCTGAAACATCTTTTACCTGTTCTTGTTGGGGATGATGCCTCTTTCTACTTCCTGGTGGTTTTTGCCAATACGGATTGCAAGCCAGGAGCCCAACTTGCCATTGTAGAGTGTATCCACTACGCGGAACACCTCGCCCTTGTTAAAGCTCAGCCCGTACGGTGACTCTTTCTCATATTCAAAATGTGTCCGAATGTAGAAGGAGTCGCCCACGTCGGATTCCACTATCCTTCGATACACTGAGGCCAAAGCACAAATAACAGATGATCACAGCATTGTTATAAATGTGCGGTTTGTAAAGTGTGGTTCTGATGTGTTTATACTTCTAACACAGAACTCAACACTGCCATCACTCACCATCCTTTTTCTTCTGGGCCAGAATAGTAACTTCTTCTCCCTTTGGGAGATCCAGCAGAAATAGCACAGCTTCCTCCCGGATGATGTTCGCAAAGTCCACATTGTTCACCTATAGACACAGAGGTAGAAAAAAATAATTTGCAGTCCTATTGAGGGACAAGTGGACAATGCCGACTTGATCCTATTAAATTCATCAATCCTAAACTCTAAACTGATTTCTGAAAGCATACTTTGCTTTCAGCAAATACAATTTTTGTTTGACAATGTTTTCACATAACAGGAGTACCAGAAAAGAAAGAAACTTTTCATCAGAGGCAGGGCAATGTATTCCCCTTACAACAGAGCAGCCCCCCCCCCTCCTCCTCCCCCTCCTTCTCTCCTGCTGCTGTCCTAAACACAATAAGTGCTGTTTATTGACTCTGCTTGAGGGGCAGCGGGGGAACCAGGAACACATGGACTGAGTCACCTAACCACAGAAAGACACCTTTATCCTTCCCAGAAACAGAAGAGCTTGAGGTCTTTATCTCCACTAGCACACCATGACCAAAAGGAAACGACCTAAAGAGGGAAAACAATGTCCTGGAAGTCTCCAAGATGTGTTTGCTCAGTGGTGAGAACACACTCAAGCACAAAAGGAGAGCTGCAGTGTGTGGTGAGAGGAATATTAGCCATTGTATATTCATTATGAGAAGGAGATAACATAACAGAGAGATTTGTTTATCAGATAAACAGAGTTAGGAAACGTTACTTTCATGGAAAAAAAAACCTAAAAACCTATGTAGCTCAGTATTCAGCCTCTGTTGTACAGTGAAAGTTGAACTCCACAGCTTCACAGCAGGTGTAACGTTGCTGTATACACATATCAGAACGGATCCAACACTGACATCAAGAGGGTTTCCATCATCCCATCAACAATGTTACTCCAGTATTCAGTGAAACAGACAGTCAACTGTTCTGAGGTCAGAATGCAAGAACGACCTCTATTGTGTCTTCACACTGGAAACAAGGGGAGTTTTGACATGAAGCAGAGCCTGGGAATGACTCATAGACTGATAGATACATTGTATTATATTCCCAAGATCTCTTTACACAGAAGTAAATCTATTGTGGCCATGGATCACATAGTTTCACCATTTATTATCTAAGTTAGTGTGGGCAGCTATGGCTCGTCTATTTTGACAATAGCACCAGATGTTCTTCCCACTTTCATACATGTGACATGGAAAAAAAATAACTGTTACTAATTTCTGACACAAAACAAAACCTCATCTTAGAAGCTACATAATACTAAAACGGCACATCGTAATTACATGGGATTAAAAATACATGATTTATGCATTAATCATCCTATTTTAAGCCATTCTGCTGCCTTTGCAATATGTTACCTCCTTTACATGTACAGTGGTGAAAAAACTGATGAAGAATAAAGTATAAACTACATGGCCAACACATGAGGTTTCTTGTGCAAACCAGTATTCTCTTAATCCCCACTTCAAAAACCTTGTTAGGGTCAAGTTTCTGCAGACAGAAAACAATAGTTATGTTGCTTAATTGATGGGGTGTAACATACCCTGAGAATCTGGTCTCCCTCCTCCAGCCCCTCCTTGGCTGCGGGACTGTCTTCCAAAACTCCTGCGACAAAAATCCCCACGTCGTTCCCTCCTGCTAACCGCAGGCCGACACTCTCTCCTTTCTTGAACTTGACCAGCTTCATACTTGGCCTGCAGGAACACACAGGTATAAAGACAAGAGTTCAGCGAAAAGGTTTGGAAATCATGATCAATCACTCTAAGAGACCTAAAACAGCCAGCTATTCAAGCCAGCATTATGTGCTACAACAAAAAAGCCAAGTCAAATATTTACCAGAATCTCTGCAGAGAAGCTTATTCAGCTTTTCAAATAAATAATAAAGTTCATATATATTATCAAAGAGTACAAAATATGCACTTGATCTACACTTTGTGCTACGTCCATGTCTGCACTCACAATTGTCCAGTGATTCAGGAGACAGCATGAAGAACATTTACCTGAGAATGCTGTCATCGTGAGCAGCGCTGGGTACAGGGGCATCAGACGGGCTGACGGGCAGGTCCACGTCAGGCTGACCAGGCTGTGCATAAACTGGCTTTGGTTCTGGCATAAATACAAGCATACCAAAGAGAATGACCCACATATACACAAAGAAAACACTCAGCAACAAAGCTGCATCACTTTTGTTATTTTGTGTGCTAAAGACAGCGAGCCAAGTGCTACTTAATGAAATAAAACCTATTGTAAATCTGAAAGCATCTGCTTTAAACCATGTCAGACATGGTGATGAATATTACTGAGTAATGTATTATATAGGCTCATTTTTGTTGGGTGTTGAAGTGTAGAGAGCATTTCTTTGTGAAGGCTGGGAAGGATCTGTAACTTGTACGACAATGTGGCGATTAGATGGTGTAAAAACAGCAGCTGAGATTGTGGCTTTTTAGGTGTATTACCCGTAATAGGAGTTTACTAAAAAGGTATTTCTGACCCATGACTCACTTTGTTTTTTTAAATAATTTATCTTCTGGTGCCTTCAGCAAACATACACAGCTCTACACAGAACCAAACAGTCCAACTGCAGCAGTAAGCAGTCTAAGCCTGAGTAAACACTTGTTTTCTAAACTGTGCTTGAGTGGATCAAAGGTCATATAACAGTGTTGATAGTTCAGACTAATGTGAGGGCCTGCATAAATCCCTCCTGTCGATGTGTAGACGGTTCTTTACCAGGCAGCGGGGGTAACTGTTTGTCATCTCTGGAGCTGGCCTGGTCGCTGGCCTGTGACAAGACACCGTCATCAGAGCTTTTGACTGGCGTGGACATGGCCCCTGTTTTGGATGTGCGATCCTCATCTCGACTTCGATGGCTGAAATAAATGATAACAACGCATCACAATTCAGTATGAGTAGGCGGCCAATGCTTTAAGCATTGACAGTTTAAAGATGGCACTTTACATGAATGTGTTCCTTGAGTGTGTAAGAATGACCTTGTGTTTTGTGCTTAGTGGTAGTTTTATCCTGTGTTGACATCACCAGGAAGACACACACAATAAAATGAACCCCAAAGGAAACAGCATGAACCACAGGCTGCGTCACATGGCATAAATATAAAAAAAAATGTCTATGAAAATTCAATGAGCAATTAAAAGAAGGATTTGCAGCTATGTCAAAAAGACACAGCACTTTTATCAACGATGTAACATTGTGCATTCTTTAGGGTGGATGTTTTTCTTTCGCTCAAATTGTGTGGTTTTCACAGTATGTCAGTAAAAAACATGTTCCAAACTTCAAAAGGAACGGACGGGGTTTAAAAAGGTTTTATTTTCCAAATTACTTTTTTCTTGCAGGATGATATATTGCAAACTCACATTTCATAGACCATAACCTTGCCAGTGAGCGCACACAGGCAGAAAAAGATAAATCAGAATGAGGGCTGCAGCATAAACTCTTGAGTTGGGATATTTTTCAGTCCAAGATCCTGTTCAACCTGCATCAAATAAATTAAGGAAAACAGTGTGTGTGAGTCTAGCAAGTTATGTCTAACAGGGTAGAAAGGGATCTGCCGCTTAAAACAATGCTTGAATTCCAATGTGATCACATGACTGCCTGCTGGCACAGTACTTGAGCTGTATTCAGAAGCTTTTGTAAAAGAACGTGAAGGTGCAGGCCGTGCCACCAGTTCAGCGTGTACAACGTCGCTCAAGCCCGTCCTCTCAAAGTGTATGGATTATATAGAGTGTAGTCACTCACAATCCAACAATAAAACTTAATAAAACGCAGATACAAAGACGGTGGATGTACAAGTATTGACATATAAATGACCAATTATTAGAGTCCAACCTGTCAGCTGTGCAGCTGCAGCACTTATTTACAATTTTTCCAACCACAGTTTTCCCTTTTCTAGGTCCATGAATTTGTTCAGCAGTTCTCACGACAATGCAGTTTTACAAATAAACTTGGTCCGAGCAGTTTTATGTCAGCAGAATCAACATCAGAGAGACCTATATCGCTGTTTGTTATGGAGGGAGAAGGCTAAATGAGAGCGGCATTCCAGGGATAAATAACAAAATTGCAATGGGAGAGAGAGACATTGTGTCTGTGTGTGTGTGTGTGTGTGTGTGTGTGTGTGTGTGTGTGTGTGTGTGTGTGTGTGTGTGTGTGTGTGTCGGATGAATGAGAAAGAGAGAGACAAACAGAGCGAGAGCGATGGACAGAGAAAGAGAGAGTGAGAGTGGTGTGGCCTAAATCTTCTGCTTCTTGCCGCAGAATTGTGCTAAAAAAGGCGTCACGCTGACAAATGCAATTTGACAGAACCCTCTGTTCAATCCTCTCACTTACACATTTTTATCGTATGGGTACGGGCAAAGGAAAGCAAGTAAGTGAGATGCAGAAAAAGTGGAGCAGGAGAGAATTTGCTGCACAAACAGAATTGAATCTACGCTGTTAAACAGTCCTGTTCTCCATAATTATTCATCCATTCAGAAACTACAAAATATTTCCAGAACAAACCTGACTGAACAAAAGTGACTGGATATACTAACATCCTGTTGAAAAATAAGGAAAGGATTGAAAACCAGAATTTGATTCTTGATTCTTGATTCTACCACTCCAAAAAATCACTAAGAAAAACTACCAAATATTCTAGAAAAAAATTAATTACTCACACCAATGCATCTGTAAGTTGAACCATGACGCTCATTAAAAAGATGTTATCTTAATTCCTTGCTGCACAACACAGAGCACCTTTTCCCTTTGTACAAAGTATACTGAATCCCACTTCACACACTTGATGAAGGACTTTTTGGATAATCTGTTGTATTGAGAAACTTGAACTAGTATTGTGTCCTGAGGAAAAGAATGCCCCTAAACCCGACAGCCAATCAGGTTCAGCGAACCATTTGGCTTGGGGCAAAGCACTGTGGGAAGTATGTCAAATTCCTTTTACCCCTCCCAAACCGGCAGATAGTAAAAAATATTTCTTTGCATCATGGTCTAGTGACGGCCAGCTCTGGATTGCGTGTTAAAACACAACCAGATGAGTAGCAGGTGGAACTCCTCTTACAACAACTCATATGTTTACCAAATTAACAATCATACAAAACAAAAAAAAAAAGACAATGTAGCACACAAAGGTAATAGAGGGATTAGGGAGCGTGACAACCAAAATATTGTAGTGAAAACTGCTCAAAAACAAACAGGCCTGTTGTCAGATGGATGCATTGACTTACATTGGAAGCAATCTGTGCAACAGTGAACCTGCCCTCATCCTGCATTGAAACAAGTATAGTTACTGCAAAGTCTGACACAATGTACCATCTATTAAAATGGCAGTACTCGAGGTTAATCTACTCATAGTATTTGACTGAAAAGCAACTAATAAGCCAAACAGTTAATCATGCAGCAGCATAGCAAACTAACATCTCAGCTACAATGGCAGATTTAAATGTGCGTGTAATAAACTCGATCTCTGTTTGTTGGTTTAAATTAGAATTTTGTATGCCTGTCCTGGTAAAAAAAATTGGCCATTTAAGATTGGCACTTGTATCTCACATAGCCAGTCCTCCATCTCATCAACATCACAGAAGCTTAAAGATAATTGCCACCATTTTATTAGCAATGACTTTGCCAATGACCATCTCCTGAAATGTTTTAAAATGTTTATATGCAGAGTATGACAGTCCATTGTGTCTGCAACAAGCGTAATGAAATGAAGGTTTGGTTAAATGAGACACTGACCGTTCAGACAAGAACAAGTGCTTGAAGACCTTGATTCAACACCCACCCTGCACTGTTTCCTGTGAACTATTTACAGAAAGCAGTAACATATCCTGTCTGTTCCCATTGCAGCCAATTGCAGAATTAGTTTCCTAAAGCTGCAGCCCTGTGTCAGTCCCCAGTCCTGTTTTATTTACTGGATTCAAGTGTGCAAAATCTACTTACCTCATCTCATTCACTGTCCAAGCTCCACACTGAATGAGAGAACCTATAGTCACTTGTATGTATCTGCTAGCTTTCGTTTGCCATCTATGTGTCATCTAACTAAATTTCCCCACTGTGGGATTAATAAAGTCTAAATCTAATCTAATCTAAAAGAAACTATGCAACCTCTAAACTACAAGAACGAGAACTTACTGGAAGCTCCAACTGGCGGTAACAGAAGATGAGGGCCAAGAGACAGTACGGACATTAAAACCAATTGAAAGAATAGCTGACAAAGTATACAGAGTATATTCAGATAATAGTTATCAAATGGTATTATAATCACTGAGTATGGATCATAAAGTAAATATCATATTTACATGAATAAAATAACAAGAATTAAATGTTTGTGTTCAAAGTGAAAGTGTACTTTCAAAATAAGACCTTTGTCAACCAGGAGTCGGATGAATCCCTCCTCCTCCCCAGTTCCCTCCCACACAGAGCCAGTATTGGAACTCACTGATAGCTCCTTCGGGACTGTGATGGTTTATGCATGTTATGTCTTCATCTATTGATTTATGCATTAGTGGTGCCAGGTGCTTACTCAGCACCCACTTACCTGTGGATGTGAACATGATGTATGAAGAGTTGGAGCGTGAGTGTGGATGAATGACTGTGTCATGTGTGACAGCTGCGTCCCATCACCACAATGTCAGTGAGGTGTGTGTGTGTGTGTGTGTGTGTGTGTGTGTGTGTGTGTGTGTGTGTGTGTGTGTGTGTGTGTGTGTTCGTTTCGCCCACCTGCCATTGCTGATCTGCCGAGGTGAGTGACGGAGATGTTCCGATGTTTCGGGCCTGTCAGGTGAACGTGATCGACTTCCTCTCCCGAGGGATCGATTGGAATGGTCTGATGTCAGTGAGTGTATTTCTGAAATGTCTGTGAAATATAAATTGAGTATGCATTAGCATTTAATCAATGACGTAAATCAAAATTGTATTGTATATAACAAGAAAGAACTAAAAAAGGTTTTCAGATTCACATGTTTTAAAAAAGCGGTCACAGCTCATCCAATCAAATGCTCGCTGCATTCAACAAGGCAACACGACACGTCTGTTGTCTCACCATCTCTGTCGGAGTTATTGGCTGATGGGATGCTGTCATCGAGGTCAGGAATGTTGAGCAGTGTGGCACGCTCATCTCTCTGCACAACCATCTTTAGCTTGCCCTTTGACCTCTCAATCAGCTTCTTGGCATCTATCAGGGATAGGTTCTCTGTAACTGTGCCATTGATCTGCAGAGGAAGAGGAGCAGGTCAGCACCAGAACTAAAGAGGCAAACTATCTCTGCTGCACAGTTCTTTATGTGGAGCCCACAACTACCATCATGACAAGGCAAAGAGTACATCTTTAATGAGGAGAAGCAGAGGAAGCTATTAACAGGTTTAATATGGATAACATAACTGGACTGACGATCCTAATAGTGCTGTGTCAGCACAGAGAGTGAACATAAGTATCATAAACTCTACCAATTAAACCAAAAGTATTTTTTATGTTATGTTATAATGTTTTGTTTTTTACCCTGTAATAACATTTAAACTAGAAGAAGAAGAACAAGGAGGAGGAGGAGGAGGAGGAGGAGGAGAAGGAGAAGGAGAAGAAGAAGAAGAAGAAGAAGAAGAAGACAGTCATCTGGTCACAGTCCACTGTTGAACATTTTCAGTAAAAAAGAAAACCCTTTTCTAACTCTTCTTCTTTCTACTAAATCATGTGAAACTATCTTCTTTACGCATTCATCTTTTCTATGTTTGCTCTCATCAAGTTTTTTTCAAGTGCATTTGGCCATCACTGTGTTTTATTCATGGAAAACCTCCTTTGTTCTCTCTCACCTTAAGGACAACATCTCCCTCCTGAATGTTTCCATCTCTGGCAGCAAGGCTCTCTGGAGAGATGTCCTTCACAAAGATGTGGCTGGCCAGCCGCAATCCATATTCTGCTTTCGGAGGTGATAAGCATAAAAAAAAGTCATTAACAGGATGCATCAGTTTAACTGTCAATTGATCCTGTGCAAATAAGATTAACAGACTACTTCACATTTAAGTTCTGATCAACCTTATTGTGTATGTTAGTAATGTTGAGAAAACTCCAGAAGTTAATCATCTGTTGTGTTTGTTTTTATGATATTCGGAAGAGTTTTGTGTAAATCAGATGTATCCACAATATGCACAGTCATCATTTCAGATGCCGGGACATCGTAATGCTCACCTTCATTTTTGCGAGACTTGACAAGGGTGACCTTGGCAGGCCTGGGTGGAGCAGAAGAGGTTTGTGATCGGCGATCAGAGCGTGGCGAGACGCTCCTCTCCCGAGAGGCACTGTGATCCCGCCTCCCGCTGCTGCTGCGCTCACGATCCTGACGCCTGCCAGTGCCTGTACCTCCGCTCGCGCCTCCATAGGCACTTTGGCCACCATGGTGCTCATAACCATCATCTTCATCACTGTCCTCTTCCTCATGCTCAGACATCGTCTCCCTGTCCCCTGGCCGTGAAATTGGGATTTGTACTTTCCTTTTCCTTCGAATAGTCTTGAAAAAGAGACAAAATTTCAGATGTTAAAGGTTCAGACATTATTTTTGCGCTGATATCTTAAATATTACAAAAACATTCAGTTAAATTCCCTGACTCTGCAACGTCATAGGTGACATATCTTCTGTGTTGAACTTACTATCTTTGCATTTTTGCCACTTTTGCGAAGTTGCTGAACAGCGTAGGCATGTTCTACATTGTCCATAGAAACTGCATTGACCATCACCACTCGATCATTTTCTCTGGAAAAAATTTGTAGATGCACAAACAGTTGTTAAGATTTATGAACTACATGATGAATATCAGGATAGTGGACATCATTGCAGCATAAAACAAAACAGAGATGTATTAAATATTCTGAGGTCAGACTAACAGATCTCCTGGAAACACTTACTGAAGCAGACCCTCTGCAGGACCTCCTTTCAATACATCAGATATCACAATGGATGTCTCTCCACTCTGGAAATGAGGGTTGTCTCGCCCACCTGAGATGGCAATGCCAAACCCAAATCCTGGGGCCTGTTAACACAAAAATACACAAAGGACTTACTGATACAGCAGAAAAGGCAGATACACTAGACCTGTGATTAGATTAGATTTAGATTTGACTTTATTAATTCAGTCGTCACAGCAGCAAAGAAAACCAAAAAGTGCACACAATATGAACAAATATGTATCACATATAAGAAATAAGATAGATAAAAAAAATATTATTTTAGAATAAATACACACACAGACTATACATACAAAAAAAACCCAAATTAAATTAAATTAAAATAAATAAATACAGTTTGTGACAAATAGAAAAAAGTGTCCGGTGCTATGAAATGAAATGAGGTGTGCAATGATATGTGTTGAGGTTTGCTGTAAATACTTTAACTATTTAGACTCTCTTCAGGCTTAATTTTAGCCAAACTGTTACTTAGGTATAATAATGTGCAGTGAAGGAGGGCTTTTAAAGAATGGGTCAATTACTGTAAACAACAACAAAGCTATGCATTTGCAAGTTTTCTACTTTTCCAAGAGGATTCCATTGATGTTTTGAGGACTGCAGTGTTTTTGCCAGCACCAAGGGAGCATACCATGTGATGTCAACGGCTAATCTTACAACCACTACAATACGGGAGTGCTGTGCAGCTGAACAGCGCAGGTCACGCTGGGCAGCTCCTTCAGACTCAATAAAGCTGCTTCTAATTAGATTACAGCAAGCAGGCCAGTCTAGACAGGTGCTCTACACAATCCCACAACACAGCAGCATCAACCAACCAGAGTTTACTGTCTCAAAGCACACAGGAAGAGAATAAGTATACTCCTTTCTCTCTAGGGGAATATGGCTTTGAACTGTTTTATAGTTAACCTGATGATGCTGATTGTGCCACAGTGGATAGTCAGTGATATCCACCGAACTTACAATAGCTACTGACGTTAGGAGGTACAACCTGTCATGATTATAGGACAAAAAGCACATGGACAGAGAAAAGATATCGGTTGTTCCCTGGAGTTGTATTAAGGAGAAGAGTATGTTGCTAACAGGAAGGAAGTGAAATGAAGTAGTAAGGAAGTGGGTCCTGATTTCTGTCTTCCTTCGCCTTGTTTCCTGCCATCTGGGTTCCCTGACTATTGTTTCACTTGCACACATCCTGAGGCTACAGCTGGGCCTCTCAGCACAGACATGATGGGCAGAAGACAGAGGGACAGGGGGGGGGGGGACAAAAGTGAAGAACAGGCAAGACATACTGCATGATTAGGATGCCAAAGAGAGAAGACAAAAGAAACAAAAGGGAAGAGTGAATTAAAGAGTTGTAAACACTTACCCTGTGAAGGGTCACTGTGTGCTGTTCCCATATGACAGTTTCCTCCATAGCTGCACTCTGCAACACAGGACACAACACGCCGGTTAATTAAACGCAAGTATACATTCAAATGTAATCAATTACAATCACCCAGCAAAAAATGATATGTTTGTGCAGCTGTTTGGGTTAATAGGTTTTGATTCACCTAATCAGTGGTGTTAATGTATCTGATTGCATATACTGTACCTATGTTACATAAATGAAGAGGGGTAAAGAATACTCAAGGTAGTGTAGAATTACTGTCCAGTATATAAAACACACAGATATGATCACAGTTCACTCCTCTTTGAAAGTATTAAGAAGTGTGGAAATCGATCATGTGGCGTTGCATGACATGACTGTATGGAAGGCAGCAGCTTCTGACATAATCGACCAGGTTGAACAGAAAAACAATACCTCCTAGATTTACAATATATTTATATGCAGCTATATATAAGAGCACCTGCCTGTAAACTGCTTGTACAATGAATATTTCCATGTCCTGTTCTCTTTCAGTAGACAGAGCAGTTGTTTGGTTACCAGCAAGGTAGTCTCTATTGCTTATTTGCATCACTAAATCCTGGAGTACCAAAAGTCTACATGTGAAATGATTATGAATGACAGCAGCATGAGTAAAGTGCCGGCAGAGACCGGCTGAGTCCTCAAAGCGTGAGTGAGCATTCCTATATTATTCCTGGCCGGGTTATCAGGGAGAGTTAAAGCAGTGAAGGTATTTAGCTGCTCCCGTCCTGCCACACCGGATTAGACTGAATCTTGGCAGGAATATTTTGCTTTCACCTACTCTTTAATTTAGTTATATCATACATGTTTCCCTTTATGCAAGACTTATGTTTTTTTATTTTATTTTATTTTATTTTATATTATTTTATTTTAGCGTGTTTCACATAGATTTTCCACTGCGGGTACCCCCACATTAAACACAGGAAATGCCACAGAACTCCGAGTATGCATCCATCAGACTATAATAATGTTATCGTTAGGTCTAATGGATACTCTTCAATTTGTTTATTGTACAGCAGTGTGTATTTAAACTCCCAGAGTGCTATGTATCCAGCTTTAAATTACAGCTTTGCTCTGCTTCCCTGCAGCTGATGAAGCAACAGTGCCGTCCTGCCTGTCTGCCTGCAGGGAGCGAATGTACAGCTGTCTGTGGCAGAGTGCTGAGCACAGTCCAATGTGGAGGGGGAGAAGGAAAAGACAAACACCACCACACGTGGCAGGGTGCTCATTTACTACTACACCTTCTATAATCAGCCTTTTAAAATCACACACCATGTCATCTGTCCACCCTGTCATCATGATAATCTCGCTGTCTCACCCCTTCATCATCACCTAATCCCCAAACTATCTCAACCATCATCTTCAAGATTATCATGGTCATTACTGTCATCACCTTTCCTTATCCTAAATATACAGTTTACAGGAGGTGCACACTGCAGGATGGTTATCTGCATGCGTCTGAGAGCCACCTGATAAGAGTGTCTGGTGTTTGTTGACATGCCTCGACACGTTAGACTGTAGGTTTGTTGAGAAAGACAGACCTAACACAAACAAATAAGACAGACGGTAGATGGCAGATACGCATATTTGTGTAAATACGAGGCGGAAAAAACATTTCAAAATGACGGAGGTTTTAATTGGGCTCATAACAGCAAGGTGCAAAGATGCAGTCAATTCTAGAACTGAAACATTAGCTGATCAAGAGAAAAGTCATCAGCAACGTTTTGACAATCAATTAATTGTCTGAGTAACTTTCTAAGAAAAATGTCAAAGATTTGTCAGTGTAAATACTTTCATTATAGTGATGTTTTAAAGCAACGTGTGACACTGAACAGACTAAAGTCTGGATTCTGTAAATATTAACCTATGCAGAACTTACTGTAGGGCCCCTAATCTGGCTTTGTGGTCAATCTTTTGCTTTCACTCTTCTGAACCATATGACAAGGAATCATTTGGAGAATAGTTCATTTCCATGGCAGCTCTGTGTGGATGCTATTTATGTCCATAATTGGCGGAGAGCCTGGGCATCCCCTTGCTTTATCCCCCCTCCCCCTCCCCCTCCTGTCTGCCCCTACGACTCCCACAGTAAAGCCACTATTGTGTGAAGGGACCTGACCCATTTAACCACATCTCTTCCCCCCCCCCCCCCCCCCCCCCCGACATTCCCAAACACATCCATTCCTCTAAAGTGTTTTGTGATATATTCATCCATCCGTTCATCCATTCATTCATCCAACAGTCCAGGCAAACAGAGAGGGGCTACGCTATGAGAAACAACAGCATGCTGGGGTCATGTGACCAGGTGGTCAGGCAGGCAGGTGGTCTTGTCCTTGAACTGTGGGTTGCACTGATAGGCAGGCAGAGGGAGGAGCCGGAGGAGGGGAGCAAGGCTGTGGGCTGCTTCTACAACTTCAATATACAGTACCGAGAGACAGGGTCCATAAAACTGTAGACAAGGACATGTGAAACAATATGTCCTTTTTATTCTCTGGTCCCTTATTTCTTTACAACACACACACACACACACACACACACACACACACACACACACACACACACACACACACACACACACACACACACACACATATAAATGCTCACCATTGAAATAAATCGCTGTCGTATGAGAGAAAGAATGATCTTCTGTCAAATAAACCACACATTTGTTTCAAGGCAGATGGTTTTAATGAATTAAATTGATTATAACATTGCTGTCCATATTAGTGTTTTCAATCATGCAAAAACGTGAAATGTGTCGTAAAGTTAAGCTTGTGAGTGGTGAGGCTCTGTCCCTCACAGATATACAGTACAATTAAGACAGTCTACGAGGCAGTTTGGTTATGGCTGGATAACATAAGATGTTTTTATCTACATTTTGAAGCAGATCCTCTACTGATAAATATGTGCAAAGGCTGTGTCACAAAATAAGAGCCTAGAATACAGGCTACAGACAAATACAAGGTTTACTGGTAAACTTGGTGAACAGATCTCAGCCAAGGTAGAGAACCTGCCTGTCTCTTAGGCTGCTTAGACTATTTTACTCTACTGGGACTGCAGCTATGCCTCTCAGGTGAGATTAATGCAGTAATTAATCACTGCAATGTGAAGTGGTGATTAACAGGCAGGCTGATTGAGTGTGAGATACAAGTAGGGTGGAAAGCAGACAGCAATAGCCCTTAAGTCTTAGCATAACTGGGAAAAGGGCAGTTGAAATCCCTCTCCATGAGAAACCCAACTAACATATCCATTCCAAGGATTTACTGGGAGACATCAAAAAAATAACAAACAACTTACTTTTAACAAGTGGATTTTTAACAGCTAATTACCACGTGATGTGGATGAGAGAGGACAGAGTGGTCTCATCTTTCCTAAAATACAAATCCACAGAAAGACGTTTCTGTGAGGAAACAATCTTTCAAGCCGTAGCTCCGTGTCAAAAGGTCATTTGGTGATCTCGTATATTATATTACAAGCAAAGAGCCCAGAATATGTGGCGCCAAAACAAACATGAACACAAGTGTGTCTTATTTTCTGGAGTAAAATGAAAATAAAAAATACTGACGGGAACAAAGGATGAGGTTTATCTCTGAAGTCACAGAGTTGTGTGAAACAATGGTGTGCTTGATGTTGCACAAACTGACGGCAGCCTAGTGTATTTATACATCCATATTAGTCAGGCTTGAGCTCTGGCCAGCAAGGCCCAGGGCTGAGAAACAAAGAGCAGCCATCAAAACACACACATGTGTACTTGTCCGTATACACACACACACCCACACCAACCATGATCTAACACTACAGGGCCTCTTTGTTCAAGCTACAGCCAGCCTGCCTCGACCCCGTCTGGCCCACCATAACACACAGTCCAGTACAGATGATAATAGCTCTCTCAGGCTCTTCAAAGCCAAATACTAATCCAGTTCTTTGGGGAATACTGATGAACGGACTGGAATGAAATGAATGATGAAATGGACAATAATAACTTGCAGCAGAATGAAATGATAAATAGGGTCAGGACAGCCATGCAAGTCTTCAACACATGCATCTCTGCAGTCTTTGTAGTTTTCAAACATATTCACATTCAAGGAGAAGCTACACAAACTGCGGATACACTGCCAACAGTTTAACAAGATGTGCACTCTGAGCAAATCCAATTTGCGCTCAGCCGAACAGCACAAACTTTGGGGAACTCCAAGCATTCAGCTGAAAACAGCCTTAAACACTAGATCCTGGGTATGACACTCCAGTTGGGGGCATTGAATACACAGTAATTAAACAAAGAGACATACACAGTCAAACACAAGAAGACTTAAGTCTATTCTATTTCATGGGGAGGGGGAGGGGGCAGTTAAAAAATGAAATTTCACATCATGTTTTCCCATCATTACCACATCAGTGTGACTTTTTTTTTTTTTTTTTTTTTTCAGAAAAGCTAGAGCAGAAATTAAATAACACCTAAAAAGCATAAAAACAAAACTTGCATAAGAAGTACACTGGGGAACAACAACAATATTAGATCTGGGAAAAGTCATTTAGTTCTCCACAATGATTTTTATAATCGCTCGGCTCAAGTGGTGCCCAAAATGGCTTGGGTGCTCCTCCTGATCCTTCACAACCTATAGCTTTTTCTAATCTATCCAAATATTAATGTTGAAAGGAAATTAACAAAGTAGCAGGTGACAGTGAGGTCATCCTTTGAGTAATGTCATAGGCTGAAAGGAGGTTTAGAAGAAGCACAACACAACCTCTTTGTAAGTGCTGCACCAATGAAACTGTTGTCCAGTAGTCCATTGCTCACCACCTCCCTTCATCTGCCTTCCCTTTATTTGAACCACAGGAATGCTTCATACAGTGGGCGGATCAAATACCAAGTCCAAGACCCCGTTTTTGACAGAAACACATAAGATGAATATTGTGGCAAATGCAGAAAGAAAAAATAGGTCAGCACAGGCATATCTGCCACTCTGTGACAATAATTCCATTTTTTACATCAATACCAGTTGTTCAGAGGTCGAGGGAGACATTCTGAGCAACAGGCTAGAAGCAGTGAGTCTCTCCATGACGACAAGTGTGGGGCAAAATCCTGACAAAGCTTTAGGTCAGTGTGTCTGCTCTTCTCTGATAGCCTGAGGCAGGATGTAAGCAAGCACAGCCACAGCACCCACAGGAAAACACTCCACTTCCTGTTTGCAGGAAATAGCTGAAAATCCCTGTGCAAACTATTAAAAATTCCTCCTTGTATAGCTCACCCCATCTTATGACCTGCAACCTAAGAAAGCCTCAGCGCCGCACTGGAAGGGAATGTGTGACGGCAAGTGGGCATTGCATTAAAAGACCAGGGCTGCATCCTGTTATAGAGGTTTTTAATCTCACTTTCATGTACATTTGTTATGGTCACATTATGGTTAGTAGTTGGTCCTTTCTTCATAGCTTTTTAACATGTTGCTCAGGTGTACTGCAGGAGGTGAGGAGAGGAGAGGAGAGGAGAGGAGAGGAGAGGAGAGGAGAGGAGAGGAGAGGAGAGAAGAGAAGAGAAGAGGAGAGGAGAGGAGAGGAGAGGAGAGGAGAGGAGTCAGGGAGGAGATACAAACACTTTAGATCAATATTTACATTGGCAAACCGCACACAATCATCAATCTGGTGTCGGCCATCAGTGGGGCAATTGTATCCATGGTAACCATATTGCCCCTCTCAGTGGAGCCAAAGGAAAGAGGTAAGCAGCAGTATACCCAAACAACACATAATTAGAGACACATGCGCTCTTTCTGGAGGGCAAGAACGCAACAGCAAACACATGCGATGTGTAAGCCACGAATGTAAGCTTTTACATGCAGAAGCATTCAGACATTCAGTCTTTCAGATTAGCGTGTACTGGGCAACCCCACTAAGTGCACACAATAACAACCTCAACTTAATAACCGCTGTCACCTTCAGTGTTAAACAGATGAATTCAGCAGTAGTGATTTTTAGGGCAGGTTGTTTCTGTGATGGGAGGAGAGAGGGCTGCAAGCGTGTGCTCACACGGGTGTGCAGATGAGGGCAAGTGGCCAATGGGCAGATGACGACGACGATGATGATGATGATGATGATGATGCAGAGACTCAGTCAGCAATGATGTACCGTTGTGCTGACGTGCTCAAATATGCTTGAGTTAATTAGTTTCAAATAGCAGCTCTACTATGTCACAGAGCTCCATAAAAAAAACTCTCCATCAGGACTCCACACTCACTCACACTCACACACACACACACACACACACACACACACACACACACACACACACACACACACACACACACCTCTGACTGAAAATTATCTGACACAGAGTCACTGCTAGAATAGTGAGGGTAGGAATAAAATACAAAACCTATAATCCGGGCTTTTGGATTAAAACGTTAATCTGAGCCATGCTTTCCTCTGAAGTCTACTGCTGCTGTCTCATGAAAGCAGACACAGTGAAATGGATAGAAGGAAGGATGGACGGACGGATGGAAGGAAGGAAGGACGGAAGGAAGGATGATGAGAACTGGAAAATATTGTCAAATCAACAAGCATGACTCTTCAGTGCACTGTAAAACCATTTTGGTTAGATGAAGGTAATATTGAAGTAGCTGAGAACATCCACAAAGACGTCTCTGTGTTACTGCAACAGCAGCCTGACTACTAGCAGATGACGATCTGCCCTTTATCTCTATCTTGTATCTAACCTTTAACCTCATGAGATTCTACAAGCAACCAAAGACAGGTCGCTGAAAAAAAATGCTCCAGTGACAAATGCAGGCTCCAAGTTTTAACCCCAACCAATATAAAGATAACGTAATAATGTTCTCACATCTGAGAGACATCAGTAAAGCTGAGTGTAAGATTTTGTGAGTGGAAATCTTGCTAGTTAATCTAGTGATAGCCTCCTTAAAGTAATTGTTCATCCAAATCATTTTGACAAAAACACTTGAACTGTGACGGTATTGATTTTCAATATCCTCTATAATTATAATTACCTTATATGCTTATCTGGTTCTCAGAAATCATAAGTGCAATGTATTTCTACTTGAATAAATGAAAAAGCTTGGTTAGGAGCTCTGGGTCAGGTACAGGCTCTGATTATTTCCACTGACCACAGAGCAGCTTCACAGAGCTGATGATGTGCACCGAGCAGTTCACTGCTATCCACTGACCCAGACACACAGCTAGCTAGGCTAGGCTAACATCTCGTGCAGCTTATCCAGCAGCAAAGTCATCCTAGCTCAACCACACTAATTGTTCTCTGCCTAGAAAGACAGGAAGTGTTGAGGTCACAGAGGAGAATAGTAACTTCTGGTGGGATTCTGACTTTCCGTTTTTCAAAAATCCATCTGGTTGGTTTAGTTCAAGCTGTGGGTTTTGCACAAACTTCAAAGTTTCAAACAGCCTCTCAGATAGCGGGTCTCACTTTTGAGATGAAGATGAAAGGAAGATGATTTGCTAAAAAGAGCAGTCTTATTCTTTTCTCCTTTAGGGTGTGCAGGTAGGGGTGGCAAAGATCCAAGGATGGATGAGTTTGTCTCTACTTACTGTGATCGGTCATTTGAAACGGTGTGAAACTGTGATAGTTTTCCTCCTTCCAATACTATTTAAATGATATAGCAGAATGGTTTGACATGTGTTTGAGGTCTTGGTTGATAAAATGTCTTGTGAGAAGTTTGTTTCATAGGTGAACCCTGACCAATTTATCCAACACCCAGTTTTACCAGCAGTTATTGGCTCACAACACTGATATAAAGGAGTTCAAATGACGAGAGAAACTACTGGAAGCTGAAAGGATAAACAGGTGTTACACTTTGTTTTTTCACAGTTTCTCGTAAACACCCACCCACTACAACTAGGGTTTATTTTTGTGTCTATGGAAACAAAGTGTAAGCCAAGGCATTGAGAATGATAACCAGATCCAGCAGGGGTGCTGGATTCAGCCAATCATTGAATACACAACTATCAGCATTCCCACCCTACCCCTCCCTTCACACACACTTGACAGGAATGCGTAGATAAGGAGACCAGTTCCACCTCTCTCACTGCTTGTTTCTCATTCCAAACCGTTGTCCTCACCTTTCCCTGCCTTGTGTTCAAGATCGTTCTGCACCAACCTCCCTCTTTGTTTCTTTTTGTCTCCTTTTTCCTTTTCCCATCAAACTGCCCATGAGTACAGAATGAAAGCATGGACGCAGCTCAACACAGCTGAATATAATGTGATAAAATACACAAACATCAGTGACAGAAGAGGAAACAGATTGATAGTGTGGTGATGACGATGCCAGTGGTTACTGTTATGAGTCTCAGCAGTGTAAATGATGTAAATCTATAATCACCAGGAGCCATATGGTGCCATGCGTTGCTATACATTTTTGTCGCAAGAAGTGAGATTTATATAGTAAGTTACTTTAGAGGTTGCAGTTTAAGCTGCACAAATTACTGACACAATGAATCTCCTGCTGAGCAAATGACCTGAAATAAATTCCATAGAATTAAGCTGATTAGTTAAAACAACCATTGACATCAAATCAGAAGTTTAACCAAGCAAGAAACCCATTGTTGTGTACAGAAGTTCACAATCTATGTTAACATTTAAATCATATTTTCAGCAATATTGCCCCCTATAATCCCAGTTACGTTGAACAGATCAAAACAAATAAAAGGATTGTACATCTACTCCCCAGCAGAGCTTGACCCAAATGATATCGACCCCGTGGTCAGCTGCAAATCCTTGGCATCTGTATTTTCTTCAGGGTTTTCCCTGCCATTAGAAGCACTCAAGCTATTTTGGGCACCACCGCCAAATGAATAGAAACTCAAAGTAAGAAACTAACCTTTCCACAAAAATTTTGGTTTTAAGCGTCTGGGTGTTGTGTATCTATTTTTGCTTTATATTTTCAAAATGTGTGGACAATTTTACACAAGATATAAAAAAAAAAATATTTGTTCAAAAATCATGTGAAATATTTTTAATCAGAAACCACAAACTTTTCCAGGGGAAGGACTCCAAAACCCCCTCCTGAACACAGGCACCCAAGTCTTCCACAAACTCAGGTAAAATGTTGTCTCTGGACACTTAATTAACACAAAAAACACAGTTACAAAAAGTAAGGACAAGGACCTGCCTATGGAAATCCTAACTATCCATTGCAACATACAACACAAAGTGAGCCCAACAGATTGTTAAAGGACATAAGACAAACAGTTGAAAGGGTGTCCATGCAGTGCTGTGAATACTGGGGACCAAAACACTGGTATTCTTAGTACTTGCAAATTATGGTTTCCACTTCACACTACAGCTGGATTTGACTGTGGTAAAACTCACTGTACCACACGGACAAGCAGACACACCGGTGTGTACATGTACACACACACACACACACACACACACACACACACACACACACACACACACACACACACACACACACACACACACAAACATTTAACAAAGGGGTGATTCAGCAAGGGGTCTTTCAGTCTGCTCATGCCTGCCTCCAGACAGGAGGACCAAAATTAGCTGCAACCAGCAAGAACAAAGGTATCGTCTGCCACAACGCAACTACAAAGACTGCACATGGTCCGAGTGATAAGAGCAGCATTTGAACGTTGAAACATAAACTTGGGAGCAGGAAGTTGGCGTGTTTGACACAGAAGTAAAAGCATAATGCTTTTCAAATTTCAGAATGCAGAACATTTTTCACACTGTGCAGCTCTGAACCACAATTCCTCGTCTGCAGAGTCACATGGTGCCATAAAATAAGAGGCCAAGCCCACTCAATGGCATTCCCAAGGCTGGTGAGGACTTCGCTACAATAGGCATGTTGTGGGGCAGAATCTATAGTGAATTAATGAGTTACTGTTGGAGCGGCCATTTTCCCAGCACTTAACTGGCAACATAATTACCATTCCACCAAGAGATGAGAGTTGTGGGGAGTGTGTGTGTGTGTGTGTGTGTGTGTGTGTGTGTGTGTGTGTGTGTGTGTGTGTGTGTGTGTGTGTGTGTGTGTGTGTGTGTGTGTGAGGGGGGAGATGGGGGGGGGGGGGCATGGATTCTTTAGCTAGATGGAAAGATAATATATCTAAATTACACCCTCCAACGCACCTAATGAACTAATTACTGTGTGCAAAGAACAACTGCTGCAGATGTGTAATGAAGCCATATCTTGTTATTCAGTAGTGTACTACAGTAACTGAGGGAACATCATTCATCTGTTTTCAGCTCGGCCACTGGAGGCATGACCAACAATGGAAACAAATCAATACTGTGCTGATCACACTCTTTGCCCTGACCCCGGTCTTTTATATGCGAGTATGTTTATAAAGCTGTACAGTTATCGTCAAGGAACATAGGCCATGATTCTTACTTTAAGTTAAGGCACCAACATAGGAAATAATTAATAAATACAAATTTCAGTAATGCTACATTATAAGACTCTAAACTGTAAACTCTCAAGTATAAAATAAATTCAATAAAAAGGATTCATTAAAACAAGTGAAAAATATTCATAATTAACGTAGATTAACTATTAGAGCCAGCCGTCCAATTTCAGCTGAGGAACCGTACAATGTGTGCTCAGAAGTCGCACGTGCTGGTCGCGCAAGGCGGCTGATGTTAACACATCGTAGAGATCTACAAAAGATCTATGAGAATTGCCACATCTGCCAAACTTTAAAAGCTAACGGTACGAGCATGCTACAACTAGTGAAATATCAAAATGTTCCCAGTGGCACTCTCACTGCATCATTTCTGTTCCAAAAGTGCTGATATGTAGACCCAAACACACTCCGACCGTCATCGTTTAGATCACAAAGCATGCTGAACCAAGGAAGTCTTGAACCGAACGAGATTTAGCGATATGCACGGAAGGTGTGTGTGTGTGTGTATGGAGCAAACAACGTATCACAAACATATTAGGATTTACACTGCTGACGTGATTCACAAAAAAGTGCCCGGCCCACATCCTATATATAATTACAAAAATCTGAATGCAGACTCGCAGACTTGTTATGTAACTGTTTGCTTCAGGGAATGACTGTTGACGGTACTGAAAGTTGAGCATACATCCAGTCCTATGTTCAGGTCACGTGCATTATAGCAGATTCAAAGCCAGAGAGGAAAAAAAAAAAAAGCAGAAACACTACAACAACACTGAACACTGTAACAAAGGAAAAATGAAGAGCTGGGTATCTAAACAGAGGGAATGTCAAGGAGATAAAAGCACAGAGTTGTTTCTAGAAAGTGCTTAAATTGATGATGATGGTGGTGAGTGATGAACGGTGTAATCTTGGTGTAGGGATTGTATTGCTGGATGGTAAAATCACATCACACCTACCACATGTTCCCACAGAACACAACAGGAGACACTTAAATGGCAGAATGACTTTTGTGAATGTAGGAAAAGCTGTTGCCGAGGATGGAACTGTAAATTTGTCATTCTAATTTCTAGAACTGCATATGGACGAGTTGTATATTTGTTAGCAGGCAAAAATACCTTGTAGATATCAGCCTAGCCAAAAGCCTCTTTTACCCGTTACATTTCGCCAAAAGAAGCAATTTCCCCCCATCGAAAGGAAGGCTGACATCGAGGAAATTTACACATCTGTATTTGACTACTGACAGATATGTTTCATTTCAGGTAGCAGTGAGACAAGGTGTCCTATAGGTTTATGACTGTTTCCCAGACAGAAAAGACAGAGCTGTGCTCCCAACACTGTGGAAGATAAACAAATGAACACACAACAGAAAGAGCCTGTGTGTAAAGGCATGTAGGGCAACAAGCCTTGGGATGAATCTGTTCCAGTCTCTTTCTCTCTGGCCTAAACCAGCTGAGCCACGGCTGCCACATGCACTCTCTCGTACCTCCCCTCTCTCTCTCACCCCGTGTCTCTCTTGCTCTCGCTCTGTCTCGCACACAAAACACCCCCGTGTCAAATCCCTTATGCCTGTAGTGGGAATGATAAATCCCTGCAGAGACCTGCCCTGCACTGCACTGCCCTGCCAGAAAAGGATGCAGGGCTGACTTTGGAGTGTCCTAGCTTTGCTAGACCGGCTTGTGATAAGGAACACTGAGCTAACCGAGAGTCAAGGTTATATGATATTCATGTCCATGTCAAGCCAGAGCATCAGCAGGTGAGTGAAGGGTGGTGAATTATTGAATATCCGCAGCTCTTCTGTAGAACTAAGGATGAAGGACTAATCCCCGTCTTCCTCGTGGAGCTTCATGATATAATATTTAGACACTGTCAGGTAAATATCAGAGCTCAGACAACAGAGAGGGGGGGGGGGGGGGGGGTTATGGACTTCAGACCACTGCTCAGTTGCCTCTGCCTGCAACCACCTGCTTGTATAGCCTCATACAGCAACACCACATCTGGCAACTTCAGTTTTCACTCTTCAGTTTTCAGCCCAATCAAATTCAAGTGTGACGAATCCATAAACGTTTACTGAAAATGTCTCAACCAACTGTGCTGACAGCTATTAAAGATCTAAACTGAGGTACGATTTATGATGATTTTTTTTTTTTATTTACAACACATCCTGCGCAATTTTTTCCAGAAACCGATTCTGGTGAAAGGAGAAATTCAACAACAAGTCAGAACCACACCCGTGTTATTGCAGAAAGTCGGAGACATGGACCAATGACGGTGAAGGAGGTGTAAATAGGATTCATGCTGATGTCTGAGTGAAGCAGTTAACTGTCAATCATGTACTGTCAGCTAACTGTCAATCATCCATCTGTAGATAATTCATGCACAGCGCTGACAGACCACAAAGAGCAAATCAAAATGTGTGGATTGTTTTGCAAGTCTACCGTGAATCTTAGCCACAGAAGCCGGTGACCCATTCTGGACATGGAAATTTGAATTCAACCTATTTCCCTGTTGCGTTTGAATTAAAAAGAAAAAGATATTAACGTGCAAGTCCAAGAGCCATAATACCGTGATTATAGGAGAGAGAGGCAGTCTTTTTAAGATCTGCCATGTGACTCAGATTATAGCCGGTGCATCTCTCCCTCCCACTCCTTCCTTTCTCCATTTCACCCCTCCATAACCCCTCCTCCCTCAGAAGGCATTTTCTGTTTTCCTTCTTTTTCTCTCTCTCTGCAATCCACCTGCCTCCTGCTGTGTGCATCTGCCCTGGATCTCCCTCCAGAGATGAAAGGATAAGCAGGTCAGATATCCTTGATAACTGCCACACTTTCAAGTCTGCTGGTATTGAAACAACACAAACAGCTGCTTTCTCTCTCAGTTCGTATCCATACAATGACAGGAGATATTTACTTATTTACTCTTTGTCACACAGAGCTCACTTTGATAAACACGGTCCACCGTCTGCTCTTGTCCAACATAATATGAATGCTTTAATTAACTTTAGTCTGTATGTGTGATGTGGGGTAAAGTTGCTCGTTTTCTATAGGCCTATGCCTCAAAAATGGTTCTAGTCAAAAATAATCTATATAAGCACATATTCGTAGTCAGATAGGTCACAGCCAGGGACAAACTAGCCTAAAAAGCTGAAGCCCAGCTGAACCAACAGGCCCCCGGCGGCTGTCTTCAACATGGGAAACTGGCATCCCTCTCATGTTGTGCAGACGCAGCTTACACCTGCTCTCCTGAGAGGACTTTGAATCAAGTGCCTCTCATCAAAGACTTGTCTGTTAGTATGAGCAGGGATAAGTCACAGTGTTTGTGTGGCGCATGTGTGGCTGCGTTTAAGATCTTGTCTTCTGTCTACAAGAGAGCGTTGAGCCCCTTTTTTCCTGTTTCACAGACACAGCTCCGCTCGCTTTTTTTTTCCAGCTTTTCATTGGACAGATGTTGCGGCTAGTACCTGGTACTATTTTTGGTATCGCCTCTGTCGATGTTTCAAGACAGCTGAGCTCATACCAAGAATTGATGTGAAAACACTGCAGACCACTGATTGGTCGGAGACAATCGTCACAATAACTGCATCACTGCGACATGGGACTTCCCGTACAAACCCGCCACTGTTAACTAGCCAAGCTACTATAACGGCCACAATGCTTTATTGGCAACAACCAATTGAGGTGGTGTGTGTTTGCTGACAAAAGGATGCAGCAAGTGTCCGTGTTGTGTTAAAGTCTCCATGGTAGCAAAATGACCCTGATCATGCCAAAGAGTGTTTCCTGACATGCTCTACGAGAGACCACTGAGGAAACCCACCATTTATGACCCCATAGACTGTACACATTGACAGACATGTACACCCATCGTTGTGTGCAAATACTTAATGCAGTGTGTGACAACAACTGTTTTGAACTGCAGCAAGTCCCTCTTGAGGTGCTTTAATGATAATATTTTGAGCTTTTCCTTGTTCACCCTGATGGACTAATGCTGAGGGGGGGATAAAATGTATGTGAAGCCTTCTTAGAAGTGTATCAACAAACGACTGGATAAACTATTTATCTGATGGTGTAACTCCTTGTCAAAGACACCAGAGATTAGCTGTTCCCCACTATGTTAATCACTTGCTGTATCAGCCCCGATTCTTGAAAAAGGACGGGGAGCCTGGGACACAGAACAAAAACACCATCAGGACTCTCCTTCCCTCTCTAGCACTTGGTTCTCTAATTGCATTTCCCTCCTTCAGTGATGTAAATGGAGATGTGTAATCATCAAAGCAAAATAGAGGCTGTTCTTGGCCCGCTGTGCAACTCTAATTAATACAACCTCCTCCATCCAAATGCATTTTCCACTTATTTCAGTCTGTCTTCTCAGAACCCAGTAGTGTAAAGGCTGGAGGGACCGCTGATGCTCCAAATTACATTTCTTTTTTTCTGTTACATTCACAAAAGTATGCAGGAATCACTGAAGGCCAAAGACAAAGAATGAGGCCAGCATTTACTGCAGAGAAGAAGGGTTAGTGCCAACTTTTAAGTAGATTCATGTGGCTTTCAATTAGTTTGATAAAATAGTTAAGGATCGATTCATTTTCTGTGTAAAAACTAATCAAATTCTTTGAATGATAATGTTAAAGTTATGAAAGATATACAATGATTTTCACTGCTCAAGTCAATTTGCCCATTCTGTATTAATGACTGAATACTTTTTCAGTAGATTAAATGCAACTTTTTTTTAAATATCACTTCTCATAAGTCATTCTATTATAAAATGTCAGTAAAACCAGAAAGCCAGACTGTCTTCTCTGAGTCTTTTTAACTGTAACAATGATTACGATATCCTGAGCTGTTTGAATCAGCTTTGTAGGATCAGCATCTCTGATTGGCTTGATCGTTTCTCTTATTAGGGAAAAAGCCAGTAATGACAGTAATAAAACATTCTTGAATGGCGTAGCAAAATTTGAGATGTGGACAATTCAGAGGTCTGGAACCAGACTTCGGAAAGAAGGGCAACCGTCACATCTTTTCTCTATCACGGGTGCCATAACAGGAAATTTGGCACCCAACAAAAAGGTGTTTTCCTTTCTATCCTCACAGAAATATATCATCATCTAAACAACCATTCACATAAACTGTTGTTTTGTGTTGTAGATATTCCATTACAAGTTTCAACTAACCAATCTTCAACTAAGATTATGTAACACTGTGTTTCTTCTGTTCAATCTAAAAGTTTATGCCAAAGCTGTAAAAATTGAGTTAATATAAATATGTATTAAACATTATACTAACACCCTGTTAGTGCACGAACAGTGTTGTGCAGCAATAACATTACTGACCTCTGAAGCATGAGGTCAACACACCCAAGGATGTGCGTCTATTCCTGAAAGACTGCACCACAACATTTTTTTACAATTTATCATCAACGGTAGATTAACAATAAATGTGACCAACGCTGGTGTCATGGCAGTTTATCATTTCTCACAGGGCGGGAGTAGATATGTGGACATTAACTGGTGAACTACAGGGAAAGCTCACACAGTGGAAGACAAGTTGTCCTTGTTTTATAGATTATTATTATTATTATTATGACAATGCACGATGGAATCCAACAAAAATCTAAATACTATGATATTTTTCTGTAAAGATACTTCAACTGTATAATATTTGTAAGATTTTAATAAAGGTTTTTCTGGATTCATTATTTTTGTAAAATGTTGACATTAGATAGAAAGATTGATGAAAGAGAATCCTGTGAACAAATAAAGTTGTGAAGTGATATAGGCTAGCGGAAGAGAGGTCAGCTTGGAAGAACACTTTTTCCTCTTTAAATAAACATATCAGTATGAGGAGTTGGCCAGAAATAACATATAGCCTCTCTACCACGAGAAAACACTGAGTCACATGAAAAAAAAACAGAAAACCTGAATTTAGAGGTTCCACTATCACGCAAAGCAGGCTGTCAACCGGTCACGAGTGCCCATCAACAACCAGGCAGCATGACTTCTGTCACTCCAACATTCCTACTTTCACTTAACTGATAGCAGCCAGCTCTGTTCCTATTTGTAGTGTTATCATAGCCGCTGTTTATCTACCAGGTTTTTCCAAAACACAGTGCATGAAAGATATTTTCAGCAGCGACTAGAGAAAATGTAGTCTTAATTATTGGCATTCATGCTAACTCACTCTATGTCTTATTAGTTTAAGCCGTGATCTCGGTTGCTCCGAATACAGCAGAGCATGTTATGTAAAGTACTAAAAACTGTTGCCTGAAGGCCCCAAGAAACACAATCTGAACTGTCATCCAGGCCTTATAGTTTCACTTTAAACAGAAAGAAAACAAATGTGATTAAAAGTCCAACCTACTATAATAAAAACACACACACACACACACACACACACACGCACACGCTTCAGCAGACATTTCAAAAACAAAAGAGGATCATAAGAAACTGCAGAGGAAAAAAAAAAAAAAAGTGGGATTCCTAATTAGCATATTAACCACTATTGGCTCAGTACCAACTGCTAGTATGGTGTACTAGTAAATCTTGTATGAAGGTGTGACCACAGCCATGATGTTACAGGACAGCATGACGACACCAGTTGACAGGATGGAGTTGGTTTCGTACAACTGGAACAACCGGACAAACCTGAATACCTCTACCTCTGTTAGACAAACACAGCACATTCCTCACTTGTTAAATTTAAAAACAAAAATCCTCATAAAAAATAACAAGTACTGAACACGTGTGAAAACTTCTCGGTCAAATATGAAGGCTCACGTATTTTAATTAAAGCCTAAATTTAAGTATTTTTTTAACAACAGCACTCTCACAGGGTGCAGTTGTGGAAATGTGGCTGTCACCCACTGATAAAAGCCTGAATATGCACAAAAGAGGGGTTTTTTTTGTCCGAGTTTCTTGCAGAGTTGCTGAATTATCGTGTAAATAATTTGATATAAAACAAAAAAAAATATACAAGGCTTTACAGATATTCATCAAGCTGTTTTAAACTAATGAATGGACAACAACTACTCACAGCGTGGACTTCACAACCGAGTGAAAGGATGCCTCTAAAATAGTTTACCCTAGTAATAGACCATGTACTTAAAGTCTTTACAAAAATAGCGTTTATAAAAGGTCACACTTTTGGAAAGAGTTGTCTTTTTCTCCCAGCTGGTTATCGTCACCTTATCAACAATAAAGACTGTTTCCCAACCTACAACAAACCATAGCCTCATTCACAAGTAGTCTCACAATGGGCTGTTGTAAGGCGAACTTGGGTAAATAAAGTTTGAAGTCTATGAAATGTTAGAAAAAGAGGGTCTCACGGCAGAAGTGCCGAGGCTCAGTTACTTCTTATATTCATGTGGATTTCCTGCAAGTGTTTTAATAAAACTTGGGACTCTGGCTATCAACAGGTAGCTGAACTGAGACCTGCTATGAACACAGCTGGGTGATTTATCATTGACAGTTTATCAACAATACCGGCCCGTGTAAATCAGATTATTTTAATCTAGTACACTGGAAACAGTATAGCTGGCTACTAGGTGTAGATTTCAAAATAAAGCCTAAGCCACACACACACACACACACTACCCCCCATTTAGGCTTACAACAGCAGTAGTCAACACATTTCGGGACAGCCGATCTCTACTAACACGGAGCACTTTTCTTATTTCAGCTATTGTTAGCCGTTCACACACATTACATAAGACACACGGCTCACACTTGAATTTATCCGGCCGGGCAGGTACCCACCTTAGTTGAAGCTTTGGAAGACATTTTACACTGCTATTCCGCTTCACACACACACACAAAAAAAAGTGGCAGGTTAGAAGTTGTTCCTGTCTTTTGGTTTTGGTAATCACTTGGGTGAGTGCGCTGTTTCCCTTCCAGTTGAATTTTTCGCCCAGCTGCCGCCACGCCGGGCTACGTTGTTATTCTATTTTATCCGGGACGACGGGAAACATGTCACGAAAAGCCGTGCGGAAAGTCCAAAGTTCATTATCTTATCTTCGCCGCCCGAAACGCTAACGTTAGTCCAGTCGAGCACCGAGTCATGGAAGAAACTCGGGCTGGGAAAAAAAACAAGCCCAAATGAGAGCTCCTGGCTGTGGTGCTCCGTCGCTAACCGCTGGATGAAAAGTTGGGAAGAGTCGGCATCACTCGGACGGTGTGCAGCAATGGCAGGCTGAGTGAACCTCTCCCTGCTCTCGGCTCTGTCAGCAACGGCCGTGTCGTGTCTGTGCGGAGCGGACCATTACACGCAGGTAGGGGTGCCGGACCAGTGGAAAAACGGGGGCATCGTCCATTCACCCTGACATGTACGCCCTTAAAACACGTTTATCCTTGATTTTTATTGTATTACATATTATTGTTTAATCACGTCATTTAATTCACGTTTTGTGTCAATTTTGTCGCTGCTTATTAAGTACTCACACCCCTGTTATCCCATGAAATAAATAGTCCGGGATACAATGAGGAGAAGCGACGCCGCTGTCCTTTGCTGATGCTGAATGCTCACTTTCCCTGTGATGATGTTGAATGGTATGTTACACAAGGACTACAGTCGCCTTTACAACTTAAGAGTGTTGGTAAAAAAAAAAAAAAAAAAATCACAGCCTATATTCTGTTTAAAAATATAGAGTGTTCCTCCGTCCAATTCAACACAAATCGGTGTGAAATAGGCCACAAGAAGCCTGGCCGCCTTCCGAACAAAACAACGTGAGCAGAATATTTAAAAAGTTAGCTGCCTAAGAAAGGATCCAGACTATTTCCCCTTGCCCCTTTGGGGTTTTTGCGGGTCGTTTTGGGTACATTACAAAATGACTCAACAAACTGAGAGTCCTTATTTAGAAACGTTTCTGAGCACAGATAATTTGGCAGTGTTTGTGGTTGATAAGTCACCTCACAGGAAACCACAAAAGCCATTCAGTCAAGTTCCTATGACTTCCTAAACCAGACCCCACCTACAGGATGCAACAATCTCAGCTTGTATTGTTTCACAGTTCACTTCTGTTTCCAGCAAACAATAGAGCCTAATGTTCAAGTAGAGCACAGGAGAAATATAAAATGATGAAACAGTGTGGAATTATTAAAGTGTTCAGTATCTACCCTTAAAGTACATGCGATTACAAGCATATAAACACAGAGACACACCCAATCTTTCCAAACAAACTGAGCAATCACACTCCCCCAATCTAGCTCCTCTAATGATTACTTCCTCTGTGTCTCTCTTCCTCAACAGTGGAGGAGGGCTTGGCGGCAGTGTAGGTGGTCTAAGGAGTTAATTCCCACCAGACATAATCCTACAAGGAAAAAAATACTGCCAGCCAGGAGAAGCAGACATGTCTTGAGGGTTGCAAGCAAGGGATGACCTCCAGAAAGGCTAGGTCACGCTGAGAAGAGGATCAGGACAGGCGGACAACTCCAAAACATGCAGTCATCAAGGGAAGCATCATCATTTCAAGTGTATTTGAAGATCAGATTGACTGCGACATAGAGTTTCTGACACAGCTTCTTTGAAAAATGCATCAAACAAAATGCGTATACAAAACACAAACAAAACACTTAACATGCCCAGAGGATGATACATACTAGGATAGATGCAAGTCGCTCACTCCTTCTGAAGCTCCTCAAATGCCTGTCAGGGTCAATCAGTGTGGACAGCAGAATGTTCAACATGATCACTCAGGTGTCACCTTGCAATAATTTGCAATCAAAATATCCAATCCGGAGCTGGGAAATATTGATAATCGGCTTTAAAAGTGGCAATAAACAGAAGCCTTCCTGCTGCTGCTCGTGTCTCGCTCACATCCACATCTGATCTGATGGTCCTCAGATGTTCTTATAGAGACGATCGAGACATTAGTGACACTCCAATATCATCAAAGCTATCTTTGTCCTCTGTCCTTGCATCCATGCACCCATCTCTCTTTTTTTCTCTCTCACAAACACACACACACACACACACACACACACACACACACACACACACACACACACGCACACACACACACACACACACACACACAAGCACACAAACACACACACACACAAACACACACAAATACAAGCACACAAACACAGCTCTTTTGGACAACAGGCAACTTCAAAGCTCAGGTGCGCTCATGGAAGAGCAGGCACATGGAAAACAAAGGCGAACATGCAGGCCCAGATTTGGATGGAGCACATCACAAGGTTCACTCAACTCAGCTTCTCCTGCAGCGAAAAGGCTAATGTAGAGTGAAACAGCATAAAGTGCACGCACTACAAATGTAAAGCTGACTGATGATGCACACAGAAGCTTTCACGTAAGCAAACAAACATAAAACGACATGATGGAAGGAGGGATGAAGACAAATGTGATGCTTGATGTGAAGCAGTTGTTTTACACTGGTGAAGAGTTCCTCTCCAGATGTTGTTTCTCTGTTTTCATCTGTCATGAATTAGGTGTCTGTGAGAGACTGTGTGATCCCTCCTGCTCCCTGTTGACTCAGGGCTGCCCTGCAGATCCAGCAGAGGTTGTTTGTTTCTTCTTGCTAATAAAAACCTTGTGGAGACGCAGGACCAACTGACGTTCCACATCAATCCATGTCGCAGGATTGTAGGCCAGGTAGCTGAGAAGCCATACTATGGAGCTATTATAGTTTTTAGTATGGCCTACATGTTTCTGTAGACTTTCTTTTGTCAGGAAATGAGTCCTAGTAATGAGATGTTTTTCAAAAAATCTTATTAAAAGTCCATCTCAGTAATTTCTGTAAATTCCTTACCTGTTTCTTCTTACTAACAACGTAACTTTGTCATAATGGGTGGCAAATATACTGTAACATTTAATTGAAAAGGTTTATTTGATTATCCTTAACATGTGTTTTGATATGAAAATTCACTTAAATGGAAGTATTCAGTAATTTTCAGATGTGGATTAAGTCTAATTAGATGCACTCGAATATTTTTGTAGCAGCTAAAGGGAGTCTGAGGGATTTTACTGAAAATAAAATGATGTTCATGGTAATGAAGGAACATGTCTCTGGAAAACAGCACAGAAGAAGAAGCTGTGCAAACAACTCAGACAATACTTGTTACTAAGATAAACTGATTATTGTTTGTTTACCAAAAGACAAATAGAGACTATTTCCAGCCATACTCCTCAAATAAATTTTTCACCTGAATTTTACTTTGAAAACTTTTACTCACTTTCACTCACAGAATACTACTTTGCTGAGTAAAAACCCAAAAGGGAAGAGCCGTGGTGTAAGTCGTTAATGATTAGTATACAAATGTCACATCTCTGCTTAAGAGAGGCCAACTGTTTGTGGCCAGATTAGTATCATATGACAGGATTAGCAGGCATCTCGCGAATGCACCCTGACCTTCTGGGTCAATATTGTTCAGGCTTTTGTGGGACTTAAACACTAAACATTGAACTCGATCTCAGGAATTCAACATATGTGGATTTTTACATGAAAGAAGAAATTGTTTGAGCTTCATGGTCAAATTTAAAAGTTCATAAAATCATGGACATTATAGTGACCCCATCCTTATAAGTAAAAACAGCATAAAACATATATTCCACTATAAAAAAAAAGAAAAGAAAATGTGCTAAAAGAATCATTTAAACATTGGCATAAGAAACTGGCCAAAGCCTTAAAATGGGATCTTACTTTAGATTTTGCTACATAATCAGAAAGGGTTTTCACAGGGCACAACATGGTCAACAGGGTGAGTTGTGTGCACATATCATTTTATAATAGAGGAGCATCTAAACCTGGTGTTCCACTAAACCTGTCAGCTGTTTCCAGCCCCTCTCTTCAATCACACCCTCTCACACTGTACAGTAAGCACCAGTTTCCAGCAGCATTGTGCAGGTGAGCTAAACCATAAAGTGTATTATGGTTAACATTAATGGAAGATTGTGCTTTGAGCTAAAAGTAAGTTAAAAGTAGCTTATTTCATAATGCTGCCAGTCAGTGTTGTCCTTCTCTAATTCTCTCACACTCAGAGGAGAAGTTGCCGTGAGTGTGAATCGTCTGAAGTGCTGTTATTTTGAGCGACACTTCCACTTAGTTCCTGTGATGAAGGGAAAAAAGCTCCTAGAGTACTAAATTTACCACGGTGGGTCAGTCGCTGATATGTAGTGAACCAATCCACTTTTAATCTTCTGAAGACATTTACTGCAAGAGGCAGCCTGTGATCAACCAACCAAAAAAATCTCAAGTTTTCCTCTTTCTCTGCCTCTGTCTTGCTGCTTCTCTTCTCAACAGACAAGGGCTGCTGAGCCTTTTATAGCCACCGAGCAGAAATTCTGCTGCAGTGAACCTGGTTGAACTTCAATCTGCTCCTCAGTGATACCTCAGGTAGCTGAACAAGTGACGGCCAAAGCTGCAGAGCATCATGGCAGATCCACAACAAAATTAATATTTATTATTTATGAATTTCTTCCCTTAAACCAACCTGAATACTGAATGTTGAATGTCTTTTGTGTATTGCGAGACCCACAACCATTAATACTCAAAATGCTGTATGAACCTGGGGAGGACAAATTTGCCATTACGTCATGCTTTCCATCCACGTGACAGGTCCACTGTTTGCTGCAGAATGAGAGCGTAAATTTAAGAATATGTCAGATCCTGAGGTACAATCCCAAACACACTCAGCTCAACAATCCAACCTTTTCCCTTCATTGTGATCGTATGCGACACAAATATAAATGATAAGCAGCATTTTGTTACTGCCCAATCTTATCTGATCAATGTATCACAATGTGTCTGTGGCGAGCTCTGTCCTCCAAACCATGACACAGACACGAAATACAGACTGTCCTCCAGCCATTATCATGGAAAAAAATGCACTGGAGAAAACAATTGCCAAAAAAAATAATCAGGATATTCAGTTGTAAAAAAGAGAGGAAAAAATATTGTTGTCACAGAAATGTGTTAAATAACTGGCCCTCAGACTGCACTTACATGTGCTTTTTATCATCCTCTTGCACCGAGGAGCACTAAGTGACAGGTGGGCATGTGAAAATACTTTGCTGACATGCTATAGGAGTTTCCCACCCTGCTTTCTTTACTGTAATTGTAAGTGATTCAGCTTTGTGGTAAAAGAGTGAGAACAAGTCTCACAGGATTTATGTGTTCTTTAAAAAAAAGATAATAGTAAGTTTAGAAATTGAAACCTGACTTTAACTCAAAGCAGAAGTAATGTTGTTGAAGCTGCTCAGTCGGACTGTTTCCTATAATCCTACAAACAATGATCAGAGTTTGGATTTTAAAACATGCGAGCTCAAGTGGTCAATAGAGGGACAAAAATCAAGTGAGGCTTCATCAATATCATAAACGTGTTAAGTATTGGCTTGAACTTTTGACTCGTAGCCGACTAGGAGCTTATTGAGACATGGGCAGCCCCAGAATTATGTCCAACAGCTGCAGCTCATGTTACTGTGTTGACAGCAGGCAGCAGGCACTAAAATGCCATTTGACATATACTAAGTGGTATGTAATTGATTTTCAAGGAGGAGAGAAGATTTACACATCTAATACAGGCAGCAACTGCAGATTTTCAGGCGGCAACTAACTTCTGCTGCCATCCAACAGCACAGTCGCACATCATTACCTAAAACTCAACACTGATGCAGCTTGGGCCATGTCAACTCTACAGCAAGTTTGAAATGCTCCTTAGTTTCAAGCAGAGTTCAGTCTGATTTAGAGTTCCCTCCTGAATGTCCACGAGTCGAACCTTCTGTCAGAGACTCTTTGGTGTTCAAGAGTTGGGTACCAGAGGCACACGGCAGACGACCTGGGTGAAGACGCCATACTGAGGTCAAGATTCCACGTGATGGACCAGGTGTCGTCGGACAAGAACTCTGCTCCGGCCCCTTGGTATCACGTCAGCCCATAAGCAGGCTGCTGGGAGTCCAACCCTTAGGTGGAGGTGGTGACAGAACATGGGTCACGATCTGGTCTGATTTTGATGACAGCCAGCATCACTGTAGTCATTAATGCACAAATTTGATTGGCTGAAGATGTATATTTTCTTCAGCTTAATCCTCTGCCGTCATTATATTAGTATTAATTCAAAATTATGAGTGGTAACACTGCCAAAACCTGCTGTTGTTGTTGTCACATCACTCTATACACTACTATATCATTTTAAACCGTGCTCCTAGCAAAAAAATTAAATTAGATCAAGGAAATATTAAAAACTGTACTTTGTACATTTTATCAACAATACTGGTGACTACCAGAAGATTTGAAGGCACAGAAGTCTTGTATAGATCTTTTCTCATTTGAGAGGTTGACAATTCCCTATCTACACATGGCTATGAAGGCTTATTCCGCCTGGTGCCAATTATAATTTTCTGCAGTCATCTTTTAAAGATAAATTCATACAGAGTAGTGGTACATGTATAGATTTGTAAAGGTGAAGGAGCGAGAGCATGTCAAAGAACAAAAATGTCAGCGTGCTAAACAAGCACATTTGTTATTCTCTCAAGTTCCTGAGGAGGCCAGCATCAATTTTTATGCATGGGGTTGTATATAAGGTATGCTGGAAATGTATTTTACACTTATGCATGACCTTGTAATAAAACCCATTTTGAATGGTTCGACACAGGTTGACTTATTCATTCAAACTGCTTAACATGACTTGTGTTAACTTTTCATGAGGTGACCAGGAGAAATGAAATCCTATATAGTTACACCATGTGACTTACACCTCTGTTTCCAATGTAAACAGGCCAGGGACAACACGCTTATTATCTGCTCTTTGCATGCATGCAAAGCTGTCGAGTCTGTAGCAACTAAATAAACAGTGATATTTATTGACAGTATGGTATGACTGAGGGTTAATGCTTGTTCATTAACTTCCATTTAATATGGAATTCATGAGTGAACACAAACATCATGTTAAATCGGGACCTTGAAAAAAAGTCAAGACAAGATATTTACCACAGACACAAGTCAATCTTGTCTCTTGATAATAAGGACAAGAAACGTCTCCAAAGCTGCAGTACATCCAAAAAGAAACAAAATGGTTTGAGAGCATCTTGTTCTGATATTGTCACTTGTTATCACAACAACAGATACAGAGTTGTAAAAGTAGACACAGCAGACTCAGTTATTTTGCAGAGTAAAAAACACTTTCTGTTTTTGCATTGTGATTACAACCTAGTTCATTTTCTGACCGTTAGAAAAACGAAAGCCCGTGTCAGTGTGTATGTTTTTGAATGTGACATCTCAGACCTTGATGGTAAAATTAGATACGTATACATTAATACTATGAATGTGTTGTAACTGAATTAAAAAAAAGAATTAAAATAAATCACAATTATGTTCTCCAAAGCCCAAACTGATGTCTACAAATGTCTTGTTTTGTCCGACCCAACAGTCCAAAACCAGTTTACGATCATGGTTTACTTTCACAATATGACGTGAAAGCAGGAAATCCTCACAGTTTAGGAATGAGAACTGGCAAATGCTCCGCACTTTTACTTAAAAATGACTCAAATGGTTCATAAATTGTAAAAATAGTGCACATACATTAATTTTCTGTTGATTGATTGATTAATTGATTCAGCTTTATTTGTTGATTTTGCTGACTGTCACGATTCAGAGCAAGTCTATAAAGCTAAAGATTGACGTGTAAATGTGAATAGCTTTGGTAAAGTAAGATAGAACAGCACAAGGGGCCTCAGCACACTACATAATCCACAGCACAAAACTATAGGAGGAACATTAGTGAAGTCTATCACTGATACTGGCAAGACAAAATCATAAGGAGATGTGATGACAAGAGCACAAAACTTGATAAAAGAAAGACAATGAAATAAATGTGCAAAAAATAATATGTAATAGCAAATAAAAGAAAAAGTGGAGAGTAAACAGGAGGACAATTATAGAAAGCAGAGCAGGAGAACAGAGGAGGACAGGAGGTGTGAGGAACACCGAGGTGCCAGCTGAGCAGAGGAAAGAGGGAGAGTAATTTAAACAAATAAGATAAGATGCCAGCAAAGATAATAGAGAACAGTAGGTGAGATAACAGGCACGAGGATTGGGCCAAACTACTCTACAGTGGAGCACAAAGTTGTGACGAATGAGTAAATGTTTCAAGTCCAGTGAACTCCAGTGGCCTGAATAAAGGACGTACAGCTCACCACCCCCCCTTGTCAGTGAGTCTTCCCATGGTACTGCCTGTTACTGTTACATTCCAACAGTATGAAACTGCTCACACTCGGCAAAGAAGTGGAAACAGCAGAAGCTTCCAGAGAAACAGGCAAAGGCGCCCTACGCCCCGGGAGAGGTTGTAATGGGCAGGCTGAGAAGTGCCTGTGAGACAACAGCAGCTGTATTTCTGTAAAATCAACTGAACTCACTGAAAAAGCAAAAGCAAAAGCAGTGGTTAGTTGCAGTGCGGCAAATCGGATTTAATGGTTCAGTGATAATGAGGTAAATTCATTTCTGGTAACTGTACTTATAGGAAGTGATTATCGAAGATGAAATAAGAGAAGGGTTCAGTTAGTAAAACAGCCCTTGCGCTCTCTTTATCTTCACCGGAGTTTTGCAATGCTGAATATGACAGTGGATTGAGAAATTGAGAAGTAAACTGAGCAACTTGCTGTTTACTCAGTAAGCTTATCAAAACACAACACTTCAGAGTAAGTGTCAGTAGATAGCTAAACTGTATTCAGCTGGACTTGTGTTGAAATTAACATATGTTTGCGTTTCAAAGCTTTTTGACCTGAAATAACTAAAAGCATAGCTGAATGAGACTCCTCTGCTGCCGCTTAACCCTTTCTGTCGTATAGCTCACGAGATCATGTGCTCCTCCAAAGAAAACTCAACCCTACAACAAGAGATGTTTGTGCTTTTGGTAGAACAGAGGAAAGAAGCATTGGAGGATGGGTACCAAAGCCAGCAACCAAGCCAGAGAGGCGGATGGAGACACGGCAGCCACAGGGGACGCTTCAAGCCTGGTGGTGATGAGATGCGATGGGACCCGACCCTGCAGAAGCCCCAGCCAGTGTGTTAGCTGACTAATCCTCTAGCCGTCCAGTGCCAGGATCCAGACTCATCAGCTTTGGTGTTCTCTTGTCAGACTCATTTTTATAACGTCCCACTGGTCAGTTCTAACCGCTAATGCCCAACACAACGGCCCTTAATGCCAAGTGATTACGGAGTGCTGTTTTAGCACATTTGTTGCCTGAAAAGAAAGAAAGAGCCACAAGGCAGCAGGCTGGCTCCCTGCTCAAAGGACCAGCCTGATGAACTCAGCAGACCTAAAAGCCAGTCTAAGCCACCTCTCTCGGGGTGGGCAATGAGCTGGGTCAGAACTGAGCTGGGCGGTGGGCAGGGATTTACAGCGCCCTATTCTACAGCATATAGACAATACATCAGGGGAGACTGAATATGCACATCCGGATCTACTGGACACGGCGAACAGAGCGGTGCAAGGGTGTATGTTTGATTTTTAAAGCTGATAGGGACACAAGGTGAATGAGGACATGAGGCGGGCAAGCAAATCAGACATTATGAAGTTTGTAAACACCAGGGATGGAGCGGTACGTGTATCCATTTGGTATGAGACTTTAGGTACGGAATCAAACTTCTGTTTGGTATGTTCATCAACCCAAAATTACTATTAGAAATCCATTTATGTTCATCTATCCACACATTCTGAAATTAAAGAGTAAAAGTTCAACCTGGAACCTCTTGATAGTGAACTCGTGGGTCAGCCAAAATGAATAACCCTGGGGCCTATGTATAAAAGTCACTTGGGAGAATTTTGTATTTCAACAGGTCTCCTTGTCCCCATGACTATTCAATAGAGAGATTTGAAAAACTCATACATTTTTACTTAAGTCTAATCAAAACTGCAAATTAGAGCGTAAATAACAGTATTCTAACAATGAGTCAGTGACACAGATGTCATTGAACCTGTTCTAAATATTCTCAATTGCAACTTGACCAAATTTCATGCAACAGAAACGAAGCACAACAAAGGAAAGTCTACTTTTGTCATTGTAGTACCAGGTGGCCTCCTCATTGAACGTGTCACGCTCTGAAACATTGTAAAAATGGTGGTGGGGTGCATTTTAATAACAGATACAGCCCGGTCCGAGACCTTAGGGTGATGAGTGATATTTACATTATTTATTATTTAGTTATTTAGTTTTTACTATTAATCATATGCCAGCATTTGTGTGTGCATACCGAGTTATGATTTTGTTTACCATTACACCCCCAGTAAAAAATGTAGATTTGCTTGCTGTAAAAAGTCACAAAGGAGGTTCGAAATGAAGGGTACATTGAGAAATACGTTCAAAAATATTGGGCTACACATTTCTGTTAGTGATTAATCTAGGAATCAGTTTCAGGCTTTATTATTAACTAATTGTTTGATCTATAAAATCCCAGAACATTCTTAAAATGTGTTTTTTTTTTTTTACTTCAATGACATGCAGAAATGTTAAACTGCTAAAAATTATATAAATTACAAAACACCTTTCACTCAAACAATAAAATGGCGTCTGGCAGCTCAGAGAGGTCAAATTTATGAGACTTCATCTTGGATCGTAACAATATTAATATTAAATAATTAAAGGTAAAAAAAGTATTAATCCATACATTATTATGTAACACTAAACTAGCCACTAGAAAGACAAACGCTTAACCATAGTAATAGATGTCCTATAATGGTAGCATCACACTGTTTTAGTCCTTCAGTTGGCTGAGGTGCTGAAGTTTAGATTTATATTCAATGCTTGTTGCATTATTAGATAAGAAAAGTCAAAAAAAAATTAATCAACAAAGCAGAAACCAGAAAAGAATCCTGTATGTAGTATTTTCCTTTGCTGCACCACCAACAGAACTTTGTGCAGAGATGTTATCTGCCTCTGTTTGCCCACAGCTCTTGTATCACCTGGGGCACCCTTCAGTTGAACGAGTGTCTCTGGTCTAACCACGTCACATGAACAGTAAACAACATATGGAAGCAGCACTGCTGGGACAACAACACCAGGGAACAGAGCTTTAAAAATATTACTATTCCACTCATGTTTAAGCAGTCAAGCTGAGTTCTGCTTTCCTAGATATTATTACAGGTTTTATAAACTTACAAAGCTGAAGAAGCCTGATTGATGTAATTGATTTGTGTAATTGGTTGATGACTGCATCTGTTGCAGCAATGTTCAAAACCATGGAGAGAGACTGATTTTTTGCAGGTGCAAACAGTAGCACGAAATGTAGAAATGAATAAAAATGAATTTATAAATCATTTTTCAACAAAAACATCAAATTAAAGGTAAAATGTTAAATAAACCACATGCATAAGCAATATGAAGGCCTTGAACTTTAAATCGTGATCAGTGAGTTCTGTTATTACCGTTTATCTTTTATTAAAAAAGAACCCGACACGGTCTCATTGCTGCTGTGTGAAACGAATGGAACATGCATATCTGTAATTACGGCGTGTATCAGAGGGAACATTATGCCGACCACAGCTACAAGGCTGTGATTAGTTCTGTTGTCATGCTGTTAGTCAGAGTGTAATGTGCAGGGGCAGCAGTCCCACGGGAAGGTCAGACTGTATGACACATTAGGACTCTACAGGACAACAGCATTTCATACCAGAAAGTATCTGAATCACAGCAGTTAACCTTTGGCGAGATAGAAATATGAAAATACGTGTAAAATGTTAGAGTAAAAACATTTTACAATAGCAACGCTCCTAAAATAGACTGTGACTATTAGTTATATTCAGAAAAAAGTAATCAACTCTAAAGAAAAATATTATTGTAGTTAATATTCAGGTGTCTGGAAAATACTTGATATGTTACACAGTAAGCCTCGACTCAAATCTACACTGTAAAAGAATGAAAATAATCCCCTTTGTATTCATATATAGGCTACACGACGTTATGCATAAACAAGATTAAATGGATTTCACGATTTCAAATCCTTTTGCTGAAAGTTCACGCTGAAACACTGACCTGTTGGCATTATGAAGGAGATTTATAGAACTGAGAAAAACTGGGTGTTATGCATTGTCTTTATGCTAAATTCTGAATTTTTCTTACATTACAAAGAAGAAAAACGGAATGGCAGCAGCAAAAAAAAAAATAAAAAAAAATGAAACCATCAGTTTATCTGCTACTCACTTTGTATATTCATCAGTTAATCATAGAGAAATGTGTCCTCTGTATCTGACCCATCCTATTGAGGAGCAGTCAGTCACATTGCAGGGTCCTGGATCCAACGACTGTTCAGAGACCAGTCGGGAAATGGTACAGACAAATGTAATATATAACATGTATGTCTCTGGTTTGGAAGGAATCTACAGTATCTGAAAGACACCAATGCAAACATGGAAGATGAGAACACTGTTGCTGTGAGTCAACATCGAGAAGCAACCAAAGCACTGAAGCCTCATCGCTGTCAGCGGTCAGGAGACATTTTCTAAATTAAATCCATAAATTAAGGGATTACAAGCATTGTTTTGTTTTTAAAATGTATGAGACAGCAAACTGGTTTTGATTTCTTTGTCTTGCTTTGTTATGAGCTGCTTAGAAAACATTTTGGTTTTGTCTCACAGTGCTGGAATTTTTGTCTGGATTCATCAGTGTTAATGAGCTCTACACTTCTTTTATTCTTTCTCCTCATTTCTAATTTACTGCCATCACCAAAGCCCAAAACACAGATACAGTGATTAAAAGATAATGCAAATCAGTCAGAAGAAAAAACACTGATTTAACATCAACATATACAATTTAAGTCATTTCGTAAAGTTGAAACAAAAGAGATAGAAAAACCTGACAGTTGCCCTTTTGTGTCACTTCTTAAAAAGAAGAGTGATGTACAAAAAAATACAAATATTTTCATGTTGGAATAAACATCTACCTTCAAAAAACAGCTCCTTTCATCTCCTCCAGAAGAAGCATAACCAGCATGAATTAAACATATTGCCTTCAAACACTAACAAATAACATACCAGGTAAATACCGACAAAATAAAAGCACTCTGCTCATCTATAACCTTCCAAAACATTTGATCCGCTCTGTGCTCGTAGTACAATATCAAAGAGTTTCTCACGCTCACTCACCACACATGCGTGCATTCGCCTGCACACGGTCTGACTCCAGCTACAGTTGACCCAGAGGGATGCTTTTGCCCATGTATGTGTCCCTCTGCTTGCACATGCAGAATGCCAGTCAGTGCGTTTGCCTGTGTGAGTGAATGCAGTGTGATCCTCAGCAGCACATACTCTGGACTGAGAGCCGAGGCAACCCGGTGTGACATCTGTGAAAGCTGTGAGATAATCTACATGACACTGCCAGTGATAGGAGTGGAGATATTGATTTAAAAAGCGGCAGCTCTAAAATTAGATTCCCATGCGTTCTGATTGGCCTGGAGGCATGTACCTCTGTGGTAATACGAGGCTATGGGCCAAGCTGTGTGGAGTGATCAAAGCCTTGATGATGGACACCCCTACAGCTCCGGCAGTCCTGACTGAAGTCAACCTAATGGTGGGGCCCTCTATCCTGACCTCCTGTTCCCTTCCTCCCTCTATCCTCTCTCCCAGTGATAACAGAGACATTCCTGAGCTCTCTGCCTCGCCGCAGGCCTCTCCCTTAATTCCGGTGGAGTGTGTGGAATGTTGGACTGGATAGCCGAGCAGCCAGGCGGCCACAGGCGAACAGACGGGAGGAAATGAACAGCATTAATAAACTCAGGTCTGTTATGGCTCCTGGTGCGAGAAGCACCTGGATGCCCACAGCAGGATGGACCAGCACATTAGCATGAACATAGGCACACACTCACACAAGCAGCACAAGCACAAAGCTGAGAAAACATCTGTCATACAATGTGCAAATCTCGAGCAAGACAATCCATATGTAGCTGCGTAGTTGGATTAACTATGTAAGTAAATCAGGGGGCTGGATTACAGGAAATGATGGGATCTTTTAAGCACACAGGTCAGAGGGACGTACTGCTTCAGAAGGGATTCATGGGAGTGCTTTACTTAACAATGTATCCAAATTGTATTTAGGTATGTCTTTTTCTATCATATATGATCTTTCTACTGATGCACAGTACCATTAGCATGACTCTAGAAGCATAACTTGAAGTTCAAATCTCTGGCTGTGAGACTACACTGATCTGCAGTCTAAACCACTCAAACAGAAAATCAGCAAAATGAGCAAATTCCAGAAAGTCAGAGGTTGGTCTATTAGTGTCTGGCCAATTTCACTTGGACAACTAAAAGGTGTGTGTGTGTGTGTGTGTGTGTGTGTGTGTGTGTGTGTGTGTGTGTGTGTGTGTGTGTGTGTGTGTGTGAAAGAGAGACAGACAGACAGACAGACAGACAGACAGACAGACAGACAGACAGACAGACTTGAAACAGAGAGAAAAATAAAGCTGCTACAGGCCAGAAGAGCAAATGAGCGAATAAATTAAACAAGAGAAGATCAAAGAGAAAACATTTGGCAAATGGTATAATCTCAGAAAAAAAACAAAAAAAACAAAGGGGAACATTCAGTTCTAGGCGTTACAGCTGGAGGCAGAGTGATGGGATGGAAAAAAGATGAAGAGCAAAATGTTTCAGAAAGAGTGATATACAGCCCTGCAGCGGAGACCGACTCCGAGCGTAAATCTCCACCACTCCTCCGAGCTTCTGGAAATCAATTCTCTCCATTGGTTGCTGCTTCATTTATGGGCCACCATTAGGGTCAAACCATCAGCAGCTATGATGACTGAGTTGCTGTTACGGAGGTGGAGCTTGGTGGGGCAGGAGGGGTTTCACCAATACATCCAGCTACCTCCCCTGAGAATCAAAATGAGCAACAACATTTTAGGTCGCGAGCCAGAATTGTAAACGCTGCAGGTGATTCAAAATTACTGCATTAAAGTGTATTAAACTATCCACATTAATTTCACTTTTATCTTCAAGTGTTTGACCATTGGATTTGGTTACTGAGGAAGTCCAAAGCAGGTGTTCCCTCTTCCAGCCTGCTCCCAGCCAGGCACTATCAGTGTGTGTTTGTGTGTGCGCCCAGATGCAGTAATGTGTGTCTGGCTGCCACTCTGTCTGACATGAATGTCGCTCTTCACACAGAGAAGACGGGATCCAAAGCGACAACGTCACAGAGCTGTGATGTCCACCGTGCCTGCACCAAACAGAGGGCTTTGTAGTACTGTGACCTTTTTCTAGCACGTGTCCCTCCCCACCCAATTTGTCTACCATCCCTTACCTGTTATTCCTACCCACCTGCTTGGCTCCTTGTCTGGCCTGTCAGTCTGCCTGCCTCCTGTCAGGATAAGGAGGCTAGCCAGTTTTATTAAAAGAAAACAAGCAGGAGGAATAACAAGGGATGCAGGGATATGAGGACAGTTAATCTACTGGCAACGTTTCTGAGGCTCTGAGGGAGCCTCCGCTGAAAACAAGCCAGAACTATATTCTGTGTGAAGGTGCTTGTTTGAACAGTGCTCCTCTGACGATGCTCTTTGGTGTAAGCTGGGTAGAGATCCAGAAAAAAATGCACAAAATACCACCTTTATTGTTTGTAGCCCAGCTGAGCCTCTGGCTTCATACAGATGGCACCAGGCTGACTGTAGTCAATGTTTTAAATGGGCAACAGAAATATAGAAAAATGCTGTGGCAAGCTCCGAGAAAAGGCGCTGACCCATGGATGATAAATCCCTATCACCTGACTGATTAGTCATCCCTTGCTACGCTCCTCTCTGCCCCCTCTCTCATTTTTAATGAAATATCTCAGCACCACCTCATAAATATGAGAACTCGCCGGACAGTTTATATCTCCCTTTTCAGTTTCATCAACAAGAACAAGAACAAAACATCAGAATGATGTGTCCTTGTTGTCCACACAGTCTTCTTCAGTGGTAAAAACACGATGCTTCCACTTTCATTTCAAGGTGTCGTGCTAATGTTTGCTCTGTCAACAATAATTCAGAATGAAATCTGCCACCGCTGAGAGAGTCACTCTGTAATCTGTTCCTAACAGCCAATAGATAAGATATAATGTTAAAATGATTTTATTAGCACATATTTGCCAATGACACTAAAGTGTAGAAGATTCTGCCCCCCCCTATACCACTGCGTTTCTCTGATGCTACACAGATCTGCCACTCTGCTTGGCAGAGAGATCCCCAGTGGGCCTTTCTGGAATGTCGATTTCAGTTAATTAAATTTTCTGGCATCTGCTTCGCCCATGAAGTCACAGAGGGAGCCACAACAGAACAGGCATCAGCGGAAGATCTGTCACAAGTTTTACTCTAAGTGAGATATATATAGTTAGCAGACATAAAAATATTAATGTGGTTGCTTTCTTGATTTCAGAGGCTGTAGAAATTCGGCAGAGAGACGACGCTTTAAATAACAATCAAAAGGGAGATATCCACCTTCTATTGACCATAATATATGAAAGCCAAGCCTTATCTTTCTGACCCTTCTTTACCATCTGCTCTCTGACTCTTGAAAAATCAATTCACAAACTGCTCGGATGGAAATACAGTCATATATATATATATGTGTGTATATATACATATATACACACAGGTGTGAAAACACAGGCGTGTTACAAATGATAGTATATCCCTCTCCTGTTCAGACAGTTAAAATGGAGACCAGTGCTGAGGAGGTCAATGGTCCTCTGCAGGGTTCAGGTGGTTCGTGGTGAAACGCTGCCCTCTGCAGGATTACAACACTTACTGACCTGTTTCAGACAGCCTCACTGGAAAAAAGCTACAGTGGCCTTTTTAATGCTTTCAGTGAAGCAAAAGCACCATCAGTGGCCACGCAGGTGTACTGCACAGAAAGGTTAAATTAAATACTTCTTGTTTCAACATACTGCATGTATGCATGGTAGTTATAAAAATAAGAGACAGAACTGGTGTTTTTAATGACTTTGAGATTCTTGTTTGAGTCATGAAGTGAATGTGATTACAACACTATAAAGATGCCTGAAAGCACATAATGTGCTTTCATTTATATTTGCCCAAAAAGAGACCTTCACAGTGGTTTGTAATGTAAGAGGATCAATGCAAATGTCATTTGTTGTATTATTTCTCAATTTGAATCATGTCAATCTGTTTGAATGTTTGCATACTGCATTACAAATGTACTTACTTACAATATACTACTTACATACATGTATTTTTTGTTTGATTAGTTGTATTTCATTACATCTCCTATGAGCAAATATCTGAATAATTTAAAGCAATGATTCAAACTTTTTTGCTTCCTTGAACATGATTCATAAATATGCAGCTAACTCTTAGTGAGATGTGATCTTTAACCCCAAAGGCCACAGAGGTCAGGTCGTGTCCCTGTGCTGTGGAAATCAATCAACAAAGAATGCTGATTCATGTTCCTCAAAGAAACAGACAGAGACACACACACACACACACACACACACAGTCAGTTGTGTTCCCATCTCTTCAGAGGATGTTATACTGACTTAGAGAAGTACCCGTACCTAAACAGTCACCATCATCACTACTTGCGTAACCTTAACCTAAACCTAATCTTACCTGAAACCTTACACAGAGTCTTCACCATAAAATCTTGCTTTTTGTCCCCCCCAAAAAGTCATGCCTCCTCAATTTGACTGTGTGACCAGATTAAAGTCCTCACAATTTGAGAATTACAAGAACACACACACACGCGGTCCTGTTTTCACATGCAACACAAGCAACAATCATATTATTTTCTGCAGAAATGAAGGGTGCTTTCGACTAAGATAGTGCAGCCCACTGCAAAATGATAAATCATTTATCCACAATTTAAAACAACAGCAGCAGAAGAGAATGTGCCTTCCCTCTCTGTACTGATGTTCTTTCTCCATCTAAAGTTTAGACGGTTATGTAATTCTCCAAAAGGTCATGGAAAGGACAGAGATCTCATTTGAGGATGAAATTGTACCAAATGCTCGACAATACCATAATCAGACCTTAGATTAGTGAATAAACTGAGAATAAAGACAAAGTACAATCAGTCATGAAGATGCACAGTTAACGATGTCATAAACATATAAATATCTGACGTAAAATAGACGGTCAGTTTGTGAAAATAGGCCCGCTTTCAGTTACTCAGCAGCAGCACAGTCCATCTCGGCCTTGTTTAATGGACATGGGCGGAGGGGCCATCAAAACTGTGAGCAGAGTACATCCCTCAGCAGGTAGCATCCTGAAATAGCAACCTTGATCCTAATGGTGCGCAGCACAGCCCCTGGCTTCTGACGAATCCATCCTGAGAGCCCCCTTTTCCCCGAGCAAGCATCCCTCCTGAGGCCCGCACATACAAAGACAGACACACACACACGCATGCAGTGACAGGCAGAAAGACACACACACTTCATGCATAACACCCGTTAACCCATTTGTCTCCTCGCTCATCTTTTCGTCGTTTATATTAATCACTCCTCTCTGCAGACAGACGCCACAGAGCCAGGTTGCAGGTTGGCATCACTACGTCCCCGAGGCCGTTTCACTTGACAACGTTTCATATTTCTGGTGGTCAATTTAGTTGCGGGGGAAAATAAAAGTCAAATGTGAAATGAGAGCCTCTGGAGGTGTCTGCATGGTGGAGAAGGTTACAGACAGGAGATTTTTCTGTATCCATGCAGCACAGAGGAGACTGACGTTGTTAAAAGAGAGCAATATATACCACCGATGAAACGCACAAGGACAGAGGGGACTCTACTATCTGCTCTTCCACTGATATGACAAAGACATCAGATGAGTAGGAGGTATATCATGTTGAAAAATCAATCATATTTCAAGATGTATAATCTGCTTTAGGTCACTGACTTCGTAAGATTTTCTCAACATACTGCTCACTAAAGTAACTCAATATCATTTGTGTCAGGTCTTTTATACATTTGCACACTATGTGTTATTCTGTAAACAACAGCTTTTTCATTCATTATTTTTCTAATTAAGTCAGAGCTGAATGAACTGTGACAGAATATGTTACAGCTTATTTTTTACCTCAATCACACTTGTACTCAACTTCTCATGTTGTAACCACAAGCTCACCAGTTCCATTTGAAAGCAGGAGATGGCATGATGGCACCTGGGATCTCCAACATGACAACGTGTCCAATCGTCACTCTCCATTCTCGCCAGATTTGTCTCCCTGTGACACATTTGACACTAAATTTGATGTACCCTCTCCGCTCAAGTTTCAGATCCATGTTGAAATTGAAAAATCGGTGCGGACCAGTGATCACAAAAAAGTGTGTAACTCAGAGGCTGATGATCAAGAAACTTTGGAACATTTACTCACAACAGTAAGAGCTTCCCCTTGCTCTGGGCATGTCTGCGCTTCATGTGTGTGCAACAGGAGCAGTCTTGAAACTTCTTGATTGCCCCCACAAATTTTAATTAATGAAGGTGCAACTGTCTCGCTGTTAGCAGTTTGATCCTTCATTAGTAGTGGTTTGAGTATAAAGTTGGTCTCTGATTAAAATAATAATTACAGTGTGTCTACAATGAGTTTCCTCTCTTTTTTTTGCATCCCCTAAATTCTTGGATGCACATTGCCAAGATAAGGCTACAAACATTTGAGCTAGACAACCCAGCTTTATACAACATGGAAGATGATGTCTCTATCTTGTATATGATGGAACAAAAGACAAGTGAACACACAGAATCCAAAATACAACAGAGTAAAAACTAGTACGTTTGTTGACTACTTCTGCTATACTACTACTGTTATAGAAGAGAGTACTGTAGGTTTGTAGTTAAGCTAATAACGAAGGTGACGTCTCACTCAGCATTTTGAATTCTGTATCAGTCCAATTTATCCCACTGTGCTGGAAAACCCTCGCAAATGCACAGAAACAGTAGCAAAGCAGTAACACAACTATCACAGGCCGTTACAAGCTGGCGGTTACCTCTGAATCACATCATGTAAACAGACAGAAAACAACAAGTAACTCTGCAAGTAAACTCAAGCTGAACATAATCATGAAGAATATCCGACTCATCTTTATGGACGTACACGCTAGAAAATGTTCATTGTACATCAGTGTGATCGGAGGTAGGAGAGGTCCTGCTGTCATGTGCTGTGTTTACGGGCCCACGCAGTGGAGGCACTGAGTTCACATCCCATAACGTGATCTAATGTTCCACACCTGTCAAGCAGAAACAGAGCAACCTCCACATCCGTCTTCATGCCTTCCAACCCTCTGACGTCTCTCCACCCTTAAAAAGCCTCGCCTGATCTCATCACTTCTTTTTCAGTTTTGGTTCCTCTGAGCTTCTCCTCTCTGCCTGTTTATCGGCCAACTCCTACTTGACAATGTGATTGTGGAGTTCAGCAAGTTAGCGTGCCATATTTACCTTCCCTCTTGCTCCCACTGCACTCTTTCCTCCACCTCCCCTTCACCATGTCCTATGCACCAACACAAACGCCCCCCTGCTGCTAATTGGCTGGAATAGTGTGGTGTGACGTGGCAGAGTCACTTTGTTTATTTCCCATTTACAGAGCCAGGGCTGTGTACAAACACTGGATTTTATTTTCAGCGCACACACAGAACAGACAGGTGGCTGGCCGCCAGGAGATATTTGTTGAATTTATTTTGGAGCAGAATCACAGACTGCACCTTTAAAAGTAACATAAAACCACAAATTTAGTTCTCACTAACAAATGTTATATACGCGTTGTTGTGTTTGATCATATTTTATGCAAAGATCGCCAGTTGCTTTTTAAACAAGCATCAAGAGAGGAGCAGAAAACACACTCTCCTGTAGAGCTACAACAAACAGCACAGAGAGGTTTCACCCAGCGATTCACTAAAATAAACAACCACGTTGAAATAACTGCACACAGCAGCCTGTTTTCTCTCCGTGCCCTCTCAACACAAGAACTGCCCATTCACATTACATTAACCTATGCGCGTTATCACCCTAACCTCCCACACTCAGGGCAAAGTAATTGTGTTGCCATGGAAACAGAGGAGAGAGCCTAAATTATGAGCTGCTGAGAATCCATCCCATCTCGTTAGACGAGGCTGCCACGTGGTACGAGATGAATGTTGGAGTCATAAATTAACCCAATCTTATCTTTCCATAATCCGCCGCATCTCATGCAGGAGCCCTCGACTGTGTTCACGGCTGACACAACAGGGTTTCCGTCACAGTGAACAAACACAGCCACAAAATACAAAAACAAGACCTTCAGAGAAAATAGGGAATTGTAATGACACTTAGCTGAAGTTAACTAAAGACTTCAAGGTGTAGTAATTGCTTTTAAGACTGATAAATTATTCAGAGCAAAACATTTCAGCACTGAGACCAGAAATGGAGCAAGAATAGCACTGTGACCCAAACAGGGATGGATGTGAAGGCATAGCTAAAATTACATCAAAAGAATTACATGTCACTGTGGCTAAATTTAAGTTTAACTGGTGTGAGCACGTTGAGTAGTGAACTGAACAGAAGCACCTCACAGGAAACAACAGCTACAGTAAGTGCCACTGTGAGCTCTGTCGGGACGGCAGATCTGATCTGATCAATAAAATTAATTCCACTGCTCAATTAAGTAAATATCGCAGAGCAAGTGTGGTTCTTACTGTATTATTCAATATTGACAGTTACCCACATGGTGGTGAGCAAACATTTGTTTTCAAATACTGTAAACCAACACGTAAACAAGGAGCATGGGGGCGAGAACAATAGGTCATCTTTAACCAGCTGTGGCACAGCAAATCAATACAATACGGCCGGGGTGGGAGGGGCGGAGCTTGTGGTCATATGAGTCAATCTCATCTCTTCTCATTTTCTGCCCTCCTTCTCCTCATTTCGTTCCTCATCCCATCTGCCCGTGCCCTCCACTAATTCCTCCATGCCTCCTCTCTGGCCTCCTCCATATTCTTCTGTCCCCATCTGAGAAGCGCTGACCTGCACACTCGCTAATGCGACCAATCAATATCGCACAGAGGACAGCCGACGACAGGACATACTAATATGAAGACACACTTTCTGCAGCGTATGCAGGGAGGCCTCCCTTCAGCCACTTCTCCAAAAGATGTCACACACACACAGAGCATGCACATACACACCTTAGAAACCAGGAGTGATTGATTAATTTAATTGAATGGAACAGTTCCATATGATCCTGTGTTAAATGAGGCCTTCTCACTTTCATGCTGCCGCTGTGGATGTCATAGATCATCGCTTCATCTATCTATAGAACCAACATTGATCTGCCTGCCCTTCCTGCCTGACATTACAGATGCATAGTACCGTGGCATGAGCTAACATGAGGGGCAGGGAGCGCGTCATTATACAGAGGGCTTCATGTCTTTAAAAAGCTAATGAATTACTGCGATCAAAATGAAAGCCGTAGGGAACCTGAAAGCTGCAGCCTATAGATTTTCTGGTTAATGGTCAGTTCAATTAATGAGAAGTTCCGCTGGACGTCCCAGTCAGCAAGCTAGACCTTTTATTCAGTTAAAGCATCACAATTATAAGAGTCTGGCTAAATATCCAAAGTACAAGTACTAATTGTACATTCGAATAGACCCTGTTAGTTTTATGTTAATATATACCGTAAGGAATTTCCTTACTGATACATTAGTGCATGTGCAGCAGTTTTAACGATGAGCAAAAAGTCAGTAACTAGTAGCAACGGCTATCAGATAAATGTAGATTAGTAAAAACTACAATATTTTTCCTGATATGTAGTGGAGTATGCATATAATTCATAAAAAAATGAAAATACTGTAGAAAAGTAACTCAAACTTGAATGCACCTTCCACAAATGGTAGTAAGAGCAAGAGTAGTAAGAGTAAGAGTAAGAGTAGTAGTTGAAGTAGTACTTGGAAAAATAAACCAAATGTTTAGCTGTAGGTTAATGGTGACAGGTAATTGATGGCACAACTAGAAATTTGCCATTCAGAGATCACAATCTTCAGTTTGTTCTGGGCACAAAAAAAAAAAATCAAGTTTCAGCGAAAAGCCGTCATCAGAAAATGAAGCACCCTTTTGAAGTAAAGTGGAAGTTCATTCTTACGTGGATTCTGTTGTGCATCCTCTTTGTACCAATTGTCGTTTTGTGCTCACCAGTGTCGATAAGTAGTCACTTCTGCAGGCTTTAACTATGCTGACGATAACTTATAGTTGAAACACATTTGTTTGTTTGCCCTCAATGAACTGAAGATTGTTGATCCGTGAGTGCTGCTGTTTGTTTTGACCCTTGCCACAACCGTGAACAGGTCATTGTTCACGATTTGGAGTTGAGGGCGCTACCATTTTTCTCTGTGCTATATACAATCAGAAATCTTACATGGTTCATTTTGTATTGCAGCTAAAATATAATTGAGGAAAGTGACAATGCAGAATTATACACAATGAATAATAACCCAAAAATTGTTATATGTAAAGGTGTAACATTTTTTTGATGTGATTTATTGTGCTGAGATAATTAAAATGACTGATGATATAATTCTAATGATATTTCCATTTGCAGATATACAACCCACCTTCAATCCTTTCTTATTCTTCACATTCGTATTACTATTGCAGTATAAAGACTTGATTCTGTCTTCTTTCTTATATATATGTTTATTTTTTATTCTACTCAACAATGGAACTGAGGAGCTTATCAACTCAATACTGAAAACACAGATGCTGTGTCATATACAGAATCACTGCCTTTGATATTTTGTACCACTCTCAATAATAAATGTACCAGTGCTGCCCCTAGAGGCAGCCAAAGACAGCAAAGCTGTAGTCTCAGTCAGAAGTTGCCCGCTGACTTATGTATATTGCATCATATATCTACACAAAGTGTAACCACAGTCTCACTGAGCGTGTGTGTGTGCGTGTGTGTGTGTGTGTGTGTGTGTGTGTGTGTGTGTGTGTGTCTACATCTCCAGAATATGACACAATACAGCCTGACTGCCTTCAAAGTTCAGTCTCACAAGGCGAAACACAGACACAAGCATATTCATCCTCACTTTCTACAGAGGTAATATGACTTCAGAGGTATTAAACACAAAAACTCGCTGCTTCTTCCAGAATCAGTGATATCTGTTCAACTGTATTTTATTTTTATATATTTAAAAGCCTTGTTACCCCAGTTCAATGTACAAAATTCAGCAGCTTTTGGCTGCTATCTGTTGCTAATTTGCCACACTGGTGATGAGCATGATGATCCCAGAAGCTTAGTGCTACTGTGGATTTCATAATTTGTTCCAATTGTTGCTGCTGTAATACCACATCCGGTCCAGACACACACACGCAAAGGGACAGGCACACATGGGTGACCACAGAGGCTGCAGACGATTTTCAGCGACCCGTTTCAACTCAGGTAAGACAAACAACTTGTATGTGGAATGCAATTTTGTGCCGTTGTGCCTCGAGAACAAGGGATGAAAAGAAATGAGTTATAAGGTGTCTGCGTAGCCTCCTGTCTATCCAGGGAAAATATATTAATCTAATCGGAACATCCTGCACCCTGCTGTCAAACCCTTCTCTCATCCCTCACATGGCCCATCCATGTCATAACCTCCTCACATTCATCACTCTGTTTTGTAATCTCTCTTTTACACTCTCTCTGTCAGTCTGTGTTTGAGGGTTTGCCATCTCTGGTCAACCCGGTAGAGAGCAGAGAAGTCTGTTTCACCAGCAACTACACGATGAAGTATGTTCAGTGTCCACAGGCAATGTCCCCGCTGGATATTAACACAATATTCAAAAGATTTGGAGGGTTGGTAGAAGGAATTCGACTTATCTTTGAACAAAAAGGGATAAATGAATGATTAATGAATCATCAGCACAGAGATACAGGATGAGAGTTTAAGATATTTTTCAACATCTTTAACAAATTAACTTTAGTTGCCTGAGCTTTGACAGATCAGGAAAAATACATTTTTGGAAGGTACAAACAAACTTGAAAAAAAAAATATTTGAGTTAAAATCATGACTGACCTTAACTCTCATTTGTAACTTTATTGTGTTTTCTTCTTGTCTTATTGGGACAAACTAGGTGGTAAGCAGCAGTATCTATTTAGATTCAATCCAGAACCAAAGCAATCAGACTAAGTGGCAACCTGCATGGATGAAAAATACAGCCAAAGTGCCAAAAACTGTTCTTTTAATGGCCACTTGAGGCTGACTCCAAAAGTGAGTCAATCCAAAGCAGCAACCAACAAGGCCTGTCAGTCCAACAAACATGTCCCCAAACAAACTGCTTTTTGAGTCCTAACATCTAAGTAATGACCGCCAGAAAACTAATAAGAAGGAGTGACTTTAGTGAACGACAACAAAATGACTTGCAGCCCTCGGTGGTAAGCTACGTCCACTTTTATATTCCGTCTGTGGTCAATTCCCAGAGACCTCCATGTTAAAATGTCAAACTTTACAGCAGTGATAAACATGTTTAAAGCCTGGTACAAAAATACGTTTTGGTCTCTATTGTTCATTTCCCCGTTCATGACAATTGAAAGAGGGGTGAATTTTTTTCATATAACTCACCTGTTTAAATTGCATTAAGACTTAAAGTTATGTATAATTAAGGAAGTGGCAGCTTTGAGTGACAGGTGGGTGCTGTGAAAGTTGGCGAGCTGCTTGAAGGTTTTAGCAACCAGGCTTCATTTGGCCCGCCTCAGCACCACTCACCTCTTTGCTCATTTTTGGAGTAAAGAAGAGTCAAGCACTACTAAGATGGCGACGGCCAGAGACACTCAGACCTGAGCTTCAAAACTGCTCCACAGGACACCTACAGGTGGCGTCACGGAGGCTACATCCATTTTTTATATGCAGTCTATGGATCAGACAGCGCTGAGGAACATGGATCTCCCGAAATCCCCGTGTACTTTCAGCTCAAGGACTCATATTAGGTCACACTTCACAGCAACACACACACACACACACACACACACACACACACACACACACACACACACACACACACACACACATCTATCTAACCGCTGACAGTGTCGGGAGGAATCAATCCTTTCCTCCACAGTGAAGTACACCATTGGCAGCCACTTTGCATTAAAAGACAAATGGAGGAGCTATTGGTCTATATTGAATAAATAATAGAGAAAATCCCTGATGAATTCACCCAGTTTTAACCGCAGACTTTTCAGATTCTCTTCTCTATAGCTTTACAGGAGGCTGTTTTTTTTTCATCACACAAAAATAGCTGCAAGTGAAAGAAGGAAAACACTGCATTATGAAGTAGATTCATTTCTTTCATCTATTATTCATGCTTCAGACTTACATGCATGGACATCTTATGATGGTCTACAGCAGGGCAAGAGAATGGAAGCTAATGTATTTGTGGAACATGCTCTGAACAGCTGATATGTCTGCACACATACAGAAGTCAGTGAGATGAAATCGATACTGAGGCCTTTTTTTTTTAGCCTGCATTTTCTATTTTTAATGGAAACAAGGAGGTGTAATTGAGAATCCATGCTTGAGAGTCAGATGCAAACTTTGACCTTGGCTGAATATTATACTGTGTAAAACTTGTGCATGTACTGGGATTCACTGTTACTATACAGGATCATGTTTCAGCTGGAAGGTAGAAAAGAAGGGAAGTTTATTTTCCTCATAAGTTCTCTTGAGACTGTGTTTGAAGACTATCGTTGCTGATGGATGGTCTTCAAAGACAGAATTGTGACTTGTGACTTTATACAACTGTGTCTTCCCTACAGTGATCCCTAAAATACTTCGTACAGTCGTCACATCAGTGTATGTGACGAATTCAATGTTTTCGGACAGAGAAGGAAACGTAGTGCTTGTAACAGAACAAACCACCAAAGAGAGAGATTTCCTTGATTGTTAAAGTCCGAAAAGCCAAAATCACATCTTACTTTTAACATATGACAAAACAATTATATATTTAGCAATTTTTTAAATCATAACCTATATAATCAACACCGGCTTGTCGTGAATGTTTAGTCTCACGGGGCTTTATGACTGCTGCTGTTCTCTTGGCTGTTGTGTGGTTAATAAACTTTTTTCACTGAAGGCATTTAGCTGTATCATTAGGGGGAAAAGCACAAATACTGTACAGTTATCAATAGCGTAATCATCACCCTGAAACTAAAGCAGCTAAATGGAATTCAGCCACTGTTTATTTGATCATTACAGCAGTGTTTTTCTTACTGCGATACAAAAAATGGCATCTGTAAAGAGTGTCTATTTACATACAGTATGTGTGAAGCATAGTTTACATTTTTTATGCTTAACCCCAAAAAAAATCAAGTTGAGGAAGAAACCTAACTTTGTTCGAGTTTTGTGTTGTGATTAAGTTGACAACACTGGATAGAGCTCGACTGTTAAAAATCTCTACTATTGAGTCTCTCAGTAGATAAACAGTCCAGAGAGGTAAGCAACAGACAGCTTAGTAGTTGTAAATGAAAGACTTTGTTGGAATGTCCTTGTTAACTACAACGCACATCTAAAGATCATGATATTGTTTTGAGCTCCTTCAAAGCTCTGAAGTGGGAACTGGCCATGTCAGTCTGTGAAGCTAATGTTGTTTAAAGCTCCTTCAGTGCAGAGATATCAACAGCATCATTAGGAATCATGGGTCAAAATCTTATGAAATGACTTAAAACCAAATTATCATTATTGCCATTGCTGGTCAACTGTGTAGCTCTAATAATTAAAACATCACATACAAATATCATAATTTATTCATTTGAAGTAATGTCAAGTACAGTGCAAGGGTAAATCAATACGCTGCGAGACTACTGCCCGTGCGCACGCACGGAGCACAGCACCATGACGTGCGTGGAGCAGGAGAAAGCTCTATCCCTAATGAGCAACTGGCGCACGTTTCGTTGTTTGATCATCATCAGTTCCTGAGATACACATGTTTTTTGTGAGGAGTGGACCGGGTGCGTCCACGATTTCTCCGTACAAATGACCGGAGGGCTCACGCCAGATTTTGTATCAAACTCTGGAAGGCGGCAATGGAGACCTTTACAATGCTTCAGGAGGGCTGAGACCATGAAGCAATGAGCGAGTGACGGACATTCACGTTTCCGAGGGGAAAACTGAGGGAAACGTCCAAAACTGAAAACAGCGTGTAAGGTCAGGCGCGTAACCAGGTGGGTTTTCTTTGACATTCGTCCCAGAAGGAGAAATCATTATCTAATGTTACAGTATGTCAACCCATAGGTATAACATCTCATTTGAAGAATTAAAACTACAACATTGTTAACAAAAGATAACAATGAGAGATTTTCTTATTTTCCTTAAATATTTCAGTCCTATTTTTGGCCCCAGCAACAGTGTTGCTATAGTTGGATGATGCATCTCCCTCTCGACACAACGTGCGCCATGAGCGCTGGAAGTTTATGTTTCTGTAGATGACATAACGGCAAAGTCACGTTTAACTTTGATTCACCATCTGCCCCTACAGCTCCAGTATAACCCACCTCTGCTCTTACTTCAATCATGTCTGCAAGGTATGAAAAGAAAATCTCTGATTTAGGCCAGACGGCTCACTGCCAAGTATTATGGAGCAGAGCACTCAGGGTTGTGTTAAAAATCTGAGATATTTTCACCTCTGTAACAAAATTAGAAACTGACAGGGAACTTCATGCCAGCAGTCAATCAAACTGACAATCTCGGTCAAACACACGGGTGTGTCTGCGTGCGTGTGTTTGTTGAATCATGCAGGTTAGCGAGGCTGTGCTGTGTCATCTCTGAGCACGTCCCTGACTGTCACCCCCACCCTGCGACTTTCGCTGTCCACCTTCAGCCCTCCTTCACATCAATAATGGATACGAACTTCAAATGTTGCTTCTTTTAAACGTAATCTTAACGAGGCCCAGTCTGGCTCTGACGACAGGCCAGGTGATGTGCAGGGGACAAACAATAACTCCTTGCACAGACACACTAGGCGACCTCCAATTAAGGCTCGCTAATATACTGAACACCCACAACGAGCACGCACACACACTTGGACACATGCACAGCCATGCTGCAGACTGTCAACATGGAGAGGAAGGACGGGGGTGGATGAGGAAACATCACACTGCCGACATTTATTAAAGGAGACATCTACAGAGGGTCAACACATGAAGAAAGTAGTAGGGGGGAGAGACACACTCAGCAGTGAAGTGCAGAGAGAGATTTAGCTGTGTCTCCACTGTGGTCCCATGCCACAAAAAAACAGCCTTACCAATGCATTAGTAGCAGGTTGGCATGCTTTTACATCATAAATCGTTGGTTGCTTTCCCAAAACTGCCCACATTAGTCATAAACACGCACACACCACACACACAGGTACACACACAAGCACACGCGCACAAATACGCATGAGTTGACCATTGGAGAGAGTGGGCCAAGCTCAATGGACTATCCCAGAGTTAGGAACGGTTTTTAGGTCCAAGCTGCTTACATTTATCAGATTAATACTTTTCATGAGAATAAACCAGTCATAGAGAGAGACATATGGAATGTGTTAAACTGTGCTCATCTGAAAACCCCCAAAAATATTGCATAACCAAAGGTCATCCTGTGTGAGTGTGTGTGCACGTGTGTGCGCGTTGGTTCGTATTAGTGATGTAGCTTGTCTAAATGCTAAATTTGAATGAAACCGTTAGGATAATAAAAATGTATTAGGACTTCTTGGACATTTAGTCTCCACTGAACCCACAGGAACTGTAATTTAATAAATGTAATCACAGCTTATATTTAATGCAAGACTGTAAAATATCACTGCCACAGGAATACAAACATCTCTGCCTTACGTTAGAGTCGAGCAGATCGATGCTGTCCAGGCTCTTGCTGCGGTGAATGCGACCTTTGATGCGACGCAGAGAAGGTTTCCCCTGACTCATAGGCAACGAGAGGGTGGAGGTGGCAGGCATCGCCATAGCACCAGCGCCACCAGTAGCACCTATAAGCCCATCTGAACACCCGGGATCACCTGAGGGGGATGTTTCTCCATCTGGGGGAGTGACCCTGCAACAGAACGACAAAGAAACAAAAAGGACATTAACAATGATGCAGACAAAAAAATTTGAAGTAAACGATGCCCTACGATACACGGAGACGGCACTTTCTTTGAAACAGTTCTTCCACAGTCATACTTTCCCTGTCATGCACATGCACTTTGATAAAAACCCTGCCTGCAGGAAATCAAGCTACCATTTTCACAGACGAGAAATGAGGTCTCTGTAGAAATATGTGTTTACTAGGTTTTTTTCTTCTCTTACCAAGTCTCTTACTGAAATCCCATTACTGCAGAGAGCTGCCAGCAATCAGGGTACTTAGAGCTGCATTAATCAGTATGAATAAAATATTAAAAAAATGGTCTGTTTTGATTCAGTCAGATTCAGTGTCATTTTCAGTAAAATATTCTCATAAACCTGCTCTATGCTTCCTACTCAGCAGCAAACAAAAGACAGATAGTTAGCTATTGAACATATTTAGCACATTTAACAGCTGAATAGAGATATATTTCCCCCCAGGAATTCGTGGAGACCAAAACAGAGCCTCAAGCATCAGAGAGTAGCTTCCAATTCCATTTAATGTTGCTCCATGTCTTCTGTTTTTATTAAAAAGCAACAGTGGCAAACACGCTTTCCAGACCATTTCTCTAAGGTGAAAAATATGTCATAGCTATATTAATAGCTTGTTGAACTGCCCCTCAAAAAAAAAAAAAAATAAAATCAATTAATGCAGGTCTATGCACATGTACATGTACTGTGTATCACCTGAATCCACCGGTTACCTTACATTTGAACTTTTATACTCCATGGTTTGTAACCAAATGCACAGTTTTTAGTGCCAGTTGTGACCCAGCTGACGCAGTTTCAACACTTTAATAGAGAGCACAAACATATCTAAAACTTCTGGGTACGCTTAAAATCTTGAATGTCTCTGATGTTGCACAGCTTGTGGGCTCAACAGCTTGACACAACCACATCCATTACATACCACAGTTCACAATGCAAATGATTTCTCCCAGGAGCAGTCCACACTGTACACACGCTGCTAGCAAGCAATGCTGCATATCTGAGGAAAAACAGAAAGATGCCTGGAGGATCTCAGTGACATAACTTTTTTCTTGCTATCTTTACTTTTTTAAAGGACATCCTCTCCTGGTGGCGGTAGTGGAATTCAAGCAAGTGTGAATAATTGGGCTGAATGTCAGCGGGTAGTCTGCAGATGGAGGCTAGGTATGGAGCATCCACTTGTCTTCTATTATTAAGCCATAATGAAGCTGCTTTGCTTTTCACAAGCATGCCTGCAAAGGGAGGGGATTTACATGGAAATTTAAGGTGAAAGGCTCAGGAAAATTACCACTTAGTGTAATCCTGATCTGTGTCAACCTCACGCCTTAAAAAGCGAGTAAAATTAAACACAAACAAAGTAAAAAAAAAAAAGAAAATAAGTGATTTCAAAGTTCCTGAAAGAGGTAAATGTTAATCCTCGATAAATGTGGTTTAAACATTACTAGGACTATCAGCCAAAGCCTGATGCATACATATCTTACACAAGACACTCAATGTGGATAATACTGAAACACTTAGTTGATTACTCACATTTTTTTATTAGCATTTCTGTCTTTAAAAATTAGGACAGAATAAAGGTAGACCAGAAACCAACATGCCACAAAAGTCCGTGGACAGAAACAAACCGTGGGGGTTACGGTTCCATTCCCACTCGTCTATTAGACTGCTCCTTTTAATGGTTTCTCTCTCTTTTAAAACCTTATAAATCAAATACCTTTGGGTTTTCAGTAAATGGTGGAACAGAACAAGCCAGGCCTCTTCAGATGTATTTTTCTCTATTTTCTGACATTTTTATAGACAAAACAATTAACTCGTCAAATATGAACTACAGATTAATCTTTGATGAAAATAATCATTGTTTGCTGCCCTAAAGCCAGTTCAGCTCTGCAATTCATTTATAGTTCATGCCCTGTCAAAAAGAAGATTTAGATTCTGTTTGTTGTACTTCAGAAGGATCATAATGACAAGTCATCAATCAAAGGCTTGTACTAAAGTATTAGACAGTGTTAAAGTTGACGACACACGACAGTCCAAAGAACAAAGAAAGCTACTGACAGCCTGTCACTCTCTCTGGAACACATCCAGACACTTTGATGGTCAGTTGGGTATTTTCAAAGTGAGACTTTATTTCACTCACCAAAAGTTGGAAAACCCAGGTTGTAAAAACACTGGATCTGGCATATTCAACATGAAAGTATGTCACAAAAACAAATAAAGGAAGGTGGCAAAACATGCTGAGATTAAAAAAAAAATGCTCCAACATATCCAGTCCCTCCAAAGTCTTTTTTACAAAGAGCTGATGATATTTAAACACATAACTGAATGAAACAACACATTCATTATTATTTCAGCCGTTTTTAGCGGTGAACTAAATTGGTTCATCTGATCACAAGACCAAGATGGCAACGTAGCCTTGATCGCAGATGTTCTTTTAGGGGTCCACAATTAATCGTATTAAAATTGCAATCTCGATTCATGCTTCTATGCCATCTCATTTTCAAATCACAACGATTCTGCCACATTTTTATTTGGGACATTAGCTAGATCAAAACAAGCGCTCCTGCTCTTTTCCTCAACCAGTAACAACGCAACGTTACACCTCGTGATGCAGAGCAGCGGATACCCGCAGAAAAGTAAACCCAGAGCGAGTGAGAGACACCGACATAAAGACGACACTCAGAAAAATACTAAATCCAAGAGACAACAAAAGACTGCAGCTAATGTTCAGTGATTTATGAAGCTTAAAACGGGCCATTCCCGTTCTGTTGTCCAGAGTTGATGTGCAGGTATCATGACAGGTATCTTGCAGAGTTCTGCCTGCTTGCTGAGATTTACATGTATCTCGCAGGACTACGCACAGCTGCAGGGAAAACTACTAGACACTGTAATGCTTTGCCTTCTCTGTAATTACAATGTAATCTTTTCTGTCAGGTTCATCAATGATGATCAATGATCTGAAGTCTGAGGTTTTTAAACACTTTGAGTCATCACTGTTTTATTAGACACAATATCAGCATTTCATTGACACAATTGATCTGAAATTTACAAGATTTTCTTGATTTTTGCAATATTTGACTTTTTTAGTTGTTTCCTGTATCAGGTAAATGGGAGCAATAAACATGTATATTGAGAAAAAAAAAAAATCATGATTCATTATTAATCATTATTTTATCCAGACCCTATGATCAATAAAGCCACTTTTTGGCACATCAGGCCGAGACAGCAGTAACATGAGAAATAATGTTCTTATGAATGGATTGATTGAAATCCACAGAGCTGCACAGGTGTTGGGTCTGCGATCACCTCTACGAGGTGCAGTGGCTTATTTTCAAAAACATGTTCATCAGTGTAATTTTTACGGTTTATTGTGGCACGATACACAGTACCCTAAAGGGCCTCAAGGATTCCAATGTTGTTTCACATGATACAACTGAATATTGCTGATTACCTGTGGATGATCGTTTGTTCCAGTACTGTCACAGCATGTACAGTAAGCACCTTCCACCTGCATTTAGACCTGAAGCTCATGTCAATACATGTTGTTTTTACGTCCTCTAAGGGGAATGGATTTCAAAATGTGTCTATTGATAGAGGGGTCAATACACCAACAGAGAGAGTGTTTCAATTACAACTTTGGTCATTAAAGGCCAACTTACAGTATAATTTGTTCTCTGTTTTTCACATTTTTCTTTTCCCTTTGTCTGCAGCTCCAACTCTGTTCTGATGAGAAAAAGCTAAAAAAAAAAAAATCTGAGGCAGATCAATAACAGCACAGTGTATGAGAGCTGCACCGAGTCTCAGCAGAATATTTTGAACTGAAGAGGAACAGCCTGGAGACCTGTCTTGCATCCATTTGTATGTATAACAAACAGTTTGATTCAAAATACACACATGCCGATCTACAACCTTCTTGTTCCCACGGAAAAATTCAAAACAAGTTGTAGGCACTGTTCCCTGCTGGAAGTTCAGAACAAATATTCACCACGAGATGATTTGGAAATTGCAACTACTCACGATTCTCCAGTCTGCAACTTTCTTCAAATTTGCCAGCAACAAGACGAGCCCATGTAACAGCTCCACAGCAGCAGCTCTCTCAACTCAACTGCCAGCTTTTGAGGCTTTTTAGTAACTTGATATAATTTTAGTGTCTTAAAACATGAATGAAGTGATAGTGAGAGTTTCTTGCAACAGTTGTATTTTTTTTTTTTTACCAGGGATGGAACAGCAGAAACAAAAATGAGGTGGTTGAGAGTTTGGAGCCAATCATGGGTGCTTTAGCGTCATACCCAGGGGGCTTATGCAAACTTGAGAAAGGTGGTCGCACCTCATTTTGTCAATTTCTTCCGCCTTTTTTGGAGCCATTCTGTCGTTTAGAGGAGTTGGTGTCTCCTCCAATGAGCAGAAAATACACAAATTATTGTGCCTTATGTTAGAAAACGGCTCACTAGAGACTTGGCAAGCTGAGCTGCAGGCAACAAAAATGGCCAACTTGAGTCGAGCTGAGACGGGCCAGTTGACACTGCTTTTCCCTGCAATGCTAAAAAACAGCTTTGACTCGTTGCAGATCTTTGGTCTGAATTGGGTTTAACAGAATAAGTGAAGCAACAGAACAGAATAGCAGAATTATCATTATTTCATGATACATTAAAAATGTGTTAAAAAACAGTGAAAATAGAAAGTATACATCCAAAAAAGACTTAAAGATGCTGTAAAGTAGAAATGAAAATGAGTTTTAAGTTCATCACACCACAGAAGTATGGGTTGTTAACTACCCATCCAAATTTGAATGAAAAAAAAAACACCGACAAGTTTGTTAAATTAGGCTTTGAAATTGTGAGAAAATCATCAGTCTTCTCTGCTCTGAGACTGGGGGGGGCGTGTCCTGAAGGAGCTGAAGCTCCGCCTACTCGCTGGAAGGTGTTCAGTGCTCTGTATGACAGTCCTGTGGCTGCAGTTCTTTTCCCCACTAAGTGGTCCGTCTGACATCCAACCTCTCGGTGACTTTATGCATGATGTCCCACTGGTACTCTGTCTCTGGTGGACGGAGCAGCCTGCTTTATGAAAACACAATACAATCAGAATTTATTTGTCCAATGAGTGAAACATGCAGATGCATATAAATGAAGCTTGTCCCCCTGAGCTGTAACACAGGAGTCAAACTGGACACCAGAGACAGCAGACAGTGAGTCTCCAACTACTTCTAACGACCTGCATTACAATAGTGGAGATAATAAGAGAGGACGAGTTGATTTAGTTCTGTAACGACTGCAACATGAACAACGCATCCATTATATCATGTCAATTCAAACTTTGAACACAAAGTAAACACAAGAAAAACGATGTGATCACCAAAGCTATTACATTTTACTCTGAGGAACAAGAGGTTACTGTGTTTTACTTCAGTCATCGTTGAAATAGTTCAGTTCAAATTGATGGTCTGACCATCTTCACAGGCCAAATGTAGATTTCTAAATACTATATGTAACGTCTACTGAGAAATTAAAGACAAATATGGATCAAAATCCTGCCATTAAAACTTCTGCAGTTTCCCTTTTGTATATTTGTACTAACAAAGTCAGTATCTTAAAACTGTATTTTAAAATGTTCTAATACAAATACATGTACAGAGTTTCAGTTCCACCTCATGAGTGCCACAGTAAAATGTACTCAGTTCCTTTCAACCCTGTCCTCTACTGTGACCTATACCCGATGCATTTCTGAATTTACTAACAGCCAAGACACACAGACAGCATCGAGAGGAGCCCCAGTCTCTGTCACTGTAATCCCAGTGCTACTTTTACAAGGGAATTTCATTCACACATCCAGCAGGAGCAGCTTGTGAAGCTTTGTAGGTTTAGCAACCCTGTTTCTAAGAATGAGGAGCGCTGATGGGGAAGTGTCTATGTGGTGGTTTACAACCTGTAGCTCATTCAGCAAATTCTACACTCTACAATAGTTAACATGACAGATTAGAAACGGGAAACAGGGACTATTTTGTTTGAGGTTTTAATGCATCAGCGTTTCCGTGACACTGTGATGTAAATGGTGCTTTGCCAAATATAAGTAATGACTGGCTCTTTTGTTTTGGTTTTTGCAAGGTATTGGTCCAGATCAGCAAAACATTTGGCTAAAAAAATATTTCAGACATTGTTGAGCAAATGTTGCTTTATCAAGAATTGCTCAAGAAAATCCTTGAACACGATCAGTTTCCATGAACAAGTATGTTTGTCTTTGGCTGATGGCTACAGTTTTACTTTTGAGTCAGTCAAGAAAATATATGAATTTATGACACAATACAGATAAGACATTAGAAAGAGTAAACCACTTTTAAATATTGCAGTCCAATATGTCGGTTTGACAATGGATAGTTTCAATCAAAAGTAATGCAGTAGTTCTTCCCTGAAACCTAAAGCAGACTGTGATGCATATAGACTCAAGAGTTCTCCTTCAGGGAGATCACTTTTATCCTTTGTTTTTCTTTGTGTTTTACAGCTAATCGTTAAAGCTTCCATATGTGACACGCCCACATCTTGTAAAAAAAAGTCACAAACTGTAAGTTTGTTGATTTTTTTCATCCAGACAAACAGTATAAACAAGTTGCAAAAATCTAAATTAAGCAGAACACCAGAAGGAGCAGAAGTATGACTCCTCACTTGATGCTGGCCTATGAATGATTTATTGTCAGTGGTGCTGCAGGATTTTAGAATGATATATTGAACCATGCAAGCCAGTGGATTAGACACAGTCTGGCTATTTGTGCAGACAGAAGTTAGTTTCACTTTTCACTGCCTCTGGAGAAATATGGAGAAACCCACAACAGACAGGAGTGCATTCCCAAAGCGGGTCCAGAGTGCAAACAACAGACAATACTAGTATCTTACAGCACAAAAATAAAGACAGGACAAGAAGCATTAGACATGAACTGCAGTGAGAGGTGAAATTTATAAATATTACATGACACTTCAACCCAAAATAGAGAATTTCCCTCCTGCCCTGGATTTAAGAGATCACTGGCAAAGCTTTAGAGATGACCTCATCACTGAATCCCTGCAATCGGTAAATGGTACAGCCTAAATATCATTAGTTGATTCATTGATTAATGTCATTAGAGAAGTATGTTCTCCAAATGATAATTAGATACAAATACTGTAATTCAATTGGAATACAAGGATCAAAAATAATAAGACACATTTGTCACAGAGCCTCTATTAAACTTCATTTTTGACTGTGGAAACAGCAGCTGGCCAAAGACTCTTAAAAGAGCATCTATTTAGTTTATCTGTACAGGAGCTATCAATCATATCACATGAACTTCATCAGCAGTAGGAGTTTGACCACATGTCATCAAATTGTTGATTTTCAAATTTCGATTTCGACTTTCCGGACAGAGGTATAAATAATGGTGATCTTGTAGTATGATCAGAGCCTCCAAACACAGCTGCTAAATGGACCTTGTGGTGACACTGCACAGATATAACAGAAATTTGAACCTCCACAAATCCATTTCAGCAGAGGAAACCCATCTGCAGAACGATGAGGATCATGTTTTAATTTATTGAAAGCTCCAGAACCCGGGTCATGTTTTCAGACAGCGAGCAGTTGCGGCTGCTTGCTCTCAGTGCCAGGCAGAGGGAGTGCTGCTGCTGTTCCTGTGATCACATGAATGTTTGACAATTTAACTTTTTCAACTTGCTGCCATGGCTCATTTTATCACCATGGCAACCACAAAAACCACAGAGGGAGATACGATACATGAGCTGATTTCACTGATGTTTGTTTTCTAAGATCCCACTTCTTCACCAGCAGAGAAGAAACAGATCAATGAAGAGAAACTAAACAGGCGCAATGTCTGCTTCAGAGTCCCAAGATCTGCTTTCGGACAATAAACAATGTTGTTGATGCTTATTAGAAAAATGTGCTATATCAATCACATGAAGATAGTAGGCATTTCCTGTGTTTGGCTATATGAAATTAGACTACATAGACTGTAGCAGCCTGTGGTGTAGTGGTAGGATTCAGGGTAGCCAAGACTCACAGCGCCTTATTGCTTCTGATTCAAAATACAGAATATTAACAGTTTTGAGGAATCTTTTGCGAGACAAATTGCAGAAATTGGCAAAAGCTGCAAGTCAAGGGAAAGAAAATGATCTTGTGATCTCTGTTAACTATTCCGTAAGAGAGAGTCATATACAATCACTCATTCATTCATCCCTCATTCTCTTCCATTATAAGACCACATCTCCCATAAACCCTGTCACGGTTTTTCAGCCATCGTGTGGTTTGTTGTAATTGAGAGGAGACGCTGAAGATCCTCGCTGACTGAAAATCAGAAGTTGATTTTGTTGACAAGGCGTTTTTTGGTTTGGAAAGGTCATAATAATGTTAGCTGAGCTTCTACTGACTACCTTTTATGCAGAAAAATCCCTGAAATAGGGCAACATTGCAAGCAACCGGAAATTTTGGGGAGATTGTTTGAATCTGCGTTAAATATCCTTTGAGGGATAACGTTGTCTAATGCCGTAATAAACAGTTTAACTAGCCTACTCTGTGACTGTTAAAGGTGTAATCTGAAATTCTGACACAATACAAATTTTTCCAAATTCAGTGACCATCTCCTCGTAGTCAACTAGTTGTCCCTTCTATGTGTGCACTGAAAACAATAATCAAGTGTCTGTGAACAGCTTTTGCTGTGTAAATAGGAAATAAACAAAGTGGATCAGGCTGAGCACTATTTCAGTCATTTAGCGAAAGGAGGTGTTCGTGTTGGTGCACAGAACAGTGGGAAAGGAGGATGGGGGAAAGAGTGCAGTGGGAGCAAGAGGGAAGGTAAATATGGCACATGCTAACTTGCTGAACTCCACAATCACATTGCCAAGAAGGAGTTGGCTGAGAAACAGGCAGAGAGGAGAAGCTCAGAGGAACCAAAACTGAAAAAGAAGTGATGAGATCAGGCGAGGGTGACGAGCCGCGTTAACATCAGTGAGGCTTTTTAAGGGTGGAGAGACCTCAGAGGGTTGGAAGGCATGAAGAGATATTCTTCATGATTATGTTCAGCTTGAGTTTACTTGCAGAGTTACTTGTTGTTTTCTGTCTGTTTACATGATGTGATTCAGAGGTAACTGCCTGTGAGCTCTGTGACTGCATTCTGCTTTGCTACTGTTGCAGCGCATTTTGGTATTTTCTGTTGTTTATACCTTTAAACACTGAATGTTGGTTAATTAGTGCCCGTTAGTCTGACTCTCATTCATATGTTGTGAAGTTTGTATACTTATCTCTAACACACTATAGTAGCAGTTACATTAAACACGTTAGTTTTCAAACAGTTTAGAGGGGTAGAGTCTAACCATGGTTGTTGTCTTCACCTACACTTTACAAATGTCTCTGAAACGCCTCGCATGCTGTCAGTAGAGTCCAGCTTACCTGCTGCACGCAGAGTAGCCTCCTGTTACTGCATCGTATGCAAATTAGATACGTGTGTGATCAAAAATTTGTTTAAAAAGACTGAAATAAGGCATCCAATGTAGATTTAAGCTCCATGAATTTAAAGCAAGTGATTTTATCTATATGGGCATACTACTGTGGCTCACTGACAGTGATGAGATGTACTCCTGTATGAACAGAGCAAAAGTAATCCCTTTTAAAACAAAGACATGTTGGTGTTAATTTAGCGTCGGTATCGAAATAGATGCACACTATATACAACCAGACCAATTCAGCCAATGCCAGCCCCTAATGCTAGCTAATTGGCCTAATGCTTCCTTGTTAGCTTTGCTACAAACCTAATGTCTTCTCTTCAGCAACAGCAGTTTTGCAAAAACGATCTAAACATCTCACTCTTGACAGTTTTAACATCAATGTGTTTGACTGAGTTTCACGTCGTATAAGGCTGGAACATGTTGCTCAGCTGTTGTTGTACTTGCTTTGACGATTCGTGTACATGCATTTGGGGGTGGAGCTTATAAAGGATCAGTGAAGGACTACAGGGACAAAAGCAGGTGAGTCTCAGCCCATCCTGACACGTCCATCGAAGCAGCAAAGCTCCCAGTCTCACTCACAAACATACACTCATACCAGGGATATGATCTCATTACAGCTTATCTGTCAAATCCTTGTGCGAGTAGGGAAAAATGTCTTACTATGCTTAAATCCATCTGCCTTTTATAACCTGTCCAATAACAATGAGTTGTGCTCGGACCAAAATGTTAAACAGTCCTTGGATGCCTTTCCATCCTTGGATTTGTGTGTGTTCATATCTCACAGCTAATCGGGCAACAGTGGAGCATCCAAAATAGCTTCTTCTTCTTTCCATTTATATTCCTGGACCTTTTCAAAGATTTCACTCCACCTTGCCGGGGAGTTTTACTTTCCATATGAACAGAAACACTTCCCGAGGCCTCTATCACACAGGTGGAGAAAATAAAAGTTCAAGAAAAAGACTAAGAGACTAAAGAAGACAAGTGAACAAAGCATGCAGCGACATGGTGCCACAGGCAGAGTTGGATGAAAAGAGGTTGAAAGACAGAAAGAAAAGGACTATAATGCAAAGGGACAAAGGACAGAGGGACACTGTCAGCGTATGGCTTAGAGGTCGGCCTGACTGCTTTGTAATGCCTGACTGTTCAGCTGGAAGTGATGGTGGCCGATGAACATGCACAATCTTGCTCCTGGGTCCCCCTCCGACTTCGGGGGACAAGTGGTGACAAGAGGTGCATGACACATCCTACTTGATCTGGATAACCCCAGTGACCCTGCCTAACAGAAGAAGGAAACAAATGACTAGTATGTTGGATGGAGAAAAACATCCTTGGAAAAGTCTGAGGAGAAAGAAAAGCAAGCAAAGAAGTCCATTTCAAAGGTTGTTATTTACTGGCTGGAGTCTGTTTGCCCTTTGAAAGCCACCTAGGCAGAGGAGGACGAGACGGAAAATCTGTGGCGGGATCAAGACTCTGATTAGGCTAGACAGGCCTGACAGATGGACAGACCAGATTAGGCATATAGACGTGTATCAAACAAGGCGGGACAACGGTCATGTCCGAGTGTTGTCTGACCCCCGCTGAGAGAGGGGTAACGGCAGGTCAATGGCTGGTTTCAAAAGCCACTGCACAGTCAAACTCAGAGCACATCAAACATTCATTTATCATGTGCAGAAATCTGCTGTGAAGGCAAGTCACACTAAAAGCAAATGTTAGTGTGACCCCCTCTATGTTATGAAAATGGCAAAGTAAGCTGAACTCTGGAATCGAAGCATACAGCCAATGTGTGCTTTAATGCAAATGGAACAAGGCAATAAAACATGATTGCCAATGTCAAAGACTAGTGAACCCTCTTAGCTGCAAAGCAATCTAGACTGGCTAAAAACAAAGATGCAGCTTGTTCTAAACAATCAGAAGTGGAAGACTGAGGTCATTACGGTCCTCAAAAAAGTAACAAAAAAAAAAGAGTGGGATGCTGAAAAGACACATGCATGATGTTGCATCTGTAGCCCACAAAAGGCATTTCAGTTCAATAACAAAAGATTATATATGCATAAGTTACTGCGGAGCATTTTTCCAACACAGTTTACAACATCTTGTTATAGTTCATGTTGGTACACTGTCAAAATTCCTTATAGTGAAGTAATCCATAAGAGTGGCCCACCAAACTTTCTTGTCATTATCATTGGCTGGGAAACATTCTCTTTTACAGGAACTTTCAAGTACTCGAGGAAACAGATGCATCTTCTTCAACCGCCCAAACAATACCTCTGGTTTTTTTTTTATCCTGATTAAAAGATCAATATTTTGGGATTTACTTTCCAACAACATATCAATGCTTTCTATAAGTACCTCTAAAATCCTACATCAAAGATGGAAAACCAATCTAAAGTCAAATGAAATATTAAATAATTGTAAGCAGTAGTATATGATCTGTAATTCATGGGTTTAATCTTTTAAGTACTGCAAAGTGTAGTGATGTTTGCAACATTGTGTAGTCATAAATTATTCTGTTGTTTAGTCGGTTTCAATCATATTTCAAACACTAAGGATGCTTTAATACCCAAAGACACAAACACTTTCAGACATCCTCTATTACTCTACAGTAATGATGTTACATCATTTTAAGAAAAATAAAAAGCCTCAATTATGTAACATTAGAAAATTTGGAATGCTGACAGAAAGACCTAAATGTGCCCCAAAGAGGAAAAGACAGAAAAAAAAGAAGAATTGGGATCTCTGTCCGACTAAAGTGGATCCCCTTCGCTGTGTCCTTCTCTGTTTGTGGGGCGGCAGTGATGGATTCCATCTTGTCAGCCCCCTGTGAGCCATCGTGACAGTCGAAAGCCACCAGAGGCCGAGAACGTGTGACTCACAGATTCTAAAAGTCATTGCTGCTCCGCCTTTGACTCTGACTACAGACGAAGAGTCTCTGATAGGTCTCTGTTAACATCACTGCCGCCAACAGGCTCTTCCAGCAGCGATTACTGGGCCCCTATTTTGTCTCCACATTACATGAACGCAGAGCTGCATGTGTTTGAACCGTGGTCAGACTTGCGGCGAGAGCGTCAAAATTTTACATCACAGATTACTTCACTATTCAGAGACTAAAATGAGCAGTTCGGTTAATTGTTCAGTTATGTATGCAACTGATAAGGTGAATATGGATGGAAATGATTTTTCAATAATTCAGTAGGGAGGACGGGGGAATACAATACTTGATTTTAGGTACAACTCTAAACTTTTTTTTCGGTTGCATTCGTGCCAGAATAAAGCGCAATAATGTTTTGACAGTGAAGTAAACAAAGGTAAGAATCTTACATACTTACATCATGATTTTCTTACCAATTTTAATTTCAATGTAAATATTGATGGTGCCTGATATAGGATATAAGAAAGTCTAATAAAATATTGAGATTAAACAAGGAAATAATGTAAAATTTCAGATCAAACGTATCAATGAAATGCTACTTCTGAGTCTAATAACCCACTGATGACTCAAAATGTTCAAAAACTATAGACTTCAGATGATTTATCTTCAGTGATGAGTCTGACAAAGAAGATTACATCATATTTAAATCATTACAATGTCTGGTAGTTTTCTCTGCAGCTGTGAGCGGTGCCGTGCGGTGCATGTAATTCTCAGCGGGCAGGCAGAACTTGACGTTGTACCTATCATGATACCTGCATATCAACTTTGTGACACTAGAAAGGGAACGCTCATTTTAAGCTTCATAAATCACTAAACATTCAGTAAAAATATTTTTTTAGCTTTCGTCTCCGGTACCCTCATATTAAATCTTTGAACCAGTATTTTTCGGCGCGTTATCTTGTCATCAATGTGTCCCATTCTCTCTCACTCTGGGTTAAATTTGCTGCCAGTATCCGCTGATCTACATCACGTGGTGTAACGCTGCGTTGCTACTGGTTGAGAGGGAGTGGGGGCGCTTGTTTTGATGGAACTGATGACCCGAATGAAAATGCGGCAGAATCCTTGTTATTTAAAATTGAGATCGCATCGAAGCATGAATCCAGATCACAATATTTTTAGGATGAATTGTGAAGGACTACTTCAACAAAAGCAAAAATTATAGAAAAAAGTTTCTCTTTTCTCTTCTGCATTTAAATCAGTCCTGAAAAGTTTGCAGTAAAGGCCCTAACCCAAACAAACACACTGCCACTGGCACAGACACCCACAAGTCTACTCTCACATACACACAAACACACACCAACAAACACACACCCACAGGATGCTCAGAGAGCAGGGGTGGGGGGGGGGGGGGGGTAAGGGGGCAAGCCACGAGTCAATAAACCCTGTGTAATCTGTTCCCTTTAGTGGCATAAACCATCTGAGAGGAGATTACAACCGTTCTGCCAAAGTAAGAACATGCGAGTTCCTAATGGACAGAAACACTGAATACAAACACACACAAACACGTGTGTGCACGGTCGCACATACTCTGTAAGAACTGTGGAGTAAGAGTAGTGTGTACCAAGTCTGAAGTCAGCACTTGTGTTTTTAAGATCAGATTTCATGACTAACAAAAAAACTGTTTATTTTACTTTAGGGGGAGAGAGGCAGAAAGATACTGAGAGGAAAAAAGGAAAAAAAAACAGAGTATTTGTGCATGTTTTTCCAGAAAAGTACTGATTATCATGACAGGCCCACCCTGGATTTGGGCTCCTGCTGAGGTAAATAATGCAAGGCATTGTCAGTTTGTGTGAGATTACGCATCATGGACTCCATGAGTGGAACTGGGAGAGAGGAGGGGGTAAAACAGGAGTTGTTGAGTGTGTGTGTTCGTCTGAAGAGATGGGAGGGAGGACGTGTGGACAGGCAAATCAGAGGGCACAGTGTTTTGCATGTGTGTGTGTGTGTGTGTGTGTGTGTGTGTGTGTGTGTGTGTGTGTGTGTGTGTGTGTGTGTGTGTGTGTGTGTGTGTGTTTGAGGGGAAGAAGGGACGCTGACTTTATGCATCATTAAGCAAGTGGACTGAGAACACCAGGCGGAGCTGTCACTGTGGAGGGGAGCAAAGCAGACATCTGGCACACAATACAAGACGATACGCCCACGCGTTAGGAAGGTTAGGTTTAAACACACGTCATCAGGCTAATTATGATTTATGGTTGATAACAAACTAATTACAGTGTGTTTTGTATCCTAACAAGATATTTGTCCTCTTTTTTATGCAGTGACGAGAGTCCTATACTTTCAAGCCTTCTGTTTGTTCCTCAGTGATGTTTTGATTTTTGTTCAGTGACTTTATCTGACTAAGAAAATATCCAGATTAAAACAGCTAAACATCTTACCCCAGTAATCTCACAATAGGGTTGTAATTGAATTAAGCATAAATCCATCAACAATGCTGGATTAATCTGGCAGTACCTTAAACAATACAAACCTCCACTCAGAAGTGCAACTGGCTCACAAAATCGTGTACTTTTCACATTTCGGCCTTTGAGGGCATGTTTTCAGTTTTAGTTGTCATATTATGTCCCCTTTGAAAAGATGGAGCAATTATGACACAAAGATGTATAAATTCCAAGAGACTTCGTGAGACAGACACAATCTGAATGACCTCTTAAACACACAAAGATGCACACACACACACACACACACACACACACACACACACACACACACACACACACACACACACACACACACACACGTGATGTTGCTGTTGTTTTCCCTTTTAAATTTTCCCTATTTAAATATGTCATTCTTATTGCCTCAGGAACATTGTGTGGCATATGGTGAACATGTTTATGTACAGAAACGACTAATTATCATCTGGCCTGCATCATCACCCAAATGGAGAATACATAAACATGCACTGTAGCACATATAGTGAAATAATTGAGAGTTTTAATTATTTAGTGATTGCTTATTGCATTATCAATGCAATGAACAATGGAAGCAGATTTTTTTAATCAAAGGGGGGTCAGGGGTTTGGAAGGAAACCTTCTGGCACACAACAACCTCCTTGTCTACTGCACACTCTTAATCTGCTGCTAAGAAAAGAGTAATGTCTCCGCTCTGTCGCCTTGTTTCCTCTAAGGCACAACTACATCATCTCCCATTACCTGAGTGTAAGTGAGTCACTTCTAAATCATTTTTGCTCCTCTGGCAAGGGCTTATTTCTGCATCACGTCCTTCACCACAATGTGCAAACTTAACCTTACAGCATGAATGGAAGGAACACAAGTTGCAGACAGTACTCTGGCTCTTTCACCTCATTCAATTTAAGAGCTGTACGGCAAGTACATTTAATTTTAAACTTACATCTACATGTATATTTGTACAACTGTACACAGTACATAGAGTCTGGATACCAGAGCACTCACTCCACAGTCTCTGAAATAAATAAATATCATCAGGGTATGAAGTCCTCAATCTGGTTTATTTTGATAAACCTTCTGAAAACTGAGACCAATGTGGAAGTGCCTTGAATTGCAATACCACCTAGGACCGCTAGGGCTTGGCTCTTAAAAAACCTCTGGCTTCATAGACTCCCATTCAACATCTCTTATGAAATACAAAGCCAATACACTTTTTTCACAAGTCATAACGATATAATTCGCTAAAGTCAATCCTTGTTAGTTTTCTTGTGGTCTATGCGAAAATAATTCTATCTTTAATTAGATATTAGGCCTCAAAATGTGGTATGTTTGGTGGGTGTCTGTTTGATTGACAGGCCTGTGGGGCAGTCAGGTTTACGCTGTAGGTGGGCGGAGCGAAGTGTCCTGGAGTTCCCAATAAGATCGGGTCAGATCCCCTCCTCACTCCTCCACTGCTCGTCCAAATATGGTCACTTCTGGCTACAAAATAGCAAGATGGCGACGGCCAAAATTCAAGGCTTCAGGACAGCAGTTCACAAACCAATCGGTGACATCACTTTTAGTTTCCGCTTGGTAACAACTTAGTGCCTATACTATTTATAAAAAAGCCGTTTTTATAGTGGTTATAATAAATGGGTTGATAGATGACGAACAGATACAGCTGAAGTCCCTCTATCAATTATATTCCTTCTCCTATTAGCTCAACGTATCTGGATAGAAACTTATCAAACAACTCCTTATAAACTTAGCAGTTAAGTGGTCTCATTTTAAATCTTGCAAATGCTGTACATTTGTTGAGTTGCTTGTGTGCATGCAAGCCTACTGACTCTGGGCTCAGACGTCACTCTGAATAAAGACAGAAATGGCATGCAAGTGAATGCATGGGGTGACTTCATGAAACACACACTGCAGATAGACGCTGGCTCAGCTTCACTCCGTTAAAGTGGCTGTCGGAGACGATACAGTAATCCTGTTTTAATGGTCTTGTCCCTTCCCCCACCATGATGTGATGGCCCCAGACGTACCACCGCGCCTCTCTTAAGGGAGAAGTGTCAAAACCAAGTCACCACTGTGTCCTTTGCAACGTATTTGACTGCAGTCACATGAGTTAAGAAGAGAAAACCTATCCTTTTCCCATGTGAGATTCACTCCAAGTCATAAAGACACTAGTTCCTGCGTATCGGATGCAAAACTTGGACATCCGTTCCAATAAATCAAGGTTTGTCTTCTTCTCACGGTAAAGTCATGTCAGCCTATCAGGACTGTACCTCATGCTTAATGTTATCTACTGAATGTGGATTACAGAAGAAGAAGGACTGAATGAGCTCACTGTAATAAGATCCTATAATTAGACCGAACACTCCTCTGCCGTCATGTTTTTTTTTGATTTTCCTTTTCTTATTAATGAGGCTCCAAATATCAATTAGCAAAAGGAACAGACTTTAACATTTTACTTTAATATGGCCTTACAGTGTAGTCCTAACACAGAGCATCCTGTTTAACAGCCTCTATCATGTTGTCAAAAGCCAAACAAGGTAACGGACATTAATATCAGCATCTAGATCACTGATATCAACTCATTCACAAAATGTACAAAGTCATAGGTTGATTTATTGGTGAGTCCAGAGTCATGCAATTCATTAAAATAACATTTTGAGGTACCAGTTATCTGTTAAGAGTCACAATGCAATAACATTTATCATTCTCAATATCCAGCTTCTCAATTGTAAATATTTTCTGCTTTTATATGTTTTGTAGGGGCTTCAACTGAAGCTTCTTAATAAATGTACTTGTTGTGTGATGCATAAAGTGTCAGAAAACTTGAACATCTCCATCACAAGTTTCTATCGCCCAACGAGATTTTTTTCAGACGTCATTTTGTCCAGAGAATGTTTGGAATTCATGCTTAAAGAATGACTTAGACAATAAATCGACTACGAAACCAGCATGACTTTGCTATTGATGAAACTGTGGAAACATGCAGATGAAAACGCAGAGACACGAGCAGCCAATGAGAATGGAGCACTTAACATGACTCCTACACATACTGATCTAAATGCAGGTGGCAAGAAGCTAATGAATAAGTGATGAGTGGAGAAATCGGACGACATTTTTTTTTTTACTTCATCAGAAATAGATGTGAGAACTCAGACTTGCTGGCAAATTTCAAACCACCCAAAATTACACTTTAAAGCTTCAAATCGTTAAAAAAAAAAAAAAAAAAAAAAAGGCTGGAGGAAGGAGGACAGGCAGAACATAGAGGTCCGGTTGTCATCATTTCAAAGCGGACCGGATGAGATGAAAACCGCGTTGATTTATACTGTTGTTGTGAATACACCTGCTCTGTATTGTCCGTCTCCCCGACCGCTGCAAACTCAGCCCACACCAGCGGATCACAACAAACAGTCCACCGAGCGAAACAAAACACGGAGAGGATGCACGCTCGCACACACATCATGCACAGCTGCACAGACAGCTCCAGCTCGGTCTTCTCCTCCCTGGCTTAGTGAGGCTATCGCCGGTGTTAATATGAGACAGTTGCGGAAGGCAAAAAGAGAGAGAGAGATGAGAGGGATGCAGCCAGCCACTTCCGCCAACAGCTCCTCAGCTTTAACTTCACACGAGACACGGACAGACAAGAGGAGACGAGGAGACGAGCTTTTCCTCACAACAAATCTGAGCGGCTGCTCATTTTAAAGCTGCTTTCTCCACACACTACACCCTTGCCACTCCTGTTTTAACGAACGCACAACACACGCTCGCATCCACACGCGCGCCTCCTCCTCCTCCTCCTCCTCCTCCACCACCTCCTCTTCCTCCTCGCGCTCTGTACTCACCACAGCTGTCTCTTAGTGGGGAGGCAGTCTTTGTTGGAGGCTGTCACTCCCATGGCCATCTGCATCACCGTGATATATTTCTGGTACTTCATTGTGTCCTCCTGTACTACTACTACGACCACTGCTGCTACTTCTGCTACTACTACTTCTAGGAATCCGCGCACCACAAAAGCGGCACAGGTGAGCGTGCATTCAAATGTCTGTTATTGTCCCCTGGCATCCGCGGCATCCTCAGTGTCAAAAACGCCATTTCCATGCTGGGAGGACCGCTGACAGGGAAAATGTTCCCCGAGGAGCTCAACGATAGGTACCACGCCGCCGCGACCCATGTCTGCGCTGACTCTCTAATCTCATTAGAGCTCAGAATAGATTGGCTAATCCATTCAATTTTAGTCAGGACCGGGTCATTGTTGTGGGTCGCCTCGGAGCGGCCACTTTTTCCTCTCTCTTGTTTTTTTTTTTTTGTTTGTTTTTTTCCCCCCTTGTTGTTCAAACCCCGGTTTTGTCTCTGTGGGAAAGAAGTCGAGAGAAAGAGGCAAACAGTCAAAAAAATAGGATGCAGCGGCGACGGCACCCAAACGTCTGCGAGGGAGGAACGAGAGAGCGCGTGTGTTGGACGAGAGAGGGAGAGAGCAGGGGAGTGACAAAGGAGGAGGAAGAGGAGGAGAGAGAAGGCTATGCAATGGCTTAAGAGGGGGGAACCTAACTGATGCTGAGTGAAATCTCAGAATTTTAAAACTGAGGCAAAGGCGTCTGTTATTTTGTTGTTGTTATTTTCCACGAGCTCAATCCATTAGGCTGAATTAAAGTAGGGTTTGGATTAAAATAGGTTGCACTTAATGTGATAAAACTGGAGTTCAGAGAGGATGAAGAGGAGCAAAGCAACAGTGAGACCACAGCAGTTTAGGATGAAGAAAAACAATTCAAAGTTATTTAAAAAGGCAACGAATTAAGGTATAGAGAAACGTGGAGATGTCAACAAGGCAAGATTTTCAAAAAAGGCTGCTCAAGGAAACCCGGACCCTGAAAGCATGAACAGCAACAAACACATGTATCAAACAAAATAAGAACATTATACTATTTACTTCTACTTATTTCAGTTTTTTAGTGCATTGTATTTCTGTAATTGTAATTGAATTTGTAACAAAAACGTAAACTGTTTGCACAAACTAAATGCACAAAGTAGTGCATTAGAAACAGATGCATGTCTGGTAATGCTGGCGTGACAGTGACATGTTGTTTTAAGTTAAAGCCATAGACTGTATATAAAAGTGGACGTAGCTTCTGAAAAGTGAAGCCATTGCGCAAGTGTCTTAAGATGCAATACCACCGATGCCCGCTAGGGGCTGACTCCAGGAAGCCTCCAGCTCCACATACTCCATTTCAACTTCAAATGTCAATAAATGTTTTCCATCAGTCATTATGGTGTAATTTTCTAAATCCAGTGTGCTGGTGGTCCATCTGAAAATATTACAACAGTTCTCTAACCAATGGGTGACGTCACGGTTGAGTGCCACTTGAACCCAACATTAGTTCATTCACTGCTTGTCATTTGGAACTTCGTAGTTTACTCATACTTTCATTAATGTGCAACACAACCTCTGACAAAAACACTTTCCACTGAATCCCACAACATACATTATTGTTTTAAAGCGCCCTCTATAGGACAAAAACGTCCTCACACCTGGACGACAGAAAAGATCAATTGATGGTTGGGGAGTAGGAGACCTTCGTATTCATGGTAACAAAACTTAAACATGTGGTTAATGCTGTGAAGTCGCAGCTTTGGTTAGGTTTAGGAAAAGATTACAGTTTGGATTAAAATTGTTATGGACATGACAAATATTGAATACATTATGTATTCATAAACAGCGTTTATGTTAAGTGTTTATAAAAAAAAATGATTATTGACTAATACAAAATGTTTTGTACCCTCTCTAATTTGTTTGTATCAGCCTTAAATATCCAGTATCACTTGTGCCATATTTATTTCACTATGTGTATGAAAAATGTACCTTCTCTTTAGAACAACAATGTTGTTTTTATCTCATATAACTGCTTCCCTTGTTGCTTCACCCTCGGTCACCTTGGAGGCCACACAGTCCTGAACGAGGAGGCGAGTGAACAAGAACTCACTGTCAGCTCAGTGAATCTGAGCCAAGCAAAGCTAACTAAGACAGCCCTGAAAGGACAAACATAATACTAGGATAATCCAGTCAAGTCATGTTTATTTATTTTATTATGCTTAATAATATGCAGTACAAACACATGAATACATTTCCTTTGATGACGAGATTGAACAATATTATGTTTGCGTGTTATTTGTATACTATCTCTTACTGCTATCAAAGAACAAATGTAAGGTTCAGGTTCATTTTACTCACCCTTTAGGGTTGATATGCTAATCAATTTAGTGATTGATTCAGTGTCAAATTTAAACGTGAGTCTTTAGTGATTCCTCAAGGACATGGGGGACATCGAGGAGGCCATGTGCACAAGATCTAAGTACTTTGGACTCCCTGTGTGCTGGTATGTTTATGTATGCATTTTTCAAACAAGAATAACTCATATTTCTTACGACTGCGGAGTAATTTGGAGTATGATGTAACCGTAACAACAGTTCACAGACTCCTGCTGCATAAAGCCCTCAGGCAGGACCATTATCCATTAAACAAGTTGGCAGTGAAGCTGGATAGCATCCCACAGTTTTTCCAATGAAACTGGACCATGAGATGAGACAGCACGTCTCTGTCGCTGTATTTACATATTTGTTCAGCCCAATAAACAGAATGAAGAAAGGGAGAACATCAGCGTATAAACCATAGTCCTCTTGAGACGGCCCATGCACCGGAAAAAGTAAATCTAGATATAAACTCTATCAGGAATGAATAACACAACAATAAAATTGCCAAAGAGAAAATTCAGACAGCCAGTGCAAAGTCGGGTACCTCTTGTTGGATGGGAATCGCTGGTGAGCAGCTGGTGGGGAAGGTCAGGGGGAAACTGCTGCTATCAGCACTGTGTGATATTGGCAGCTATGAAAACAACAGAAAATTCCCCCCCAAAAAATCTGTAAACACAGCCCACCTCGTTTTTCCTCCAAGTCCTCTGATGTTTATTTACAGTTCTTGGAGTTTGAAAGGATTAAGTAAACACGCAGACACACGCACACACAGCAACACACCAGTGGCCTGAAGGAGACTGAGGAGGGTGAGGTCACCACAGCACTGATATGGTTTGAAGCCAGAAGGACAGTGGAGACTGAATGACGCGCAGTCCTCAGCAGACTGTCAATATTCTCTTTAATCTCTGGTAATAAACACAATTTCATGGCTCCTTCAGCCCAAATATTCTATTCTCTCGGCCTCACTTCACCTTCTTCTGTGATCACTTAGCGGCCTCAAACATAAGAACGGCCGAGTGGTCCCGCTTATTCGCCGGTCAGACACTTGCTCGATGGGCCACAGGAGTCTATTTCATCGTCTTTATAGTCACAGATACAAATGGCTAACTCGCCCAAAACCCGTCTGTCACAGTTGTGGTATTATGGTGTGTTAGGGACCGATGGAGAAGAATGCTGGATTGGTTTAAGAGAGAGATTTCCCTCAGGAGCAGCAACCATCCAAATGTGTTGATCCCCCCCCCCCCCCTCACCATAAATTACACTATCCACTGGCCCCTGGCCACGATTAATCACATGACCACAGCAGCCAGATTAAATCTGTAGCCTTGGACTGTTCTCCTGTCTCACTCTTGCTCTCACTCACTTTCATGCACAAGGCATACCAATAAACACACAGCACGAGCAGACACATGGACAGCGTCAGCTCAATAGTAACATACACACATTATAATGTCTGACAGCCGAGAAATTAGTCACCGAGTGTCCGATGTGTGTCATCATCCACCTTTTATCCGTCACTACTGCTGCATTTTTCACTGCCTATTGTGAACACTGTCTGTAGGCTCTCTGCGTGTACATGGTCATGATTATCCCAGCTATAATCAAGATTTTTAAATTGACCATTTTTATGTTTGCGCCACCCCTTTACGGGTTTTGAGAAATCTGAATATACTATCTGGAGTACTCCAAAATAAACTGGGATACTGTTTCCTGTTTACATCCTATCCATCTTAATTGGCACCAGCAAATATCTGGAATCTGTAATATCTGTCTTTCCGTAATGACCGAGTTAAACATACACTCGGTTAGGGACGGCACAAGATTTTCAAGCATTCGCAATATTCGATTTTTAATCCAATAATTTCAAGCGATCTTCGAATAGTAATTTTGCTTGAAATGCCCATCCCTACTCTGGGTAATGGCAGTCTGTAGTAGGCAGCTTACGGAACACTGGTTCCCCAAAACATACAGTGAAACAAGTCAGGAAAGCCCCAGACAATTTAAGTGTAATACAGTAATGTCAGATGAACCATTTCAAAATTGCTGGTTTGTGTTTGTAAACATCACAACAACCCACACAAATATCCCACAGTACTCAATAACTGGGATACTAGTATTTATCATGTCATTGGGGATAACCATAACCAGATTTCTGTATTCCATGTAAACATCATATCCCAAATGTGCTTAAAACCAGGATAAACCCCTTGTGCCGGGGACTACATTCAGTGATTGCAACATGGGTGCTGCATGCATCCTGTAACTCAACACTCCACTGCAGAGCTTTAATTTCTCACTGCCAGACCTGCATCTCCACGGCAACACTGGCTCTGGCTAAGGTAGCCCTGACACATGATATGCCTTTTTGTGCAAAAGCAAAGTGATGTAAGTTAAACAGGTGGAACAAACAGAGCCCTGAAACAATTACTCAATAAACCAATGAGCTGATCGACAAATAATCTGCAGTCATTTTGACAATCGAGTCATTGTTTTCCTCAGAAACTACAGTTTGATGGTTGAAGCTTTCCAATGTGAGGACTTTATGCTATTTTTGCCTTACATAATATTAAAATGTAAGTTAAAGACGTCAACCAATATTAAATTTTTCTCTATTTTCTTATATTTCTGCACGACAATTAACTCATTGACTGTGAAAATAAACAAACCAATGATGAAAATAGTCACTACCTTGAAACCCTTCTTTCATGGACCTTGATATAGAGTAACATAGTTTGGGGGAAAACATTTTTAGATTCTGTTACAAAAATTGCTGCTCTGCTCTTTGGGAGCAAAATGTTAAAAATCAGCATGTAATGAAACACAAAAATTGCGTTTACAGCACGCTTATCGGCCTGGGATTGTTTATGTCCAGCAAGCTTGATACAGTATTATTACAGGCACAGGGAAGTGCTCCTTAAGCGTGACACCAAATTAAATAATATAAGCAGTGGCAGAATGGCAATGCGGAGAACATCCTTTTTAAATTTGGATTGTAAATGCGGAGCTAAAATTAGATCTAAGATTGCACTTGGTCCGTTTCCAAACTGATTTGGAATACAAGACCATCGACCGATTGTATATTGTTGTATGGTGACACAGAGCTCAATGCATTTATTTATTTGTGTATTTACCAGAGACAATAAATAAAAACAGTTACAAGAAGAGCCTGAGATGTCGTGTATGTAGGGGGTGCAGCTCAAGCTAATTTGCAGCGCCTGTCCCTGGTTTCCATGTAGGATATGGAAAAATGGAAAAAGAAAATACTGATGCTAGAACAGCAAACATGAAGAACAGGTCTACACTGTGGAAAAGAGCGATAACTAAGAGCAGTATGTGCATGATGAAAACCCGCCTGTGACGTGTGTGAGACTTACCAGGGAGCAATGATGTGATAAGAGAACGCACGCAGGCTGCCAGATATGGAAGCTGCAGAGGATGCATAAAGTATATGAATCCAACCAAGGGTGATGCAATATGTAAATGAAACAGTTGGTGAACTGAATGCGCCTGCTGTTGTTTCAACAAAATTGCATGTGAAATACACGTTCAAAAATAACATATGAGTTACAGGGAAAAGGGTAGAAATGTGATCAAAACATGTTTTAGTTGCAGCCATATTAGCTCCTAAGTCCCTCCATCTGTTGCTAAATAAAGTGGAAACAGTCGACTTTCTTTTTTAAAAGACTGAGCATCACACAGCTTTAGGACGGAGGTGTTGGAGGTTGAGCGGAAGACAAACAGGGAGAGAGACCGCGGATGAGTGCCAGGAGCCCTGGATACTAAATGACTGCTGTTGCTGCTCGGACAGTGATTTATGGTGCCTCTTCTGGGGTGTAGGGGGTGCAGGGAAGGACAACAAGGATGGTTCCACATGAAGATGGATCCACATGTAAACAGATATTCTGCCTTGACAGTTGCAGACGCAACTGAATTTTGCACGTGAGAGTCTACGGAAACGCAGGTGTTTCGAGACCCTATGACTTGACAGCAAAGGGAAGCTTTGCACTCCTGTGCCTCCAATCAGCAGGGTTTCACACCGGCAGCTTCCTTCCCTCCTGCCCTCCCACTGTCACCTTTATTAACAGTCTGCCAGGTGGAGTCTTTCTCTCCTAAGACTCCCTCTGTACCCTCGGATTTGCTGAGGTAAGTGATGAACCCAGGCACAAAGAGCCCGTGGGAGGGAGACGGTCTGTCTCCTGTATAAAATCACTGTTTACAGGTGACACAGCAGCAATGCCTTCTGTTTATCACTCTATAATACAAAGCACCTAAGTACAGGTTAGTGTGCTCTGTTGCTGACATCTGGACCTGTGATGATACAACATAGCTGTGTTTTCTTCCATCCATTGTTCCTTCTTTAGACTTCTGTTTCTTCACATAAACACACTTGATAAAACCAGTCATCACATTGTGTCACAAAATCCACCAAAACAGAAACCTTCAGTTTACATTAAAATCCCTAAATCTTTTATAATGTGTTGCAGTTTAAAATATATAGTAAATTCAAGGAGATAATGAAAGGCGGTCACCCAGCTGAATGAAGGCAAACCTCGCAATGGAATTAAACACAAAGGTTTCAAGGATTTTTGCATTGTTAGATCGTCAGCCTGTTTTAAAGGCAGGGACTCATCGTCCTGCCTGGTTAACAGACAACCAGTAAAATGCTGTAGGAACTCAGGGCTCCCGGGAAAGAGATAGTACATCAAGCGGCATTAAACTTAATTTTTTGCACAGGTTAAACAACCAACGTATGATGAGTAAATCTTAAGGGACGCTGATTGTTACCTCTGGACAGACCCAGGCTATCTGTTTCACGTTGGTTCCAGTCTTTACGCTAAGTTTAGATAAGCTGAGCTGTTCTAAGCTAATCAACTCCTGACTGAAGCTCCAAATGAACCAAACGTGAGTAATGTAAAGTATCACAAACTCCCACCAAGGCAAAGAAGAACATTGTCCACAATATAGGTATTTCTTCAAAATATTATTTCCATGGTCAGAAATTGTAACCTGTAACATTTTTAAAACAGGGCATTCTTTGTGAAAATGATCAAAATGACATGAAACTTTTTATAGTGCGAATAACTTTAATTTTCGTATCGCGAGTATCCAGAGGACAAAAAGGTAAAAAAGTGTTTATTTCTCTGACAGACACTAATCAATAGTCAGACTGAGAACTTGCTTCACATTAAGTGTAGCTGCTGTCATTTACCAACTCCTGAAAGACTTTGTAAGGACAGTATACGAAAAGTCAACATTTAAAGTCATGAGGGCTCTATATTCTGAAATCAATGTGCCACCCTTGGGAAGAATAGTAGACCTCGGCATGAGATAAAACACAAGGCACATAAAAGAAGTAATAGAGGGGTTATGGGATAAGCTCTGTGGTCTTTAGTCAAACCCACATAGCTCAACCTTTAACACTCCTGAGCTATTAAAAGTGAGTTGAAAGTAAGGAAATGTCACAATACAGAGATTTATGTTACTTAGTGAAGGTTGACAGGGTAAACTTAATTTTTTTAAGTGATCCCCTATTCCCACAGGTTAACACATTTATATGTGGGAGCTTCACAACAATCTTCAGAGTGAAGTTCGATTTTTGTAAGCTTTTAAATTGTATCTTATTCTGCAGTTTCCATTACAGCATTTCATCCACTTGCTCTTTTCGCTGGTGCATAATTGACTTAAATTACTAAAATGAGACTTTTTTTTTCTCCACACATCATGTATGTAGTAGTCAGCTGTGTGTTTGTATACAGTACAGTGCTGGAGGTGCTGTCATGCGGCGTTATGTGTGTGGTTTGTACGCTGTCGCTGTGAATCTCATCACTGCAGTCTTAGTGAAGAGTGAAAATAGAGTATTTACACCATCTGTGTATGCCTATATTTATATGAGCAAGGCATATCGAGGGCCAATCTGTTACTGTAACAGTGCTGTACTTGTACCTCTGCATTACTGCTCACCAAATAAACTCTTGACGGAAGTGATGGTGCTAAGATTAAATGTAAAAAATACATAAGAAAAGTGTTTGAAGAAACATATTGCGAGGGCTTTCAGTATGAGCCGTTGTTCAAGCATCCTTTCCTTTAGACTTCGTGTGGTTGGAGAGATTCTCTGGCAAACAGCAGACTTAACATTGTAAACAGTGCTCAGATGGAACAATGGATACTTTTCCTACATTTCTTAAATTCGAAAAAAAAACAAGATATCCCATTACATCTCATTTTGGACACCGTGTTTAGTTACAAGCTAAGTTGGTTACAAATTAAAACCGTGTGGTCATGCTTTTCCAGATAAACAGTATTCACAAGTAAAAGTAAAGAAGCTGACACTTCAATACTGATGTTATTTAAGGGCATAGAACGGGTTTATAGTCATATTTGATTTATAGGTTTTAAATGGACCAAAGGCTTAATATCAATGTGAAATTTTGATCTTGCCTCAAATAATAGTAATGTGTGTATTTTGATAAATATTTAGCAGCAATATCTACGAAATAAATGTTTCAGGGTTATTTTTTTCCGAACTATACACACCATATCTAGTACTTGTCTTTATTTTACAATTGCCTCAGTGGAACTGATGTAGGAATCAAAATAAGTAACTGGCTGAAGAAATAAAAGCACCCCTGTGTGTAGTTTTGTCTCTCTTCAGAAAACAGAAACCAAAGTGTGACACAACACACGGTAGAAGTGCTGCTTGATTCTAGCAAGTTGTGATATTCTGTGGTTTTCCAGCCAATTAACAAAGTGAACATGCAAAGAAAGCCATAGCGGGGCCAGTCAGCTTGCGTGTCCAAACAAAGCACGAAAAGGGAAAGCTCAGACGGTGATGCGATAGTCCATCGGACAGGAGTGTGCAAGCTTCTACTGCGTATACGTGCAGAAGAGTACTTCGCCTTGTATTGTGATGGCTGTGTTGTGTGCTGCACTTCTTACATAACACAAACTTTAAAACCTACTCCCTCATACAAAGAGCTGATGCACTTTGGAGAGAAAAACCCTCCTCCAGGAGCAGTCTCAGGACACAACGTGCAACAGGGGAGCACACGCACCAACAAGCTCCAAGCAACCTATTTCATCAGCAGCCGTGCAGTAGGAAGTCTGATGATGGATAATGATGAGACAGACAGAGTCTTTGATGTTGATATCTTGCTCTGAAAGTAGCGAATCCAGTACATCATGTTTTCCTGATATACATGTTGCACTTCCTTAGTTTGCATCAATCACTCAGTACATTTCAAGCCTTTCAAAATAAGAAATGTTGAGCACATCAAGGTACACTCCCCTCATCCCTACACTGGAGCCTTCTGTTCTTGTCTGCAGGCACATGTACAGTATCTAAAATCTGAGTTTTGCATAAATCACACAGTATCAACATTTCACCAAGTATCGATGTTTTGACTAAAATCCCTTCAAGGTCCCATATTTAACACATTTCTGGTGTTTTATTTGCAGTTTTGATATCCATAAGAAGATATTTTTGTGGTTTTAGGTTTAGGGTTTTAAAACCATCTCAATATAGGTTTTATGTGTCTCTCTCTCTTAAGCTTCTCTCAGAAGCTCTTCCAAAAACAGGCTGCTTTATATTCGTCTTAAATGTGCATTGATATCAATAACGCTCCCTTCTGATTGCTTCACTCACCAATCACAGGTTTTCTTCGATCCTGTAGCTTGCTAGCTCTGCACCGGAATGACAACTAGGTGTTGCCTTCCACATATAAGGTTGGACCGTGGGCCATGTTGAGGGTGGACATATGCATTGAATGTGAGTTTGTGACATCACAAACATGTGCAAGTCCAGTTATGGAAGTTGCTGAATACAGGCTGTGTACATTTCTGTGGACTGAGCATTTTGACACTTTAACAGTATTCATATAGCACTGAGGGCTGCTTTATGATTAAAAAATAATGATCCAAATTATTCAATATGAGACCTTTATCACTCACCAGGCTGCAAAAGAGTCGAGTGAAAACTCTGCTGGGGTATCTTGAAAGGCATCGGATCATTCTGAATCAAAAATGCCAAACAAAGCACAAAAACCTTACAATTCAAATGGGATAAACCATTTTCAGATACTAATAACACAGCAACTCATTTTATATTAAGAGTGTGAACATTGCCTGCAGTACCTTTTCTGTCTCTCTTGTTGTGCTGCAGACTATCAAACAAAATCCTGCCAATCTTTTAGTCTATTTTTAGTAAAAAAAAAAAAAAAAAAAAAAGGGATGAATGCCAGCCTTTGCCATGACACTCAAAATTGAGCTCAGGTGCATCCTGTTTCCACTGATCATCCTTGAGATGTTTCTACAACTTGATTGGAGTCCACCTGGTAAATTCAGTTGATTGGACATGATTTGGAAAGGCACACATCATCTATATATCATCCCACAGTTAACAATGCATGTCAGAGCACAAACCAAGCCATGAAGTCCAAGGAATTGTCTGTAGACCTCTGAGACAGAATTGTATTGAGGCACAGATCTGGGGAAGGGTACAGAAAAATGTCTGCAGCATTGAAGGTCCCCATGAGCACAGTGGCCTCCATCATCCGTAAATGGAAGAAGTTTGGAACCACCAGGACTCTTCCTAGAGTTGGCTGCCCGGCCAAACTGAGTGATCGGGGGAGAAGGGCCTCAGTCAGGGAGGTGACCAAGAACCCGATGGTCACTCTGACAGCTCCAGCGTTGCTCTGTGAAGAGAGGAGAACCTTCCAGAAGGACAACCATCTCTGCAGCACTCCACCAAGCAGGCCTGTATGGTAGAGTGGCCAGACGGAAGACACTCCTCAGTAAAAGGCACATGACAGCCCACCTGGAGTTTGACAAAAGGCACCTGAAGGACTCTCAGACCATGAGAAATAAAATTCTCTGGTCTGATGAAACAAAGATTGAACTCTTTGGCTTGAATGCCAAGCGTCATGTTTGGAGGAAACCAGGCACCGCTCATCACCTGGCCAATACCATCTCTACGGTGAAGCATGGTGGTGGCAGCATCATGCTGTGGGGATGTTTTTCAGCAGCAGGAACTGGGAGACCAGTCAGGATGGAGGGAAAGATGAATGCAGCAATGTACCGAGACATCCTTGATGAAAACCTGCTCCACAGCGCTCTGGACCTCAGACTGGGGCGAAGGTTCATCTTCCAACAGGACAACGACCCGAAGCACACAGCCAAGATAACAAAGGAGTGTCTTCGGGACAACTCTGTGAATGTCCTTGAGTGTCCCAGCCAGACCCCAGACTTGAACCCGATTGAACATCTCTGGAGAGATCTGAAAATGTCTGTGCACCGACGCTCCCCATCCAACCTGATGGAGCTTGAGAGGTCCTGCAAAGAAGAACAGGAGAATCTGCCCAAAAATAGGTGCCAAGCTTGTGGCATCATACTCAAAAAGACTTGAGGCTGTAATTGCTGCCAAAGTTGCTTCAACAAAGTATTGAGCAAAGGCTGTGAATACTTATGTACGTGTTATATTTTCCTTCTTTATTTTTAATAGATTTGCAAAAATTTTAAACAAACTTTTTTCACTTTGTCATTATGGGGTATTGTGTGTAGAATTTTGAGGGAAAAAAATTATTTAATCCATTTTGGAATAAAGCTGTAACATAAAATGTGGAAAAAGTGAAGTGCTGTGAATACTTTCCGGATGCACTGTAGAGTTGGGTGAGGATGTGAGCACATATGTGTGTAAGAGAGAGGGGGAGAGATTCTGCTGCATTGAGCAGATCTGCAGGGCCAAGGTCAAGGTCACAGCAGGCTCACTTCCCGCCAGAGGCGGAGGTAACCTGAACCAACGACTGCAACACAAGAGAGCTCTCACAATCTCCAGCCCGGGTGTGAAATGAAAAATGCTGGCCCTTGTGCTGGTGTGAACAGAGATGTGAGAAAATACATGTACCAATGCAACCAAGTTATTAATTCATGTGCTTTTATTTTTTAAGTAGTAAACAACTTGAGCGTTAGCAGTTTACTTCTGTGGGCTGGTTGGGTGTAATAAACATTTTGTTGCAGTGTAAAGATCCAAGAGGGCTTTATGGAGGTGACAGAGTGTGGAAATTAAACATGCAGAAATCCGCTCAGCAAGAACTCTTAATCAAACTGTCTCTTTTAAATTGTAACATGTCTGTCGAACAAGGGGGATTTGGATTTTATTAGTCATCCTTGCTCCATATTTTCTTGATATGATGAGCAGGCTATTAAGGTATTTAAATTTCAGAGAAGGTCTGGAAGGAGAGTGAATTTACAAGCATGTAAATCCAGGGTGCTACAGTTTTGCTTAAAACCAGTGATGCACTGAAATTCATTAAGATTGGATAGTAAAACAGAGGTCGGATTAAGACATCAAATACCTGTAGAGATCTCAAACACTTAATCCTGGTTAGTGAAGAAAAAAAAGTTTCAAACTAGTTTGTCCATATTTTCATACCCTCCTTTAATACAGTATTCACCAGTTTTGCATTGCAGTGAGTGAGAGTGCTCTGGTCTTCTGCTTCTACACATTTACTCTTTCAGTACCAACAGCTCATGTAATAAAAACCTGCTTTATGTTTTACAGCGCTGCACTAAAATACTTTGGGGTACTGAACTACTGAACTGTTGGTTTAACAAAACAGCAGCTGGAGACGTCACTTTGGTCTCCATAAAACTGTGATTGGCACATGTAACCAAAATAATTCCTAAATTATTCATCGATAAAATAAATAGTTTGAGATCTTGGAAAATATCCTTATTTGCTTTGTTGCTGAGTTAGATTAGAGGACTAATATTTTTAATACTATTAATTGTGAACATTAAAGGAGCAGTTTGTAGGATTTAGTGGCCTCTAGTGGTGAGGTTGCAGACTGCAACCCTCCACTTTCAAGCTTATAAGAAAGTCTATGGTGGCCCCAAAACTTGCAGTCCCTATGTAGATATGAAGTGTTCAGTCTGAGGTAATGACAACGCAAAGGTTCTTAGTTTCAGGTGATTACAGAGAAGAGCGGCGCCATTGTTTGTGTTAAAAATGCGATCTGGATCTATGCCATCACATTTCTAAAAGACAACCATTCTGCTGCATTTTTAGCACAGCAGCTACATCAAAAGCGCTCCTTCTCCCTTCACAAATGATCAGGCGGTGTTACACCACGTGATGCAGAGCAGTGGATACCGGCAGCCAATCAAACCCAGAGTAACAGTGAGAGACACCAATGAAAGAACAACGCTCAGAAAAACACTGGTTCAAAGAGACAACAAATGACTGAAGCTGATGTTCAGTGATTTATGAAGCTTAAAACAGAGCAGTCCCTCTCTGTTGTTCAGAATTGATGTGCAGGTATCATGGTGGGTATTCTGCCGAGTTCTGCCTGCCCATTGAAAATTGCATGCACCTCGCAGGATCGCACCCAGCTGCAGGAAAATTACTAGATATTGTAATGATTTCCATGCTTTTTAAATATGATGTAATCTTCTCTGTTGGATTCATCCATGATAAAAGATCTGAAGTCTTTATTTTTTTAACATTTAAATCATTAGTGTTTTTATCAAACTAAGTAAGTAGGTTTTCATTGATTAATCTCAATATTTATATTATTATTAATATTTTTTACCAGAATATCTTAAATCAGGCACCATCATATTTTTTGAGTTGTCTTCTGAATGAGTTAAATGAAAGTAATAAACATTTATATTGGAAAAAAAAAAATTGTGATCTCAATTCTAAGAAAATAAAATTGATTCTCATTTTAATAAAAACGTAAAGGTGAATATATTCCGTTTCTGCCAATAGATGTCTCTAAATCCAACACACTGAACCTTTAAACTACAGCAGGCACCTAGTTAGCTTAGCATAGTTTAAAGACTGGAAACAGGCTAAACAGCAGTCTTTAAGTAATTGTTAGTTACAGCCTACCCTCAGTTATTGGTTAAAATGATAAACTACGACCAAAGAGGTCCTGACTGGAGGCTACCAGCCTATTTGTCATCACTGAGGTCATAAGCAGAGAAAGTTCAAGTTCAGGAGTGAGAGGTTACTGATGAAATCATGAATGACCGCAGGTGATCTAGCAGGCCATTTCAGTCAGGGATTTTTGACTGTGGAGTGACTCACGTTGTATTTTCCTGCCCTCCGGAGGCATGCAGAGCAACAGTCAGAAACATTTCAACCAAATGGCGCTCCTCTGTGTAAAACTCTGCTCAACTTGTCCCCTGATTTTGCTGCCTCTTGGGGGAGACGTACAACAGTAACACAAACTGGCAGATAAGTCTCAACAGTTTAGAATTTGCCACAATAATGATAGCCTCAGACTCCCTGCTAGTCGGCCTTGGCAAGCCAGAAAAAAACTCAACTAAACTAAACTAAAATAAGCAACCTCAGACAAACCAGAGCATATTTTTTTTTTATTAACTTTTCTTAAAAATATAAGCTTCTGGCATCTCTTCATCATACCATTATTAATGGCTGATTATTGCTGTTAACTGTTGCAATTATTGTAAACAATCTTTGTGACAATCGACGTGGTAGAGGCTCCAATGAGAAGATACAGTTTAGATGGGTTCCCTTTTTTTGTGTGACAGCAGGCGACAGAAAACAGACATATAAGTATGAAGGACACTGCCAAAACACGAGTTGTATGTGTGAGTGTTATAAGATGAGGATGGGGCTTGTGTTTAGACAGGGCATCCTGCACCGGCAAAAAGAGGAGGAACAGGTCGACATCACAGCGTCTCAGAGGACAGGAGACAATCCAGATGTCCACGAATATTCGTTGGGTTATTCACAACTTTTCTTTACATCATTGTGAATGGAAAAAGTTTGCACGCCAAGTGGTTTCTGTTTCAGTGACGTCGTATGTAAACTTTATTAACGCAAGAAGAAAACGTGTTAAACATTTAATTGACTATCAGTCATTTATCACAATTAGTCACGCAACTGTTTTAATTACTGTTGATATTAAAATCCACCTGTGAAACCAGATTAGAACATCTGGATGTTTCCCATGCCCTCAATTGTCAACCAGGCAGCATAAATACAGTTTTTTACTTTTTTGAGGTACTTAACTTGAATGTCTTTCACTGCACCACATTTAAGAAGATAATATGGTACTTATTACTCTACATTTATTTGACGTTCATAGTTACTTTGCAGATAAAAATCTTTAAATGACCATGTAAAATACTGATTGTTGTTATGCAATAAATTCAACTTTCTAAGAGTTCAAAATTAGCTCAACTTATAGCTACATTAAAAAGCTACTCATATAATGATGCATAACAATAAGTAATAATAATAAACAAATATAATACACAATATGCAACATTCTGTGCATAATGAGGTCTTTTACTTTTTAAACTTAAAGCAGATTTTGCTGATAATTCAGTGGCCCCAAAACATATTTGGACATTTTGGCATCGCTTGCAAATTTATTAATTCCAAATTATTAGATAGATAGCAAAATGTCAAAGCAAAAGGCATTTATTCCAGAGAAAGATGGCACGAGCACTATCAAGAAAAATATTCCGCAAAGTTTTTAAATGAAAATATATGCCGTTACCACTGGAAACTCAATGAGTCAAGATGTCTGTCAGACACCCCGCAGCTGATTTGGATATTTCCGTGGGCAGGCAGGGCGGACGGACGGATGGACAACCCAAAAACATGTTTTCATAGGGCATAACTAAAGATTTTAAGATAAATTGACTGGAAATATACATTTCTTCTTCCAAAGCTGTCCATGGGAAAACCATAGAAATATAGTTGCAAAGTTGATTCATAAACTCAAGGGCAAAAGTAAAGACGACAGTCAGAGAAGATGACGGGAGTAAAGAAGAGAGAAATCAGAAGTTAGGTCATTAATCTAGAGGGCTGGTGCGCAGCATGCTGTTAACCCCAGGGAGTGCTCACTTCTTAGTGATGCCATCCTCCCAACTCCAAAAGATGAGTCATTGTGGAGCCAAGTAACTAAAGGGGCAAATAACATTCACACATGGTCTGGCAGAGCAGCACGACTGTCCTTGGTGAGACACAGACTTGGCTGAAGTCAGTCAAAACTTTCATCCTGTTGGCAGTTTTTGTCTCGCAGGTGTCCTCTGTTCAACTGCATCTTTCACTGTGTGTGTTGCCTAACCGATACCTCTGTGCAGTCTTGCAATTGTATGAACCCGTGCACTTGTGTGCACATGAACATGATGCATGTATGGGTCCATGGTATACTGTCTAGGAGTAAGCCTGTTGCCCTACAGGTAAGCCTTTGGAGCCGGCGACATTTCCTCTTACACTACTGTCAGATGCTGCTCAGCTGTTGTCTACAGTGCTTCTTAACGGTCTGGGGAGCAATGTACCCTCCTGTCCTTCCTCAGCACACCAACGCACCCCGGTGACCCAGCCAGGGTCAAAGGTCAGCATGAAGCCTACAGCTAGCACCACAACAGTCACTCTGAAAGATGTTCCTTGTCCCCTTCACCTTCACTGAGATAAAAAAGAGTACGTCTACAGGGCTGGAAAAAATATCTGCCTTTTTTCATATTTAATTTGTTTTTTGCTCTTTTATGCAATAAGTAGATTGTTGAGATTTATCCAGTAAGATGTAAATTAGATGCACTTGGTTTGATCCGTGTCATTTTTAAATATCTAACTTTTAAACTGAAGTTATCTCCATGCAGCATTTTGGACTTCAACTTTGCAAAGAAGAAAGTTCTCACTGTAATTTGCAATACTTTGAAGATGTTCAATAAATTCAAAATGAGTTTGAATTTGAAAGCAGTCAAGCTGGGTGAGAGGACTGTTTAGTATTGAAATGTGCATGAGGCTGTGGCCTAAATATGTATCACACTTCCTCTGCACATCCAACAGGCGGGGAAAACTGCCAACACCACGGTGTAGTTAATAGTGTGCAACAGCTGCCTTCCTCCATCTTTCTGCTTCAGCACAACATCAAGAGGGCAACAGCAGCATCCCATTAATTATCGTATTAATAATTTAGGTGGCTAATTTGGTTACGTGTAATCAAACCAGCTCAAACCTGGCTACAAAAACAACAAACAAGCTAAAAAAAAAAAAAAGAAAAAAAAAGCACGAGGACTTGCTGAAATTGTTCTCTCAGTAGACAATCAAATAACAGCAAAAACAGATTATAGGTATACGAGAGCAAGATTAGAAAAATAGTGCATCCGTGACTAGTCCCAACTATGGATGGGGGAAGGAGGAAATCCATCATCACACTACCGGTGCTACCATAGCAGAGCCTTTATTGTGCCAGAACAAGATTTAGTATGTCCCATGTCACCATGCTAATATGCTAACACGTTGATGTTAAGCATGTATTTGGTTTCCAACGATCCTCATCTTAGGTTTGTTATGAGGTGGTGGTTATAAACGGACCCAAACGCACAGCAGAATATTCCAACCAGGAACTTTTGTTCTCCCAGAATCGAGACAATGAATGAATACAACACCTAATGTTCGAGTTCACAGGTGACGAGGCGCCAATAGTCTTTGATCATCTTTCTGTCTCCACCTGAGTCGAGGAAAAGCTCCAATGACTCTCACCGGGGGGGAAAGCCGACTGGTGCGGCCACGTGAGCCGGAGGCGCGTCCCCGCTCTGGTCCGGGCAGGATCAGGGAAGGGCAGACAGAGAGACAGAGAGCGAGAGAGAGAGATGAACACAGGGGAACAATACTGGACGTCTCCATCGTGCAGGTGAAACCCGAGCAGGAGACAGACAGGGAGTCAGAACCGGAACTTCTCACTGAATGAACCAGACGAACTTACGCGGACTTGGTATCAGGCAGGTAGACGGACAGACTGACGACGGTGGGGAGAATGGCCGGAGAATATATACCAGCTGGTGGTGATCACTGGGATACGGATCAGCCGCACCTACAGAGAGGGGCGTGGCCGAGGAAGGAACTCGGAGGCAGGTACTGCAGGAAGACAGGACACAGGGGACAGGGGGACTGATCTGATCGGGGGAAACAGAGGTAAAACACACGAGGGTCAGACAGAAATCCTAACAAGGGTCGTGTGTTTGCATGTCAACATTTACTAAGTAACACTAAATACAAAGTACAGCTGAAAATAAATAGAAATGTCGTTATTGTCATATAAAATGTTATTAAATGTCATATTTCAATCACTGTTTTCATGTCGTTTTCACGTCATTTTCAGGTTTGACTGGCAATCGTTGTTTTTTCCCTGAAGACTACTTTTTGGCATTTGCCTTTATCAGATAGGAGCAGTTGTAGAAAGATAGAAAAAGGGGAAACGAGGGAATAACTGGCAGGAGAGGTCCTGCTGGCCGGCATTTGAACCAGGGATTACTGCTGAAGGCATTTAGGCTGAAGTGGTCTGTGTCCTAACTTCTTGACTGTTGGGTCGCACAAATAACGTCATGTCGTTGCCCGCTTCTTCTTCTGTGGTTTGAGGGCACGTGAGTGGAGAATTAGTGCTACCATGGTACAGTTTATTTTGACTCGTGGCACTTGTGCACTGTAATAGTATTAGTCTTTGTATATTAAAGTTGGTATTTATATCTGAACATGGTCAATTTTTGTTCATAAAGACTAAAAGGCAAACAGGAATCTAATTCTGTTCCAAATGTTCAATGCCAATAAAAGGCTCTTCATAGTGATATTAATAATATTTAAATTTGATAAGGTGTACAATATAACAGTGGCCTAAATTGAACAGAGAAATCCTTAAACACAATTATTTGTGAGCAAATTAATTGTCAACTAAAGTTTTATGATCCTGACAGCCCTATTCATTCACTGTGATTGTACAGTCACAGTGGAGACACAAAATTGAATGGCTGTCTTCTCACAGTTATTGAGATATTTTAGTGTTGACCAAAGTGGTGCACCAACTAACCCACAGAACCCCAACATAAAACACTTTTTACAGTATCGTCCACAATGACAGTCAATACAGTATTTCATGCAGAAACATTAAAGGGATAGTTACCACGGTATGAGCAATAGGACCAAATCTCAGTCTAACCCAAATTTATATGGTCTGACTGTACATCCTCATATTGCCTCAAGTCCCAACTGATTTAATTTTCTCCAGTCATTTGTGTAACTGCTCATATTAATCACTTTATAACACATTCACCAGCCCCCGACTGCAGCTTTGTTAAATTGAACCCACTTAACCCAGCCGTGTGAGAATGAAGACACTCCATACTTTCAGTTTAGCGATGGACACTTTGGGCTACTAATCCACATTACAGGTTAGAGACACAAGTGAGTGAAAGAGACACTACATCAAAGATGAGGCTGAGAATAAAGCCCCATCCTGCGGTGGCCTTAATCCTTCAACACCTGCGATTTGAAGCACACTCCTTTGATGTTGTTGGTTCAGCTAGAAAGAAAGAGACTTGATAGGGGGAGACAGAAATGGGTGGATAATAGGCTGCGTATTTAACACAGAACTAAACTGAAATGCGAGTTAAAGTGACAGATAGCAAATGAAGCCTTTTATAACTCTTCGATGATAGAACTCCAGGAAGGTTTACTGCATCATCTCGCTGATAAAGTACTATAGCAGACTGCTGACTGGATATCTGGTGATGTCTGGAAGCAGTAAATATATAAAATTGAAAGTCAGCAGCAATTCATACAGACATTGAGCTTGTCTGAGAGCTCTAGACATTATTTCATACACAGTGCTTCTTTGATCCAGACCTCTCTGTGCTGAATAGTCCCCCAACATGTCTCTACAGCCCCCACGCGATAGGGAAGTCATTAAGAATCCTGCTTTTCGCTTTTATGCTATTGTTTCTGTGAGGTTTAATGCTGTTCATTATTCATGCTTTTCGGTGAACGTGCTTCATTAAAGAGTTCACAGATGAGTCAGGGTACCCTATTGAATTCCCCTGTGAATTCACTCGACCAAAAGTGTGCAATTAAAACGTATGTAGCACAGTTCCTCTTTGTATATTAGTCCCTGTGAAACATAGCTAGAGTCAGGGTGTAGCAAGTTCCAAAGGAGTCCAAGACAAAGTGAAACCAGTCCGAATGGCGTCTATAAGCAATCCCAACCGCCCTCTGTGTATCATAATTACAGCTCTAATTTACAAAAAAAAAAAAAAAAGACTAATCTATGTAACCACATTATAGTTTTTATGTTGTATTATTACAGAAATAAGTTGTCATTTTACAGAAAATGTGATAGTTGACCAGTCATTCCAGTCATTTTTAAGCAAATATACAACAATTGTTTGCGGTTTCAGCCCCTAAAATGGTGATTATTTGCTGCTTTTCTTGACAGTCTAAATAACTATGTTTTTAGTTATGGTCTCTGAGATGAGGGCTGTTGTTTGCGCTGCACATCTAACATCTTGGATAAAACCAGCTGTTGATCACTGATCTGTGAATGGACTGTCTTTTCACTTAAACTGCTGTGAACAGTTGATCGACTTTTGATCTGCTAGCTTTACATGGCAGAGTTTGCACTTCACCTCACTCTTGTTTATATTTTTTTTCATCACAGAACCTTGTGAATGACCCAAGTAGTCTTGGTATATTTTCTGCTGTTAATGGCAACTGGAAAACAGCTTTAGGAGCATTCCCGCCACCCTCTGGCGGCAGTAACGCATTTCTACCGGGTGCCAATCATGACCCATCCTTAGTTATGAATTGTTGTTCTTGTAATATAAAGGTGTCACATTGGGCCCTCTGAAAATGTGGTGGGCATTTGTCTCTATTTTCTCTTATTTTATAGCCCAAATGAACAAGCAGGTGGTTGAGGATAAAATTTATGACCAACAGCAGTAATCCACCAACAATGACAACACAACACAATAATCCAGGCTACCACACAATGAAACAATATGATATGGGACAGAGAAGAGAGGGTTGAGCCCGGGGCAGCCAGCTCTGCCACCGCAGGCCAGCAGGAGCCAAGCTGAAAGGACAAAATCAGCACAACGAGCAACAAAGGATACGAAGAGGACAGATCCTGTCATTTTTACATAACTGAGATGATGTGAATAATTCCTGGACATCAGAGGACACACAAACACACTAGAGTAAAAGAAAATAGCAAGAGCCATGTAAAATCTAACACTTGGTGCATGAATGTACGGTGATAATACATCTCCAGATGTAACATGAACATATATTTTGGGATACACATGTATTATGCTCACATGTATTTTTATTATCATAATATGCTGATTTTTTTTTTCAAACAATTCTTTTGGTTTAAAATGTCAGGAGCCCAATGTGACACCTTCAGTTTGTGTGTGTTGTTCCATCAACAACCCTCAACTCTAACCCCATTTAATTCATTTTCTAAGGAGACAAAGACCAGAGGAAAATCTACACAGGTTGATAAGAATACCTTATTGTCAGTGTATCAATCAATTACTTGATGAGCTGTTTTAGCACTCCATTAATTAGAGCTACAACAAATAGTTTCTTTAGAGATTAATCTGATGATTTAAAAAAAATATTTGTTTTTCATTCAGCTAAAGATTATTGTTCAGATTGATTGAGTCCAATGGAACCTTTTTATTTATGCTTATTCTTTCCCACCAAGAGCTCACAACCCAAACATATCCAATATACATAAAACAGCTGGATCTAAAAACACTGCTTGGCATTTTGCTTTATAAATGACTTAAATGATTAAACAATTATCAGTGTTATTACTGATTCATTTTATGCCAATTCACAAAAAAAATAAATTAATCAACCACAGTAGCTGTTTCAGCACTACTATATTTAATTTCTGCTGGAAAGAGATACACTGTAACGTATTGGTGTTATTTTAGTGAGAAGATAACTTAACACAATCCTTTCCACAGTAAAATCTATATTTGTCCAATATGATCACATTTTTTGTTCCAGACAAATAATACCATTAGTAATTATAGTCATGTTATTATAACTGGAAAGATGCTGCCCACTGAATAATCAATAAATGACATGTAATTTGTCTCCGGTTCTTCTGCTCATGTTAAATCTCAGTGCCTGTACCACCAAGCAGACCTTCTTTCCAGGACTTTGTTCTGAACCCAGCATGTTTGGGGGGGGTGGGTTGGGTATAAGAAACTGGGTGTGGCCAAGCTGTTGTCATGGCAACTGAGTTATCACTGCTTTGAACCACAACCACCAGTCCCTGCACGGAGTGAAGAAACTCGGTTGCCAATAACAGCATGTGCAGGCAGCACACTGTCATGTATTCTCCATGGTAAAATATTAGAAGTTGGCAGTCTACAGTGTCAGGCAGAGTCTCTCTTCCTGTCTGACATGCCAATGCGAAGCACAGAGCTGTTACATGGACAAGCAGGGTGCTCAGCGCTTTCCCATGCAATTCCTATGTGCAGACCTGTTATAGCCTGGGATAAAACCTATTCCAGTGTGACAGACTGATAGCCTCTCTGGCTTCTGAGTTCAGATATGCACAGTCCATCAGTTATACTGCCAGCAAATGTGGCAATAGTGCTGTACAGCAATATCTTCCTTAATAGGCTGGCGCTGTTATAAAACACAAGGTTACGTGGCATTATTGGGCTTCATAAACAGAGTCCTCGGGTTCGTGTGACCTGCAGACAATCCCACCGAGGAGGTTGTAGGACGTAAAGGAGAGGAGCTGCTCTGCAAGCCTCATGATGTTCCCACTGAGGTAACAACAGCTTTTCATTTTATGTTTACCTCCAACAAACACTTCTGCTCAGTGAACATTAGAAGCTGTATCAGAATAATAAAAAAACAGCGTTGTTAATTTACATGTCTTTTATCCATGTTTGGATTAGTAAAAAACCTGGGTGCTATCAGCCCCTAGTGCAGTTCCATCAGCTGAAAGCTTTATGTGAAGACTCTCTTACTAATTTAATATCACAGCCAACCTGGCCCTCAAATTGTTGCATTTAGAAGATTATAGATTATGCACTTCCTTCCAACACTGATAATTATTCAATGGAAGCTGCTGTGTGCCTGATGAAAAAGCTTTGAGTTCAAACTGCTTGATCAATACAGGATTATACCTTAAATATATCATCAGACTAAATTGCTAAAAGCCATATAAAAATGACTTGGCGTTCAAATATGATGCAAATATCACCATCTGGTGGTAAAATATAGCACTGCAAAAACTGCTGCATGGCATGCCAAACAAAATTGACAAACTAAAAAGAGAAATTCACAATAAATGAAAAGATAAATATAACTTAATGGTTTGATGAAGGTAAAAAAAAGGCTGCATGCTGATGATACTGAAATATAAACTGGATAAGAGGTCATAAGTTAGATTACTATAGCTCAGATTTAAAAAAAACAATCTGTTTCGGTACAAAAGTAAAGTTTGTCCACATATACTTATAAATATAAATGGGACTCTTAATGAGGCCAAGGCATGCTGCTATGTTAAACCTGGTCACATCTAGACTACATCTATATATCTGAAATTTTAAAACATACACAAGTGTATCATTTCTCTTCAGCCAGGAGGAGAATATAATCAGTTGTAGTTATTAAAATGCATTAGCTTTCTCATTTAAAACTTTGGTCAGCTTTAGAAACATCATATGATGATTAAATTGTGTCAATATAACGTAATGTAAAGTTTTCTCTCTATAAAGTGTTTCTCAGTGACCATAGGTTATATTTAATGGTATAATTGTCTCATGTCAGTGTGTGGAGTTGTTAAGGAAGGAACTCATCTACACACCTGACAGGTAGAACACACCTTCGCCTGTCAGGAAACTCCTGTCTTTGTCCCTCTGCTGTCCCCAAGAGTCCTGAGAGAGTCGGAATAATGAAACATATTGATCTAACAATTTCAACTTGACTGCCAACCTCTTAACAACGTGCTTAACAACCAAAAAGGAGCCTTTCATTTGAAGTGCTTATGTTTTCGGGTCAGCTGATTTAAAAGCAAATATTACAACAACAACAACAACACGTGTTCAGCCTGAAAACAGTCCCAGCTTCTCCCAGTCACGTGTGAGCTGGCCGGCAGGAAGGCACCGTCCCGCTTCTCCTCCGAGATTTCCGACAGTTTTCGGCAGAACGTGAATGCAGCAAAAGAGCCGTTCGCGCCAAGCGGACAGCAGACCTGACGTCGGTCATCGGAGGCTCAGCGGGACACTTTCTGCAGCTTCTGGGAAAACGAGGAGAAAAGATTAAGGATGTCCTGTCAGCTACACACTGTTTGAAGCGCCATATTTATTTCCTGAAAGTAGCTTAAAACCTTCTTTCATAAGTGAGGCGGTATGTTTGGGTGCAAGAGCGCCTGGTTTTCCAGTAGTGTGCCCGAGATGTACCGCGACTTCTGGAGTAAGTAACCTTTCATCGGGACGGTGTTAACGCTGTATATACTAACGCTGCTGCCTAGTTAAATCAAACAGCAACTAAATAATGTTACGAATGTTATTTTATTTAGCTGGTCGTGTTTTCATAAAATATTCTGTTGTTGAAACAAGTCTTAAAGATGTTATTTATATTTAGCTTAGCATACCAGAGCCTTGTCTTTAAAGGCCCTTCGGAGAGCTCAGTTCAGGTTGGACCTGCTGTCCATTGGCCGGTGCTGGTCGCTTGGATTTTCCTATTTAAATGTAATATTTGTTTGGATCTCAACAGCAGGGACAAAGCCTGCTTCCACCAGACTTGCTTACAGCTTCAGATATGTTTTTTTTTTGTTTTTTTTTTCTGACTTGTGTTGCAGTGATCGCAGAGTTTGGGCTCCTGGTGCTGAATGCTGATTGGTCAAAGCTGCTCCAGTAGTTTATAAGTTTAATCAACTGGGTAGGATGTAATGACTGGAATTTATGGCCCATAAATTCATGCTGTAAACTTGGGATTGTTATTTATCTAAGTATGAATGTGTGTTTTTTTTTTTTTGCCCCAACTGAACTCAGGGTTTGTGTTGTAAACTTGTATTTCAACATTGTGAGGACATTTGTCAATGACAGTGTGTACTCATCTAAAAACGGCAGCGTTGGTGTCCGTCCGTGGTTTCGTGTGGTGCGGATGTTATGACATTTGTTCACGTGACGGCAGCGTTTGACCACCGTCCTCATCTGGTTCACCTTGTTTCTTGCAGCTCTGGAAGGTGGCACCATTTCCACCTGGAGGACAGCTGATTACCTTTTCAGTGCAGATGCTACGTGTCTTGATACTCGCAGGTGAGCTTTGATGAAACAACTGGAAATCTGGACATAAATCATGCCGTAGACCATTTGTAACCCGTTTCTCCCGCCATGCATTTGAATCTAAACACTGTAGGTTTGTTTTTCAGGATATTTGAGAGCAAAGATTACCTCTGGAACAAAGTGACGGTTTTTCACAGCTTGTTTCTGTCCGCCTGTGAAAAGCGTCAGAGTGTGAAGTCCGTGTGCATCGGTCATTATGTGCTGCCTCCAGCCTTTGTACAGGACGGTGAGGGTTGCTCGATGTTTATTCATTCTTTATTTAAATCTGTACTAAACCTATGGTGGAGAAGTCTGAGAGGATGCAAGCTGATAAAAAAGATATGAAACATACTTTGTATCGTTAAATACTGAATCATTTGACTTCATTAGGTTTCTAGAAACTATTCAGAGGAACCTGTCACTCTTTGCCTGGTTTAAAATCAGGTTTATCACTTCTAACTCACTCACTGTTGCTCTAATTATTATTTAAGAGGTGAGAACCATGGTTGGGAGGTTCATTTGGGAGCGTGAGGATGAACAGTCAGTGGGACAGGTACGGACACCAGGAAACAGAGTTTACACTAATCAGATCAAGTGAATGACTGTAATCATTCATCGGTTTGACCGCCTCCTGTTGAACAGGACTCCCATGAGAGCGGTAGTCACCCGACAGAAGATGAGTATGGTGAAGAAGAAGAAGTCAGCAAAAAGGAGTATGTTGACTTTCTAATATATATTTATTGCTCAGTAGCTGTAAAGTAATTAAGACCTGCTTACTGTGTTGGCAGCTCTGACCCACCTGACACAGACTCAGACAGTGAAGTCTCTCTGGGTGATCATTCCCAACATTTTCCAGCCAGCAGCATGCTCGCAGGTGAAGTATTGGACTGAACTTCCTGTATGTCTGTATAATAAGATAACAGCAGATAAATGAAACTGTGGTTTAGTAAGACAAACTTTCATCTGAAATGTGTTCATGTTGCGCCCTTTTTCTTTTTTTTTTTCTTCTTCCTCCCAACAGGATATGTCAGCATGGACAACCTGCCCAAGTATTCAGGTGACCTCTGTGATTTCTATCCCGGGTGTTTCCGATGCTCCAAATGTAAAGCTCTCTGCTTTTTGCCGCTCATACACAAAGAGAAAAGCAGTTGTGCTTTTCACAATAGAAAACTGTAGATAACGTCCTGACAAAGGAGTTAAGTTGGTTTGTTTTGGTTGTATTTCCTTCCTCCACTTCTGTATTTAGTGTGAACATACACTGATGTAAAATAAATCCGTGTAACGTGACTAATGCTAATCTGATTTTATCGACATTATTTTATTGTATCTGCTTATTATTTTTATCCCTCTGATACAATCACTAAATCTCACGTAGCCTAATGAAACAAACCATCCCTGAAAAGGCGGGTGATGCTAACGGGTTCAGTTTTCCCTTTATACAGCCACCAAAAGAGGGAAACCTTGAGGAGAAGAGAAATACCATTGCCAAATATCTGATTTGAATCACAGTAGTAATCATAATACTGTATGTTTCATACAAAAATGTAACCTGCATTTACTTCGTCAGATAAAATGTCCATGATTTATTTCCAACAGAAAACAAACTGAAGAGCCTATTTTCAATTGGACAGTCTTGTCGGACTTAAGTAATACGACGAGGAAAAAGGGTTTATTTGCCAATTACGTGACATTAAATTGATAACAAAGACTCAACAGCAACCTACAATCAAGAACAACATCGTGTAAATATTTGTCAGAGTAAACTAAAGTAGTAATTGCTGCAGCATGTACATTTTCGCAAGTGCAGTTCCATTCCTTTTAGTGGTATCGTCCACCCTTCAAAGTGGACTGTTCCGCGGCTCTTGGGCCAATCACGTGCTTTGTTTTGGCACTAGCCCCGCCATCAGGAAGCAGTAGGCTGCAGCCTGCCGCTGTACTTTGACACTGACAGACGATTAAGACATTTCTCTCCGGACGGGACAAGTTTGTGTCTGTTTCATCTTCTCCTGGTTGGCAGCTCGGTGTTGCTTCTGACATGGCGCAGGATAATGTGTCCGTGGTGCTGCACGCTCAGGGAGACCTCAGGCTTGTACGAAACACACCACAAGCTCGCGCGTTACACTTTACATATCTCTTATGTAGTCTGCAAATCAAACTGACTGCAACTTTTTTTTTTTTTTTTCCATTATGTCCGTTTCTTGCAGGAGAGTCGCCCCGTCCCAGAGCCAGGACCAAACGGTAAGTGTGTTTCTAGTACAAACAAATACATGCAAATCATTTTGAGGTAAAACTTTAAAAATTTAAAATGTGCAAAGTGTCGCTGTGGAAATTTTGTGTATCTAATAAAAGGAAATATTTGCAATCCAGCCCTCCAGTTAACTCGGGACAATCTTGATTCTCAGCTTCAAAGCTGCTGCATTTTCATTTGGAAATACATTTTGAACTGAAGACAAATGAGCCATGGTGGATTTACTTCATTCTGACAGTCAAAACAAACACATTTGGTAGATATTTTTTTCGGGTAGTAGTAAACTTAAAAATGAGACCGCAATGACATTTTGTTAATTCATATTTAAATGATTTAATCAAATGAAAATGTCTGTTTTGTCCATCTGGTTTTGCTGCCAGAGGTTTTGCTCCAGATGCACTCTGTTGGGATCTGCGGGTCAGACGTGCACTACTGGCAGCGTGGTCGAATCGGGGACTTTGTGGTGAAGAAACCAATGGTGCTGGGGCACGAGGCATCAGGGCGGGTGGTAAAGGTCGGCTCGGCAGTCAAGAACCTGAAAGTAGGTAAGTGGGTGTTTCCTGGTGGACTCAGAGCTGTGAAGCGGCAGAGGAAATGTGCAGCGCAGCCATCTGATTACTCTGTTTAAAGGGAATTTGATACACTTTTACATTCCTAACATTATTTTTTAGCTCAGGAATGTTCTCTGGTTATTTGATCTGCAGTCATGGTTCTGTCCTTTTATACACTGTATAATGTACATATGTATCTCTCCATCCTTTCCTTGTTATGGTATAATCAAGTTCCCACCGAGCTTCACTGTGGTTTTGTCACCTTTTCAAACTCCTCCCGCGCTCTAAACTTCAGCTCGTCTCTTCTAGGTGACCGAGTGGCCATTGAGCCCGGTGTGCCTCGCGAGATGGACGAGTTCTTTAAAAACGGACGATATAACTTGTCTCCCACCATTTTCTTCTGTGCCACGCCCCCCGACGATGGAAACCTGTGCCGATACTACAAGCACAGTGCCGACTTCTGTTACAAGTAACAGTGTTTTCAGCCTCGCATGACTTTTCACTACCGATGACCTCACAAACTACCTGACCTCTGACTGCTAGATAATTCTCTTGCCTAACTTCTGCACATATCCTGTTCACTGTACTCTTCCTCTTTTCTCTTTCTGTGTCTGGTTTTCAACCGTCCAGGTTGCCTGATAATGTGACCTTTGAGGAGGGAGCTCTGATTGAACCTCTGTCTGTGGGGATCCACGCCTGCCGCAGGGCCGGCGTCACCCTCGGCAGCACCGTGCTGGTCTGCGGCGCTGGTAAGATCGAAACTCGCACAATACAACGAGTCAGCAACTTTTGTAGATATATTCCATCAACAAAATACTGCAGAGTGCCTCAGAGCGAGCTGCAAACTGATGTAGAAGAGGTGGTTGTGCTGATTTCCAGGTGCATTCCCATGCTAGTAAGGAATCAGAAACACACGGTGGGTGTAGTCACAAGCCGAAGACGCAAACTGACTCGACAAGAGAGAAAAGCCAGAGAACCTTAACATATGTTGCAGAATACTTCATATTTAACATGAGCTCGAGGCTGTGAAAACAAGATAATGAAAGTTTAAGACGCGTGTTAAGTATTGAAGCACTTGTTTCCTAATAGGAGTAAAGTTATGGAACACGGGTTCGATGCAGCTTCTACAGTATGCATGTCTCCTCCTACAGGGCCTATCGGGTTGGTCTGTTTGCTGGTGGCCAAGGCAATGGGGGCATCGCAGGTGGTCGTCACCGGTAACATACGGTTTATAGACACCAACCTCGGCTGAAATAATGCAACACAGACTCCGATAACATCCTCATAACGTCTGCTTGTCATTACCTTCCTCTGCTGGGGTCAGATTTGTCTCCAGAGCGTCTGACGATGGCCAAAGATTTGGGCGCCGACTTCCAGCTGACGGTGAAGAGGGGAGACGGAGCCCAGCAGCTGGCCAAGAGGGTGGAGGACATGCTGGGAGCTCAGCCTCACATTACCATCGAATGCACTGGTGTGGAGAGCAGCATCCAAACTGCCATCTATGTATGTGAGCCAGTAAAAGACCATTCAAACAGGTGGTCAGGATTAAGAAGCAGCTCCACACGGAAAACTGGAGCTTCTACTCGACTACAATTTAGAATTAGACATTGTCCTTTTTACTTGGGTACATTTATTTATATGATCAGCTCATAAAATATGATGTATTATAAAAGATTTAACTCCTCAACAGGATCTAAGACGGTTAAAATTAGCAACATCTCGGCTAACTTCAATCATAAAAGGCTACTTTCACGTGAATTATCTGCAGTAATGATCTCGTATATAATGTAACACTCACACTCTTTTGATGGTTAATGCACATTTTGACTGCAGAGCTTTTACTTGTAATAGAGTATTTTTGGAGTGTTAGAATATTTCTGCTTAAGTAAAGAATTAGAATCCTCTCCACCACTGACTCTTATCGGTCTCTACTTCTGATATGGAGCATAAATGAATTTCAGTATCTGCAGACAAAAATAATCCAAGTCATACCTGATTTTTTTTCCGCATCAGGGAACTCGTTCCGGAGGCGTGGTGGTGCTGGTGGGTCTTGGCTCTGAGATGGCCACCGTTCCTCTGATCAACGCTGCTGTGAGAGAAGTGGACATCAGAGGGGTCTTCCGCTACTGCAATACGTAAGAAAACATCTACCACTTTCTTTTCTTGTTCCAATACCTTAATAATTACACCATTTTTTATATTTTGCTTGATGATAAACTCTTAAAGTTACTGGTAAACTGAAATGTTTTTGTTGGTGTTGCAGCTGGCCGATGGCCATCGCCATGTTGGCATCAGGTAAAGTGAACGTCAAGCCCCTCGTGACCCATCGTTTCCCCCTGGAGCAGGCGGTCCAGGCCTTTGAGACCACGCGTCAGGGTCTCGGGATAAAGGTCATGTTAAAGTGTGACCAGAAAGACCAGAACCCCTGAAGTGACCCGCTGCAGTGAAACCAAACAGACCGACTGAGGGCGACTCAGCGTGACGGGCACAAACTGGACATTGATCCTATGAGACCGATAACGGAGCGAGTTCAGAGAGACGACTGGTCACAGAGCTGAGACGCCTCTCTGCTGAGCTGAATGCAGGTCAGACAATGTTTTTAGCGTCAAATGGTACGAATGACTATTTTATGAAGCTCAACAATGTTCCATAAACACTTTAATCATCGTCATACTGTATCTAAATAGCAAATTTCTTGAGTTTTACATTTTAATAAAAAAAAATTATTCTGTAGCACAGAAAATAAATCTTTGAATAATAATGTTGAAATCACAGAGCGCGATACATTTCTTTTATAATGTTTTGCTGAATCTGCACTACCCAACTCTAAACATTAGGGGGCACCAGAGGCTCAAAGTGAAATCGCTGGCAGACAATTGTACCAGTATGTACGATAGTTGGAACACAAGAAATCCGTGAGTTCAGCAGTGAAGGAAACGGAGTGCATTTCCAGCTGTGAGCAGCTCCTCTGTTTAGTTTGTGTGCTGCGTTGTGGAGAAACTTGTACATCAATGACACCTGAATGACCCACTTATCAGTCATATGTAGTATTCACGCTTTTGAGTCTGTTTAACTTTGTAATTTTTTTTCTGATTATGAAAACACTACAGAATAAAAAAAACAGCTTAAAAAAGAAATTAAAAACCAAATCTATCACATTAGTTCTCAGCACATGAACGCTCCTCTCTGCTGCTGTTGTGCGGATGTGTGCGGTGAGGAGCACTTAAGTTTTAGTGTTCACATAATGAACATTTATTATTATTTGCCACTCAGCAGACTGTTTCACAGGAGACTTGTTGAATTTGTCAAATGAGGAAAACTGCAGTCAGACAAGTCAAAATGTCTGCCATGAAAAAGGTCTATTCCACTCAACATACTAAGAGCCTGCAGTAAGTACCGGCTGTTGTAGTGTCCAAGAGATCATAGTACGTACAGTCTCTGCACATTCAACCTCATCACAAAATGCACAAAAACTGTTTTTTCAAGATCTTTGCAGATTTGTCCTGCCTGCTAAAAGATATTGTCATGTGTTCTGCAGCTGTGAGCAGCTTTTTATTTCCTCAGAATCAAAAACCTGCTTGTTTGTTTGATTGTTGTATGAAAATGAGACATCTGGTAACTCCTATAAAGACACAGCCTGGTAATCAACCAGAAACCAGAATTTAAAATTCGACTTCAAATAAACATTTTTGCTTTGAATAAATGCGATAAAATCCAAGCGTTTGATACAAGCCAAAACATTTGTTTCAACCTGCATTTACAGATGATAGTTTAATCTCATAAGATTTGCTAAATTGATGTTGATAAAATCAACTTCCTTTTACTTGCTAAATTAAATTCAAAGCTAATTCAAAATGTTGACTTCATCATCATTTTGATTTGTTTTTAGTTTTCATCATGTCAAACTTTTCATTTATTTTTATACCTTTTTTTTTTTTTTTTTCCTTCTTTTCTTGGCATTAGCGGGCTTCCATACAAACGGGCGATCCCTGAAAGTAGAGTCACGGTTTCCAACCGCGATCCAAATGTTATTTTTAGATTCAGTTTGCAGCTCGATCAGGTCCAAAAAAAAAAAAAAAAAAAAATCCAGCCAGGTTTAGCTCAGATTTTATTATCTTGCCACAATGACATGATACTACTTCACTAGGCATGCAACAGATAATGTTCATACGGTTAAAATTTACTACAATGCGTTGCAAAACCATTACTCCGTGGTAAGGCTTTCCTCAGTCACAGTGTGATTCACAGCTCGCTCTCTTTCCCTCTCACAACTGAAGGCCAACGTACAGTTGGGAAGATGTTTGCAGTGACTGAAACCTGTGTTTTTGTTCTGTTTTTTTTTTTTTTTTTTTTTTAACATGAGCACAATACTAGACAAGTTTCTCTTTATGTACAGACATTCTAATACTGCTTATGGCAATGAGACAGCTCACACGACACAGTTACATTCACAATCCACTCATAGTATGCATGAGTTTCAATCAGAACACTAAAGATGAACATACAGTAGAGTAGCACACAAAAAGAAAACTTCATTTTTCATACATGTGACTGGATATCAAAAGCAGTTTCGATGCATGTTAATAGTGCCAGTTATTTAAATGTGTGTGAGTGTTTGTACATGAGATTTAGAAAAGACGTATCTTGCCGTTCGGAGGTTGAACTCGTGTATTGCCTTAAAATGCAGTAAATCAAAAGGATATGGCGTTTTTCCCATAAACCCCTGCTGCAAGCATTGGTTTGATTCACATGTACATCATGTCAACTGAGCATATTTAAACCCAACGTTTCAAACACGTAACTCATTCCCCTTTTCACGGGCAACTACCATGATATCCGGCCTTTAATTGTGTCTCTGCCGTCATCGTGGTCTGCTTTCAGTAAGTATTTACAATGCAGCCGTGGCTCCCTTCCCTCCCCACAAGGTCACAATATTAGCAAAATATGTATTTACATGAGAAATAAATTAACACAGAGGAAAATGAAACTATACAAGAAGTATAGCAGAAGTATCATATTGCATTACATGAATATAAAAAAATAAACTGTGGCCCATTCGCTCGATAAGTCCGTCCACACTCATCAGAAAAGCACAGACAGGACAAATAAATAACAAACAGTATTCACACACACGCACGCACACACACACACACACACACACACACACACACACACACACTCACTCACACGCTGCCTCTTCAGCTGGTCAGATGGATTAAGCATCTTGTGTCAATAAAAATGGCTGTTGCATGTTAAGCACAGACAAGAGAGAGATGATGAAGAATTGAAGTCAACAGCCCAAAGGAAAAGAGAAAATGAACGGACGGGGAGAAGTAATCCTCCGCTAGTCAGCTCGGTTTGCACTGTAAAGATAACCGATCAGAGGCTGTCCTGTGGAGCCGTCCCCCGCCGTCGTTTATATGTACATCGGCGTCTCCTGTCCTGTGAGAAGCCTGAACATGGCCGCCGGCATGGTCTTCATGTGGATCTGGCAGGGACAGAGACGGCAGCACAGTTTCAATGAAATGGACAAACAACACCATCCTGTTGACAATTGTGTGCATCAGTGTGTGTGTGTGTGTGTAAACAATGGCGTGAAAGTGATGGACCCAAACCAAGAGATCTCATCACTAAGCAGACAGTAAAAAAAAAAGGTGAATTTAGAGGGTTTCTGTATAAAAGTAACGACCTAAGAAGGGTCTTTTTATATATATATATATATTTGTTCATGGTAACAGACATGCATGTCTATATTTTAGCAGCTTTTTTCAACAGTGTGGCAGGTTTGGCTCTTAGTAGTTCTTTAATCTTTCACTAAGACTTAACTAGAAACAGCACAAGTCAAGAAGTCCGGACTTGTAGTGTCCAAATACGCACTACATGCTTCCTGTAGTAATTATTCAATAGTTTGTTGGCTTCTCTCTTTACTTATTTTCTCCCGAGTCTGGATTCCTTTAATATTTGTTTGATTTAGGCTCGATTTTTACTTTGGCTAGCGATTTGTTTTGGGTTACGATTTGCTTGTTTAGATTTGGTTTACTAGTGTTTTATTTCGAGTGGGTTTGCTTTGTGAATCGGGTAATGCAATGAGGATCTGAGGTTATTTCAGTAGGCAGGCAAATAATGCAGTTGAGTGGGCCTTTGTTTTTTTTGTTTTTTTACCAGATCAGGCAGCAAGGAGACGTGACTCCTTTGTTGTACACCGGCTTGTTGGTATTAGATTAAAAACCCACGATGGCAGCATGGGGCCAGCGGATTATTTCACCCGCATAAAGGTTTGATTTCGGTACTCGTCTCACAATCCTGCTCGGCTGTTAACCTGTAATGAAGGCTCTCCGTTAAAATGTCAAAATGAGAGATAAAACAACCCGTCAAGTTCAGACAGTTGCTTCCGAGTGACACGAGGCTTTAAGGTTGAGCAGAACTCCCCGCGACGCGGACGCCGAACTCGATGTGTTAAAACAGCGGAGCGCTCCCGGTATCCATTCCTCGTCTGCACGGTGTCGTTTACTGACCGCGACGGTGCGTTACGTGCAAAGTGTCTGTGTCGGGACGCTATCGTGCTCCGTGTGTGTGTGTGTTTGTGTGCATCTGTTTAACCTCGCCAACAGAGTTGGAGAGGGCCTGGACAATCTTCTCGTGTGCTGTGGCCACAACACTCTGCCCGTTGATCTCGATGATCCTGTGACCCACACGGACGCCGCCTCGCTCAGCGATGCCTCCTCGCATCAGACTGCATATCTGAAAACACACAAATCAAAATGTCCTCATGCACTTGAATGCTTATTATAACAGAAATACACCAGCATGGTGATGGCATCTGAATCTGAGGCCGTAAGGCTACAAAAGATTATAATTCACATTTAAACGATGGAACTGATGACACGTTACGTCCTCGCTAAAGATAAGCACGTTGTTTCAGCGGGCATTGAATCAGGGTCAAAATAACAATTCATCACAACACTGACACGGCGTGTCTCAGCGTTCAATAAAGACCGTGAATCTTAGCTGAGACAAGAATGTGAAAATGGTGCTGGTAAAATATACAGAATATACCACACTGAGCATTCAAGTTAACAATCTGTCCACATTATATGTGTAATTGATTTCTCAGTTTGTACTTACAATGCCGTTCTGGACACTGAATCCCAGCTGATACTTTAGATCCGGTCTCTTGATGAGGACCGTGGTAACAGGAGGGCAGCTAACAATGTTCATTTTCACCTGGACTTGGTTCTTTAAGCCCTTCAACAGCGAGAGAAAAAACACACAAAATGTTAACGCTCGTTCATTTTCACAGACATTGTTTGGCTGAATGTTTAAAAACCAAGTCCCGTGATGTGTTTCACAGCTTCAGCCGCCTCTTCAGGGTGTCGGTACCTTAATGATTCCCTGACAGGTGGCGAGCGGCAGCCCCACGAGGCTGGTGTTGTTGATGGACATGATCTGGTCTCCGATGCTGAGCTTGCCGGAGCGAGCTGCCGGCCCGCCGTTCATCATGTTGGCCAAGATAACTGTGGGCAGGATGGAGCCCCAGCCGGACTCCACGATCACCACACCCAGGATCTCCCCTTTACTCTTCTCCAGCTGCAGCTGTGGAGAGGAAGGAGACGATCCGTTGGTCATTTTTCCGTTTCATCATGAACAAATACTGACATCTCATAATTCAAACTATATGATTGGAGCACATCGAGCTGATTTCAACACTGCCTCTGAAGAAAACGCACCAGTGTTGAAGCTACCGGTCTGTTCGCTCCAGTCTTTTCTCATCTCAGATATTTGCTGGAGAGGCACCAGACTCAGACTACAAACGGCTGGAGAATGTATAAAGAACTCATTATCACTGAAGACATTATGATTCCTTCCTGACACCTGTCAGAAAAAATAGTTTCTTCTAACCGGCGTTCATGGATGAGAGCCGGGATCGGCGGTGTAACAGCAGCCCTGCAGCTGACGGGGTCGGGTCTCTTTAGCGAGTAGAGAGGATATGGATATCAGGAAACTGAGCTGCTGAGAACAAAGCAGCGACTGGCGGTGAATTCCCTCTGATGCCAACAGAAACTGAATCACTCTGCTGCAATGAATCTCGGCGTGGGCAGCTTCGGTTGGATGCTGCCAGCGAGAGAGCCCACGTGTGCATTAGTATGGATGTTTTCTCCTCACTTGGACGGAGGTGTGCTGAACACAGAAGATAAGCTGGAAAAGTCGAGCCAGAGCGTCAGGACTGAGGTCGGACGACCTCTGAGTGAGTATTTGTGTCACCTGTAATGTGATGTTTAGGCCAACAAAGTGGGCGACGGCGGTGAAACGCTGCAACGCCGGACGAGTGGTTTTCTGGACACCTTGTGTTGTTTGTGTTTCCAGCAGCTGCTAACGTTACAGTGTGCCATCGGTACCCGGGGCTCTCCCTGACGAATAACCACCTTCTTTCCTGGCTTGAGCTCTCTGCAAACTACATCATCTGGCGTCTTATCATGTTTTTTGTTGAGTGGATGCTACAAGGGGAGAGACTTGGCAAAGGGAAGTGAAAGATTTGGTGGTTCGGGGTCAGAACTGCGCACGCAACACATCCGAGGACACGGAGCCACTGCTGGCACGGATTCACCAGCAGGAAAACTCAGAAAAACTCAGCTGCTTCGGTAAATATAGCAGCACTGAGGAATGTACTTCTCCAATAAACTACATTTACCATCAACAGTAAGTTGGCATCCGCATAAGAGGTGGCACATTTTCCCCTTTAATCTCCACAGCATCACAAACCTCCACCTGCATCATCTCGGTAAACAACAGGACAACGTGAACCGCCGTTAAACCGATCTGACCCGCAGGCCACCGGTGAGGTGTCTCCATGACAACCAAGTTCTGCTGAGACGGAATACGAGTTCAGACAGCAAAACATTACCACCGCTTTATTTACAGCAATTCATTACTTGTATATCAATGTTTCACTTTACAGATCCAGCTATTGTGCACATTTCAGTATTATACACGTTCTCACTGTTCGATAACAATCCTGGTGACCAGCAGGTGCTACTCGCACACGAGGCCTTCAGACAATGAATTTACTCTTCGCACCGTTGTGAAGGTGAGGAAGCTCCGGAGCTTCCAGAAAGTCCAGGTTCCCCATCACTCCTACTTGTTCATGTGCCTCTAACAAGAGCGGCTGTGGTGCTGTTGCCCGTGCAGCCTCCCTTGCTCATACAGCAGAAACACTTTCAGTTTCTAATTCTCCAAAAGCCTCCAGGAATGTGTTTAGGGCACGGTGTTCGCTAAAGAGGAAACGCTACAGGAAAAAAAAAGAAAGAGCTGACATGCTCAGAGTAGATTTTACTGTAACATCTGCTTAATTAGCTAAACGCTGCTATAGTGGTGCCGTTCCTCCAGCATAAGTGGATTTGTGCCACATGTAAAGTCTCACAGTGTTTACGTCTCGTTTTTTCCTGCACAAACACAAATAAATATCTGCATTAAAAGACGCAAAGAATCTCCTGCGAGGCATTACTGCACGTGCCGTAGACTTAATATAGACCGACCTCTTTGCAGTTCTCAGAGTTGGAGAAGTGAATGAGGTCGTCGTTGTACATTTCCTGGGTGTTGATGATGTCACTGTACTCCTTCTGACTTAGGTCCTCGGGGTTGATGCCGTTGGCCCTCAGGAACTCCTGGTAAGCTACGCTGAATGCCTGGCCGATGGACTGAGCGATGAGCTGGGCCTGCAGAAGGAACACGAAGCAGCAACGTAAACACATGTTTGTGAACTTGTTTTGTTCGATCCACAAAAGCTAATCTATAAGTTGCATACAAATAACAATACAGCAAGAATAAAGCTTCGGGTGGCATCAAACAACAGATACACAGAGTGTGTCAAGAGTAGGTTCAGGCATTATATAAACGGATTCTCACTGACAAAAGCTATTTGTTCCCACCGAGAGAAAAACAGATGAAAACAAACGTGTGTACAGATTGCTGTTGTTTCAGTCAGAGGAAGTGAAGGTTAATGGAGACAATGGGCAGAAAAACACATCTACACAAAGTGGATTTACTTTACTGCAGAGACAGAATGAGAAACAATATCAGCTGAAAGAATGTCGGTCATAAGTGATGAAGGTGTTCCACATAGATGCAACACTTTGAAGCCGTTATTACCAACTTCAACTCCATGCATGCATACGGAGTAAAGAAAAAGTGAGTCTTTGTGTAAATTTGACTTAAAAAAATAACAGCAAATTTCTTTTTGTCCGGAAGGTATTGTATTGGTGGTAACGTGGATTGCCATGATCTTGTGGCTTTGAAAAAAGATAACGTTGCCAAAGAATGTAGGTCATAGTAGTTTATATGTAAAGCAGGTAGAGCAGGAGTGGTGGGTGGGAGTATCGAGGGGAGTAGATCTGGGACACCAGGACTGCTGTGGAGCCTTGCAGAGGTGCCGTGGGTTTAACTCCGTGAAACACCGGTGAAGGGAGGAGCCCACTTCATAACCCCAGTGAGATACTGCACACTCTCACCTTGTCGCTGAAGCTTTGTACCAGGTGGTTTCTTACTTTGCTGTATGAGCATAGCAAGCATAGTACTAGTATAGCCTGCTGTGAGTTAATGAGGCGTTAGGTAGGTGAAGACAGGTAGTAATATTAAGTCAGTTGACCCTTGAGGAATTTTAGTGATAAAATGGCACTTGGCGGCCCGGTGGTGGAGTGGTCAGCACCGTCGCCTCGCAGCGAGGTTCTGGGTTCAAGTCCCGGCCGGGGCCTTTCTGTGTGGAGTTTCCATGTTCCCTGTGGCTTCGTGGGTTCTCTCCGGGGACTCCGGCTTCCTCCCACCGTCCAAAGACCTGCATGTCAGGTTAACTGGTGGTTCTATAAATGTCCCTTCGGTGTGAGTGAGAGTGTGAATGGGCTTTGTTTGTCCGTCTCTGCGCGTTGTCCCTGTGATGGACTGGTGAACCCTGCCTTCACCCAAAGTGAGCTGGATAGGCTCCAGCCCCCCCGTGATCCTGTTCAGGATAAGCGGGTATAGATGATGGATGGATAAAATGGAACTTTGTGTGAATGTTAAAACAAAATCTTTTGTCAAGCTGTGATTTGAATGTTTTCCTAATTAACTGAATACCACACTTGAATATAAATCTCTTGCAGAATTCGCAGGCATCAATAGCCCAAACTCACACCACCAATTAGTTTTTCACAACAATGGAAAAAGTCAGGAAACAGGACACAAAGCACGCAGCCAGTGGAGCCACAATAACAGAAACAGTATAGAAGTTAATGGATGAACGGCTGAACGGTTCTATTATAACTCTGGCCGGCCTTTAAAACCTGGCAACAGAATTAGATGAAGAGGGGACAGATTGGAGTCCAGCCTTTTACACTGACTGGCACAGAAACTGAGCTGCTGGCTCCTCAGTGCAACATTGTTCACAGTGCCAAGTCTTCCTGAATCTGCTTCAACAAGGCAAGCAGCAGCTCAGTTTGGGTAAGAAAAATAAAAGTGGGCAGTCAATTTACTTTATTGCACATCAGTGGGTACTGCAGCGTGCACAACAACATTTTGGGAATTTCTATTTATGAGAAACAACATTTAGAATAATGTGGATGAAACATCCATCCATCATCTATACCCGCTTTATCCTGAACAGGGTCACGGGGGGGGGGGGGGGGGGGGGGGGGGACTGCAGCGTATCCCAGCTCACTTTGGGTGAAGGCAGGGTTACACCCTGGACAGATCACCAGTCCATCACAGGGACACGTAGAGACGGACGGAAACAAAGACCATTCACACCAATTAACCTGAGGTGCATGTTTCTGGATGGTGGGAGGAAGCTGGAGAACCCTGGAGAGAACCCACGCTGGATGAAACATGACATAACAAAAAACTTTGATCACGGAGCCCAAACTCAGGAAAAAGCTCGTACTGGTGATAAGCTGAAATAACATCCGACAAACACCTGGAAGTGTCATCTCCCCACTGTCTTGAAGCGTAGAAGGATTCAGCTGCCAAATGAGAACTCTTACAACAATGTGACTTCCTCTACTGTCATCTGTGTGACATCTCACCCGAGACAACTTCTCTCGTAAACACACAAACAGACACAGCGACGCAGCGGGTTTGTGAATCTGAAAAGAGTCACTTACATCCTCAGACTCAAAGACATGACATATCATCTTGTACTGCTTCTTGGCCTCGGGCGCCCCGGGCGTAGTCTCGATGCAGTCCTGTGAGGCGGTGCGCGGCATCCGGCGTCTCGCCATCAGGACCACGATGTTCCCAATGTCAGCGATGTAGGATATAGTGCGGAGTGCGTTGTCCATCATCGTTTCCTGTCGGCATGCCAACCACAACCACACACGATAAACAATACTCAACAATAAAGTACAGTATTGATTTGTGATTTTATCAGCTAAACATTAGAGGAACCAACTGTGATGATGATGATGATGTCGGCAGGGCCCGGCGTTATAGCCATATTTTATCGTATCGTCATATGAGACTGGATATCTCCTGAGATTTTGGATATTGTAATATCATATTCTGGGGTAACTGTTGTATTTTCCTGGCTTTAAAGGCTGCAAGAGGGGACATAGTAAATTGGTGTCACTTTCTGAATTTATCCGACTGTTGTAGCTCTTCTATCATTTGCCTTGTTTGCATATTACTGATGAATATTTATCAAAAATGTCAATGTTTAAATATTTTGTGAAAGCACTAATAGTAATTTCTACAATATTGTTGTGATATCTATACCGAGGTATTTGGTCAGAAATATAGTGAAGTTTGATTCTGACCATATGGCAGTGACCTAGATGTTGATATGAAGGACACCACCCGTCTTCAACTTACTGGGATTTGAAAATGTTTTTGGTTTACAGCTGTGAGCCCTAAAATCAAATAAAAGTCACCTGCCCCTAATATCAAAAACAAATAACAAATGAACACAGGAACATTCACTAATTCAGCATCTCTGGACCAACTCCCAAAAAGCTGATGATGTCATCAATGCAGGTCTATATTCATAGATTTCAAGTTAATGAAGATGACTGGGTCAATTCTTGTAAATATTAATTTCACTACAACAGCAATGCAATGTAGTGAGTGCTGCATGTGACAATTAGTGTAATCATCAACTAATCTGTGGATTTTTTTCCCCCTCAATTAATCGCTCAGCTGTTTGGTCCTTAAATGGAAAAAAAAAAAAAAAAAGAGTGAAAAATGTCAACCAGTGTTTCCCAAAGTTGAAGGTGCAGCTTAAAATGTCTTATTATTCGCCAAACAGCCCAAAACTAAAACAAATATTCCGTTTATTATCATGAAGAACGAAAAGAACCAAAAAATATTCAAATTTAAGAAGCTGAAATCAGAGAATCTTAAGCAATTTTTCAGTAAAAACATTCTAAAAACAATAAATCAAGGGCAAAACAGTAGATTATTTTCTGCCAATGAACTAACTGTGAATCAACTAATCATTGCAGCTCTAATGCATTGCAATGCAACATAAATCCTACCTGCTTCTTTTTTGTTGAAAACGTGGTTGATGACTTGCCAACTGGAGCGAGTCAGTAAAGCATCAAACTACAAAGAGGAAACTAGAACAGAAGCAACGCACATGCTACAAATATGAGTCCACGGTAGAGCCGAGAAAGAACGACACATTTGAACTGCTAAAATTATGTAATAAGACATATTTCATCACAGTGAGCTTTGAATTAGAATTTACCTGCTGCTACTATAGCTTTGAGAAACAGGAACTGTTTCTGATGATTATCCTTTTTCTGACAACAGCTGGCTTCCTTTGATCAGAACAATTTTTAAATGAAAGTGTGCACCATGTTTGTTTCCTTTCTTTGTCAGAGCTGCATTATCCATTTAGCGCAGAGAGGAAGATGAAATTATTGCAGACAGAAAACAAACAGGCCTACTTTTGATTAAATTTATAACTGCTATAAAATCTGATTATGGCCCAATAACATCCCAGCAAATTAGATCGTGAGTAAATGTTGATCTGAAAATATTCAATAGACGCACAAAAAAAACAAAACCCTCAAATGTTTTGGATATCAGAGTGTTTGTGGTGATGAATCCAAGTGATTTGAACTGTGTAATTATATTTGTTGCATCATAATGTCGATTTTATGAGACTTTATATCTGAATGAAACAACAATTAGTAGAAGACTTCAAAGTTAAATCTATGCGTTTGCTGGAACATGTATTTGTTCATGTTTTATGATAATATGCTGAATTAAATTTCAGTTTATTCAACTTCACGTCATTAACTGTGTGGTGGGTTTATTACATCAGACTAATTAGTGTTGTTGTTCCAGCCCACCTTCAGAGTTGTTCTGACTATGAATCAATGTCGGGGACCTCAGCTTGCTTTAACTGCAGAATGAAGGCTTCTTACTCAGAATGTCTTTCTGAAAAGTGCCACGACCAAATGGGAAAGAGAGGAAGTTGGACACTGCATTGCAGCACGTTATTTTCTGCCAGGTGGCTGCCCACACACACACACACACACACACACACACACACACACACACACACACACACACACACAGACACACCTCAGATGGCCAGACAGCAGCTACGATTGAAATACTGCTCATGAATCATCTATCACATATACATTTAACTGTTTCTGTGAGCACAAAGTTCTATTCATGAGCTCAAGAACTGCAGAAGTGTTTCTCCTTTTATCAAAAACTTCACCACCTCCTGAGAAAACGTGTTCTGCTGCTTTACACCGCAGCTCGCTAGACAGCTAAAAAGCAAAGTAAGTTTCTGTGAGAGGTTTTGGATCAAAACTTGAATTAGTAAAAATATGATGGCTGTGATTTTTACTCAAAGACATTCAGAAAGTCACACTTCAATCTGAATTTTGACTTTTTGACTGGGTCAAAGAAAACATGCAGTACATATTAATCCTTTTATCAATGTACAGATGGGGTCATTATTTGGATATCGATAGTAAAAACCTTCTCATACTAAAAGGAAGACACAAGATGTCGATGCTGCACAGATGTTCATGCAGCATTTTTTGGGCTTTGCAGGATCTCTTCTTACCCTACGTCACAGGGAACTCTGACAGTGACGTTATGAGATTAAACAAACAGATAACAATCAGAGCTGGGGTTTTATAAGACACAGCTGGTGTCAGCAGCTGAACTGCAGTTATGACAACTGTGACACAACATTCCCCTGATCTGTCGACTTGTATAACTCATCAGGTGGCTGAGGTACTTTCAGGGAAGACAGCTTTTATTCTCACAGGTGAGACGGAAACATGGAGTTCTTACCTGTGAGTCTGCATTGAGGACTTTGATCCTCTGGGTGGAGATGAACAGATCCACCTCAGTGAGGGTTTGAGCATCTCCATCTGCACTCTGAAGAAACATACAAGCAGAAGAGCTGTTTAAAATCACCTCCTTCTGATCTGGACTGTTTAAAGACCTTTGTACCAAACTTGACTGCTTCTTGCAAACACAGCCGTTTGAGTGGTGTCTGTGTTAAATGTAGGAAATTCTTAGTTTATATATCCAAAATGCATGCATGTATAGTTTAGTGTCCAGCGAGGGAAATGCTTGTTAGATGGGTTATTAAGTCTAAAGGTGAGGTGGACGAGGCAGAAAAACAAAGTGTCTGGCGGTGGTGTTAGTTTGCATCAACTGTCCTGGCACGAGGATGGCGAGCTGGCACGGAAACAAGAAACAGCTTAACACTAAACCCTTACCAGCTGGCTGTTACACCAGAGAGAGCAATGCAGCTTCAGCACGGACCAAGCCTGCACACATTTCCCTCTCATCACTGTGCACTGCAGACTAATGAAATGATATTTGTTTTAGTTTAATTAATACTGCCTTATGCATTTACAATAAGGCAACAGTGATAAAGATATTGCTGTAATGAAATACTTCATGGAGTAAATGGTGAAACATGTATTTGAGACTGTGGTCTGTAACTGTTATTAATACTTCAGTTTTTATCTCCACCAAGTATATGATGTACAAAAACTAAGGAAAGAAATATGATTCGGTGTTGTTAATTCATGTTTTGGGTGTAACCTCTTGTCCATTTTAAATTTAGAAGTGGTGGCTTTTGCTTGCTCCCAGAGAACAGGTGTGAACTTGCAGTTTTCCATCAGAACACAAGGACACAGCTTACTAATTTGTATGGTGCACATTAATAATTGCAGCCACACTGTTCGACCAATTCAAAGTCCAATTTATCTTGTCCATATGATGCATAAAGGTCTACAGAGGTTATTATTACTGGAGAATTGAAAATCTGCTACTTCTGTGGTGGACTTCTGCCTGAATGATTAATGTAGTGCAATCAAAGCAACACCTGATGTTTTCTACCGAAACGTGTGATAAAAGCTCCTATAAGCTCTCCTCAGTTTTTCACAACATTAAGCCTATAATACATGTGTTTGTTTACAGATGAAGCTTCCCTCCACTGCATCTCTCACGTGTAAAGAAGCAAAACAAGAATTATTTGCGTTGGCTGACGAAGATTATGTTAATCACAAAAAAAAAATCAGGCATGCGCTAAATACGTAACTTAACTTACTTGAGCGTAACAGCAATGCAAATACATAATAGAAAAAGGTGCTCTTTGCTAACACAAATTTGAGTTGCAACTGATGGCATGAGCTTTGGATTGGGTTAGCCGGTTCTTGCTTTTTCTCAGCAAAAATTAAGTTGTATGTCTTTAGCCTCGAGGTAAAAAGGTTATTATGTTCAGTGTGTTGTCCTTTATTTCCATTTCTGCTATCGTTTCTAGTTATTGTGTAAAATTTATGCAAGGAAACAATGCCAACTTTATTTTCTAGCGCAAAATCCTCCGTCACAAACTACCAAACTCGTAAAACCTCCAACTCTTCACAAACTTAAATTGATTTATAAAGCCCTCGTATCACTTAAATTACTACGATTTTCAGCAATAACAGACACAAAAAAAATGCATGAATCAATTAAGCATCTGTGACAGCTTGTGTACATCGTTAATATAGTACAACATCTAAATGTATTTTGTTCTGACGATGGGTCATTACACCCAAACACGGCATGTAAACTGGTGCTTTAAGGTTTGTGAAACCTTTAGAAGTTTGTATATTTCTGCATACATATACAGCAACACGTTTGGGAAAATCTAATGATATTTTAGGTCATATTTATGCAGATATGTAGAGATTTTAAAGGGTTCACAAACTTTTGAGCACCACTGTATGCGTTATTATTGAGTGCCCTTTCCCACAGCTTATGGCACAGGTTGATTCACAGTAACATTGGCAGTGTATTAACAGAAGCCTGAGACATAATACAATGTGGAGCCACAATGTGTCTTCTGATACCTTGTGGTCACAGTGGTTGCATATATATTCATGTCAATGGGCTGTTATTACATCTGGTTTCAGCGGTTCCTCGGCCTGCCTTACAACAGAGTCTCCATCATTGTGAAGATTTTATGATGTGGCTGGTTAAACGCTGCTATTCCAGTTTCGCCAGTATTCAGACACTTTATCTTACATTACAAGGACGTGTTACAAGGACCACAGTTTATAGCACCTTTTGGCTACACTGAAACAAAACATACCTTAGTTTACTATCGTTTTGAAAAACCTCACAAAAGATTCGTTGAACTAAACGCATGAACTTAGAAGTTTGCGAGACACAGATGGAGGAGGATACACGGACAGGCACAAATGAAATGAAAAAAGAAAAGGTGAAGAGTGGAAGGAAAGTGGCCAAAGGGTCTTCCTTTTGCTCCGTTTATTACACACCGCCTTTTTCTTGATTTTGGCAGCCTTCTGTACCCTCTGGCAGGCAGGCAGGCAGGCGGGCAGGCGTTGGGACGGGACAAGGTCAGCAGATACGGGAGCACAAAAAACAGGAGGAAGAGGAGGAGGAAATAAAGAAGGTAAATAAAAGAAGGTAAGACAGTAAAGCCCCAAACCAGACGGCAGGTGTGCTATCGCTGCTCTCACAAACAGGGAGAGGGACAGAGAGAGACAGGAAGTGTATGACTGTGTGTATTTATGTGTGTTTGTGGAGATAAGCCAGCAGATATGAAATTACACTTTTCCTGCATTCTTGACAAAAGGTCTAAAGGTTGTTTTTTTTTTGGACGTGAATGTTAATTTCTTCTTCTAGTTTAAAATATCAAGTGTCAATTTTGCATCTACTGTCATAAAGATGGACGGTACAGTTCCATTTCTAAAAGCGTTACAGCCACCAAAGACATCAAAGTCTGTAATTCAGGTTGAGTGTATGGTCACTGCTCTTACCGACTTCAGTGTTCATGTCACAGTCTAAATGCTATTAGCAGGAACGACATGCTGGAAAACAATCAACAACACACACAGAGGAAGGGGAGGAGATTAAGCCCTGGGCGAGGATTTAAACTGTGTGCTTGGGGTTTGTTCTCTGGGCTTCATCAAAACAAAATGACAAGGTCGATTCACCATGTTTGGAATTAAACACCTCAGATCAACATGGAGGCAGTTTAACACAGCTAATGTGTGTGATTAGTTCATACTGTTCATCAAGTGAACCCCACACTTGAACTTAGATACGTGATCTTTTGCAGGACTCTTAGCTCTTTGTAATCTTTCAAAATCAGCTCTTTTATATAATGTTGAAGCCGAGCTGCTGTCCCTCTCTCCAGCTACCGTCGACCAGAGGAAATGATCTTGACGCTGCATTGCATGAGCCACTGTGCAAAGCTGTAACCACTAAGACAGTATTAGTAACAGCCCAAAGGGAAGAGTCTTTTTCCAGTTTTCATTTTGCAAAGTTTTCTCCTCTGTGATAAGCTTTCACGCAAGACAGACATCTGAGGCTTTCAGCACCATCTCCTGCTCTGCTGAGGAGGAGCTGAGCAGGGAGCAAAGAGTGAAGGGGTGGGTGGAAGGGGGAGAGAAGGGGGAGGGTGAAGCTTCATAAATATTACATCAAACAGAGTGAACATCATGCCAAAAAGATCTGAATAAATAACCTACACAGATCTGCTAGAGTTTACCTGGCGTAGTTCTTGCTCAGTTCAGCACTACATGGGGTGCGCCCAGGTTTATGTATATAACATGTGTGCTTCCTTTGGTTGATCTGGAGCAACTATAAAAGTATGACTGCACTAATACCGTACATGTGGTCAGGTTTGCGTGGAGGTGGCTGCGTCCATTTCAATGTCAAAGTCGAAATGTCGGTTGCTGTGCAGCTATTAATTTGTGCGCGAGGGACAAATCAAAGAGATGAGGGTTTTTTTGTTTAATGGTCCTGTACCAATCAGGTGACACCACTAAGAGGTGACAGCTGACTGTTGCCATGGTTTCATCCTGACGAGACTTTTTGCAGGCAAGTCAACTGTGCATGACAGAGAGTGAGAGAAGAAGCAAATATAGACTGGAGGGATGAAGTGATGCCAGCAGACATCCACACTGTGATGAAAAGGGCTTTTAGCCTGAAACCAGCCAACAGGCTTTAAAAGACTTTGAGACTTTCACTTTTCTGCATCAGCCTTTTCTTTGTTTCAGAATATCCTCTGACGGGTGTGTGACCCATCCAAAGGAAGTTATTAAGGATTTTGGGAGTTGAATCTATAAATAAAAAATATTATAATGTCAGGAACGGATTAGTATTTCACGCCACATTCATGAAGTTCCCTAGTCTGGTATTACCAGACCCCAATTCACTGTGCAAATATATGTGTCTGGAGATGCCCCATAGGGAATCCTTTCTAATCCCTACTGGATGTAGACCTCAATTTAATTTTCATACTAGCAGCAGCCTTCAACAAATCGGCATGAACCACATAACGCCACGACACTCCACCACCACAACTCCATTGAAAAGAAAAAACAACAACATTTTACTTCAGTGTCTTTACTACCGACACTAGTGGATAATTGGTCCGCCTCTCAGAGTGCCAGAGCAATCATTAATGCGAACAGGGTTGCCAGACTATAATCGCAGCAAAGAAAACTTAAATCTGGCAGCGAGTGCCTTGTCAAATTGTAGTTCTGGTTTTCTATTCTAATCGTTCTAATCATGAATCATTTTGTTTCAGTTTTAGACTAAACATTCAGGAAATGTGCCTGACGATATTCAAGATTCAACTAATGTGTTTAAATATAATGGTGTGAAAAAAACATGTAAATATCCCTCAACTTAGGAGACCAAAAGAAGTAGCCTAATGCTTTGATATCTGTAGAAGAATGATGTTTGTCACCTAAATGATTGTACACCCACTTAACTATGCTATTCCAGCAGATTTCACATTTACATAATTTTGCATAATTATATAAATACTTGCAGCAGTTGCTATTTCCATCCCCTTTCACTGCAGTGTACACTACATTGAAGTGTGTAACATTAAGGACAGGGTTGAGTGAACGCATTAGGACAGGGTCTTCATCATCGAGGTCTAGATGTTTATTTATTGCATGTAACCAAAAGCTCTTTTAGCACAGAAGCTGCAAACTGTGGCTAAAAGAGAGAAATTATGTTTAATGGCCAAACAGATTTTTTCATTGACACAGACTTATAAGTACAAGTAAACTGGCTTGAAGTTTTCTAATCCTGCATCATGCACCTGGAGCCTGATCCAATATTTCAAATTGAAGTCCCATACAACACAACTATAATCACATGTAACATCCTCATCAACAACAAGTGTCATTACAGCATGTAGCTCTCTAAAAGTAGACCACTACATAAGAGGTTATTCAATATTTAGGATTACAGCTAAGTAGTGTTCACATGAGAGGGAGATGAAAGACGCTGGTGTCTCGGTAGCAACTATGCACCAAAACATTAGCGCTGAATTATGTCATCATGTCACAACACGCCATCCTTTGATCACACGAGTCACCTGGCAAAGTGACTCAGAGTCCACAACAATGTGAGCAATATCAAGAGGCTCAAAGTTTACCTTTATTTGCTGTTTCTTTAGTTTGAACACAAGCACTGTGGACGAAGTCACAGTCATTAGTGAATCAATCAAGCTCCTCAAATATAACATGAGAGGAGCTCCTCTACGCAGCACTGGTACCATACACAGTAGTGTTCTGAAGCTGCACTGGAACATCATATCATCATCATCACAACAATATTAGTGAACAGCAGGGAGCGAGAGTCAACAAGGGAAATATCAGGTTGACTTGCCAACAGCCCCATTATCCAGCCGGCTGTGTCAAACACACCCTGCGGCCTAATCTGGCCACGTTCTTCAGCTGCCCTAGAAGACCACTCATGCTTAATACATGAATGTGATGCTTTGCTACAGACAGAAACAACACATGTCTACATATATTTGATCAGGAGCAATCTGCATGTGAAATAAAAAATAATAGTGTCATAACGGTGAAGTACAAATAATAACATATTAAAAGAATATATAGTGATTGTTTGCTTGGGCTTGTGGAAATGCATCTTTCCCCTTCCAGTACTGTGAGAATCATATTAAGATGCTCTATATCTATATAACAAAATATGATTAAACATGCAGTATTAGCAATGCAAAGCCATCGGACTTATTTCCTGCAAGGTCTCTATATGTTTCTAATGTATTTGAGCGTTACCAGGGCAGCCTAAACAACAACAAGATGACTGGAACATTATTATGGCGCCTCTGGCAATAAGATAGAAAACTGGAATCAAATAAAATGTTCTTTCAGAATAAAGTTCGGTGGGAATAAGAAGGGAACAGGCTGTCAACTGTTTTCCACTGCGGGAATGTTTCCATCAAACAAGGAACTTTTCTAGAATCACAATCTAAATGTATTTTCTGGTCCCCAAAAAGTCTCAACTCTAGATGCAGTACTTCTTGATGACTCAGAGACTACTATCACCTCAAGGCTGCTACAACTTGTGTTGTCATGTCAATATTTTACAACTTTGCTGATTCCGTTTTATCTTCCTAATATTCACAGTTCTTCAGATGCAGCGAGGGAGGCACAAAGCAAATGATAACACCAAAAAACTCTGGGGAATCATGGAACCAGAGGGAAAACACCAGAGGAGGAACTAAAAATGGGGTGTAATGCTGACAAACAATGAAAAATGTCCACCCCTGTAGGTAAGCTTTCTGAGTTTTCTAAGAGCTTCTTGGTTCCCTGGGATAGTTCCTGTCTGTTTCTGAGAAAACAAGAGCATTACTAAAGAAACATGAAGAGGTAGGTCTGTCTCTGAACAGTGAATATCTACAGGCCAGAAATGCTGCACAAACCATTTGTGTGTTTGTATGAGTGAAAGTAGCTGGGTGTGAGAGGGCGAGCGTCTGAATACCTTCACCCTGCTGACAGCCTCCTGGGCCTGCATCATGCGTATGTTCTTGGAGGGGTTCCTCTCAGACAGCAGCTGAGTGGAGCCCAGGTAGTTAGCAGCAAAGATAATTCCATCAATCAGGTCTTCTGGCTCACAGGGTCCTGGGACTGGGCCAGGGAGAAGCACAGAGAGACGGTGATAAAAGGGGAGACACGAGCAAAGACAGAGCATGTTTAGACTGAAAGGGCTGGGACTGTGGTGCAGAGGGTATTGTAATCACTGCAGTCAGTGTGCTGTGTGAAGAAATAGAGCCAAACGCTGTTGCTCTGGAGATGGAGATACGGTGATAACAGGCTGGATGGGTCTGAGCGGTGAGACGGCCACTGACTGTGAGCTGATGGTGGTGCAGTTCTGGTGGGAGCTGAGATTAATCTGCGATATGTAGGTGTGGACTCCCAGACACTCACTTTGGAACACAATGCACTGTCATGATCTGAAGGAACAAACAGGCAACTAACATCCTCACATTATTAGACCTAGCACCTGCCCAGAGTCAGGGGAATAGCACTGGAAGACTACTATCAGGCCTGTGAGGGACCAACTCACAGCAAAGTGATACTTGGATTTGTGCCATGCAATGACAATATTTTGATTTCAGCAACAAACAGGTGTGTAGACAGATTAACTTACCATCGACGAAGCTGGGAAACGATGCAACTTTCTTTGTTGGCTGGAAGGGAGAATCAGGATATTACAGATAAGTCCTTGTGAATACGTTTACAGTGAATTAATTATTTCTCTATTGTCTTTAATTAAACCAGACAAAACTTCTCATCTTCTTTGCCAGCGCTGTTACATCGGTTTCTTACAAATACAGCACCATATTCAAACAGTATATGTCACTTTATATCATCAAGCAGTACATCTTAACAAAAGCAGTGTAAATATATATTTCATTCAATCATGGATCTTGATCTGAGCTTGACTGATGCACCTGTATGGATTTGTGGTGAGATGCACAGTCTTATAAATGACAAGTTTTATTTTCTTCTGAGATTTTCCAAAACATGCAGGTTGACGCTCCCATTGTTCGAGACCCTTCTGCTAGTTTGGCTGGTAGATGTTTTTCACAGGCAGTATGACTTTTATAGGTCATTCTATGAGAGCGGTCCTGCTGCTTCTAATGTTGCTGTGTCTAAATTCACATACTTTGTTTTGTTTACATATTAGTACATTTATTTGTATAGTAGGTGATTTTCGACAAGGCAGTGTTGTGTAAAATTGCAGACTGCTGTTCTGCACTTGCCAGAAATAACTGTAACAAATCTCCCGCAAACATTTCAACCGGCTTTGTTTGGTTACTTAAAAATGAATGTGTTTTTGTGTTTAACGTACGTAATTCACAATACTGATGGCATCTATCTGACAGCAGTATGGTGGTACTTATCAAAAGATAAGCCATTTGAGTGGACATGTACAACTTGTATTTGTATAGTTCTGCGTTCCTCAACAGCTGAAGTGTCCTTTCTGCTTAGTAGCTATGATTGCAAGCTTTGAGGATGAAAACTGACCACATATAAAAAAAATTATAAGTACACCATGCTGGCACTCATAGTGCACTGCATGTTTCCATACATGACAATTTTAACGCACTCTTGCACTCAAATATGTACGTGTAAGTATAGGAGTTGAGACACAGCTTGTGTTTTGTTTTCACGAGTTTTCTATCAGTGACATTGACATGACTTTCTTCAGCAAGTGAAATGTGGTTCTGACAGACTAGAGATGCAAAACAAAACCCCTCACAAAGTTTGACAGATCAATGACACAAATTAGCCCACATTCACAGAATCTAGCCATGAATAGACACAGGAATCAAGGTCATTTACAAACAATGTAGAAGCCCCATCATAAATGAATAATCATTAATGACACTGTTGTTTTCCTTTGGTGCTTAGAGTAGGTACAGTAACACAAACATTCAGACTTTTCTATTATTTTCCAGCGATGCTCTGCCCAACATTCACTTGCATTTACACCCTAGTACTTCTACTGCTGTATAAACTTCATGTGCACCTTGCTCAAGAGCACTGCAGAAGTGGCTGTGGAGAGAGTGCAAAGTGTCATCTTATCGACCTCCCACATTGACGTCGACGGCAGGGGGTGGAAGAGAGGGGATGTAAAGGAGGGAGGACAAAGCTTTTCACAAGAGATGGCCACAGAGAGAATTGTGAGGTGATTCATGAGATTCAAACACTCATCCCACTGGATCAGTTGAGTCCTCTAACCAGTCCTCTATTCAGAAAGTTTACTCTGCTCAAGGACATGGAGGTGTGGGTGGAGCCTGTGAAAGGAAGCCTCCACCACAGACATCCCAGTGAAAAATGGCTCTCATAAAACCACAAGCACGAACACTCCTCAATTACCGGGATGCCATAAGCAGAGGACATGAGCGGAGGTTGTAATCACACAATTACTCGTTTACTCAAATGGTCACACACACACACACACACACACACACACACACACACACACACACACACACACACACATAAACACACACACATAAACAACCGTATCTTCTGTTGAAAGTGCAAAATGACCTCACAACAGATAAAGGACGATGAAGGAAACACTGCGACAGAATATCCAGGAACATCTCACCTCTGGTACGTTGTTGTTCTCCAGGGGAACGTTGAGGTCGGAGCGCTGCTGCTTTCTGGGCTGCTCAGCACCGTTGCTCACCTGACAGGTCAACACAGATGCACATGTGTAAGCAGGTAAGAATTACAATTGAATCAAAATGAGAGTAATATTGTATAAGCTATGGCAAAAAACACTTCCCTCCCTTTTCTGCTGCTGACTGAGCCGCAGAGGTTCAGGTTGAAGGAAACTCATGTGAGAGGTTCTGAATGTGTAGCTATGCCTGCTAAAAACAACGTGTCAGAGAGTTGTGCACCGTCAAAAGCTTTTGGGCTAATAAAACAAATATCTCTTTTTGCTTACACTGTGAAATAACAGGGTTCATGTATTTGAAGTGTGAAGCTTCAAATACAATTAAACAAAATCCTATAAAGGGTGAAGCGTTGTTGTGAATAACACAAGCAGTCTGGGTTCAAACTGCCGTCAGCTGTCACCTGGTACCATCTCTTATCACATCTATGGACATCCAGTACAGTGGATCCAGCAGAACATCACACAGAGGGAGGATCTTACTGGGTGCTTTCCATTTGGATAACGTGGCTCATGTTTTGATGATGCATTCATGATTCAGATTCTACACGTTAGATATTTTCTTATTTTACATATAAACATGAATACTATCAGAGTATCTGCCCGTAGCACCACTCCTGTTTCTACAGGTATTTGTCCTGCAGTATTATTAATATCATAGTAAAACTATTCCATTAAAGCCCATCTGCTCCATTTATGGTCCCATCAGCTCAGCAGACCAATCAATAAACAGATTACAATTCAAAAGGTGAACACTTCTGGCCAGGGTAGACTTGTGAATCCTCACCCTGAGCCTCCCTGTGCTCACTCCTCGTCTCCTGTGAGACATACTTAAGGGAGCAGAACCTCCCTGACAACGGTGGACCTCGTTCAATTGTAACAGCCAGAGAAGAGAAGAGCAGAGCAAGCAGTCACAAGTGAACACGATGGAAAACAACTTTTCATTCACCTGCACATCCATTTTGCAGTCCACAACTGCTGTTTAACATTCAATCGTATTAAATGGCTGAAACGGAGTTTCAGGGGAACAGCCCATTTCGTTTTGATTCTGTCGCCTCTTTTGTAAAAAAAACAACTAAACATAAAGTCCTGATCAGTATTCACCATGCTGCCCATCTCAGTTGTGCAAACACCCATTACATTAATGAAATTCATGTTGTTGTTTGGTAGCATAGAATGCTAAACTCTGATGCTCTACAAAACTACATTCATGTCCACAATCCCAAGTGACTCTGGTCAAACTTTGTACTTTTTACAGAGAGGCTACATGTGGAACTTTGTCATCAATAAATCAGTGCTGCATCAATTTTAATCCATCAGCGCAATTAACATTCAAAAGACCACCACTGAGAGCATTGGCTGCTTCTGCCAGTGTGTGATTGTGTTAACAGGACAGACTTAGCTGGATTTTTTTTGGGGGGGAATAAAGTTATTGATTTTGCACTCCTGTAACTACTTATCAGAAGAAACTAAAACTGAAATTATGTGAATAAAATGAAAAATATTATGCGCAATAGAGTTCAAATGAGTCTCCATGGCACCTAGCAACTCAATTCTTGCCACCTACAGAAAAGGGATAAAAGATTTCTCCAATGTTCAAGGTTAAAATGATGAATTCTTACAGTTCAGTATGTTCATCTCTCAGATACTCTCAGGCTTTTACCACGCTGATGGTGGTGTTAAACTAACTTGGTGATTCTTAGATTTAGAACAATCTTTAATGGACCAATACAAACCTATTTAAGAAAAGCTCTGAACTAGTGTAAATAAACTAGAAATGCTACAAGTGCATATACTGTATTATAAATATCAGAATTAGCTTTTAGTGGACAAACATTCTGACATTTAGGAAAGCCTGAAAAAAATCAGCTGGATTTATTTGTGGTAGAAAGGAAAAATTTTCCAACAGCCGAAATCAAATGTAAAGCAAGTAAAACGGAGAATAGTTTAGGTCGGACATACTGGTGGTTCAAACACATACAGTAAAATGATGTGGGTCATGCTATGTGTATTTGTATGTGTGTGTAGATGACCTCCCTTTTAGAGTTTTGTAAATCTGTTCATATAATCTTTTGGCTCCACGCAGTGCAATAAAGCTCCTGTTAAATCTATTGTGGTCCTGGTTCCATTGAAGGTCATGTTAAAGTTGTGTACGGTGAACATTTCATTTGATAACGCAGGCCGTATCGTCCCACTGCGTGTGGAAGTCATCTGAATCTGCAGTCTACTGTACGTTTTTCCCCTTTAATCTAGTTACACTATCTGACCCAGTTCTGTGCTACATGCAGTGAATCCACGAGCACATGTGCACACTGTGGAGCAGGTGTGTCAGCATGCTGCCCACAGGAGACTATCCCTGTTCTCCTTTTACCATCTGACTTTTAGAAGATGGGGGCGCTCTGCAGGCGTTTGAGTCTATCGATGTGTCTGTGCAGTGTGTGCATTCATCCAGGTCTGTGAGAGGGAGAAGGACGAGGAAGGGACATCTCAAGGTAACAGAGGGGAGGGGCGAGGCTCCAGCTATTCTCTGGGTAGCAATGAGGAACATGTCACCTGTAACTCATCTTCAGCTCCTCACCACAAAACTCTTTAAATCACTTCCACTGGTGAGAGCCTTTTAAAAATAACCTGAATACAGCACATATTCTGCAAAGACTTCCACCATGTACATAGTTGTGTTACTGTTATTGTTCCATCTTGTAGCCTTTGTCTGGACCTGTGGTTCAGCAACCTGCCGTGGGGACTATAACTAGTCTTTAACTCATATGATGACAAACAAGTTTTGGGGGAATGGAGAACAGTGGCCATTTTTATCATTGATTGGACCACAACGACTACCTTTTTTTTTTCACTTGAATATTTTGTGCTGTGTTGATACTAGCAATGGAATCTATACACGTTGCCCTGTGGCTACAACTCAGCTAGTATTTAGCAGTGGTGCCTACAAATATACCGTGTGTTCTCTGATGCCTGTTGATACAACAGACCAAATCAAGAACAGCTTAAAAAGTAAAAGCTATATTGCAAACATAACTGTTTTTGTTAGTAATAATTAAGTAAACAAGACAAACATTCCTACTGTTGCTGTGACACATATGATACAGTGAATGAAATAATGATTTACACGTAATTTGTGGTAGAAACATTTGGTTTTACAGTGAGGCTACCAGCAGATGACATCAGATGCTGAGCTATAAATGACTTCCCAGCAGGGGACCCTTATTGCAGCTCTGGCACAATTTAGGGATTAAATGTGAAATAATTCCCATGACCTTTCTGCTTCAGACAAAGCTCACCTGCTCTTGTGACCATCTCTGCCTGTCCTCAGGGGAGCGTGGATGCACCTTGACGCCCCTCTGGAGGTCGGGGTTGTTGTGGTGCATGGAGGGGATGTTCAGGGACTTGGGCCTGCTGTCGTGGCGGTGGTGAGCTGGGGGGTAAAGCGCTACGTCGGGCTTGGAGTGAGGGTAGTCACTTGGTGCGGGGTCCTGTGCCAGTTCCTCTGGGCTTTGGTCGGTGCCACTGCTGAGACTCCCCATGCTCATACTCATCTTAATCTCAGCAACAATTTGGTCAATGTCCTCCTCAGCCTCCTCTCCCGTCTCCCCCTCCACCACCAGCACTTTACGGCTACGGTACGGAGAGACTCGCACTGAATTCCCATTGTCTTCGGGGGCGTAGTAGTCTCCAGTGTAGGCCCTTCCATGTGTCTCCTCCTCGTCCCCTTCCTCATCCTCTTCCTCATTAGGACAGTACTCCTCGCTCTCGGCCTCTTCCTCTTCCTCTCTGTCAGCCCGTCGGGTGTGCAAAGCGTCTGGCTGGGGCTGGTGGTGGTGATGGTGGTGGTGGTCCAGGATGGGTTCTGGTCGTCCATTGTATATCTGTTCATCGGGATCTTGCTCCACCACCTCACAGCGGACCTCCCCCTCCCCCTCCCCCCACTCCTCCACCCTGTGCCTCTCTCGTCCCGCCCACTGCTCCTGTCTGACCTGGTCCTCCTCTCTCCACTCCTCTCGCGCCTCCTCATCTCCCTCCCTCCATTCTTCCCTCACCTCTCCCTCCTCTTCTCTCCACTCTTCCGGTGCTGCCCCTTCCCCTTCCTCCCCCTCCACCCATTCTTCCTCTCTCACCTCCCCCTCCACTTCCCCCTCCTCAGCCCAGCCTTCCACAGCCTCCTGGCATTCGTCAGTATGGGGTCCCCCCAGCTGCGTGGTGCTGCTGCAGTCCCCTTGGCTTTGGCTGTGGTTATGGTTGTGGCTGCAGTCTCCCTGGCTGGTGCAATCCATACCTTCCAGGTAGCTGTCGTCCTCTGGACAGTAGCGGATGTAGTAAGTCACACCTTCGTCCTCCTCTGCCAGTCCTGGAGGTGTTTACAATCACAAACATGTTTCTTTATGTCTCTGGCTTCCTTTGTGATATCATACTTATTACTGAGGGACTATGTCATACTTGAGGCTTTCTAAAGTCTCAATTGCAAACAACGACTAAACACTGGGGGTTTCCAAGTTTTCTTTCATGTAAGACTTCAGTCAGGCTGCAAAGGAAAAGATGATTCCAACACACGTTATTTAAGTGCTTTGCATATTCATTACAGAATGTTATAATAAGTCCGAGTGGCAGCACTGCTTTCTCAACAATTAGATGGATTTCCATTCAATTCAATAGGCTCGATTTGCCATTTATCGTGTCTGCTTTCCTATGTAGACTATATTAAGAAATAACTAAAAGTACTCCTTTTGTCCCCTTATACTACAAAAAAACCCATTGTTGGAAATCACAAAAATAAACATAATTAATAATGGAATAATGACAAAAACAAGATCTTACAATACTTAGCATATGATGACTGATATCACACCCACCATCATCATAGTCTTCCTCATCATCTGAGGTGTTGTTGATATAGTCAGAGCTGGAGTCATCATCCAGGCTGTCAGCTCCACCATGGAAGTCTGCCTGGTCATGGTTATCTTGGTCATGGTTATGTTCAGGCGTTGACGGTGTGGCTGGCCGCTGATCCTCGAGTTGTGCATCTGCTTGGTTGCTATAGCGCTTCACTTCAACCTCTGCGTTTGCATCCGCTTCTGGGTTATTGTGAGCCACATCTTGGGGCTTGGGAGAAGTACATTGTGCCTTACACGAATGAGGAAGGGGTTTTGGATCACGTGGTTCTTTGGGGTAGCGCAGTGGACGTGGCCGTGCAGGGAGTGCTTTCAGATCACATGACTCTGTAGGATGAGGGGTGGGACAGGGGGTGGGACCTGGGGCAGCCATACTGTTTCCTCCGCTGGGCCCTGGCCTCTTCCTTTGAGCCATGATTGGCGGCTTACAAGCCATGCATTGTTATTGTTTTATCCTAAGAGACAGAAAAACACGCAGAAGCACAAATGTTAATCCAGCAAGGGCACACTCACATAAAGAACATTGTGCAATAATACAAATAAAATTATAATGGCTAAAGCTAGTAATATTTCAAGCTTTTAAGACAAATGCAACTATGTGTTTGACCAGGTTCCCATACTTCATCAAAATGGTAAATGTGCACACAGTAGGTTTCCTGTATCACACACAACCATACACCCTCACAACCACTGCCTCCTGCATATTTTCAGTGCCTGACAATCCAATACATTCTTGTAATTGAGTAACACAGTCTCTGGCTTACTTTATTCACATTCAGCCCCACACTTTTGGGCTTACTCAGCACAATCATGGCTTCAAACTCACAGCAGTGGGCTCAATATGTCCCTCAGGCTCAGCTTTATAACAGTAAAGAGCAGAGTCTTTCAAAGCAAACTGTCTCCATATAAACCTAACAGGACACTGCAAGACAAAGAATCAATAGCTAAATTAGGCTCATCTTCACATAGGTGCAGCACATGCGGACTGATACCACTCCAGATGATCAGTCAATCAAGACTCTTATTGATCCTTCTGTATACCTGTTGAGAATAGTCAACACGGAAGACGATGAAGGTTATTCCTACAAAAGACCAGGGGAAGTAGTGCTGGTGAAGAGACAGCAAAATGTTTCTGGTTACAAAGTTCCTTGATAAGTTGCACAAGACTCATCAGCTGTTAATCTGTGTCTGCTTTTTGTATCCAGTATTTTTCACCCTCTGTAACCAAAGGGTGTAATCTTTTCCATGGAGTGTACAACAGTTTACAGCATTTATGAAAAGAAGTTTTCTCTGAAGCCAGTATTTGGTGACTTTTTTTCCCTTTACTTTCAAACAATAAGACTTTCAGATGTCTTTTACATCAAGGTTTAAGCGTGTATCCAAAATAAACAGACACAAATTAAACCTAACTAAAGCCTAGTACTCGTAAAAAGTCATCAAAAACAAGATAAAGCTATCTTATAAATCATGAATGACATAAAAGAACATCCAAACAGCATTGTTTTAGCTTTATAGGCTTTATACTACTACCATAGCATCTAAACAACCAACTAAAAAGCTTCAGTATGCTTTATGTTCTTTCCTGTCACGTGCCCTGTCATCCATTTTCTCACCATCCCCACTTAGTTGTGCCATCCAGTTTCCATGAACAACTGCCCTCAAAGGGGTGTTGTTGTGGCTTCCTCCCATTTTCCATCACCATAACTAACACTGGTTAATTAGCTCTGCCCAACCTGGCACGAACACATCTCATCTAAAACACAAATGCAGATCGGAGCGCACACAGACACGCATGCATACAGCTTGTCGTTCCACAAGTAGCCAGGTCAAGGGACAAAGATCCACACATGCATCAAACAACAGGTTACTGATCACAGAGACACACCTGATGAAATACAGCAACACCTTCATCTAATGAAGCATTTTTGTTAAGATGTCTCTCTTTTCACTACAGATTCATCACGTTCACATCTAGGAAACCAAGTATTGACTGTGTTTCTTACCTTGAGTTCTGAGCTGAGATGCGATATACAATAGCAGTGCGATCTGTTGTACCAACAGGCCCATCCTCCCTCCTTCACTCCCTCATGTCTCTCCTCGCTCCTCCCATCCCCCACCAGCTGCTACACAGCATGCACCTCTGACTCCACCCTCCATGTGCCTTCATGTTTTATCCCGGCATCGTCCTGTTAGAGCTCAGCTCCACCTCGTCCAATTCCCTGGAGCTGAGGGGAAGGATTGGTAACTATGGGTAACTGCATCCCCTGGGGACCGATACCCTTTGACCTCCTCTTTGTTGCCTTCCAAAATTCACAAGTCGCCTTTTTGCATTTGTTTTTCACATCACATTTTTTTTTTTAAATTTTTTACATTCTGTCTGAGTGCCAACACAATTTGTAATTTTGAAAATCCTGTAAGTCTGCAGCAAGGGGCTTTCCCCCAAATCTGCTTTGTTTGGCATGCATTTGAGATTTGACTGTTCATTGAATTTGCATGCATTTGTACATCAATGGTAAAGCTGGATAAGACCACATGCAGGGGATCTTCTCACCTGTTTAGTACCATTAGGACAGATTTGGAAATGCAGCATGGCACACACACACACTACATTCATGCGTATATACACAGGATGTGTCATAATCTCTCTGAGGTTAGTTTGCATTTGCACTTTTATAATCTTAAATTATATTTATCCTTTGACCTTTACCCAACCACTCCACAACCCTGTCTTTTACATTTCCTGTAAAATCTTTGGTAATTTCTTGTTGTGTTTTAGCTCACAAACACTGAATCCTTTTTGTATTTATGATGGTTTAGCATGTGAGCTCCATGAAATGTATTCATTAGTCAGAATCCTAATTACTATTAAGTAATGCCTACACTGCTCAAATAAATATCTTTAATTTTACTTGGAAAGTCAATCAGGAGAAAATCGTTATTATTGCAGCTACTTACCCCTCGTGTTGTCCTTGGATCAAAATGACCCGCAGCTGTGTTCAACCAAGTTCTGTTTTATTTTCATATTTTTTGGGATCATTGGTGACAAGGAGGCTGTGAGGGTTTCTTTAAAGAATGATGACCAATGATCCCAAAAAATATAAAAATATAGAAATGAAATAGAACTTGGTTGAACACAGCTGCGGGTCATTTTGACCCGAGGACAACACGAGGGTTAAGTTTCAGGCTGTAGGAAGGTTTGGAGAGCTGCCTGGCGCATTCACAGTTGTAAACAGCTTTAACAACTGATTGAATACTCACTGCATTGCTCATAAGCAGTCAGTTAATTTTCGTTACTGTTACAACAACAAACTGCTTTTCTCATTTCGTTCAGCATCTTGCTGGTTAAAGGATAATATACGAGGGGCAATCAGAAAGCTCAGAGTGTTCCTGCTGCGCACTACAGGAATGTGCACAGAGCAGGTGGAAGTTATAAACTTACTCAGGTGTGGGTCAAAACGAGAACCTGAGTTACGCACGTTGTAATGACCACTGGTACGTGTGCATTCGCTATGACACCATTGCCCTGTAACTTGAGCAGAGAGCGCACACTGAACTTTGTGTTGAATTTTGAAGGGACATTGCAGGGGGTCTGAGAAGGGGCGGCAGATTGTGCATTGCAGGTGAGAAACTCGTGGTTTTCACCGTGCTGTGAAAGTCATGTTGGAGAACCCACGTGTCATTACGCAACAATTCAGGTCGTGTTGAATGTTTTCCCTCAAACGCCTCAGCAGAACTTGGTGTTGACAGTCTGATCTTGAGGGACAAATTCACAGTGCGCAAATCCCGAATGCCAAATACCTTGTTTGGTCTTTGATCGTTCTGCCCCTCTTAAAACTCAAATGCATTTTCACTCAAAAGCAACGGTCTCAAACAGTCTGGGAACATAGTTTTGACATCTTCAGGCCTTGTAGCTAGAGGCCAGCAGTTGGCAGGGTGCCATCACACATGGAACTCTAGTCAGCTGGAGACACCTGAAGGAGGCAGTCGGTGAGGAACACCTGCCCCAATGAATCAATGATGTCCCATATAGCAGTGCAGTGTCTGTGAGACAAAGCAAAAGCTTTACAGAGCCAGATGCAATTATTTTTCAGACAAATTCTCAATTTGTTGTGAGATTAACTGGATTTAGAGTGGCATGAAAATGAGCATCTCGTTTGTTTTGTTTGTCTCTCTGCAGTATTATTTGGAGGTAAATTCAGAGTACTGACGAGTAATTTTCTGCAGGCACAGAATGGATGCGAATACCTGCTGTTAGTTGGCCATCTGCACTGCCAGCTTGTGTAACTTTAAATGGGCACAGTTAGCCATTGTTAGGTGTTACGTATGAAGCAAAAGGAAGGAACACAGTCAGCCTTTGTCAGTGGTAGCTGAAATGGGTTTTAACCGTGCCCTTTATTTAGTTTAGATAGGACAAAACTGGCATCTTTTCATATCTCAGATATCTCAGATATCTCATATCTCGGGATACATTCTTGGGATCCCGAAACACATTTCCGACATACATTCTTGGGTACATAAATTATTTTATAATTTACTCATTAACTTTAATTGCAAATAAATACTGAATCTAGTCTTGGGGTTGTTTTTTATATTATTTCCTACCCTGGCTACGCCATGCTACTCATCAAATGCATACAATTGTTTCAGCATGTTCTTCAACTCTTTTTTAGAGACTTTTCAGAGTGAAGTCTGTTCAGACTCAACGTAGGACATTAGGTTTCCATGCAGCATGTCAATCCTCAGGCTGGCTCCATCACTGTACACTTATTTCTATATCCACCCAGCACACACACATACCAGGTATCTGTCGCCCTCACAAACGCACTGAAATGTAGGCCCTGATTCAAGCTGTTACCTTCATCACTGAAAAAGGCTTGACACACGCACACACGCTCGTGCACACACACAGACACTGGCAGCACTAACAGCAGCACACCAGCCGGCCTGCCTGCAGTATCTCATTTGTCTGTTTTGAGCTGCAGCTGGGGACCACTTGTGCAGGGCTGTCTCCACGGACAGACCTATTCATGTCTGCCACAAAACGCCTCAGCTACGGTAAGATAAACCTTTAAAGTACCCTCAGACACTCCCCCTGTTTGGCAGACACATGTCTTTAAGTGTGCAAAGGTGTGTGTGTGTGTGTGTGTGTGTGTGTGTGTGTGTGTGTGTGTGTGTGTGTGTGTGTGTGTGTGTGTGTGTGTAGTGCATGTCTAAAAGCAGGGCTGAGGAGCAGAGAAGGGGTGAGAGCAGCAGTCTGAAAGCAGCAGATGGCTTGGTCAGTGTGTGGGTCTCGGGAATACTAATGTCTCTCTGCCCAAAATTCAAAGTTATGACCTCTGATCACACCAGTGAATTAGACAGTCAGGCTTCGATAAGACAGAGGCAAGACAGAACAGATGAGACTGGGAAAGAACCACAGAGATTGAAGATTATCTTGCAAACTGTAATATAGCTACACAAGTCCCCAGCCTTCAGGTGAAAACATGACGCAGCAGAAAGCAATCTCACTCACTTTTTAATATTTCCCAGCCAAACAGTGTTTCCTCTGTTGCTTATCGACGTTCAGTGGAGTCATATCCTGATGATGTAAAAATACAATACTCTGCTTCAAATCAATCCTTATCAACAGATCTTTGTTGTAAACTAAGGAAATTAATTATTTACAGTCAATGGCAACTCTAACCCTGGATGAAAAGTCGTGTTTTTAAGCTTCTGTTAAGTTGGTGTTTACATTTTTCCTTTATTACTTTTTTTCAGATACAAATAACAAGCATGCAAGCTTAGCAAGGAAGAAGCTAATTGAAAAGGTGGAGCATCGTTGTCTTTCTTGTTCCAAGTTTATTCAATACTGATGTAAGTCAAGCAGTGGTTGCCACAATAGTAAACATTAGCTGGACCGCTGACTTCAAAGTTCCTGACTGATGACCGTCTCACTGTGTCTGGACCACGACTGAACGAAGGCCTCCGATCCAGCCAGTGAGACTGAAATGTTCATGTTGACTCTCCCACTGACCACTGATCATTCTCTCAGGTTTTTGATCTTTTTTACCTTCTTTTTCCCCAAGGATGCAGCCAGAAAACATTAGTCACCAAAATCATCCACATCCAGGTATTGACACATATAATTGAAACATATTCATCTAAAAAGAGTGTCCAAAATAATATAAAATATATATTTTTTTCAGTTCAGTGCAGTTGTAAAGTTGAAGTCTTGTGACATGACTATTTTCAAGATATACATTCTGTTTTCTTTTGTTAACTCTATTCATCTGAGAGGAGGCAACAACTACAAGAGGGGCACTGTGTCAGCGAGGTTATGAAGCATCTAGGCATCAACTTTTTTTGGTCAAGCATTGTTCTGACAGAAGGTCAAACTGAGGCGTTCACTATAAACCAATACAACCATCCTGCAATATATTTCAATACAAAAAGCACAACTGTAATCAATATACTTGCTAAAGTAGATATTTTCTTTCGAGCTGTTACATTATTGGGCACATTTTGACATACTGAACGAAGGAGCACATACAGGCATGATGGGGGCAGTCTGAATTTCTGAAGCACTGAGGATGTAAAAATTCAATGGGGTGTGAAAGAATCACTGCTGCCATTCATCTGTCATCCTTATTAGGGTCAGCTCTGATCACGTGATCTTGTAAACATTTAACTGTGTGACATTAAACTGTCCTTACAACACATGATTAAACATATGTTGATGAATTGTGCAATAACCTCACTATGCTGAGTTATGCGGCTTGTAAATAAGGAATAGAAGTAGTACCAGAGAGAGACAGAGCGAGAAAATGACTTTCTTCTCAGCAGTCTCATTAAGATTCAGCATTTGTTCTCCTCACAGTCTCCCACTCACTTCAGGATGACAACAAGACAGATATGTGGGAGACAAGAGGAGAGGGAAAGCAGAGACTTGGTGAGCAGCAGGAATGGCACAGGACCACAGAACGTTCCCCCGCCATTCTGCCTGCCAATGTCCATTTTGCCACTTCAGGCACAACACCACAGACACACCCTCCTCCTTCACCCTTGACTGTTACCATGGCGACTCTTTGTTTTCCAGCTCAGTCTCTTGAGGAGAACCGGCTCAACCAATCATCAAATAACCTCTCGTACAGAATAAACACACATATGTGCACATTAGTCAAACAATTCTTCTGTGCTAATTTAGCCTTTTTTTTAGTAGTTCTGCAAACACAAAATTAAACAGCACTTCTGTTGTCAACTCTGAAGTAACCCCCCCCCCCCCCCCCCCCCCCCCCCCCCCCCCCCCCCCCCCTCCCATCACAACCAATGAAGGCAGAACGATTCCACCAGATGGGCATTTTGCTTTTTGGGAGGCCGAGCATCAGAGACATATTTTGTAGCTACAAAAACAAATGCAATAAGCCTCTATACAGATTTAAAGTGGTTTAAAATCGTTTCCAAGACACAAAGAAAAAGGGACAGATGGATCACCATCACTGAAAACAAAGAGAACACATTCAAATCTGGTTCTGAATAAAACTGAAGATACTCTGGACATTAAACCTACAGAGTGGATCGTTTGTCAACCCCTTCTGGCAGTGAGAGTAATTACAAAACCATGTAATAGCTACAGAGCCTGCTTTAATGATTTTACAAATACCAACCAGTCTAAAAGCAAAAACGCAACACGTGTCTGCTGAAGATCCCCTCCAACAAGGAAAAGCTGACCAATGACTATTTGTTTTTGATCTGGCCATCAATAGCTTTATTTTGCTGAATACCTAGGTCCTTCCTTTCTGTCGCTGTGGTCCAACTATAGCTTCCCCTTCCACCCGTCAGCTCTGGCAAAAGTAATTATTGCTAGGTGATGTAAAAGAAATCACTACCAGTGCCAATGCAGAAATGTCTCACCAGACGTTAAATTATAAAACTCCATATACAATGAAATACTGAGAGATTTATCTGGTTACCTTAGGCTTCATTAGTATTGTGTGAACTTGCTTGGCAAGAGCTTAAATGTAACTATCATTCTTTTTATGTTTAGGAAAGTACAGAAAACATGTAACCTGAAACTGTGCTAATTAGCAGATATTAGCAGGGTATCAAACTAAACCCAGATGGTACTTGCTTGTATTATAACTGCACGACGACTACTTAATCTGATTTCTTCTTGCTTTTGTAGGCAGCAGGTATGTGTTCCATCTGTACACTCTAATTATAGTTTTAACAGGGTCTAGCCACAATTATGAATGGGAGATCCGCGGGTGCACACATGAAACTATTTTTTTAATGTAAAACAGTCAAATTAGAAAATAGTCCCGAAAATGAACATGTAACAAACTACTGGTTTTTTTTCTTATATATGTTTGTACATGTTTGGTGTTCTGCTGGGAGCTATAGTCTTTATGGTGTGCTGAAGTTTGACTTTAAACAAGACGCAAAGCAATGCAGTGTTTCCGGTCAGTTTGCTTTTGAGCCAACAAAGTCAAAGAAGGTATCAGTTAAATGAAGTTATTTGAATACTGTACAGTACATAGACAACACAGACGCAGAATAACACACATTTAGCTGTTTTGAGACTTGTTGCATGTGACCACTAACTGTAACCAGAACAAGCAAATCACCCAGGTTAACTCACTGTGTGAATCCCTCAGTTTGTGGGCTGGCCAGGTGGCACAGAGGGCAAAGTTGGCCTACATTTTAAGAAAGAACATGAAACACTCTAAAGATTTCCTGGCGACAAGCTCAGCTTGCAGGGAACTAAGCGCAGCTAAATGGCCCCAGAGGGAGACAGATACTGGGGCAATTTCCCAGGGTTTAATTGAAGCTGTCAGCTGGGTTTGGTTACTGATGAGAGAGGATGAGTGAGAGAGAGCAGGACAGATAAAAAGCATTAAGTTATTTTAATATGTGACATTATGAACTTGGGAGGAAAACAATAGAAGCAGCCATTACACCAACACCCATTCATGGTTGGCTCTGCAACCAGTGCACACACATTACGAGCAGGAGAAGGATTTTGCTTAGGATGTAATGAGAAATCCTCCCACACTGCTCTCTCACAACCAGGCAGCAATCTGACTACAAAATAAAAAGGGTACTAATCCAAAAGCCAAATAAAAAGGATGGAGATGATAAAGATTAGACATGTTTCTAATTAAAAACTACAACTGTTTGCTCTGTATACTGATAAAATGTGGACAAAAAAGATCCACTATTTATTATTGTTTGGAAGGGGATTCATCTTTTTTTGTCTAAGTTCTGACAAAAAACGGGAAGGGATAGAGAACAGAGACTGAAAAGATACCTAAATAGCAAAAAGTGCATTTTCTTTTATAAAACTTTCCCATTGGTAATTTAAGTAATCATATAATTAAATTAAATAATGGTAATTAATTAAGTTTAGATAATGTAAGTTTTAATTAGGAAATGCAATAGTGTTTGAGCAAGTCTTTTGTTTTCAGCATTAATTTATTAATAGGTGGATTTGTAGACTTTCCGTGATATAAAAGTCATTAACTTAGAATTTTAGAGGCTTCTGTACAGCTGACAATTTAAGAGGGCTGATTAGTTCATATTTCCTGCAAAAAAATATTTTATGAATTTTGAGTATAATATTTGACATATTTGGCTTGTTTTGAAAGATTGAAAAGGAAGATTGTGGGAAGAAAAAAAATATATAATTATCAAAAAACACTGTCCAAGTGTCACCACAGAAACTGTGGTCCCAAAACTGTTAGCAAATTTGAACACAGCCCTTCTTCTAATGTAGTAAATTATTTGGATCCATCAGAATCAGTCTGAACATGGCAGAAGTCTGTGACCTGATGCATCAAATTTCAAAGTTTTGTCAGTGGTGACTGTATGAATAAATCAATTTCATATTTAGTTATCGCCCTCAGGCTTATCAGACAAAAACACCTCTGCTAGACCCCAGGTACAATAGTTATAATTTTGGGACTTCTGGGTCATATCTGGGTTTTTGTGCTGAATACAAATATCAATAGAATTAGCATTAGTTCCAACCCTTGAATGAGTCAAACCACAAAGGAACATCACAGGATGAAAGTACTTCTTTTATAATGTCTCGATCTTGGTAAACAGCCACAGAGCAGAATGGACAATAACACGAACCCATACTGCTGCACTGACCTGCCATTCCTTCTGAATTGTCACTTAAAGTCTGGAGAGATGAAGGTGAGAATTTCTCTCTGGCTGACACAATGCTCCACCTGATCTCTCAGATGGAGGTCTGTCACAATCCTGCTTCTTGTTGACTCCTCTCGAGAGATGGCTCTCTTCTCAGGCCTCTAATCCTTATTCTTTGTCAACTTTTAATCAACAGCGGTTATTTCTCAGCAGCCTTCACTCTTTTAACCTCTGTCACATCCTTTCAAACCAGAACAACGGCAGCAGCCTGAAACTGCTGAGCCAGGTGACTCGTTAGTAATGAGTGGCAGTAATGGACGTTTGACAGCTGCCTCATAATTGCATTTAGGCCAGACAATATACCGCAGTATCAACTCTATTCTTCAAGAGTCAGCTCGGATATCAGACCGCGGCAAAAACAGTGTGTACTTCTACTCCCTCGAAGCTGTCTTCAACATTGACAGGATCCTGACAAAAATGCTGGTAATATTCATTGGATGTGCTGATGGTCATTGTATTCAGTGACAGCGCAGAAGAGAGCAAGCAATATTAGGTTGAGGAAATATCCCCTTATCTTGTTGAGAGACAGACAGACAGACTGAGTGGCAACGGCCAGGAGCGAGTTATGGAGGCAGACACGCAAAATAAGTTCTTGGTTCGGTCAATCACAATCAACCTCTGGGTGAACAGGAGGAAAATATTCATGAGCCTTCACTTCTCACAAATAATATACACATGAACACATACCTGTAGTGCATACCACATCAGCATTAGTCTGCCTTACAGCTACATGCTTTTGTGACTGAAATGGCTCGAAAACAACCCACCAAAGTGTTGACTCAAATTGGTCCGTTTGCCAGTGAACAAACAGCTGAACGTTTTACTTTACTTTGCTCTGCGGTGACTCGATTTGTGAGTCCAACCTGCACGCCTGCACATCCTGAAAAGGACCATGAGAGCACGCTGCTAAGCTTTGTGTGAGCTTTTTGTTTGGTTTCAGTATCATTGCTGGCCAGCTGACGGTCTGAGGATTAATCACTGAGGCAGCGCCTGCTCGGCCACACAGAGGAGCAGCAGCACTCCTGATAGAACAAAACAGGGATGGACACAAAGCTTGCTTTTGATTATCTGTCTGGTCCTGTGTTGCACTGACATTTTGCTTATCTGTGTATGCATAAGTGTGTGTGTGTGTGTGTGTGTGTATTCGTGTCTCAGACCTGTATGACAATGTGTGCCGGTTGACACAGTACCTCTAGTCTATTGCTTCTGACTGCCTAAGCATGGTGTGTGTGTGTGTGTGTGTGTGTGTGTGTGTGTGTGTGTGTGTGTTGTGTGAAATTGTCACATCAATCCTCTGGAAGCAGGCAGTTTCAGCGGGGTGTCACACCTCTCAGCATCTTTTATGCTTTACTGAACCTGGGGGAAACGCACCGAGTCAGGCTGGAAGATTGAAATCTGGCCACCTCTACTCCACTTACACACAAACACATAATACATGCCCTACAAGCAGCTCTGTATGTTTTCCGTATTCCCCAGCAACTCTTCTTTTATACATTCTTCAAAACATAGAAATATCTATTCATGTGTGTTGCATAAGGTACAAAGTTTTTTTTTTTTCCCTTTTCTCTTTAAGTGCATTTACTTTAGCGAAAAAGAAAAGCCATCTGTGAGTCTCTTCATATCACCTATAAAGCTATGCTAATGAGGTGAGGGAATCTTTTCGGATATGGAAGCTCAGAGAAAACAAGGAGACAATAATCACAGCAGCTAGTGCGGTTTGACAGAGGAGGCAGACCTGCTATGTAATAATGTATGATTCAAAGCTATTTTAAGATTGCGGATTGCTAAACCTAGATTTCTTTGGGGAAATCTCACTCACATTGCTCAGTGGAAACTGTGCCAAGCAGGAACCCAGTTGGTGCTTCGATTTGGTACCGGCACTGGCTTTGTGTTATCCTGAGACAAGGTGGAAGAACATGTATCTGCTAACATTTGTTACATCGCGTCTGCTCCTGTCGGCCTGGTTTATATAGTCAATGTCACAGCAGCACATGAAGGCATCTAAAAGTAGACGTGATCACAGCTGTCTCTAGACACATCGCCATTTTGCCTTTCTCTTCTATGTCAGTGTAAATCCCCTTCAAGTCACAAGATAGAAAAGAGGATCATACATTAAGATCAAATAAGCCGTTAAGGATTTCATGTCATTTTACAATTAATAAATACCAAGACTCGCTAACACCCCCTGAAAGGTCGAAGTCACAAAACGTTTACATAAAATGTTACGATGATTTAGTGTTTAGGAATGTCAAACCCAATCAAACTACAAACAGAGAATAAAGAATAGAACAGAGCTATGACAAAGTTGAGGATCAGATCTGCCAAATGTTCAGAAAGAAATGTGAACCATTCTTCCTAAGAAATATAGATGAATGCACAGTATTTTAGGAGTTAAGAAAAGAGGAAAACAGCTACAGCGAGGTTGGCAGGTGTGATAAATGTTTGGTGGAACCGAGAGGGAACGGGGAGTTGAAAAAAATGTTGCTTCTGAATTGCAAATTAAGGTAGAGCAACATCACGCAACTAAAAGAAACCAATGTATAATACATTTCAGTGAAGTCCCTGGTCTACAGTAATAACTGCAGTCATAAAAACTGTATTTATGGCTTTTGCATTAAAACAAAACATAAAATCAGCATATACATGAACCAACGGTAAGTGGGATGTAAAATTAGACACAAATACAAGTAGGATCATCAATAACGATAGAAGACACAAAATACTAAGTAGAAAGACTGTAGACTGTACAGATTACAGAGACTTAGATCCTTGAAGGTGTAAACGGCAGTACCAAAAAAAGATAGAAATGTAGACCTAAATTTTAGGAGATGAGAAGTTGGTCTGACAGTTATGAAGCCAAAACAAACAAAAACCCACTGCCCATTTGCCTGCAGGTTTTAAAGGCATTGTGGATGTAGCAGTGAGACATTAATACCTTCAAGTTTAAGAACAGATCTGGGAGGATTTCAGTGCAGACCAAGATTTTTGACACTTGTTATGGCCGCAGATAAAATGCTTTTACCTACTTTGCATCTGTCATTTCTACAACAATCATTTGGTTTGCAGGAAAAACAGCAGTACTGGATATTTTCTACTGCTATTCCTGCCTGCTCTAATATCTACTGATTGTTTGTCTACTTGACATCCCTGTGTTGTTGCTTTTCCTAGGATTTCTTGTGAGTTGTGATTTGAGGTTTTATGCACAAAACCGACTTGAGTTGAATTGGTGTTTCCCTGAAGTGACAGAAAACATAAGACTCGTCACATACAGTATTTCTGCAGTAAAATCATTACTTTCTCTAAAACCCTTCTGTGAAAACGGGATTATATTTTTTTCCATGATGTTTATGTTCCATCAGCACTTTTCTGATCATTGAGGGAACTGCGATGCTTTTATTTTTCTATGAAAGGTCAGATCAAAGTATAAAATAAAATCAATGCAAAGATGGCAGCTTGTAGATACATTGCCTCGGTCACTTCACTGTGCTGTACTGAGTACTAATTTCACTGTCTCTAGGAATGGAGCCAGGGATAATCAGAAACAGCAAGGACAGAGAACGGTCTGACGGGTTCAGCAGGGTTGGCTGACCAAAACAAAGCCAACAGCAGCACTGATCCCATGATAACAGAAATCTGGATTATTGCAGCTCTCATTTGTATCCCCTTACATCACATCACTCGGTATCTGATCTCTTACTCTAAAACCACACTGCACACTTTATTGACTCTTAATACTTTAGCGTCTACACAGGGGTCGAGCTGCCTTGTGGATAAAAAGGCTTGAGGTTGACCTGCTGAGGTTCCTCTGAGCATCACATTGACTCACTAAATATGGACATTCGATATTCTGTATATGTATATGACTTTCTTATCAGTCACATAGGAATGAATAAAGTGGTGACAATATCATCTCACCACTAAAAACACTTTGGCTCTAGTTAAAACCCTGTAAAGTTCTGCTTGAATTTAAATTCCCATATCACAAAAATCCCATCATTTTAATTTGGTTCTATGAACGTGGATTATTCAGATGATAAAAGTGTATTGGTGCATAGTTTTTGTTCAGACGATCAAAATATTTATGGTAACCGCATATTTTGTACCAGTGGGTTGGCAAATTGGACTAAATGCAAAATCATTTTTAAGCATTTTTATGTACATATCAAGCGGCAACCAACATTGACGTCACCCACTGGTTTGTGAACAGCTGTTGTGAAGCCTCGAGTTCGGATTTTGGCCGGTGCCATCGGTTTGGAGCAGGATTTGACCATATTTGGATGAGCTGGGGTCGGAGCGAGCAGGGGATCTTACTGGATCTGATTGGAAACCCGACAAAACTACACCCTGCCCACTGACAAACACGGCTTCTTAAAGACTTTTTTCCAATTAATGACTGGATTATTTTCAAATGGACCTCCAGAAAACTAATAAGAAGGAGCGACGTTAGTTAACAACACCAAAGTAACTTTTGGAAAGAATGTATTGACTTAGAATTTAACGAGACGAGTGGAATGGGAGTCTACGGAGCCGAAGGCTTTTTGGAGCAGTATATACAGTTAGTGGTACATGGCTGTATCTACACAAACACACTGAACATACACAAAATACCGACTGTACTGATTCTTCAGAAGTATTCAGATAATAGCAATCCCTAAAACAAGCAGAAGAAAGGGAAAATTCGGATGATTCCCCACACAGCTAACAGCATATGTGATGGCAGATGTGAACAACTTCACAGCATTGCATCGAATCAAGCCATGACTTAGAGGTTAGTTATCCCAACATTCACAGTATGGTATCACAGAACCAATGTGCAAACTAATGACTCTTTGTCCTTCCCTGCATCTTCAAAGGATTTAATCAATAAATGAACCATGGTAGATGGCAGATTGAGCACACATCACTGCAATGGACTGGGCTGGCTGACTCACATTGCAAATGCAGCCATCCACAAAACAAGTCTTCTGCTGAAGTTAATTTTCTAAATCTTAACATCCATGGATTTCCTATAAATACCATCAGTGACAGGCAGATAGATGAAGCCCCATTTTGAGGCTGATTACACAAGTACTCAAGTGAGAGCGTGGTTGTGAGGCTTGTGAGTGTTGTGGTTCTGAAGTTGCAGCTCCTTTTCAGGCCACATTGTGGCTCAGCGACTCGGACTGGGAATAAAGAGCTCTGCCCTGTCTCTCTTTAATCCCTTTAAATTATGGTCAAAATGAACATGGATGGGAGAAGTTGGTTGGTGATGGATGTCATTCAAGTGACTGCAATAACAGAGACTGTAATACACCGCTGAGTGTCAGGATGATACATAGCTCTATTAATTTCTCTCTCTCTCTCTTGGAGAATAGTGCTGTACCAGGGTGGATGAATATTACAGCAGAAGATTAATAAATGATGAGGGGAGGCAGTGTGAAAAGGCTCCAAACACTTTGAATTGCTCAACTAGCATCGTCCGCCTCCACCCCTGGACAGTATGCGTTGAGTCATGTTGTCCCATGATGTTCCTCCTTGTCTGTCATCAGATCACAGTCTGCCTGCTTCCTCACGCTATCCTCCCTCTCTTCATGTTACTCCTGACATGTCATGTTGTAGTTGTACTTATCAAGAGCTGGTTCTGAATATCTATCTATCACAATACTTCAGGACAAAAACTTGCTGATTACTGATATATTTAACCATGATCAGTAATTTAGTATGATAACCAAGCAGGTTTAGTGTACTCAAGAACAGGCAATAAATTAAAAAAAATGTTGCAGTAGTGAAATAGTAAATGAAGCAATGCAATACAATTTGAACTGTTGTTGTGTACGTTTGTGCGATAGTTAGCTAGGAGGAGGCAGGTTGGGCGGATGATTCGATACGACAGCGCACCCGGTTGCAGGACACCATTTTATTTCCTGTTTTCAACTTTTTTCATGTTGTATAACTTTAAGGAAGTAGTAACTTTAACACACAACATGATTCTAGTAATCATTTTAACCCAAACCATTATCTTTCCCGAACCCTAACCAAGAGGTTTTTGAGCCTGAACCTAACCAGAGTACACTTCTGTGGGTCGGATGGGAAGAAGCGATCTGCAAGGTCGCATGGGTTGAAAGACTTGTTGTTTTCAGTCAGTCATAGCAAAACAATAAATATGTGTCAGCTCGGGAAAGTTCATGAGCTTTGTCTATGATGCATAAAAATACTAACACAGTAGAAGTTGCTCTATCTGGAACCAAGTTATTGACACTGTCAACAAGGACTAATGAAAACCAATAATTGCACTATTGCACCATATAGATTGATACACTAAATAAAAACATTGCAGATACAGAAGCTTTAATGTAATAAAAGACACTGGGAAAATGACACTTTTTCACCCTGCTAAAAAAAACCTCTATACTCCTACTCTTTCAGTCTATGCAGTCAATGTCTTGACCTTTCCCTTCTGTACATTTTCCATCCTTCCAGTCCTTATTTCATCTCCTCATCTCTTCCACTCTCTGGTTGTTTCTATGTTACAACTCAGAGGACAGCCAGACAAGTTAAGGAGCTCCCTTGGGCCCATTGCTATGTCTGCCTTTTCAGCTCCTAGCTTCAAGTCTGTGTACCAGTGCACAGAAGTACACAATATTGGACATCATCCTATCATTATTGTCATGCATTTTCCAAGTGTCTCCAATTTGGGAGGGCGAGAATACTTCATGTGGCTCTATAAAAATTCCTCCCACACTCGTCAGTATACCATTATATTTCAATACCCTGCCAAAACACAGTAAATATAACTTACTGATATCTGTAAGGAGGCAGAGGTGCTCTACCATTTGCTCCAACTGAAGACCGAAAACACAAAAGGAAAAAAACTGAACATCAAACTTACAACCAACGTAAAAGACACACAATTCAGCCTGATGATTGAAGATTGAGCTGTGGACTCTTTCTCCTGCTTCAATGTGCAGACAATTAGAGGCAGTGATGACAAATGGGATTGTTGGGGCAGAGTGGTGAGAGGACGTCTGGTGAAAACAAAGAGTGATGCTGTGGGCAGATGTCAGTTGACTCTGAAAATCAGGTCTCAAATTTATAATAGAGGTTTTTGTAGCTGCAATATGCTCAGGATGAAAATATGACGTCCAAACCCAGCTGCAGATCCACACTGAACACTCTTACTCTACAAAATATTGTGGGATATTATGCAATATAAGGATATTATTCATTTTTCACACTTTTGAGTTTTTTTGAAAAATACTGGTTACCCTGAGGTGGTGTGATACGTCTGTGCTAATTTGTAAAGAACAATTATGTTCGCAAGTCAGTCTGACCCACGTGCTTTCATGTACTATTATAGTGGCAAAATAAAACTGCCTTTGTTGGTAAGAACAAGCTGCCCCACACGTCACGGTGCTACAAGAGATAATGAAAAAGACAGATGCCACAGAATGGCTCCAAAGGACTGAAAGCTCAAACATGCTTTTGCTCGTAGGCAAACCTGTAAGGGAGTTTGCACAGACAGTACATTTATCTCCACAAAAGTATAATTCCACTGTCTCCGCTCAACAAGACACTTAAACAAACACCATGTGTGCACAGTGCAGTGTATATATATATACACACATACATATATATACATACATATATATATATACATAAATATATATACACATACATATATATGTATATATATATATACACATATATATGTATGTATGTATATATATATATTTATATAAATATATATATACATTATATATATATATAATATATATATAATATATTATATATATATATATATATATACATATGTGTGTGTGTGTGTGTGTGTGTGTGTGTGTGTGTGTGTGTGTGTGTGTGTATCAAATTATTTTATTTGAGCAAACCTGGTGAAGCAGCAGCATTAGCTCAGCTGCATTGTCCCAAACTCTGACAGCAGCGTTTCACCATCTGCCGTTAAGCCAGGCCACATGTCACATCTCATCCTCGCGGCCTGAGTCTCCCTTGTGACAGCCTCAAGGTTGCAGCACCCACTTGACAGTTGAATCAGATCAACCAGAAAACACACCACCATCACCATTACCACCACCAGCAGCAGCAGCACCACCACCACCAGCAGCATACACACTTTTAGTGTCAGTATGATGGCTCTTTCATAACAGCAAGTGGGGGTTGTGCTGATGAAAATGAGAGGGTCATAAAGAAGCAGGTAAAACATGGACAGGTGTAAGATGTGATAAAGGCAGCGACAGTGCCGAGTAACAGAACAGCTCACCTGCCATGATGCCCAAATGACACAAAATTATATCAAAAGGGTTTCTGCTTGGCTCATGCAATAATTACGGATGAAAGCAACAAATAATTAAAACATTAAGTTAAAGCTTTAGTTAAAACTATATATCTGCTGTTGGGTCCTCAGTCAAGATTCATTTGTTTGTCTGAACAAATGTTGGACAGAGGGAATAAAGACTGGGAACAAGTAGGCTTTTGAATTGCAGGCAAACAGTCATGGATTCATTCTCCCGAGAGTGTAGATAGGAAAAGAGATGAGCAATGGCTGAGCAAAATACAATGGAGAAAACAGGGAAAACAGCAACTTCCAGAAGATGCTTATTTCTGCAATTTGTTCTAAAATATACAAAGAAAATATTCAAGATTTGTTTTCTCAATATCAGTGGCAACACAGACACACACAAGTTTGCATTCTGCTTGTTAAGACAATGCTTTGACTTTTAATAAGCCGAGAAGTCTTACACCAACTTAAACCAAGACATTCTCATCCCCTAACCTTGGCCCACGCATAACTCTGCTTACTCTAACCTTAACTGTAAAACTAAGTATTAGTCCTTAGAATAACAAATGAACATTCTTATGGAGACATTTTTATTTTTGTTCCCACAATGTGAGAAATACATAACACAAATGTGTGATAAGTAGTGACAACGACAGCGTCTCTCCCATGTAATCACTGCTGTATTTCACCATGGCTTCCCTCCTACTTGCATACAGCCCTGAGGCTTGTATTGGTCCCACAAGTCCAACTCGTACTGCAGCACACTGCAGTATTCAAGACAAAACACTCAGCAGATCACATTAAGAACCAAACCAATGGGAAAAAAAAACATGGTAAGAAGAGTTACTCAAGTCAGCCGCAAACTAGGAATCCTGGTTTATTGTATAGCCTATCTCCAAGCAACATGTCATCTTAAGCACTGAGGCAAACATGGCACAACTACATTTGTTTCAGTTTTTGTATTAGCCTAAATCAAGATATATCAAGACATTTTTTTTATTAATAACTGCTGCTTTTGATGCCTTTGTTTCTGCTTTCCTTAATTCCCTTACCAGTGTCAGATCATTCCTGACTAATCAGTACAAGACTTGTTTTACTGTAGCGTAATAATTGGCTGTAAGCATTCAACCCAGAAATTAGAGGCAAATCTTGAACGCATGTGTGCTTGTGATTGAATACAGAACAGATGTTGTGCAGACAGAAAACTGTGCAGTTCATGGGTCCATGGACAGATCATGAGACACCATCACTAACTTTAACTCTTCCCTTACTCCAGCCTCAAAACACAGCAAATTGCCACAAACACAACAAAATGGAAAAAAGCTCACACAAGCATTCCTCAAGGATGATGATAGACTTGTTTAGCATAATTAACTGCAATTAAAAAGGTCATGCTTTATTTATTTTTTCCAAAAGTCTAAATCAGCCCAAATCAGAATAGGTACACATGTAAGAAATGTTATTTGCTATAAATACAAATGTCATTTATAAGCCTAAACCTCCAGGTGACATCCTAGAGGGCATAAATACTCCCTCTGAAAATGTCATGGTTTAATTGTTTTAACATCCTCAAACTTCATTCATTGAGAGAGTACCATTCTTTTAAATTTTTAAGATTTGAATATTTGGAGTTTAACAGGAATGAGTCCTTTCACTCTGCAACAAGAAATGCTAAATGTAATTTTTCATGGAGTTGAGAAGGGCTCCATCACTTTGGTATTTTTTTGTTGAGCTGCAACTATCAATTCTTTGAATTATTAGTTAATCTGCTGATTATGTTTTATTGTTTCAGTTTATAAAACATCAGAAAACTGAAAACATTTCCGTCATAATTGACCTGCACCCAAAGGGACACCAGTCAATATTTTGTGTCCAAAAAGTCTAAAACCCCCAAGAATCCAATATCATGTATTTATATTGAATATAAAATTAGACAACCAAAAGCAGTTAATATCCATATTTGAGAACCTGGAACCATACAATGTTTGGCATTTCCTCTTGAAAAAAATAACCTGATTGATTAATAGATTACCAAAATAGTTGCACATTTATTTTCTAATAACTGATTAGTCAACTAATTGCTAAAACCAACAATCATTATTGACTGACCTACCTATTATTTAGGAATTGCCATATTTCAGATACTGTATACTGGAATCTCTCGGGGGAGATATGATACAATGACTTCCTTTCTGAAAAATGCTTTGTTATGAACCTCGTAAAGAGAAGGCATGCTAATGAGCATAACCTGTGGACCTCAATACTATGTATATGTGTGCACACACAAGCAAACACACACACATAAAAGCAAGCTGACAGCTACAGTATATAACACACTTGTATGCACACCTATGTCTCAGCTCAGAGCCCATTTCCAGCAGAAAATCTATCCCTATTGATCTGCAACCTCCCTCCTCTCTCATGACGGGCAAAGGCTCACAGTACCATGTTCACTCTGAAGCCTTGCATAAGCTGTTCCCTGGCTTTAACACCCCGTCAACATTTTACAAGGTTGCTCTCTGCACCTCCTGTCCCACAGCCATAACTAAGCGTTCCTTTCCAAATTACAGACCTACAGATGGAACAGAGGATGAAATGAGAGTGCTTCAAGGAAGAGCACAGATTAACAAACTGCAGGGTGCGAACAGTCCACTTAGGGTGTCTTGACCTACAGCTTTACACTCTGGGTGGTATAGCAGTCAGCGTTAACAGGATAAAATGTGTGACTGATACTCTTCATGTTTTATTAAGGAATATGCTGCCTCATATTGTGTATAACATCGCAACAGGCGGATGATAACATTGTTCTATGAACACTGACACAAGAACTCATAATGTTATTTTCAAATTCATTATCTGTTCAGTTCAACCCACCTGTATTAATTCTTTCATTAGTATTCCTCAGCTAACCTCGACCTGCCCAAAGTTGAGGTCAGTACAGACAGCTCCAATTTCAGCATGTAAGACCAAACCAACGTACTGTTTCTGAGTTTATGGCTTAAGTGCTGAACCTTTCTTCTGACCTTTAAAATGCATCCTGAACCAAAATCAGAGCATACATTGAACTCCTTGATGCAGTGCCTCGGCAATTAGTTTAATGCAGTGTAGTGTGTGTTCAGTGTTTGCCTACAGATGCACGGTCTAAAAAAATGTAAATAACAGGTAAACCACACATCCAAAATAAAACAGAAGATTGGATGATTGAACATGAGCAGTCTGAAATGTATTGATAGCTCTTTAAATACATTGACTAATATTAGACAGCACTACTTTCCTTTAATTTCAGTTTCCCGCTGATGTAAGCATCATTTGGTTTAAGTATTTGGTTGACCTTTGAAGTCTGCAGAGCTGCTTCTAAGATGAGACACCATTTGTATTTTCTACTTACTTTATATTCATGGTTAGCTGCTTATCTCTCAGCAAACTGAAAGCCATTTGTGAAATCTCAAAGCTCTCCAATTTACAACTCTGAACGTCTTTCCTGTCACTGAGCACACCAGCATGCATAATGGGCAACAGATAACAGCCCGAATTAAATCAGTGACAACTGCAGTCTTATCTTAAATTAAATGTTTGCATTTAGTTTTTTACTCTTAATATTTGTGAGTAAATTACATGATGCACCATTCGAAATAAGACACTCATTAAGGCAATCAGCACCCCACAGTCACCTAAACCCAGACCTGTTGACTACAGTCCTGTTTTCCATTGAAATGTCATTCCAAAAACACTGCAATGCATCATGGGATGTCATAATCTAAATTATAGATGTGATTAATGTATAAATTTGTTTTCCATTAATTAATGGATTAACAGATTGACCAGTAATATAAATGGATACAAAATATTAGAAAGTACATTTTTGACTGTCAGTTAGTATTTTAGTGCATTTAAATTTTACCCTCAGATACTTTAAGCTCATTATATATATTGTGACATTTCATAGAAATAAATCACCCCTAAAGGTGCCCTAGAAATATCCTGATGTAAACATCATCCATGTTTGACCTCAGATCCATAGACCAACAGATACAACAACCAGAATAGGCCCTGAAATAGAAAGCACTTCTTCAAAAGCTTCTTTCTGACACTGTTGAAGTGTTATAGAATCCTTCATGCTATAATTCTTCCCCCCATAAGGTGGGTGAGTAACAGCAATATGAATGCTCTACATAACAACACTGCAGAACAGAGAGGAAGCTTTAGCCAGAGATATAAAAAGGTGCCTGCTGAGTCCTGTCACATTTAGGTGGGCTCATTCAGTGTTTTCATACTTTTTTCATACTTCTTTGCATTACTCTCTCTTTGCATGGGACTCAATCAAAAGCAACTTGTATGCTAATATATTAATCAAATGTAATCTAATCTCAAACTAAACTACACAAGTGAAACTTTGTAAATGCATTGTAACGCAGACTGAAATAACTTCCGAGATTCAACGAGGGATTTTTTACTGACAACTGATTACTGACAATTATTGGAGATCTTTGGTAGCTAAATGTAAGAAAATGTCAAATATCCTTGTGGTGAGACAAGTCAAAATATATGCGTGTTACTCGTAAAGTTTAGGTTTTAGGCACCATTGACCACCATCAAGTATTAACTAATATTTTTATATCAACAATGACTCAAGCAACTTATTGTAAAGTGAAATGGTTACTAGTGCTGCTGATTTCATGGAGCATAAACATCCTAGATGATCAAGTATGCTGCAAAAAAAAAAAAATCCTATTAATAAACCTGCAACTATATCTGCCCCATTTTTTATGAAAAAGTTAGAACTAAAAGTTTGGTTTCACCTCTATCTATCTCCCTCTTATTTCTTCTCTTTTTCCTTGGTATTTCTTTTTTATCTGCATGCCCCCCTCTTTCCATGCTACTCTCAGAGCAAGTCTGACACTATAGATAAAACAACCATCTGGTTGTGTTCCCTCAGCTTTATCACACAAATGATGAACAATCATAGGTACTGTCAATCAACAAACATGCATGGCTATTGAAATAACGACCTTGAGGAAAGCACTCCAAAGCAATTCCACATTCAGCCTGATTCACATTCATCATTCTTGAATAACAACACCATACTGCATTAGGGAAATAAATTTACCTCTGCATTTTATAGAATACATCGCTTCTTTGGAATAGCAGCAATCTTTCACTGCTGGGAAAATAAATTTACCAGATGTGAATTTGTCTGCACACTCCAACAATGACAGCAGCAGGTGAGGCTCTCTGCACATCTAAATGCTAATGTCATGCTGCTCCTCAAACAAAAGCAGTAGCTAATGAGCTGGCTTGGTGAATGCATCTTAAGCCTAAGTGATGTCATAAGTGACAGCATACTGAGAGAGAGGAGTCATTTTACGACTCACGACGCAGCAGGAGGGAAGGTAAAATGGGTACATCAAGGTCACGCATTCACTCGTTCTAACCCCCACACACATAACCTGAAAACAAACAGTGGCAAAGCAGCCTACGCACATCGAATACCTGCACCTTCTTCTTTAGTTTGTAAAAATCTCAACACTGTTTAACATAAAATGACAAATTCTGGACTTCTATTACAGAATTCTGCAAATTGTTGACACAGGAGGTACATACATAAATGTACATGCACTCTCACACTCACAAGTTTGCAACAGACATGCTGAGTATGTTTAGAGCAAATGAATGCAGTGTTCTTTTAAAACAGCTATGGAGGAAAATCCCAAAGTACTTTTGAACCAATTGATTAAAATGGCATTAAAATGGCTACCACGGAAATGGTCAAGGTCAAGGCTAAAAGCATAACCAAGAGGAATGTGGTCTGCTCTGTCCATCCTGACAGATAATTAAGCAACTCCAAGGAGGTAGGTCTGATAACAAAATGACTTTGAATGACAAAGTATGATTGTCTGATTGAATTTAAAACTCTATTTCATTTATCAGAAAGTAGTGCTGTATGTACATGTATGTGCATATAAACATGTGCCTCTTCATTATCACGTCACGCAGCACCTGGCACACGTCCTGCAGTTTGTACATTGAGTACTGGCATGTCTTCACTGCATCTATCAGCGATCTATTTTGGTGGATACACTCTGGCTCGGTGCCCTGGACTCCTGCTTGAAGCTATATATATATATATGATTTAGATGTTTCATGTTCTCGAATCCTGTTGTGATGTACCAACAAAAGAAAGTCACCGATCGATATTATGGTTGGGCTGCTGAAGATACGGTAAGCTCTAAAACAAAATGGTAACTTTTATCTCGTTTGGATTTTTCTGTTTAAAATGGGAGTTCTTGTATTTTACACTTAGTTTACGTGTACTGGGAGTAATACTTATCTTGTGAATACAGTTGTATAATATCCTCCTGTCTACAGTTTTGAATGCACTTTCTACAGTCTGACCTATAATGTTATCAAAGAAGAAACACAATTCTTTAGATTAGCTGAGCAGATGGTGACTTATCAACATTTCATACCTGATGTTTTTCATTCAATTAAATTGTAACTAAAGGCTGGGAACATTGTTATTAAACCTGCCAGTCAAAACTGTAGTTCTTTCTCAGACAACAAAATTCATTACAGATCACAACTTCAACAAAGGAAAACATGCCCCTAAAAACTGTGATCAAGGGGCAAAAATGTATTAATTAATTATATGAACAAGTTCCAATAATTTTTTTAGACAGTGGGGGGGCAAAAGTTGTCCCCAAAATATTCTTACAATTTCCTACTGCTCAATTATATCTTTGTACTTTGCTTATTTATAGTTTTCATGGAGAAAAAAAAAAAAAAGGTTAAAAGCTGACCCTTCAGTCGTGTCAGTGAGGAAAATTTAAAGAATTTGGATTTCATAGATGAATTTGATAAAATGATTTGATACAACATAATCAAACCACAAACTGACACATATTGTAGCCGTTTCTTCAAGAATAAAAAAAAATGGGGCACCTTCAAACATTCAGGGGAATTAAAAGATATTAAAAGAGTAGAGAAGAGTTGATACAACTGCACCATAGGTACATTTAACAGCTGTTTAAAATATATTGACCTACATCTCAGAGGACACAACTCTGAAGGGAAAGCAGACAGTTGGCACGGAGACAGATCCAGTTAACGAATAAGGCTGTTTCAATTCTTCTCTTTCTCTGTCTCTCTCTCTCTCTCTCTCTCTCTGGGTGCCACCTCAGAGCCATTCTTTAGTGCCACCCATGATTAATGCAGCTATGAATGGGTTTCTCTTTCACCAAGCTCTGTGGGAGAAGGGTTTCTTTCGCTCTCTCTTTCTTTCTTTGCCATTTTGCTTTCCTCCCAATGTGACCTGATTTAGTCACAGTGTGAAACTGATTTGAACTCATTTACATGCTACTTTCATAGAGAGGTAAAATGACATGCATGTATCTCATTGATCGTAGAAGACACCAGTGCACTTGGGAGAAATATTCTGCAGTTTAAACGATATAGTTCACTAAATCAATATTCATAAAACTGCTCCTGTTGTGTTCCGTGCACCTAAAACCTGAGCAGAGAGCACACATCAAATTTTGTGTCAAATATTTGGGGAACAGCAAGAAGTCACAGGAAGCCAAATCCAGCTTAAGCTTTGCCAAGGTCATTGTGCCTGACTTTATCTGAAACAGTATTAATTGGGCCATATTTTGTATGTACTATGTCTCATGGGTTTCTTTCTCGTGTTGTGTTGTGTGGCTGTGCGTAACTATGGTGCGTGATCTGGTGTCAAATTAGTGATGCTAAACAACCGACTGGAGTGCACCTCCTCATTCAGCTCAGAATCTTCTGTCTGGTCTCATCAACACTTTCCCATATAATGTTTTTCCACGCAATGACAAATAAATTATGAACCAAATTTGTTATGAAACTAGAAATATGCATACATTTCTCACTAAGTAAAAAGCTTTTAATTTTCCTTAGAGACAAGCAACAATAGATAAATAGACTCTCTCTATATATCTTTTTGTTCTTCTATATTGTCATTTTGTCATTGTTTTGTCACTGTTGTTTTGTAATTATTTGTTTGAAATTAATTAACTGATAACACTACTGAGTTGAGACCTACAAAAAGTTGCTGTATTTATTGCCAGCAGAGATTCATCAGTGGACACTTTGGGCCTGATTTACTAAGATCTCAAATAAAGGTACTAAATTGCGTGTTCCTTCCAAAAGTTTGCACATTTCTTTTGCACACGTTTTGCGGGTGATTTACTGACAAATTGCGTCATTGAAATCAGGTGCAAATTGCTGTATTTAAATGAGGTGTTTGTGTGTTAAAGTGATTCCAGCCATGAAAAAACAGAGTGACCGCAAAAGGAAAAGGAAATCTGATCCCATTGAAATTAAGAAATATAAATATACCAAGAACAAAACACTTTATAGGAGATTATCAACAAGGTAAATACTGTGGGAAAAACAAAAAGGCGAAAAAAAAAAAAAAAGGCTGAGTAATAAAACGTCTGCAAATACTACAGGAGGATCGGTGGATGAGATCCTCTAACAAACATCGTTCAGGTGAATTAGTTTCATTCAGTGTCTCGTGAGTGCTCGTGAACCTGTTGAAGCTACCTGTGAATAATTTTTTCCCTCTATTATCTCAAAAATGTTTAACTGGTGTAAAACCACATTCTCTACATATTCTTTGGTTTCCTGCGTCTCCTTCTCACCACAATAAAAGCAGCCGTCTCTCCTGATGTTCGTCTGATTAATACGCTTCTTTCAGTCCTACTAAAATACACATCAATCACTTCTCCTGTTTCTACTTTCAGGTTCAGTAAATATCGTTGCGGGAGCTAAATTGTTCTATTTGAATGTTTCCTCTCAGTATTTTGCACCTTAAAGCAGAAACGCCCAGAAGTGAAACATGCATGCAGGAAAACAGCAAAATGGACGTGTGTTAAATTGCACCTTTGAAAGACGCAATCCTCGCTGCACGTCCTTAGTAGATCTGCTTGGAAATTTCTTGCGGGTGGTGTGAAGTTTGCACGTGATTTTACACACACAAACCTTTAGTAAATCAGGCCCTTTGAGTTTAATCATTTTTTCTGGTTCTCAAACAGGATGTAATGGTGGTTGCTTTAGAATGAGTTTTATGCTAACATGTACCTTAAATAAAGAAGTGTTTCCAAATCTATCAACTTTTTGAGAGACATTGACAAATTTCATACAAATAAAAAAGTAACAAATCTTAATTTTAAAGATTTTTATTATTATTTTAGCTGTGAATCAGAATTGGCCATAGAAGCCGTGGCTGACTTAAATTTTTGTTGTTTGTGTTGTGTTATAATGTCATCAGAAAAAATACTCAAATTATTATATAATGCAACATTTAAGCATGGAAATACATCCAACTTCAAATAACATGCTTAAATGTTTCTGACCTAAAGTCAGCTGTTAAGGATTACTTAAAAACATATTTGATCTAACATCATCAAAATAACTATAAGAGAAAAGGTCTTTCAAACATCAGTGAAGATAATATCATGTTTGTTTAATAGGGAGACAATAAAAGAGATCTAGTACACCACCTGTCTGCTTTGAAGACCTTAGACTAGAAACAATGGGCCCAGAGTCATTTTGAACGACAAGAAAAGTGAAACCAACACATTCTGGTGGCCTGCAATATTTCTTGCAAACGTCTTCATGCCTCAACTAGTCTCTGCTTTGAAATTGATTACTTGAAGGCCTGGGTCACTGATGCGTTGAAGAATGTCAAGGGAGTAAAGACAAGTTTCATGCATTCTGGAGACAGACTTTTCCGACCATAATGGATTTTACAGCAGGACCACAGGAGCAGGACGGAACGCTGTCACTGACAAGAAACAAAGACAATATGTCAAAGTGAAGGCAGCTGATGCATGTTGCAGCTCGCGGCTTTATCATTAGTACAGAAGTGATTTTCTCTCTCTTTTCCTTTGTCTTTGATTCGAAAGGATGTGAAAGTTTGCACGCTATGCATACACCAGCTGAAGCATCACGGAGCTCCTGAGGTTCTTGCCCACTCAAAGAGAAAAAAACAACCATCACGCAACCATTCAAAGACTGGCTCATATTTTAAGAACTGTCACGAACAATGATACCAAAAATCCAAACAGAGCGCCCTTAACCACGCCTGACTGATCCACAGAGTGTGACCTGGATTTCTGCATGTTTCTTTACCTGCTAGTAGAGAGCAACAATACCAAGTCACATCCCAGAGCCGAAAGTCAACACTTCATTGAGAATAATGCTTGGCCTCTCTAGGATTGGTAAAGTCACTTCAGAATATCGTTACCAGTGGCTCAAAGATAGCTTTGTCAAAATCAAAGAAGTCCAGTGCAATTTTAAAAACAAAAAAAACATGACAGAGGCATAAACATAGATCACACTTTCAAGGAAAAAACAGAATCAAATGAGACAGCGCTGTCACAACAACCCGAGTAACACTGATATGGTTGTTATATTCATGTGTGGGATAATAGAACAAAGTCAAGAGCTGGCCAACAAGGGCTGACCTAACTCCTTCAGGATATTCATGCTTTATTTAGAGACAAGCATCTGTAAACTTTTACAGACTTGCATTTTGTATGGTTACCGCATGGAGAATTAGATCCTTGATCAGATCTTACGTAAGAGACACTTGAGAGACAACTTTAAAAAGCAACATCTATGTCAGATTGCTAAAGCTTCAAAAATATGAGTCTATCAAGTGTGCCCTCCATAGATTATGCCACGATCACTGGATGCAAATTTGAATAAAAAAAATAACAAAATTTGTAGATGATTGTCAAACTCAATATGTCACGTGGATATCTAAGGAGCAGTATCATCATCTGATGCGGGATGGTGAGTCAGTTCTTGCAACCCTAACTAAGTCTTGATGCTGTAATTAAGCCCACAAGTGAACCAGAAAACTATTTCCCCTTGAGATGAACACAGAATTGTGATTAGTCGATAAACTCTACAGAAAAAGTATTTAAAAAAACAAAAAACAAATATGCTGGTAAAATGAAAGGCAGAAGATTAAAGTCCTTACTGTGCCAAGAGGAGAGCCAGCAGAGCTGCGCAATGGAAAACGATGATCAGAGGTACATCATCTGTACACCTATTAGGTTACAGCGCTATTATAAATAACCTTAGGAAACACAACCAGTAGGCACAGAAAGGTTCAGCATTTTTTTTAATTTGTAGAGGTGCTTCTGTCAGCTCTAAATGTGTTCTTGCAACAAGGTTTTTTTTGCCTCTGTTTTAATCTAATTTAAGCTTGATATGGTTCACTGCAAAATTAAACTTAAGCACATACCTCTCCCAAGAGTGCAAAATCCTTTAAATGTAATATTTAGGATATTTGAACATGTGTTTTACCTGCATCAGGATTCAGACCTCAGTCAACAAAGATAAAATGATCTGCAGTCAGGTTCTGGAAAACAAGACTCCAGGGTTTTGTTTAAGAATAAGCTGTACAAAAAAATAAAATGAGTCAGACTCTTACCTACTCATTTAAAATCACATCTCAGATCCCTATACTGTACAGCTAAGTGTTTGTAACGCTGAGCAACAGAGAGACTGACTGTAGCGATGATGTCATTCAGAGATAAATGCCCCTGAGATGCTGAATAATGAAATAACTCATACAAGTGAAAGAATATGACAGCAGCAGCAGCCACAGTGATCTTAATAGGAGGGATCCCCAATGTAGGGTGCCTACATTCATATACCAAAACCAAAATGAATACAACATTTCAAATAAAAATTGTAACACGCCCAAGGAAGGGAACATCAATGTAAGTCTCTTTGCTTGGATTTCCTCTTAACCAAGACAACTGACCATGTTTGTAACACTGTTAAAAATAGTGACGAAACAATCAACACTGTCCTCTTAAAGAAAAAAAACAATCTGTCCAAAATCAAAACAGCATAGTCTGCAAGTCATGACATCTTTTTCTATCAGAGCGTTCAGTTCCTTTGTTTTTAGTGTAATTTACTCGGTAACTGGCAAAAGTTATAGCCACATTAATTCATTTTCAGAGGAATAAGCAACAACTATCTCTGAAGTGTAAAGTCATATCTATCCCTCATCTGTAATTCCTCAGCACTGCTGTGTTTTCTAGTTAACACACAGCATCAGCGGGGCTCGTGGCTTTTCCTCTTCATACTAAACCCTGTGTTGGATGGAAATCTGCTCGCTCTAATTGCTCAGACAAAGGTTTTAAACAGCAATACAGTTGTCTGTAACAACACTGCAGCACCACTCATCCTACAGGAAGGCCCTTCATTTCATGGTTTCAATTGCCTTTTTGACTTCATAACAGTTTCATGAAATGTGAAAAATCAACACTCACCTCGTAGCCATATCTATAGGGTTGTTTTTTTTTAAATCAGGAAATATTTCCATCTATTACTGTACCTCCACCCACACAAATGTTATGAAGAGAGTACAAAATGTTTCGCATGTGAAATCCATAGCTTACAGAGCAAAGCTTTTAAGAAGATATTTCACATGATATTATATAATGGATAACAGATTTCCCTGTGCCACTTGCATCCACAAAGCTCAGGGACACTCATTTCTGTTACAAACATGTTATTGTTGGAACCTAGTAATTGATAGGGTAAAGATTTAATTGCTGATTTACAAACAGTTATTATTTTTCATTATTTGTGCAGCAGGTCCTGGAGGCTGCTGCCCTATTTTGGCCTTACCCCGTTGACAAGTCAACAAGATATGTGCATCCTTCTGGGTTTCTGTCATGGCTCTCCAGGAGCCCTTCACTTTGTCTAATAGCCGTGCATCACTCTCCTCTATCTGCTCTCATCCTCTATAGTCCCGGTCATCCTCCTGAGCTGCACCACAGCCATTGTTCTTTTCTATCTGTCTGTTGTCCACTCCCAACCAAGCTCCATCTATATTCTGTCCCACCCCTCTTTGTTGCCAGTTTTACACATTTATTTCAACATTTTAATCAACTTTCTTCATGTTACAAAACAAAAAGTGTTACCGTCTACTAGGAGTGGGTAATATGACCCTAAAATATTACAATATATCAGGGTATTTCTGCAATATTTTTTTACATGATCTACTTTCAAGAACCTACAAGTGCAACCAATACATGTTACAGCTTCATACGGTATGTCAGCATAAATATTAATAAAAAAATAACATAAGCATGGTTTGTTGTACAGCTGATTTTTCATAACCAAAGCACTTCCACACTACTGAAGTTGCTCCCATTTTTAGAGCCAACTCCTCCATCGTGGAGCATGTTGTTGCTGTAAAGCGTGTAACGCACGTCATTCTGTTTCGCTGTACAAAAGTATGACGTCATCAAATCACCAACTCAGAATACTGCAATTATCTTATGATTTTTTTTTTTTTAAATCAAGTTCAAATTCGACCAATATTATTACGAACGATGCAATATGCCACACACTGATGTCTACTCACTACTAGGCTAACAACACAAATTCAAATTAGTGAAATGGTTATTTGAGATAAGTTGTGTGTTTTTTTTTTGGAGACAGGGTGGGGTTTGTAGTAGCTTGTCTATAATCAGGTGTAAAAGTCTGTAATGTGTCTATTTAATGTCAGTAACTTACTATAATGAATCATTGCAAACATAGCCAACTATTGATTTGAATTCTCTAGTCTTTAAACCGCACTGTATCATAGAAAACCCTATACATAATTGGTGTTACCTTTATGCAGCTTATTGTTCTATAGACAGCACAGTGGGCAGGCATCAACATTACTGCTGCTGTGAGAGAATCAAACAACACAAGACTTGCGCTGTAAACATTAGACAGCCGAAAGGGATGTCAGACAAGTGGAAGATGGCTACTGAAATGCATTCTGCATGACTGCATGAGGAAAGACGCTATAAGGACACAACACTGGGTGATACAAAGCAGACCCTGTGAGCCTGTCCACTGCTCCCTCAGAACAATGGACAGCCAGACACTACGCCTGTCAGCAACTGTCCTCCCCTGTGGCTGGGACTAAGAGATACACAAATCCTCCACTAAATGACAGGCTTCACACAAACACCTCACACAGTGTTTACATCTTGACAACTTGATTTCAAGCAGAGGATATTAAGGTGAAAATGCCAGAAAGTATCACTGTTTTCAACTTTTTAACTTTTGCTAACTCAGTACTCTGTCATTCAATTGTTGGACAAGTGCGGGGTGATATTTTGAACGAAATAAGCACATTTCATGGTTGAATGAGTCATTTCCACAGAAGAGACCTCGGAGAAGCCCGCACGCGCCTGAGGTGCCATTTAATGAAACGACGCTGGAAAAGATGTGGACCATTAAGGGCAGCTAAAAATCAATGACCTCCCTACCTCAAGAAAAACTAAAGGCCTATTCGCTATATAACTATAATCGATCATTTTAGGCGTAGACTGGGCTGCGTGTGGATGAATCACCGAGAATTGTTGCATTAGGTGTGATCTGACTTCCAAAGGCAGCCCGAGCCTTTGAACTGAGTCCACGTGAAAACACGCGGTCTGAATTACACACAGGACTTCTGAAAGAAAAAAAAGGCTTTCGGCCAAAGCTCACCGCCCTGTTGTTACCACTGATGCTGCTGAGGACAAATCCACAGGCTGAGCGATCAGCAGCATCCGTCCACCGTCCTCCGGATGCCTCGGAGGAGGAGGAGGAGCACGACCACAAGCTCGATGGTTCGATGGGGGGCGATGATTAACTGTGTTGTATTATAATTACAATAATACCATGTCTTACCTGGAGAATGGCATATGCTGATTGAGTCACCTCCCTTGCAGATCTGTGAAGGATGGAGCAGGCTGGTCGAGCATCACTCAGTGTGTGTTTCGCCGACAGAAAGCGTACGGAGCACAAGCGCCTGACGACGGCGCCCCGGAACGAGTATAACACGAGACGAGCCCACTGCAGTCGTCTGGCCGGTGAATGCACCGAGCGAGCTACCCCACCCGAGCAGCGCGAGCCCGACCGTTACTTGGACAAGGAGTCATTCGTTACCACAGTAACGACTGGGAACAGACATCCGGGGGATTCAACAACCAACCCAACCGTTCAGCTGCAAGGCGTTTTACAGCAACAACAGAGCCCGCTGTCCGCTGCATAAACAAAAACTGAAAAAAATAAAATAAAATAACGTCATTGTACATTATGACCGGTCTTCAAAGGGCTGGCACTTCCAAATAGCGATTTTTGAACTCTTAATTTCTCACATAGTAGCCTGCCGTCTTTTCTTCCCTCTTCATTTAAGGTCATCTGGGCGATTCATAAATAAACTACATTACCCATGATGCACTACGTTACGCTCACCTGTTACCGGTCTGTCCGGACCTGCTTTTCTCTGTCGGCGGCTCGTCGAAGTAAAATCACATTAGCCTTACAGTAATGTCGGCCTGGCTCTAAAAGGACACACGGAGAACTTCCTCCGGATACAATCCAGTTTAACTCCAAAATACTGTAAGTATGAGAATTATGGATACCAAAAATGTCTAATTCTTGTTGAATTTACACTACCATCAAATTTTGAATCAGACAATGCAATCTTGTTGTCAACTGTTCACCATGAACTCCAGATGTTAAAGTGACCATTAGTCTGGCAAATGAAGACTTCCTGTATTGTTTTCAAATTAAAAGCCTTCCAGTGTTTTATATAATACAAGGTCAAGCCATATCCTCGGTTTGTGACCGTGTCCTGTTACTCAGATAATTGAAATGGTTGTACCATTGAATGAATGGCTTTACGTTGTGAACGTCAGTAATACTGGTGCGTTCATAAGGAACTGGTTTGTGGGAAAGTTCCCAAATCCGAGTGGGAGAAATCACCTGAATGCCCATCGAACTGGGAACTTCCCATAAGGAGAGTCTGAGGTTTTCGAGAGCTGGAGAAGAAGGTCTGACCTCACTCCACGTGGCAATGCCTGTGTTGAAAGGAAGAAGTATGTTTGCTGGGAGCACTTCGTGGTTAATTTAGGTCATACTAATTAGAGCAAGATATTGTCAGTTAAACAATACTAATTAAGCTGCTGGTATATTGACAGACAACCATAAGTGGTAACAGCCCTCCCACATGGCTCTTACTTTGTTGCAATTAGTTTGCTGTCTGTTTTAAACGTTATCTGCTAGAATGACATGTACAAAATGTTAATGATCCTATTTCGCCCCTGTGATGGTCTACATGGGTGATGACATGGTTGTTTGTCACTTTTCTGCATATAGGCAGCTGATTTCTTGGGGGCTGCCATCCATGTTGACTCTTTGTTGTTGTCATGTGAACGCTCTCGACCGGGAATTCGGAGGTTATCGAATGGGAACTTTTCCAATTCCCAGCTGCCTGATTACACCATATCTCCTAGTACATTTTTTTTTGCTGGAGAAATTCAGAATGTAATACTTAATGATTTACTTGCTATTTTCTGACATTTAAGAAAACAAAACAGCTAATCGATTAAGAAAACAATTCACATCTTGATAAATGATTATAATAATTATTTACATCTACAAGATGGCAACCTTGACTGCCATCTCACCTCCTGCCACCCTTTTAGCCTCCAGTATTTTTATTTGCAGTCCACCTTATGCTCCAACACACATGCGCTTTCTAAGGACTGTGTTGGTATGAAAAGACTAAAATTGAAGAACATTTTCTTTACTGCTGCACAACTGTTAAGGTGGGACTACTTTCACCATCATCTACCCGATAGATACGCTGACATTGGTGACATCTATGCAGCAGGTTATTAGATATCCATCTTACATTTCTCAGTTGCCCCCAATACAGCAGATATATATATATATATATATTGTATACAATGTGTCTTTCCATAAGAAGACAATTTTCACAGTTTATTTCTTCTTCTGTTTCTGGAATGACGTGTTCATTTTTGGTTTTGTTTTACTCGTCAGTCATTTTCTTTGTGTTACAATCAACCACACGAGATCACAATGTCTCTGCCTTGAGCTTTATTGTATCACCCATGAGACAAAAATTTGCTTTTGTTGTTGTGTTAATTCAACTACACTTGAATCACACAATAAGGATGATTCTGTCTAAAAAAAAAAAAAATTCCGCTCGGGGATTAATAAAGTAACTACCCAACCTAACCTAAAGCGCTTCACCACCAGATTTCAGGCCGAGGCCAGCACCGCCATCGAGTGGCCATGGTGTAACATTGCACCTGAATCGACCACCAAAAGTGCTATTACAGATGGACTATTATTTAGACTTGTCTTTTTGTATAAGCCACATTATTTCACCAACACTTTTTAACGTGATATCTATTATTTAAGCCAATTATGCTAAAGAGACAGAGAAAATAAATAGGCCTATTAATTTAATCATGACTGCTGCATTGTGTTTGTAAGGTAAGGTGAGTTTCTTTCTTTCTTTCGCTCTCTCTATTGCTTTAGAAAAAATATAAAAGCAATACACAATTTTTTATTTTTTTTAAGAAAGCATTAAGATGAATTAAAAACAGTCAAATAGATAACTAAAATAGTTTAAAATATCTTTTGAAAACAAATCCTCTGCAACTTTTCTTGTCTGGGAGTTGAAATAATGTGAAGAACTGGTATTGTAAATTATATTAGACTATTTGGAATGAAACAGATATGGGACTTTTTAGTACTGTTGTTAATGAATGTATACGGCTCTTGCACTTTAGTGGCATCTCTATTTTTATCTCCTTTTCAAAGATTTAACTTGTTAGATCAGATGTGTTATAATCAGGGAGTTTAAGTTTTGTAAAGTTTAATATGGTCTACACGTAGTTTCTGATGTGGGAAAATACAAAAAAGTGTTAAATCAGGCTATTCATATGAGAACACAGATTCTCTTTTTATTCAAGGGGGTTGCTGGTGGTTAAGAGGCAGGACAGCCTCAATATTTTTCAGGAAGACCTTGTGGCCTGTAAATGCTGAGATCTCCTCCTTCTCGTCCGTGACGATTAGCTGCCTGGTCAGCTTCAGAGTCCCCGGCACCGTGACCCATTTTTTGCTGCACCCACTCTCTGCCATCACTGTAATGGAAAAAAGACTGTGACTCGAAGCCTGAGCAGACGGCAAAACGGGTACTTCTCAAAACCCTACTTAGAAATTGCTGTAAAAGGCCCAAGGTCATAAATCATAAAGGTGAGAGGGACGTAATAAAAAAATAAATACATGATTAGTTCAACCGATAGTGCGAATATTAATATTTACTCGTCACCTGATAACCTCAGCAGCCCATCTGCCTCCTGCTCCTCTACCCGCAGCATCAGAGTTTCCTCTGGCATGAAAGTATTTGTCAGAGTTTTTCCAGTTGGCTTCCCTCATGTCCAGGTAGGCTCGCCCCATATCATAAGCTCCTGATCAGAAGAACAACAGAGAGTGTTTAATTAAAAATGAAAGTATTCAGAAAGACCAAACATGCCATTATCATCATCCTGGATGTGTGGCAAAAAGTCTTGCTTCTAACCTTGAGCAGCTTCAACAGGAAACTTGTACCACTGGGCATTGGTTTCCACGATTAGAATCAGAACAAGGCCTGCCAAGAGCATCTTCATAGTTATGGATTTCTGAAAGGAAAACATGGAAGCAAAAATACAGTTTGGTCGTCACATTTAAACATTCAAAAACAAAAGCATGCAATTGTACTTATTATATTCCTATGCTTCGAATACCAAATGAAAATTTAAACTTACTTTGCCGTTGATGCAGTTTCGAGCAAGTTGATCACCTTATAGCTTAACAGTGGGGACTCAACTGATCTTATATTCTGTTCTGAAACAAGCCTGGTAGTAGGATTTCTAAATGATGGAAAAGCCCGGTTGATAAGGATGGCGAAATATATTGAATATTAGGCAAACATACTAGGGGTCATTGCCCAGTTGTGCAAATGCAGGCCCTGAAAAAGCCCAGGACGTAAATTTCATGGAAACAAAAATATTTTTTGTTGCATGTCATGAAAGATCTGTTTTCATTGGTCATTTTAACTATACAACTTTACCTTTTTAAATTTCTATACAACAATAGTGATTTCAGATTATTATTATTTTTTTTAAATTTAAAACAAGATAAGTTTTAATTTACCCTTGCATCTGTTTTGGTTCATTTGTGGGTTAGCAGTTTTACAAATAATATGGCTAGAAATAAAAAATATAAAAAAAAACCTTGGTGCTTATCTTTATAGTATCTGATAAACTTGGATGAATGTTTATTCATAATATACATATATATGGTTTAAGTAGAGACCAAGAATTGCAGTGTTAGTAGTTCACTTTCAGATACGGTTGCGGAGTATCTAACTTGTAAGTTTGGTCCGGTAACTTTAGTATAAGCGCCATCAATCATGCTTCGGGTTGTTTAATTCCCTCTTTGGTTTGCTGGAACTTTGTCAAAGCAGAGTGTGGCGATTGGTTTTCTAGCTGCAAGGCATGTAGTTTTGGACACTATGATGAGCTCTGGTGCTCACACTGGGATCAACATTTTGATTATTACGTGAGGGGTCACAATAGTCCGAATATTATGATGCTGCTCTAAAGTGGAACTTTTACCTTTTTAATACGAAACGCCATCACGTCATCATTTTTATTCCATTAGACATGCGTGTCCAGTTTTGTCATAATCACCACATGGATTCTTGAATTATGGCCACAAATGTGTCTTGGGAGCTTCACAATAACCTTAATCTTTGACCTTGCAGTCCGTGCAGAGTTTTGAGTAGGTCTTCACAGATCACACAATACCTTAACAGTGGGGACTCTACTGATGCCATATTCTGTTTTGATGAAATGATGGAAAGCCCCAGTCAAGTTTACGGTCAGTCAGAGAGAAAGGACAATTGTGCAACTGCGGGGACAAAAAGCAAGTTTCAGGTAAACAAATAATGAAATTTGTTGCATGTAATGAAAGATTATTTTCCATTAGTCATTCTAACTTTGCAACAAAAGTAATTAAAAAAACTAATTTGTTTTTTAATTTAATACAAAATGTGTTATAGGCTCTAATTACAGACAAAAACATTTTGTTTGGAAAATTTGTGCAGTGCTTCACCTCCAAACTAACAGATGAGAGTAAAGAGATAGTGCTGATGGACCTCAATATTACAGTATTATTAACAGCGCCAACTTCGAAACTAACAAAAATACAATTTGTGAAAAACACCTAATTAAATACAATTTGAAAGAGGGACTTACGAAGTAACAAAATGACATATGTATACCTATGTTACACAAATGTACAATGATATTGAAAAAAAAAAAAAAATCCTTCAAGGGTTCCTGAGACATCACTGTCACAAAAATAGGACAGATAAACCAAGATATTATGCCCGAGGGGCATAGAGGCATAAAAACTTTCTCAGGGTACTTGTAGCTTTTTGGCCAGCTTGCAAAATAATTGGACAAACCTCTGGCAATTCAATACAAACATATTCATTGTGACCTTCAAAACCCAACTTTGTTTAACCCCAGGGCACTGTCTAGGAAGGAATTGTTGTCACAGTCACCACAAACACAAAGTTCCAGTGTGTAGGATTTAGGAGGATATTTTGGCTGAAATAGAATTTAACATTGATACTTGTGTTTTCATTCAACTATAATCCCCAGAAAGTAAGAACTGTTGTTTTCGTTACCTTAGAATGAGCCCTTCATATCTACACAGGGAGCAGGTCTTCCTCCAAGGAGTGCATCATGTTTCAGATTTTTGTGGCCACTGTAGATTCTCTTATACTCCTAAAACGGGAGGCTGAGGGCAGGGATGTTCAGTTGGTTGCAACCTCACTACTAGGTGCCACTAAATCATACACAAAACATTTTGTTGACCCATATCACCTTACTGCCGGAGGGGAATTGTTAAACTCTTCAAATTTTAGAGATAGTACCACACAAGCAAATTAGTGTTGTAGACCACAGCTCTGCAGTAAAGCAATAGGCATGAATTTAAATTTCCTTTCTATTTAAAGATATAATTTTCAGCCATATATTTCACATACAGTGAATGTAATTTTTATTAGGGCCCGAGCACCGAAGGTGCGAATGCCCTATTGTTATCCAAGGAATTATTTTTCTCGTTCCTTATTCTTCACACAAATGAATTGCCTTTTTGGAGGCTTTATTATATTCAAAAACTCATGAAAGTTGATACACCCGTCTCTCCCGGTGAAAAATTTCATATTCTAGTAGAGTCGTGAGTGGGCGTGGCCACATGGCTCGCTAGCGCCCCCTAAACAGATGCCCCGGTAGCTACATTTACCTACGTGCATGAAATCCGGTGGACAGGTGTATCACACCTAGAAGTACAAAAAAGTTACATTGCATCATTACGTCAACTCAACAGCATGAATTTAGTCGCCATTTTTGGCGATTCACACGTTGTACTTCAACAAACTCCTCCTAGAGATTTTGTTGGACCGACTTGAAATTGAGTCAGTAACTCTTAACATGTTTGGGATTAAAAGTTATCAAAAGAATTCGTTTTCATCGATGGGTGTGCCCGTAGCGTGGTGGCCATTTTGAGCGTCTCACCATGAAACTACAAGTTGCTGTAACTTTTATGTACATATTCCGATCTTCCTCAAACGTTACATCCCTGATAACAGTCTCGCCCTGAACACATCTGTATGGTAATATTCAGTCATTGTCATAGCGCCCCCTGGGGGCAACTGGAAATGACACTTTTCATACTTTCAAATGCTCCGTGGAGCTGGTTGATCACATGAACCTAAAGTCGGGTCAGAATAGCCTAAACATGTGGTTGATGATATATTGAGCAGTTTGTTTGACTTTGTCAATGGGCGTCGCCGTGGCGCCTGCCACGACTCGTTATCCAGCGCCAAAGATAGTCCAGCAGTCTACAATGCCGACCCCCAGCTGGAAACGACCTCATGAAGACACGGGTTCGGGTCCCGCTCAGGTATCACACATGGTTCATGGTTTACGGAGGGCAAGTCCCCTTAATAAGCCACACGGTTCAAGGAGAGCAAATCCCTCTAAGGGTAAGCCACATGGTTCACAGAGGGCGAGTCCCTCTAAGGATAAGCCACACAGGTATGGGTTTGTATGTGCAGAACAAATACTGCCAATACTACCAAACCAAAGGTCAACAACAATACAAAACTCAAACAAAAAGATACTTTTTTTTTTTCACTTAGAGCAGTTGCCTCACAGTGAGAAGTAACTTGAGGCAACGAGGGGCATGCATGTCAGTTCAGAAAAAGGTCATGCTCCAAAAAGTGATAAAGTCATCCAAAGCATGTTGTCCAAAATATGATTAAAAAAAAAAAAAGTCATACTTTTGTCCAAAAATTGACACAAAATTCCTTTTTGTATAGAGTATAGAGCAAAGGTCTTCAACAGGGGGTCCTTGCTCCATCTCTCTATCAGTTTGGGGTCATTGGCCTGAAAAATGTTGAAGACCCCTCGTATAGAGTATATAGTACATAGTATATAGTATAGAGTATATAGTATATAGTATGGGCAGGGTGATGCGGCTAAGTTTGATGTTTCGCCGTGACAGAAATGTATGTAATTACATTTCTGCAAGTGCTGCAAGTCGGGGAGCCCCGACCCGCTGGAGCCCTGACCTGCTGGATCCCCAACGTGCAGTGTGCGAGGGCCCACATATCATTGCTTGCAGTTTTGATTACTTATTATACTACAACCAAACAGTTCACTTCACTGTTGCAAAAAAAGAGAGAAGATGTTTCTTCTACTGTTTAGCTGATTCTATTTACTTCAAAATTAGGAGTATATATTCTTACCACTGTCAGAATGTCCACCATCAGATCTTTACTGCCTTATTCACAAAGTGTCTGCAGAAATAGACTTTTTTTTTTTTTTTTTTTACAGTACATTGGACTGACTTGCACATTTTTTACCCACATTATTAAGCAGCAGTCTATAAACCTGCAGTTACTGTAACTCTGATGCTTTTTTTTTTTTTTTAAAGAAGAGGGGATTTTGTAGGCTGCTCAGGATCTCTTGAGCATTTCAGGACATCAATACTTCTGCCAGTTGACCTCCATATAGTTAAATGGAAGTGGTTCTCTGAGAAACACAGGTCAAAGGTTGTGTGGTTGTTGTTTCTGGCTCTGACATGCAGTTCATTAATGGGAAAAACAGTAACCCTCCAAGTAGCGGATGGGAAATGATGTTTGTCTGATTTCAGGTGGGTAGAATCACCATTTTTCCCATTGTAGCAGGTGAAGCTGCTACCATTGGTCCCCGGCACAAACAACACTTGATCAGGTTACACACAGTAGACTTTAATAATGTAAGGCAGCTCACACATGCACCATAAACAAACACAAATAGCTCTTAATTTTGCCCGGCTCAGAGCACACACTGTGTAACCAGGCCCACTTCTACTGGACTCCTGTAGCCTTTTGGTCCACTCTGGTTTCAGTGTGATCAATCTGTCCCAGTCCACTACTGCTGATACATAGGGAGAGAGTAATCAGTTAACACCAAGCACCTGTGCTAATTACCTTCCTCCCAGGAACCGTTTCCTGAACCACTCCCATCATCTCTCCCTACTGCAGACGATGCCCACTCCAACACCTATCAATCTACACACAATAACGCAAAATCACAAAGTGAAAACTTTCTTATAAAGTTATTCAATTAATAAACTGAAATCTCTCATTTACAAAAGTATTCAGATCCTTAGTTCAGTCCTTTGTAGCTGCTCTCAGCACAGACTGGGCTTGGGCTGGGCCACTCGAGGACAGTCAGAGATGTATTAAAGCCACTCCAGCGTTGTCTTGGCTGTGTGCTTCAGAAGGTTAACCGTCACCCCAGCCTCAGCCAGTGTGCACTCTGAAGCAGGTCTTCCTCCAGGACCTCTCTGTGACTGCATACGCCCTTACTTTAGTTCTCCCTGAGACCAGAGACTCTTTGTCCTCTTGCTCTCAGAGTCCTTTAAAAGGCATTTGACAAACTGGGCAGGCTATCATATCTCTTTTACTCAAGAGTGACGTCCATCTCGATACTCTGCCATGAAGGCCTAATTAATGGAGTGCTTCTTCCTTTTGACAGATTCTCCAACTCTACAGAGGACATCTGAAGCTCTGTTAATGTGACTGTTGGGTCACGTCCCTGACCAAAGCCCTGCTTACTCAGTTGTTCAATTTGGCCTGTCAGTCAACTCTAGGAGAGTCCTGGTGTTTCCAAACATCGTTTTTTTTTTTCACAATTATTGTGATCTGCACAGTGCATTGTGAGACATTACACTGTATACACAGGTGGTTATCAATCTATTGCATGTACTCTCTAATATGCTAGACTCATCCCATGATAATTAAGGCAAACTTCCCCTGGAGGTACCACAGCGAAAAGGTCAAAATACTACTAACAATTTACACCTGGTGTGGATTGATGGGAAAAGATTTGAGTTTTATCCATTTAAAATGAAACCTACAATAAAGTGTGTAGAAAGTGAAAAGGTGTAAATGTTTTTTGATTCCACTGTCTGCTTTCTTATTTGTTGGCCCACCCATTTGTTGTGTAGCTCAAATTTGTCATTTGACTTATTGGAGATAAATATGCTGTGGCAATATTCCCAAGACTTCTTAGCTGTACTGCTTTAATGCTTCGAAAAACAAAGTTGTTGCTTGTGATGTAATGGGTTTAAATTTATTTGGAAACTGAATGCTCATGAATCTTTGTTTTATTGTTTAAAAAAAAAAAACAGCATCTCACCGACTGAGGGTACCTTTGTGGGGAAATTACACAACGTCACTGAAAACCCCTGAGGGATTAAAGGATGGCTCGAGTTGTGTTATGAATGTGTTGTTTTGAGTTCAAAGAAGAGTGAACAGTGACAGGCTGATAAATATTCATCACAAAGATGGTGCAAGAAAAAGTGAGGGTGTGAGGGTGAGGAAGGAAACTGATGCAATGAGAAGTTTAGATCAGGAAAAGCTGTTTGTGTCTCATGTCTGATAAACACAGGGAGCGTCATTTCTTTCGGGAATGGATGGACTGAGTATTCAATGGATTAAATGTATTACAAACTCGCCATAAAGCAGAACCAGCAGGGGCTAAACCAGAACACTATCTGCTTTACACAGATGCACAGAAATCACACAAGATGTCAGAGATGCTATCACGAGAGGTGTCGGACAGAAATCGGAGTGGAAGAACAAAGAGACAAAGCTGAGACTCAACACAGCAGAGCACTGAGCTATTTAAGATAAAGCACTGTTACATGTGGAAAATTTAAAAACGATTTCTTTCCCTGAGATAATCTTTTATTGTTTGTCCAAAAAAAGTTGACATTGTGCTTTATCAAAGACATATGAAAGAAGTTTGGGCAAAAATAGGTTCATGCATGTTTAACCAAAGCTGTGCTCCCTGTGATTCAGTGCATTTGTGGCAAGAAGAAGGCCGTTACAATATAAATAAGATTAAAGCTTTGTGTCATATTCCAGGTTTTATTTGGTAAGTTATTTACGATGCAATTTTATAACAACAAATAAATCAAGTTATATTAATGTTTTTGTAGCCCAATTTTACAAATTGTCATCAAAGCAGTATAAAACACATTTTACAGCTTCTACTGAGATCCTTTGTAAAAACTCCCCAAAATAACCCATCAATAGGAAAAATTAAGAAACCGCAGGAATTGCCAAAAGGATGAATCTCTCCCAGACATACAGTAGATGTGTCGATTGAAATAATGAATGAGTTAAGATTTTATTGCAATAATTACAGTACTCAGTTGACAATAAACCGGCCCTTTATTTTCATTAAGCTAGATGGAAGAGCTACCTTTGAATGTACAAGACCTTACTGAAGAAGAAAAGGGCTGGTTCACCCAAATTACCAGTATCAAGCCACAGACACTTGCGTAATGTTTTGGGGTCTGTTACAAAAAAAAAAGAACCACTAAAACAGCCACTCACTCGATGAGATGGAGAAGAATTTCCATCTCAATTTATAGAAATTATTTTGAGCCAGTTTGTGTATTTACGACATAACCACAATCCAAAGTCAAACAAATGGGAATGCGTTTGTTGGTACTTGCTTGTCATTCTCAACTCTCTGAGATATATATTCTAATCATCGTCATTCATAAATGAATCTGTTTTTGTTCATGTTTCCCACCGGTGGTCGTTTCATTGCTAGTAAGAAACAATATGCCCTTTGTATGTTTAGTTATATTAGTCAAAGGTAAACAAATGTATTAAGATTAACAAGTGTGACCCTATTGAATATGTAACAGCCGAGGACGGGAGGACTGAGTTCACCTATCAGCATCAACAGTACTCAGATGACCGCCACTGATTGACGTGAAACGCTAGAGACCGCCAGTGAGCCATGTTACACGCGTGACTCCGGGCGAACGTGAATCGTGAGTAAATGCACCTCATCGACCGTACAGGCCTATTGGCTGTAATGGCATGATGATAATAAAGAAAGCGCACAGACTGCTCATGACCCTGACCCTAATGAAAAGCTAAAGGCTCAACACGTGAGAAAACGATAAAACTACAACTTCTCCAGGTGGGTCGTGCGTAAAAGCATTCTCACATGAAGCCCATTCATCCCACCGGAGTACCGGTGTGAAGAGGATCAGGACTGACTGTGAAAACAGTTATTCGTGTGATTTCTCTACATCTTTGTTTTTACCTGCTTTTCATCTCACGGAGAAGCATCAGATTTCTCCTGATAAAAATCGTCTGTCTGTCAGAATGACCACTGTTATCTGTTTTCTTTTGAGAATATGAGCGATACTGGTCCGTATAAAAATACAAATTATCCATCGACAGGAGTTTATTTCGATTGAAATACCACCGTGGGCTGCTCCTTGTGTATTTCGAAGTGAAAGCCTCGGTGTACAGCGATGAAGACCTCTGATGAAATGGCCAATAGCACCGAGGGCGCACGGATTCCTTGTCTCCGCTCTGGGTAGACGACCTCCTACCGACTTACTTCACGTCACCCCGCCCGTCTGCCTGCCGTCTCCTCCCTAAAACCTTTGCTGCGACCGAATCTTTGTGAGACTCTGGGGTTCGAAAATACGGACTGACAGAGGAGAAAGTGAGAGAGGCAAAACACATCACCTAGACTACCTGCTCAAGCACAACAAGGGGAGGAGGACGCACAAGTGCAGGCGCGTCTATGCGTGCCAGCCGAACAAGACATTAAGCGGGCAAAGGACCACAATTTTGGAATAAGAGTTTATCTTGAGAACTCTTTGGAAAAGCGCACAGCTTTGCCACAAGAACAAGACAGCCTAAATGAGTACATGGTAAGAAGAGTCATGCATCTCAACAGAGAAGAAGATAACAGCAAAGGTGAGCAAAAGATTTCAGCAGCCATCGGTGGATAATTTTAATCCAGGCTCTGCATAGTTGAAAGCTCTCGCGTTGGTTGCCAGATGCCCTTGAGTGTGTCATGTTGATGTCAAGTAATGATGCTGGGGGTCATTCCTACAAGCTAATGGTAACTGCTTTGATGGTTCTCCTCTTACTGCTTGTCTGTCTTTCACCAAAACGCGCTGAAAAGCCTCGCATGGCAGCGAGAAGGAGTGTTGCGTACAACCAAGGTGGCAACATAGTGACTGTCTGCGAGCCAGCCACTTGAGCACTTGTTGTGCTCGGCTTGGATCCACTGTGGATGGTCGCATCCACGGTCGTTTTCGCACGAGGTGACCTGAGCATAAATGCACAAGGTCATATTGATGAGGAGCCTGCCGTGTTTGTGTAGCTCCGAGGCGCATGTGTTTGTATTGTTGTCTGTAATTGAGACGCCACGGATGTGTGCTCTCCGCTGTGGTCGGAGGGGAGAATTAAGAGAGCAGACGGCGTGTAATGACACAAACCCTTCCATCATTATAAGTAACGATGGAATAATTAGCTTCTGTTGCATCTGTAAGAGGGATTTTCTGACCGTCTTTGAACTGAGGTCGAGGTCACTGACTAACACCTGATGCTGAAGGAGATTTGCCTCTGAATGTCTGTCGACATGACGCAGCCTGTGTCTTATTATGCATTGTTAAATGAACACCAATGACTTGTCTCGTGTCCACCACACCCACAATGACTAAGTTAAGCATAATTTTAATGAATGACATGCAGTGCATGTATGACCGTCATCTGCGCTGTCCACCCTGTGTAATGCTCCAATACTCTACTGTAAAAGTATGACAAATATGAAATAAGTGAGACGTCAGCAGTACAGTTCTGGCCAGAAGTCCATTTTTAGTTAAGATACTAGGAGTACTGTAAATGTTAGGAATCTCTCTATAAACTATTTTTTTTCCTTAACATCTGAGCAGCATGCTGATAATGATGTGATATTGCTGGCAAGGGAATAAAGCATTTCATTTTTTATGTGCAACTGTCAGGCTTTATGGGAGGCTAAATATCTTTGTTTTCAGCAGCTATAAAGCATGCTGTTTAGTGAGGAGTTCCCCATGTGGTGAGTGGTGCCCTGCACAGTGGCACACTGCAACGTCCCTCATCTGAAATGTCTCACGACTTCACTGCCAGATATGATTTCACTAAGGACAAAAGATGAGTCACCATCTGCAACTAGAAGTGATTTCATGATAACATGACAGGTGCGTGCGTGTGTTCTTGTACTACTCATGTTGTGGGGTCATATATCTGCTTACACAGTTGTAATGTGGGGGAACGTTCTCCTTTTTGTGGACAAAAAACAAGTCCTCACAATGTAAATCATAACACCTTAGTAGAAAAACTTGGCTTAAGTTTAGGTTGGAGTTCGGTGAGCCGCAGTTATGTTTAGGATTAGCTTTAGTCTCCAGGAAGTGAATGTAAGTCAGTGTAATGTCCTTTGAAGTAATGGAGACATGACTGTGTGTGTGTGTGTGCGTGCATGCGTGTGTGCGTGCGTGCGTGTGTGTGTGAGACAGACAGTGTGTGTGTGAGTCTGTTTTAATGTCTGTATATCTGAAAGTGAGAGGGACTGAGAGAGACAGTGGTTCAGGTCAAAATGTACTAATGAAGGTTAAATGTATTTATTTATTGAAAATACTGTTATTTACTAACAGTAACACTACTATTGATATAATGATAATAATAATAGTAATGCAATTAAGTAATAGAAAACTCACATAAATCTTAATACAATTCATGAGTTCAATATAACGGATAAAAAACTCACACTATTAATTAATTTGCTGTTGAATTTGAGTTGTTTTTATGTATGGTTATGAATAAAACTTACCAAATAAGACCTTGCCATAATCTGTCAAACTTCATTTGAAAGTACACACAAATTTTCCATCAAACTGACTTCATGACAACACATAACGAGAAAATTATAAACAAAGAACAAACTGGTTTTACTTGTATGTACTTGTCAAAGACGACATATTAAAGATATCTGAAGTCCTGTAATGTTAGCTCATCTATTCAGTACTTAAACTGTGCTTAAACAGCTGGTGTTTTATGCATATAGACCATCTACTCTGTCAAAATGAATCAGATCAATAGCTCAGACTTATTACCAAGAAGTTATAGCCCAGCCTGCAGCTTTAATTGTCATGTTGCATTAGACCGGACAGAGACAATCTATTTCAACATCAATTTTAGGAAAGTGTTCATTCTCTAAAGCGTTGTCGTTTATCCAGAGCCTATGAGAATATTACGAATCTGTAGGTTCACAAAGCCACAAGTGTAAAACCATCTCAGTGATCATTAGTCCTCTTGTGAGCTGTGATGTAAGTTGAGCAGGAAGATGTCAATTAAACTTGATGTGATACCCCAGAATACCTGAGAATATAGTTTACAGGCAGATTGTTGTGTTAGTGTTCATTGTATATAGTGGGTAAAATCTTTTTTTTCCACCTGTTGGCTCAGAAACTACAAATGAGCTGCACTTTAATCTCCCTCAATATCTATACTTTACTGTGAAGTGATAAATGTGCAATAAAATTAATCAATATGCCTGAGCACTACTGAATTGGATGTTTTAAGACACCTTAAAATCAAGTTTTCCTTAATGCTTAATGTTTGTTCATCAAGATAATCGGCTTGGGCCCTTATCTATGGGACATGGAGCGGTGACTGACACCATTATGCCACAGCCAAAGAAGAGAACATCAGTATAGGGCTACAACTGACAAACATTTTCATTTTTAAATAACAAATTGTTTGATGTTTGACTACAAGACTTCAATGAAACATGTTTTTGAGTACTTGAGTATTTTAGCATTAAGCCACTTCATACTAAAAGGGTAATATTGTACCTTTCAATACCATTGTGTTTATAAGTTAGTTATTAGTCACTCTGACGATTAACTTTTTCATATGATGAATTTATAGAATGTGATTTATGGTGTCACATTAATTTACCCAGGAGTATATGAAGTCGTTAGTTATGGCAATGACCGCCAATGCTTTTCTCAATTAGTTGAGCAAATGTTTAGTCAATAAATTGTCAAAGACTTCAGATGTCTTGTTTGGTTTGACCAACAGTTCATATAACAATATGAATAATAATAATACAAACAGAATCATGTGACTTTCAGTGCAAATTTCCATTAATTTGAATGGAGGCTGGTAGAAAGAGGAAATGTTTGCGTGTGTTCAGATGATTGAGATGGTGAAATAGAGTTTTCTACTTTTATTTTTGGTGGGCTGTCCTTTTAATCTGAAAACAGGAAGTGGTGGTTTTATTTGTGGGTTCATTCTGAAGAAGCTTTACTTTTAATGTATTACGATTTTTATCATGTGATTGATTTTCTACTGATTTAGTAGACCAGGTTTGCTGATAAAATCTATGTATATTCACACAAGGTTTTCATTATAATTTGATTAATGGAATATTTGTACTTCATCGTATTACTATATTTTACTTAAATAAGGGTCATAAATGCCTTTCCACCACTGGAAGAACAATCTATTAAGCGCTTTCCTTCCTAGGTTGTTGCAGGATTTAGCTTCAATCTTTATCTGTACCTATCCGTTTACCTTGTACCTGTAGCTTTAGTAGTATGGGGCATATTCTGTCAATTTTGCAAATATTTGATAGTTAATAATTGTTAATAAACTGTAATATTATGAAAACTTTTGCATTGCAATCCTTTAATTTCATTGGGATATGATCATAGACTGCATATATAAGTGGAGGTAGCTTCAGGGTCTGAAAAGTGAGGCCGGCACGGAAGTGCCATAAAGCGCAATACCACTGATGGCTGCTAGAGGTTGACTTCAAAAAAGCTCTGGCTAACTTGACTGACTTTATTCTGTCAATTTTGCAAATATTTGATAGTTAATAATTGTTAATAACTGTAATATTATGAAAACTTTTGCACTGAAATCCTTTAATTTCATCGGGATATGATCATAGACTGCATATAAAAGTGGAGGTCGCTTCAGGGTCTGAAAAGTGAGGCTGGCACAGAAGTGCCATAAAGTGCAATACCACCAATAATTGTTAATAACTGTAATATTATGAAAACTTTTGCACTGAAATCCTTTAATTTCATCGGGATATGATCATAGACTGCATATAAAAGTGGAGGTCGCTTCAGGGTCTGAAAAGTGAGGCTGGCACAGAAGTGCCATAAAGTGCAATACCACCAATGGCCGCTAGAGGCTGACTTCAAAAAAGCTCCGGCTAACTTGACTCGCATTCAAGTTCTCATGAAATAATAAATCAATAAAAAAAATTTTGCGTTTGCTAAAGTCCCTCCTCTTTATTATTTTTCTGGCAGTCCATCTGAAAGTAATCCAGATTCCGCAATAGATGGGTAGGCATCCAAATATAGTCATTTCTGGCTCCAAATTGCTCCTAACTAGCAAGATGGAGATGCCAAAAATTCAATCTCGAGACTTCAGAACAGCAGTTCATAAACCAATGCGTGACGTCACTGTTGGCTGCCACTCGGACGGTAAAGGATTTGGAGCTGCCATGTAAGTAAAACAAGGTTAATGTAGCTGTTGGCTGCCTCTCATGATGTAATGATTTGGATTCTATAGGAATCTCAATACTGCAACAGTTTTCCATTTTCTTACCCCGGGGTCGTGTCGTGGAGGCAGCGGGTGGACCAAGTCAGCCCAAACCTTCCTCTTCCCAGCAACATTTTCCAGCTCCTCCTGTGTGATCCCGAGTGTTCCCAGGCCAGATGAGATACATAATTACTTTCATCCAAAAATCTTCTGGACCTTTGTGTTGATGTCAGAAAATGGGTTTAAATTTTGATTCAGTGACAATAGTAAATCATCTAATCATCTATTTTTGGCGAGACTACAGTCATTTCTGCATCTTGTAAAATTTGTGGTGGATTGATTGCATTGTGGAGCATATAAGCAGAGATACATTTTGTGGTGTTGTGGTATTCTGTCATTGGTTTGTCGAGCTCTTTTCGCAGTGTTGTTGTAATCTCACTTGACAACATGCCGGGTGTAAATGTCAGGTATCAAGTAGGCCTCAAAGCAAAGTGCGAAAGAGACTAATTATTAATTTGGCACGTGAGCGGTCAGAGATAACTGCTCAATATTAATATAATGGTTCAAAACTAATGGGCTTGAATCTTATTAGAGGTTTGAGAGAAACTGCGAAAGAAGAGAGAGACAGAGGAGTAATTAATAGAATTTGAAACAAAGGTATTTTTATTCCCTATTTAACACTGAGGCACAGTATTGGGAAGCAAGCCACTTAGATTTACAGACTCGAGAGACCAGACGGTGAGCACATGAAAGGGGAAATATTGCTCTGTTCTACTTAGCTGCGCACATATTTATAACCAAGGAGGAATATGATAGAAGATCCCATCAAAATGATGACTGAATTGAAAAGTCAGACAGGAGGAGGCCAGTAAAAATACACAATGTGTCACAGAGAGGGACAGAGATGTGTGTGTGTGTGTGTGTGTGTGTGTGTGTGTGTGTGTGTGTGTGTGTGTGTGTGTGTGTGTGTGTGTGTGTGTGTGGGTGTGTGTGGTGAGCAGGGCTGAAGGAAGAAATTATTCATTTTCATTCAACTGTCACATACATTTCCCTCATGGTTTACAGATGGAAATAAAGGAATCAACAGAAACAAGGATTTTTCTCTGATGAAGCCTTCACGCTGAAACATGTCAGCAGGTTTTTCTGTCCACTAGTTGTAAATAAAACCATGAAAACGATCATCAAGATGTGAGGTGACGTGTTGTTTTTGGAAGACCATTTACTTTTCTAAACTAGGAGCGTAGCACAAAACTACTCTTACGGTTTATTTGTTTCTATTTATGCCACAAAATATCGGTATTTGTATTTATACCAGAAGTGGGCAGGCCTGTACCACAAGTTGTTGGACATCGTCTAAGTGTAGCTGCCAACAAACTCTAAAAAATACTAAATAGCATTAATATTCTATGGTATGTGGTTAAAATGAACCCTGTGTATTGTGTTCATACATACATTAGATCTGGTTTGTGGTTTGTCATGCCTTTGCTCTTATATAACTCTGTTACAACAGCATGTTCGTGCTGAAGACAGCATCCTAATTTTACTCTGCATTTGCCGTGCTGCTGTCTCTCCTCTCACTTGACCCTGTTTACCATCTCGTCTGGGTTTTACTTTATACCTCACAATTATTGATGGCGGTGAAGATTTTGGAACGCGGTTGCGGTTGCATCAAGAAGAGTAGCGTACCACTGTACCAGCAGTGTGGGTTGAAAATGTTACTGGCAGATATAGGGGGATGTTGGCGAAGACAGAAATAGATAATTGGAGACAGAGGCAGAGTGAGGGAGAGAGGTAGTGTAGATTTTGAGAGAATATCTATGTTATGCCTCCCAGTAGTGAGGACTTCCAAAGATGAAGCAAAAGACGGAACAAGACATACACGATGCCTTTTCATCAGTGAACTCATTGAAGCAACACTAGTCTCCAGACACTGTACACAGAGATGGTAAAGAAGAGGAAGACAGAGGAAGGAAAAGGGAGAATCAGGAATCTGATTGTGCATTTTTTTTTTTATGCTGATTTATGTTTACAGATTTGGATAAAGATGCTGTCCAAGCTCCTTTATTTGGCAAAACGCTGACAACAATAACTATATTTAAGCATCTCTTAAATTCTATAATCTCTTGAAGTCTGAACAGTGTGATGTCTCAGTAAGACTCATGGGGTGAGACAGAACGATGTCTCTGCATATAGCATAAACATAGTTGACAGATTTATTTGAGCAAGGACTTGTGGGTGTGATGTAAACCTTTAAAATTTCACATGGACACACCTTTTTTTCTGGCTTAACTAAACACAAAATTATTTCTGTCTTTGTCTCCCCTGGCAGCTCACATCATCTCTCAGGTCTCTCTCCAAGACTTTTGTGCTTTTGTGGGAAACAAACAAGTGTTTTCTTGATCCATCCATCCATCCCAGCTTGGTTTTACCAAACCCAAATCCACAGCATGAATACCTGAATCCGGTTATGCTCCATTAGGGTTTATTTCAGCAGCTGGTTCCTAATGGGCGTAGATCTCAGGGTAATTTAAAAACTATTGGAGCAGCCTTTAATCAATCTGCATAAACTACCATGTACTGCATGTTGTGTGCCAAAATTATACTCTTGTCACACAAGAAGAATTTCAGCTTCAATGTCATCATATTTAACCACACCCCCAGTTGCTGATTGGTCCACCCTTCAGCGTGGCTGAGCAAACCTTAATATTAAGAGGGTTTCCAAACTGTAATCACAGGAAAGAAGGAAGCTCTGTGATATAGTCAGACAGAGTCAGGCTGGATTCACCCTCACTTCTGCTTGGCTGGACAATTTCCTCTGACTTCCTCCATCATAATTATTGTGGCAGCTAGAGAGCTTTGTCACATGCATGCAAGCATGTTGTTTAGGAAAGTTGCTGAAAAAACTAAACTTGTCCTTCCTCTTGAGAGGCAAGTTTCTCCTGCGAAAGATGAAAGAAGAGCAGTTGAGAGAAAATAAATGTATTGAGGCCGTGATGTATGTAGGTTTAGGTTATCACCTTCAAATCCCCCCCCCCCCCCCACACCACCACCAGTTGAGAACAGTTGCCCAAATCAGTAAGAATCACCTGTGCTGTGACAAATACGTGACTTGCAAATACTGCCAGTCGTTTGTTGGAGCACCAGAGGTATCATGCTTTTCTAACAGCTTCATGAGCAGTGAGGCCTCTTGGATAAGGCCATGATAAGGCCATGCTTTTTGCTTTCTGCAACAACAAATGTTAAAGTTGTGGTTACTTTATTTCAGTGGCTACATAGGAAAGGACATATTGTTTGGACTCCTGACTCAACCCAGTGGCCTTGTGTGACTCTAAAAGGCACTCAGGATGAGTAAGGCAGAGGACTATTTGTGGTTTGTTCCCCTGCCCAGAATGGAGGCTTGAGAGAGGGAGCTCTGTCGCATCAATAGTAAACGTGTAACTTAGCTCTATTTGTGTTATTAAGCAGGATAGAAAAATGAATTGTTTAAGTGGAGGATTGATGGCTGGCTGAATGTTTGGATGGCTGTAATGATGGATGGAGGGAGTGAGGGAAGGAAGGAAGGATGGATGGCTGGACGAATGGACGGACGAGTGGAAGGATGGATGGATGGATGGATGGATGGATGGATGGATGGATGGATGGATGGATGGATGAGTGGAGGGATGGATGGATGAGTGGAGAGATGGATGGACAAGTGGAGAGATGGATGGATGAGTGGAGGGATGGATGGATGAGTGGAGGGATGGATGGATGAGTGGAGGGATGGATGGACAACTGGAGAGATGGATGGACGAGTGGAGAGATGGATGAACGAGTGGAGGGATGGATGGACGAGTGAAGGGATGGATGGATGAGTGGAGAGATGGATGGACGAGTGGCGAGATGGATGGACGAGTGGAGAGATGGATGGACGAGTGGAGAGATGGATGGACGAGTGGAGAGATGGATGGACGAGTGGAGGGATGGATGGATGAGTGGAGAGATGGATGGACGAGTGGAGGGATGGATGGACAAGTGGAGAGATGGATGGACGAGTGGAGGGATGGATGGACGAGTGGAGAGATGGATGGACGAGTGGAGGGATGGATGGACAAGTGGAGAGATGGATGGATGAGTGGAGGGATGGATGGATGGACAGACGAGTGGAGGGATGGATGGACGGACGAATGGATGGACGGATGGATGGATGGATGGACGTATGGACGAGTGGCAGGATGGAGGTATGGATGGACAAATGGAGGAATGGATGGATGGATGAACAGGTGGGTGGATGACAAAGGATAGGAAATAATCTAAATACAAGACGCGTGCAACCCACCTAGACTGAGAGGCGAACAGGATATTATAAGAAGAGATATCAGCAGTCTAGCCAGGAACAGATGGTGAGACAGAGCACACAGACAGGATCTTCCTGCCAATACAGTACTGACAGAACAGTTTCAGCATGTACATGCACAGACACATACAAACACAGTCTTCGACTTGTAAAAGTCTTGATTAGGGAGCGTCGATGATCTCAAAGGCTGCTTTGCTGTCACTGTCACACCCCTGGCCCTTCATTTCCTCCTTCTTATTTTGTTCTGTTTCCTCTCCTTTTTAATTTTTTGTTACTGTACGCACCCTCGTCTTCCTCCACTAACGCTCTCTATCCACCCCCCAGGAGTCAAATGTTACGATAATGTTGTTGAATACTAACAAACCCCGATGCCTGTATAATATACGACACTTTCATTTGATCCACTTTTGGATATCAGTTCCCAGCAAAAACATTTATGTTGGACAGGTAAATTATTCATTATAGGGAGTAGAGAGGCAATATGATTAAATAAGCTAATGCAAAGAGGCTCTCAGGGACTATAAAAAGTAGCGTGAATGTTTAGTTCACAGTTAATTAGATTTATACTTTTTCTGATGCACATCAGACATCCTAAGTATCGCCCTGGGGTAGAGCAGGCGTCAGCTGGTGTCCAGGTAGCATGTGAAGCCCTGGGAGTCCTGGGAGCCTGTAGTAGTCAGGAGGTGGGGACCATGTACAGCTGAACCTCACTTTGATCAACATTCTCTGACCACAACGCTGGGTATAAGGCACTCTCCCACAAATTGCCATGTTTTACTCTCCTTTCAAACCTTTACTCGTGTTCTGATGAGACTCAGTAGGTATTTGTTTTTAAAGGTTTTTCAGGTTGAATGTTCAGTAAATGACTGACAAGTGCTCTCCTCAGGTGAAACATCAGCGTTTTACCTTTCTTGCACCTGACTGGATAAATCACTGGGCTGTCAAAGGTCTTCTTCAGGGCAGCACTTCTGGGAACCCTGTCAAATTTTATTTTACATTATTCACCAGAACCAGTTTCTGGTAAATCCAGGGTGAAATACAGATCACGCTTGATTAGCTGTACAGTATGAGACTGATGAGAGTGAAACTGAGGCACGCCATCATCTAAATTACTCTCCATAGTTTGCTGATTTGACTTCGAGCTGCAGCAGTCAATAAAATCTCACTCAATGTCATCCAGACTAATTTTGAAAATACATCGTACAGTATGTTTATAATCCTTAAGGCTGCAACTACCAATTGGTTTCCATATCAATTTATTGATTTTTTTGTTTTTGTTGATAAAGCAATTCAAATTAAAATGCAGAAAATAGTGGCAAATGCCCTTCAACAGATTTCTTGTTTTGTTCAAACAACAGTCCAAAAAACAAAGACTTTCCATGTAAATGATATAAAATAAAGAAAACAGCAATAATTCACATCTGAGAAGCTGGAATCAGAGAATATTTGAGATTTTTAGCCACACTAACACAATGGCTGTAGGAATGGAAACGTTGGTCTATTGGTTGGTATCTGTATGGTTGGATGCTGA